>NW_027507784.1:100890179-102090179 GCF_037356315.1 Lithobates pipiens
CAGTGTATATTGAAATATATTTGACTGCCCAGTGAAGGTGATTTTTGAGCCCTACTAAAGGAAGGTAAGTGGTAGCAGGAGATGGGATTATGATAATATTAATAATAATAACAATAACAATAATACAAAATATAACATCTATATGCTTATGTACACAGAATGATTTACATGTCAGCTGTAAATATTGAAATTAAATTTCACTACCAAATGAAGGTGATTAAAGAGCACTGCTGAAGGGAGGTAAGTGGATGTAGGACATGGGATGATGAGGATGATGATGAGAATAACAACAACAAGAACAATAATACAAAATATAACATCTATCTGCTCATATACACAGAATGATTCACATGTCATCTGTATATATTGAAACATATTTTACTACCCAATGAAGGTGATTTATGAGCCCTGCTGAAGGGAGGTAAGTAGGCTCAGGAGATGGGATGATGAGTCAGTCGGTGTGCAGCATGGACAGGGGATCTGCTCTGTCACTGATTGCTACATTATAGCATGTTTCCTCCCTGGGGCTGATCACCACCAAATCCACTGAGTCACTGCAGATCTGAGGAATGAAAGCACCTACATCTACCTGTCTGTTTACTGGGAAGAGTCACTCTGGCTGGGCTGTGTCTCTTCTAAATCACTTTACAGACAGAAGATGTCAGGGTGAAGCACATGATCACAATCCCTCAGCCCACAATGCTGCACCATCCTACACCCTCCTGTCAGAGTTTATATAGTTAAACACTCTTGTGGCTCATGGGTGTGCTATTCATTGGTAGAAAATAGTTGTGCATTCCAAATTGCTATATCTATATGTCTGGTAATGAAAATAAATAAATATATATATATATATATATATATATATATATACATACAAATTTTGCAAATAGAACTGTATCCTCATACTCATACAAGACACACCATATTTATATTTATCTTGTGGGTAGACCATTCCTTAAAAGTAACACTTTGGCTTTCTGCAAATCATTAGGGTGCCCAAAAGGGTGCCCAAAATGTGGGCTCTTACAGTATAAACAACTTCATGAGCAACCCCATCCCTGGGGCAATCTGACAAATTCTTTATTCTCTTGCTCAATATGAACACTGCTTATCTATTGGTCAGTAAAGCCACCGAGGGATAGGTCAAAAGTAAGAATCAGAAGGCTGGTGTGAGCAGATCAGAGCTTGGCCTGGCCAGTAATAGTCAAAACTTGCATATTAGAATATCCTTCAGGGGTGCACATAAAGTTGTTTAAATAATTGTACTTATAGGGCAAGTATATAAGATATGGAAAACAAAATTATATACAGTATTGTGCAAAAGTTCTAGACATATATACTGTATATATATATATATATATATATATATATATATATATATATATATATATTTTTTTTTTTTATATATATACACTTGACATCTTCCGATGTTGAAGGGAGGTAAGCATGATGTGTCTGTCTTTCTTCTCCTGCATTAAAGTATTACTAAACCCTATTTTTTTTACATTAAAAAACCAAACATGTTATTCTTACGTGCTCTGTGTAATGGTTTTGCACACAGCAGCCCCGGATCTTCCTCTTCTTGGGTCTCCCGCCTGCACTCCTGGCCCCTCCCAAGCAGGCACACTCCTGAGCCATGGCCCTGTGTGTCCATTAACACACAGAGCCACGGCTCAGCCCTGCACTCTCTATCTCCTGATTGGCGTACTACCTGTGATTGACAGCAGTGGAAGCCAATGGCTCTCACTGCTGCCAAAAGCCAATCAAGAGTGTGAGTTCCCGGAGAGCCAAGGTTCTCGTGGACATTGCTAGATCCAGAGGGGGATCAGGTAAGTATTAGGGGGGCTGATGCATGCAGAACGTTTTTTACCTTGTGCCTTTATAACCACTTTAAGTTTCCTGTGCTGGTCCACAGCGTTGCCCGATCAATGGAGTCCTCAATGCTGAGAAATACAGACAGATACTTACTTATCCATCATGCCATACCATCAGGGAGATGTATGATTGTCCCCCCATTTATTTTGCAGCAGGACAATGCCCCCAAACATACAGCTGCTGTCATTAACAACTATCTTCAGTGTAAAGAAGAACAAGGGGTCCTGGAAGTGATGGATTGGCCCTTACAGAGCCATGATCTTAAGATCATCGAGTCTGCCTGGGAATACGTGAAAAGCCAGAAGGATTTAGGGCTGCCTACATCCACAGAAGATCTGTAGTCAGTTCTCTAATATGCTTGGAACAACCTACCTGCTGAGTTCCATCAAAAACTGTATGCAAGTGTACCTAGAAGAATTGATGCTGGTTTGAAGACAAAGGGTGGTCACACTGAACTGATTTAGATTTCTCTTCGATTCATTTACTTCCCATTTTGTTAATTCATAGCAATAAACTATGAACACCTTCCTCTATTTCTGAAAGAATCCTTCATTTACAGCATTTTTTCCACACCTGCCTAAAATTTTTGCACAGTATTGTATATATCAACATGTACAATATATACAGTATCTCACAAAAGTTAGTACACCCCTCACATTTTTGTAAATATTTTATTATATCTTTGCATGTGACAACACTGAAGAAATTATACTTTGCTACAATGTAAAGTATTGAGTGTACAGCTTGTATAACAGAACAGTGTACATTTGCTGTCCCCTCAAAATAATTCAACACACAGCCATTAATGTCTAAACCGCTGGCAACAAAAGTGAGTACACCCCTAAGTAAAAATGTCCAAATTGGGCCCAAATTGTCAATGTTTTGTGTGTCCACCACTATTTTCCAGCTGCCTTAACCCTCTTGGGCATGGAGTTCCCCAGAGCTTCACAGGTTGCCACTGGAGTCCTCTTCCACTCCTCCGTGATGACATCACAGAGCTGGTAGATGTTAGAGACCTTGCGCTTCTCCACCTTCCATTTGAGGACGCCCCACAAATTAAACTCAATAGGGTTTAGGTCTGGAGACATGCTTGGCCAGTCCATCACCTTTACCCTCAGCGTCTTTAGCAAGGTAGTGGTCTTCTTGGAGGTGTGTTTGGGGTCATTATCATGTTGGAATACTGCCCTGTGGCCCAGTCTTCAAAGGGAGGGGATCATGCTCTGCTTCAGTATGTCACAGTACATGTTGGCATTCATAGTTCCCTCAATGATCTGTAGTTCCCCAGTGCCGGCAGAACTCATGTAGCCCCAGACCATGACACCACCACCATGCTTGACTGTAGGCAAGATACACTTGTCTTTGTATTCCTCACACGCTTGACACCATCTGAACCAAATAAGTTTATATTGGTCTCATCAGACCACAGGACATGGTCCAGTAATCCATGTCTTTAGTCTGTGTGTCTTCAGCAAACTGCTTGCAGGCCTTCTTGTGCATCATCTTTAGAAGAGCCTTCCCTCTGGGATGACAGCCATGCAGACAAATTTGATGCAGTTTGCGGAGTATGGTCTGAGCACTGACAGGCTGATCCTCCACCCCTTTAACCTCTGCAGTAATGCTGGTGGCACCTATACATCTATTTCCCAAAGACAACCTCTGGAAATGATGCTGAGCACGTGTAATCAACTTCTTTGGTCGACTATGGCGAGGCTTGTTCTGAGTGGAACCTGTTCTTTTAAACCACTATATGTTCTTGGCCACTATGCTGCAGCTCAGTTTCAGAGTCTTGGCAATCTTCTTATAGCCTAGGCCATCTTTATGTAGAGCAATAATTTTTTTTTTTCATATCTTCAGAGAGTTCTTTGCTGTGAGGCGCCATGTTGAACTTTCAGTGACCAGTATAAGAGAGTCAGAGCGATAGCACCAAATTTAACACAACGGCTCCTCATTCACACCTGAGACCTTGTAACACTAACGAGTCACATGACATCGGGGAGGAAAAATGGCTAACTAGACCCAATTTGGACATTTTTACTTAGGGGTGTACTCACTTCTGTTGCCAGCAATTTAGACATTAATGGCTGTGTGTTGAGTTATTTTGAGGGGACAGTAAATTTACACTGTTATACAAGCTGTACACTCACTACTTTACATTGTAGCAAAGTGTAATTTCTTCAGTGTTGTCACATGAAAATACATAATAAAATATTTACGAAAAATGTAAGGGGTGTACTCACTTTTGTGAGATAGTGTTTAAAAGGCAGGGAGTGCCTGTCAGCCAGGCACTCCAAAGGAGAAAAGTCTGTGCTTGATATGCCATATACTAACCTTGCACAGCCATTATGGAGGGCCTTCACTCACCTTGTTGAATGCTTCATATATTATTTATTTATTTATTAAGAAGAGTAATGTCCTGTATACAAGGTCGAACATTCTAACGACAAAATCCATTGGCCCAAACTTGTCTTGCATACACACGGTCGCACAAAGTTGTCGGAAAATCCAAACGAGGTGACGTACAACGCGTATGACGGGACTATAAAGAGGCCAATATCTTTCATCTCATAATTTATTCTGAGCATGCGTGGCACTTTGTGTGTCGGAATTGTCCACACACGATCGGAATTTAAACAATCGGATTTTGTTGTTGGAAAACTTTAGATCCAGCTTTCAAACTTTGTGTGTCAGAAATTCTGATGGAAAAAGTCTGATGGAGGCCACACACGATCAGATTTCCCGACAACATGATCCGATCGCACATTTTCCGTCAGAAAGTCTGACCATGTGTACAGGGCATACGACTTATGCTGGCCATACACTATATGAAAAATTGGCTGAAATTCGGTCATTTGGCCAGTTAGTTTGCTTTTCAGCCAGTTAATGGGCACAAAATCGTTAATCGATGGGACGTTTTTGTGCCGAAAAAACGAAGGACAAGTTTGGAAATTTTCTGCCGAAGGAACGATAAATTAAAAGGTTAATGTGTTTTCCGTCTGAACTGTTTGAACTAGGTATATGTAAAAAACACACAAAAAAATTGATTAATTTATGTCCACTGAATGATTTATTGGTCATTACATGATGGCACTATCGTTTGCTCTCACGGCCAAATGTCTGTTTTTTTTCGAAAATGGGTTTGGCTGATTTTTCGTATAGTGTATGGCCAGCATTACCCTGTTGCAGAAGTACTGCAAGGCTCCAAAAAGGAATGGGGAGGAATCATGAAGAACATATATGATATTAAAAAAGTGGGTAATTTAACTCACTATCTACTAAAATTTCAAACTGAAGTGGAATGACTAAATATTTCAATCAAACTTTGTAAAATAATGATATATAATAACTAGAACAACCGATTACACTTTGAAATGATTTGAAATTATTTTATTCAATTTGTTCAATGAAAATCAATAAGACCTACGGCCTCTATTTGCAGCAATACATTCATTTATTCTGTTAGGCATTGAATCGAAAAGAAATTTGATGACTTCTCGAGGGATGTTTTTCCAGGGCAGCGTCATTTTGGTCAATTGTTCAATATTCTGAGACTAGCGTTTTCATGCGGTAATGGCTCTGCCAGTCATATCCCAAGTTAGTTCAGTTAGGGGACAAATCAGGTTACCTAGTGGAGAAGTTAATTGTATCAGCTTTGTCCAAGGCTTGTCTTGTGATGACTGCACTAGAAGATGAGACATTATTGTGCTACAAAATGCTGTTTCCAATTGTCTTTATGGGTAGTATGACAGCAGGGTTATCACTCCATAAACATACCGGAGTTGCTTTATTGAATGAGTAGAGAATGTTCAATTAGCAAGGTTAAGGTTCCATCATGTGTAAAGATAATTCCTGTGTTTTTAAATTCCCCTGCATGTGATTGCATATTCAGTGTAAACCCAACTTCATTTTGTTACATTCTCTACTCCATTCTAAATCAGCCCCACTGTCTGACCTTGACTACAAGCAAGATTATGTCTATCACACTAACCATTGCTCCTAGATCAGGAGATGTATGGCCTTCTGAAATGGCTGTTGGGTTATTCTTTTCTCCCACTCTACCCTGGAAATTATGCTTGCAGATAAATTGACCCAAACAAAACCATAAGGCTCGGTTCACACAGGGGCGGCACGACTTGCAGCGCGACTCACAGACGCGACCTGCAAACGACTTCAGCGGCGACTTGCAAAACGACTTCTGTATAGAAGTCAATGCAAGTCGCCTGAAGTCGCCCCAAAAGTAGTACAGGAACCTTTTTTCTAAGTCGGAGCGACTTGAGTCGCTCCTATTAGAACGCTTCCATAGTACAGAACAGAGCGCGACTTGTCAGGCGGCGAAGTCGCCTGGACAAGTCGCCCCTGTGTGAACCAAGCCTAACTCTTCAAATCAACCCAACTATTTGCCACTTTACTCTGTATTGGGCCTGTGCTCTACGTCAGATGAACTATTCTCTTGTAGTGTTTCTATTGAAAGGCAAACACTGCATTGTGATATGAGATTTAAAGTGTTTGTTAAGTCTAAATGTCAAATCCATGCCAGCACCTCTATTACATCTAGGCATACCACACTATGTAAGCCATTTCTAAAAACGAGCATTGTAAATACTGATTTAGAGCTATTTCCTGGCCAGTCACGTGACTCGCAGACCGCTTTACAGCTTTGATACATGGTTTCTGCGGGAGGGGCCGAGATCTCCCTCTGATATCAGGCAGGGAGATCATGTGGCCTCCTGCAGAAGCCCTTTTTATTTTTATAATAGCAACGGGGGGGGGGGGGGGGGGGAGCGGGGTGGAGACAGAGACACAGAGACGGAACTGACATGCAAAGAGGAGGAGGTGGGGGGAGAGAGGAAAGCAGAGAGGATAGCTGCATATGATGGGAGGGACGCACTCTGACCACGGTGGTCAGGGCTCAGCAGCCCTGATCTTCATAGTCAGTACAGAGAGGGGGATACAGGAAGTGGCAGGTTCAGGGAGGTTTTTATTACAGTTTAGAGGGTTAACAAACACTTTAAGTCCTGTTAAAAGAAGTATCACCGCATTTTAAAAATTAAAACAATTTTAGCTGTACCTCCCAAGGGACTAAGTGTATGTAGCACTGATCCCTTTCTGAGCCCTTCTGTAGTTGCTGAGCTGGTGTATGCCTTCCTCCTACCACTGCTGTCCAACAATGCTCTTCACAAGGAGACTAATATCTAATAAAGTTTTGAATGATGGTGCCCACTGAGGGGGTGTGGTGATAACACTATTCGTCATTCAGCACAGCAGGAGGAGTAGAACCCGTCAATATAAAGCTGCCATGTATGTGATCACAGGAGAATGCATACACAGGATAGTGGGCAGCATTACCCTGAAGGTCAGCTGCTGGGGTACAGGGTACAGCAAGAGGAGAATGACTTATGGATTATAGAATGTGTGTCAAGGACAGGGAGCAGTTTCTAGTGCTGTGCTGTAGCTCCCCCTTAGGAATGCCAATAAATTGGGCTTCAGCATGAAGTGAAGCTGACAGCAGAAACAAACAAAAAAAGTGTTTTTTATTGCACAATGCAGCCACAGATCATAAATGGACCAAGTCTAGCCTGGGGAAACAATTAAAAGTCAGCAGTGACTAATACTGTAGCTGCTGACTTTTAATATCAGGCCACTTACCTTCCTGCGATGTCGGCACCCCAAGCCGATTTGTCCATCGGCTCAGAGTCGAGCAGCGCTTTCTGAATGGTCCCGTCTTGTTCTGGGACACACACACACTGGTCCCAGAAGACAGCTGAGGGGGGGGGGGGGGGGAAAGGAGAGCCCAAATCACTTAGGGAAAAGCCGTATCCTGCCGCAGTGACTTGGACAGAAGTCCAGAAGAAAAAACGTAGAAAAGGTACTAAAAAGCCAAAAAAAAGACCAAAATATATATATCCACAATCTTATTGCTTAAGACTGAGTTGTCTTTTTGCCCGAAACTCAGCTTTAAATTGTGTTGATAATCCTTTTTTAAGACAAAGGAGGAGAAGATTTGGATGTTTAAACAAATAAACATTCATACTCACCTCTATGCTGTATTATCAATGTGATGCTGTAGCTGTCCCACGTCGGCTCTAAGACAGAGAACTGAGCAATCACATGACCATTGATCGCTCATTTCTTGATTACTAATTTCTTGGTCTGCTCAGAATGGAGAGCAATGAGTGTCAGTCACTGCCCTCAATGGAGCACAAAAAAGCTTTGGTCATATTTGTCTTTTAAACAGTTTCTAACTGTGGCTGGACCATAGCTTAGACTGGCATAACAGAGCCTTGCCCTTAAAACTCCAAGTGCAAGTGTATTTCCACTTACTTGTAATGCACAGCACACTGAGGCCTGTTTCACACAAGCCGCTGTGCGATCTGGCTGATTGAGATCAGCACAGTGATGATGCTTTTTGTTTTAAAAAGCAAACCTTATTGAGATGTCAAATAGACAATTGTCAGCCGTGCAGTGCAAGGAAATGGAGTGCAGTACTTTTTTTCAGAGCATTGCACCCGCACACCACCACAACGCAGTGGTGTGAACTGGGCACATAGGAGAAAAGGCATTTTGCCTTGTCTATGCAGTGGGACTCCCGGCGATGTCCCTATATAAGTCGCCGCGCGCCGCGTCCCCGTCATTGTGAGTGGAGACATCGATGAGGCAACATCTGAAGAGAAGAAAAGAAGAGAAGAAGGGAACAGAAGAACAGAAGACGGCGACAGCGGCGACAGAAGACCGGGCCACTGCCTGTAAAAGAGCTAGAAGAAGGTGCGGTGGCCCAGCAAGAAGAACCAAAGAGGGGGACAAGACCCCCGAAGTCGGAAGAAGAGGGCGGAGGCGGCGAAGAAGAAAGCCAGGCTCCTCCGCTAGTAAAAGAGCTAGCAGAAGATAGCGGAGGAGTCCGGCGTGAAGACCCCCGAAGACGGAAGACCCCCGGAGCTGTGCAATAAACTATTTTAACCCTTGTGTGTTGTGTTTTTTTTAAACTTTTTTTTCACAGGTGAATGGATAGGGGTACATTGTACCCCATACTCATTCACATAGGGTGGGGGGCCGGTATCCGGGGCCCCCTTATTAAAGGGGGCTCACGGATTCCGATAAGCCCCCGGCCCGCAGACCCCGACAACCAACGGCCAGGGTTATCGGGAAGAGGCCCTTGTCCTCATCAACATGGGGACAAGGTGCTTTGGGGTGGGGGGGCGCGCGGCCTGGCACCCCCCCATGTTGAGGGCACGCGGCCTGGCACGGCTCAGGAGGGGGGGGCGCTCGCTTGTCCCCACCCCCTTTCCTGGCCGGCCGGGGTAGCGTGCTCGGACAAGGGTCTGATGTGGACCTAGGGGGGGACCCCCACGCCGATTTTCCGGCGTAGGGGTTCCCCTTTAAGTCCATACCAGGTGACGGGGCCAGCGACGCCTCCTTCGCTGGCCCCGGCTACCAGGAGACGCGCTCAAAATGAGCAGACTTTTCTCCGTGCGGGAAAAGTCCGCTCATTTCAAAAATACGGCGGACTGGCACACACCCGGCCGTACTGTCCGCCGAAAAGCAAGTCTGGCAGACAGATTGGAGTGCAAAAATACTTTCTTAGTCCGCTGGACTTTTGGGTAAAAAAAGTCAGCTGGAGGCTACACACGGGCGGATTGTCCGGTGGACTTGAGTTTGCCGGACTTTTCCACCGGATTGTTTGATCATGTGTACGTGGCAGAACAATGTTTACTGTGTGTACTGCTTTTATTAAGCAATGGGATGGTTTTTATGCTCTGCTTTGCAGGAAAACAAAGACCAGCACATTGCTGCTGTCTGTAGAGAGCCCTGTGTTGTTTACCAACACAGAGCTCTCTTCTGTCATTAACTCAGCCAATCAGCGGTTTCCCGCTATAAATCATTGGCTTGTGCTGTAGAGAATGACAGCACAACTGGGGTGGCCACCTACCTAAAAATACTGCATCACATACAGGTACATAATCCAGCGCAGCTAGGCCAACCTGTAGCCGTACATCTACAGTTAGCAGTCCTTATGTTTGTTTGTTTTTTGTTTGTTTTTTTTACATATTAACCACTTTGCCTACTGGGCACTTTTACCCCCTTCTTGCCCAGGACAATTTTCAGCTTTCAGCGCTGTCACACTTTCAATGACAATTGCGTGGTCATGCAACGCTGTAGACAAACAAAATTTCTACTATTTTTTTCACACAAATAGAGCTTTCTTTTGGTGGTATTTAATCACCACTGGGTTTTTATCTTTTTGCTAAATAAGTGAAAAAAATTAAAATTTAGAAAAAAACAACAACTTTTTCATAGTTTGTTATATAAATTTTGCAAACAGGTAATTTTTTCTCCTTCACTGATCTGCGCTGATGAGGCAGCACTTATGGGCATTGATGAAGCAGCACTGGTGGGCACTGATGAGGTTGCACTGATAGGGGGCACTGATAGACTGCACTGATAGGTGACACTGATTGGCGCTACTGATGAGCACTGATTAGCAGCACTGGTGGGCACAGATTGGCACCACTGGTGGGCACTGCACTGATAATTAGGCCACTTATTATCAGTGTACATGTCCCTTTTACAGAATGCAGTTATCGACTCTCTTCTCCCTTCCTCATGCTGTCATTATGAGGAAAGGAAAGCCGATAACTGGCTTGGATTGGACACAGCTGATCAGGTGGTAAAGAGCCGTTGATTGGCATCTTACTTCAATCTGTGATAAGCAGTGTCCGGAGGACATTATATTACGGCCTCCCAGAACTGGACGGCCGCGCTGTAACCGTCATCCAGCTGTAGCGCGGTTGGCAAGTGGTTAACATATGCTCTGTTAGGATGCACATTCAAAATGAATGGACTGGTAATGCACCTCAAAGACCCTGAAAGATGACATGTGACTTTCCTGGCAGCACACTGCGATGCATGTTAGGGCTCATTCAGATGTGTGGCAGCCCTTGCTGCCCTTTTTGAAAAGTGATCTTTGATGGATTGCTTTTTAGAGGCATTTAACAGGCAGTGTGGAGACGCCTTATATAACCCTGTAAATAGTGTGCCACAATTGCGTTCATTGCACATAGCTGGAGACAGCTGTGGCACAGCCTTATAGACCTGCATGGGTCGTATTCATAGGTGTGTACCCCAAAGCTCAAACACACATGCCTTTTTCTGCAGCCTCAGTTGCACTGGACAGTGAATGAATGGGAAGTGCTCTGTGCTGAGTGGCTTCCTGTTCATCCACAAATTCAAGCATAGTAAACACAGATTACTATGCTTCAGTTAGGAAAGAGCAAAGTGGAACAAGAAGGAAGCGCCACCTAAGTGCAATAAGTTAAGTAGGATTTTAATGACGCAACAATTAATGCACTTACAAGAAGGTGAATAAGATCAGGCTCATCTGTGCTATGGGCACAAGGTGCCGTCCGGTCGCTGTTCCATCCTATTCCATGGGTAGGCAATCATGGGAGACGAGATGTACAGTCTTTTCCTGCGGCCACCAGGAAGATGGCCAGGTCCAACGTGGAATGTAGACGATGGCGCCATTGGAAGCAGAACCAGGGGACGTCATCGCCTGCGTTCCACGTCAGACCTGGCCGTCTTCCTGGTGACTGCAGGAAAAGACTGTATATCTTGTCTCCCATGATTGCCTACCCGTGGAATAGTATGGACCAGCAACCGGACTGCACTTTGTGCCCATAGCACAGATGAGCCTGATCTTATTTACGTTCTTCTTCTTGTGCATTAACTGTTGTGCCATTAAAATCCTACTTAACTTATTGCTCCAGGGTGGGCTTCCTTCTTGTTCCCTTGTCTTTCTATTACAGAGCTGGCTTCTCTCTAAGGCCCCTTTCACACTGGGGCGGTTTTCAGGCGCTACAGCGCTAAAAATAGCGCCTGAAAAAACCGACCTCTTTCACTCCAGTGCTAGCCGCATCTTTGGAGCGGTGAAGGAGCGGTGTATTCACCACTCCTAAACTGCTCCTACCCATTCAAATCAATGGGGCAGCGCGGCTATACCACCGGCAAAGCGCCACTGCGCGGTTTTAACCCTTTTCCAGGCGCTACAGTGCTAAAAATAGCGCCTGTATAGTGCCTGAAAAAAATCTGGCCCCTTTCACTTCAGTGTGAAAGCTGGAGGGCTTTCACACTGGAGCGGTGCGCTAGCAGGACGGTGAAAAAAGTATGTATTCACCGCTCCTACCTATTGAAATCAATCAGTTGTATACAGGGCTCCCAAAATGCCAGAAACGCTGCAACATTGGCATTTTTAACTCCTTCTTTGGGTTTAAAAACACCCGCTAGCAGCCTAAAAGTGCCGCTTAAAGCGGAGGTCCACCCTAAAGTTGACCTTCCGCTCATTGGAATCCTCCCCCCTCCGGCGCCACAATTGGCACCTTTCAGGGGGGAGGGGGTGCAGGTACCTGTACAGTACAGGTATCTGCACCCACTTCCTGGATAGCTCTCTGCGGAAAGGGGCGTAGATTACGCCCCTTTCCGAAAGTCCCCCGCTGCCTGCTGGGAAACACACAGATCCCAGAGGCAGCCGGTCCATCCTCATTGCGCAGCGGGACTCGCGCATGCGCAGTAGGGAACCGGGAAATGAAGCCGAAAGGCTCCACTTCCTGATTCCCATACCCAAGATGGCGGCGGCAGCACCCGAGAGACGATTGAGAGATCGGCTTCGGGTGCCGACATCGCGGGCGCGCTGGACAGGTAAGTGTCACTATTTTAAAAGTCAGCAGCTGCAGTATTTGTAGCTGCTGGCTTTTAAAAAAAAAAAAAAGCGCACTCCCGGCGGACTCCCGCTTTAAATAGCACTAAATCGGTGCTTTATCGCTAATGTAAAGTGCACAAAGTGACACTTCAGCCATGTCACCCTACAGATGTGCGGTGTGTTGCAGTGCTGTTCGGTGACATGCAGTGTCTTCTTGTGTGCTGCGATAAAATGCAGCAGGTCTGTAATTAATCGCAGCTTACTGGGCCGGACCTCCGAGCAAACAGGGCCCATAAAAAATTGTTTTCCGTGTCCTTGCGGTAACTGGTTTTCTTTGAATGCAGAAAACTGCTGCAGCGCTGCACTATGTATGAATGGGCAATGCGGTGCAATTCAGAACGCATCACGCAAACGCAAGTAGCATGAACTGTCGCTTGCTGTGGTTATATTAATGCACCTTCCTGCTTTGGAATAGTGTGAAGTGAGATTTATAGACTTTATTCGTGTTTTTCTGGCTTGCTGTGTACAGCTGATATGACAATGACACACTATAATGGGATGGAGCCATGACAGACACTCAGATAACACACGGCCTGAGGAGGAGTCCGGCCAGACAAGTAGCCCGGCTTGGCCCCCCGGCTCTGACAGGAATCCTCTGCCAGCCAGGCTTAGCCCGGTTCCCGCCCTAACAGCGGCGCCCTCTCGTGTATAAAGCGGCCGGCCGCAATGCCAAGGCGCCAGCGTTCTGCTCCTCCGCCTAGGAGAGCCACCCCCGGCCCTCCCAGGGCCCCTCCCATCCCACACCGCCGCCACCCGGCTCCTGCTGGGGCCTGTTCTAAGCCTTCATCTCCTGACATTCCCTGCCTGGGGCTCTCCGGTTTAGAACTTAATCATCTTGTCTGCTGCAGATCCTCAGCTACTCCCCTCTGTGGAAAGGCAGCAGACACTTAACTCCACAAATCCAGCAAATGCCAGGTCCCCTCTATGTGCCGAACCTCATGTGCGGCCATTACTGGGCAGGGCTGGTCAGTCACCTTCACCTTGACTGACCAGAGCACCTTGTTAGACCCTATTAGATTGTAAGCTCTTCTGGGCAGGGCCCTCTTGGATTTTATTGTATTGTAACTCTGCTGGCTCTCTTTATATTGTAAAGCACTGCGTAAACTGTTGGTGCTTTATAAAACCTGTATAATAATAAGACACCTTTCACATTGAAGTGCTGAAAAAACTGCTGATAAAACGGCGGTTGTTTTTGCGGCGCTAGTGGTGTGCTTTTTTAACCACTTAAACGGGTGTTCCAGCCTTAAATTTTTTTTATTTTTTTTTTTTAAGTCAGCAGCTACAAACACTATAGCTGCTGACTTTTAATAAAGGCACTTACCTGTCCAGGGCACCCACGATGTCAACCCCCCTGAGGCCAATACGTCCCTCATATCGTGTCCCGGCGCCGCCATCCTCACTAAGGAAAACAGGCTTCACTGCCCATTTCCTACTGCGCATGCGCTGTGTCACTTTGTGAATGGCCCTGTTGTGTTCTGGGACACACACATGTTCCAGAAGGCAACGGGGCCGCTCGCCAAAGAGGAAGCGCCACAGAATAGGAAGAGGCAGATTAGGAAGACTGTCTAGCAACAGGGGTTTTTAATAAGTTAAAAATTCATTTTTTTTTCAAAAACATTTTTTTGGAAATTTGTAAGAATATTAATGCTATTTTTATTTTTAGGGTGGTCCTCCACTTTAACCACTTCAATACCAGGCACTTAGACACCTTCCTGCCCAGACCAGCTTTCAGAGCTGTCGCACTTTGAATGACAATTGCGCGGTCATGCTACACTGTACCCAAACAGAATTTTTATCATTTTGTTCCCACAAATAGAGCTTTATTTTGGTGGTATTTTTATCACCTCTGTGATTTTTATTTTTTGCGCAACAAATAAAAAAAGACAGAAAATTTAGAGAAAAAAAAAGTTTTTCTTTGTTTCTGTTAATTTTTTTTGTAAATAAGTACGTTTTCTTCTTCAATGACAGGCACTGATATGGCTGCACTGATGGGCACTGATAATGCGGCAATGATGAGCACCAATGAGGTGGTACTGATGAGGTGGCACTGAGGGCCACTGATGGACACTGATAGGTGGCACTGATGGGCACTGATAGGTGGCACTGGTATGCAGCACTGATGGCCACTCTTGGTGGCACTACTGGGTACTCATAGGCGGCACTTATGGGTGGCACTGGTGTGTACTTATGGGTGGCACGATAGGTGGCATGGATGGGCACCGATAGATGGGCACTGATAGGTGGCACTGCTGCACACTGATGGATGGCACTGATGACACTGATGGGTGGCATTGCTGGGTGATGGGTGGCACTGATGACACTGATTGGTACATGATGGTGCCAGTCAGTGCCCATTTGTGGCCCTGACTGGCACAGATTGGGCATCATTTGCACATGTGGATGGCCAGGGGGTACATACCTGGCCATCCACATGTTGCCCACTTCCCTGGTGGTCCTAGTGGAGTCCCTGGGGGTCCAGTGTGGGCATCTGAGGGGGGGGCAGCACAGACCCCCCTGTTAGGAGAGCCGCCGAACGTCTCTCCTCTACTCGCGTCTGTCAGACGCGAGTGAAGGAAAGCCGATCACTGGCTTTTCCTGTTGACATTGTGATCAGCCGTGATTGGACAAGGCTGATCACGTGGTAAAGAGCCTCTGCCGGAGGCTCTTTACCGTGTAGTGCAGTGTATCAGTGATCCACCGATCGCTGCGATGCGTGCCCCCACGGGCGTGCGGCAGCATGTTATCCTGAAGGATGTCATATGACGCCCAGTCAGGATAACGAAACCACCGCCTGGCCGTCATTCTGTTATAGGCTGGGCGGGAAGTGGTTAAGGACCGAGCTTCTTTCTGAGATTTGTTATTTACAAGTTAAAAACTGTTTTTTTCCCCTAGAAATTTACTTGAGATGATGACGTTACTCCGAGTAAATTGATACCCAACATGTCACGCTTCAAATTTGCGCTTGCTCGTGGAATGGAGACAAACTTTTACCCTTAAAAATCTCCATAGGCCACATTTAAAAATTCTACAGGCTGCATGTTTTGAGTTAGGGCTAGAATTATTGCTCTCACTCTATCTATTGTGGCAATACTTTACATGTGTGATTTGAACATCGTTTTCATATGCGGGCGCTACTCACATATGCGTTTGCGGGACACGTTTACATTTTTTTTTTCTTATTTATTTTACCTTTTATTTTAATTTTTACACTGTTCTTTTAAAAAAAAAAAAGTGTCACTTTTATTCCTATTACCCTTGTAATAGAAAAAAAAGCATGGCAGGTCCTCTTAAATATGAGATCTGGGGTCAAAAAGACCTCAGATCTCATATTTACACTAAAATGCAATAAAAAAAATTGTCTTTTAAAAAAATACAAAAAAAAATGGCCCTTTAGTGCTACCGGTATGGACAGAAGTGAAATTTTGTCCAGGGCCCTTCATCTGTCCCTGAACACAGGTAATCTCTCCATGTCGCAGAAATACGCTGATCCAGGTGATGTACCACTAACACTTGTGGGTGGGGCAGCTGATCGACACAACATTTTTACTGCCTTCCAACCACTACTTAAAGGAGGTTGTAAAGGTTCACGTTTTTTTTCCCCTATACATTAAGGTGAAAAAACATCTGACAATACCAGCTCCCCCAGCCCCCCGTTTTACTTACCTGAGACTGTTCGCCTGCTGCGCTCGCCCCCGATGTCCTCTTCGCTGCTCAGTCTGGCCGTTGATTGGCTAGAGTGGATGGATTGAAAGCATCCGCAGCTATTGGCTTGCACTGCTGTCAATCACATCCAATGACGAGGTGCGCCAAGAGACGGGGCCGAGTGATACAGTGAGCGGCTATAGCCGCCGGCCGTATCACGGAAGCGTGCCCGCAAGAACTAACCACCATGCGAGAGAGCTAGCATGAAGGTGGTTAGTTCTTGTGGGGAGGAGCTGAGACAGCCGCCGAGGGACCCCAGAAGACCAGGTTCAGGGCCACTCTGTGCAAAACGAGCTGCACAGTGGAAGTAAGTATAACATGTTTGTTATTTAAAAAAAAATAAAAAATTGTCTTTTCAACCCCTTTAACTACTTAAGGCCTGTAAGTATTTACCCCTTTAATAACCAGTCAATTTTTCTGCGATACGGCACTGCGTTGCTTTAACTGACAATTGCACGGTCATGCGATGTTGCACCCAAACAAAATGTATGTCCTTTTTTCCCACAAATAGAGCTTTCTTTTGGTGGTATTTGATCACCTCTGCGGTTTTTATTTTTTGCACTATAAACAAAAAAAAAGAGCTATAATAAATATCCCCCCCCCAAAAAAAAGTAAAAAAAAAAAATTCTTCATCAGTTTAGCCCAATATATATTCTTCTACATATTTTTGGTAAAAAAATCACAATAAGCGTATATTGATTGGTTTGCGCAAAAGTTATAGTGTCTACAAAATAGGGAATAGATTTGTGGCATATTTATTATTATTATTATATATTTTTTTACTAGTAATGGCGGTGATCAGCGTATTTTATCGGGGCTGCGACATTGTGGCAGACAGATCAGGCACTTTTTTGGGATCAGTGACATTTATACAGCGATCAGTGCTATAAAAATAGAGATTACTGTATAAATGGCACTGGCAGGGAAGGGGTTAACACTAGTGGTGGTCATAGGGTTAAATGTGTTCCCTGGGAGGGGTTGCTAACTGTGGGGGGATGTGACTGACTGGAGGAGGAGAGAGATCGCTGTTCCTGATCACTAGGAACAGACAATCTCTCTCTACTCCCCTGTCAGAACAGGGATCTGTTTGTTTAGATTGACAGGTGGTCAGCCGACATCATGGCCGCCGGCCACATGCAACTGCTCCGGCACTGTGCTGTGCATGCACCCACTGTATATATTGCACAAAGCAAGGCACAGCTATGGCGAATCGCGCAATAGAGCCAACCTTCCACAGTATAACTGCAGCGGCTGGTCTTAACCACTTGCAGACCGGAACCAATTTGCTGGTCAAAGACCAGACCCCTTTTTGCGATTCGGCACTGCGTCGCTTTAACTGACAATTGCGCGGTCGTGCGAGGTGGCTCCCAAACAAAATTGACGTCCTTTTTTTCCCACAAATAGAGCCTTCTTTTGGTGGTATTTGATCACCCCTGCAGTTTTTATTTTTTGCGCTATAACCAAAAATAGAGCGACAATTTTGAAAAAAACGCATTATTTTTTTACTTTTTGTTATAATAAATATCCCCCAAAAATATATAAAAAAACATTTTTTTCCCTCAGTTTAGGCCGATACGTATTCTTCTACATATTTTTGGTAAAAAAAATCGCAATAAGCGATTATTGATTGGTTTGCGCAAAAGTTATAGCGTTTACAAAATAGGGATAGTTTTATAGCATTTTTATTAATAATTTTTTTTTTTTTTTTTTTTTACTAGTAATGGCGGCGATCAGCGATTTTTATTGTGACTGCGACATTGTGGGGGACCCATCGGACATTTTTGACACATTTTTGGGACCATTGTCATTTATACAGTAATCACTGCTATATAAATGCAGTGATTCCTGTGTAAATGACACTGGCAGTGAAAGGATTAACCAGTGGGTGGCAGTGTAGGGGTTAAGTGTTTCTAGGGGTGTGTTACTAACTGTGGGGGCGTTGGGCTTTCATTTAGTGAACACTGATCTCTGCTCCAATCACATGGAGCAGAGATCAGCGTCACTAGTTGCTAGGCAGAATGGAGAAATGTTGTTTACACAGCATTTGCTCTATTCGGCCGCTCCGTGAGACGATCGCGGGGATGCCCGCGGCGATCGAGTCCGCGGGTCCCGCGACCGGACTCACGGGGGTCCCGACCAGCGCGGGAGCGCGCCGCCGGCGGCGCGCTCCCGATGGCAGGGCGGCATTGAATATTGGACGTACCTGTACGCCAATATGCCTGCCCGTGCCATTCTGTCGACGTACATCGTCGTGCGCTGGTGGGGAAGTGGTTAAAGTGGACCTTCGGTCATTTTTTCAACTTTCCATCTATTAAATCTTCTGCTCTTGTTGTTTTAATTTGGGTCTTTTGGGGGTTGTTAATCAACTTGCTATTTTTTGTTTTTTTTGAGCTATAAACAAAAAAGGACAGACAATTAAAAATAAATATATATATATATATATATATATATATATATTCATAAATTTAGGCCAATATGTATTCTGCTACATATTTTTGATAAGAAAAATCCCAATAAGGGTATATTGATTGGTTTGCACAAAAGTTATAGCGTCTACAAACTATGGGGTATATACTCAAATTTTTATTTATAAATTTTTAGACTAGTACTGATGGCAATCTGCGACTTATAGTGAAACTGTGATATTGTAGCGGGCAATCAGACACCTAACTGACACTTTTGACACTTTGGGTCTGCAAAGTTGCAAGGCAAATCATACCCCATGATTTCCTATAAGTACCGTTCATATCTGGGCGACTTCAAGTCGCAACAACTTCAAATGAGTCCCTGCACTACTTTGTTCCAAGTTTGATTCGTCTTGAGGACCACAGACCTCAAGATTACACAGGCATTGCTTCAAGTGGCCCCGAAGTTGCAGCAAAGTCGCATTAAAGTTGCACAACTTTCAGGTCCTACAAGTGTGAATGGGACCTAAATGTGCACCTAACCAGTGAATTAGTGTACTGTGTGTGATGCTTTTACTAAGGGAAGTGATGGATTTTTTTCTCTGCTTTGTGGAGAAAGAGAATCCATTACTTTCCTGTTGACCGGACAGAGCTCTGACTTGTTTACATAGGCAAAGCTCTGTCCTTTGGGTCTTACCAACGATCAGCAGGTCCGGTGGTCATCAATTGGCTGGCACCCGCTGATCGGCATCTTCTGTGTATAATCACAGCACTGCTGTCAGCACGCGCACCCCCTACCCAGAAGTTCTGGATCACATACCTAGTACGTGATCTGGTGCAGCAGAGCTGTATATGTAAATGATACGGTTGGCAAGTGGTTAAGCTGCAAAGGCATCAGAAGTAGGGGTACATGTGCCACAGTTGTGATGCTTTGCATGGCAGTGCTCCAACATTGGTCTCTTGGGTCACACTCAGAGGAAAGTCTGCTGACATTGCCTGCCGAATATAACCCATTCAACTGAAAGGGGCCATGCGGCAACTGTGTGCGGGTTTGTAGGGGTTAAGGTGGTGAGCAGGTGACATAATGCCTTCTTGCTTGCTGTCAAACGTCCCTCTGAAGAGCGATCCTGTGCAGAATGGTCTTCAGAGGGCAACACAAGTGTAAATGAGCCCTAAAAGGGGGATATATTGGAGGGGATTTAATAAGGTATAAGCCCTGCGACATTCTATTGACGAAGGTGACAAATTCAAGTCATTCCTATTTGTGACACTTTTAATTCTTGCCGCTATTGTTATGACAAATTCATATAGAAATGCCGTTGCATTGGTAATGCGGACGTGGAGGTGGATAAGAGCTCTTTCATGTTGGAGGAAATTGTTGTTGATTGTGTTGAATTGTTAAGATAAATCTGGAACAATCTTTGTTAAAATGCAACACAAGAGTGGGTTTTGTTTGCTTTTTCATGCGTTTTCCTGCAGACGTGCGAGTTGAAAAACACGCTTCAAAACGCGATGGAGCACTTTCCATGCATTGCCATTGACTATAATGTAATGTACAGTTTTACCAAAATGTACAAAAGATGCAGCAAGCAAGACATTTCTGAAAATGCAATGCACCCTTCTATAATACAAAGCACCCCTCCATAATACAACATACCTCTCTATAGTACAACTCACCCCTCTATAGTACAACTCACCCCTCTATAATACAACGCACCCCTCTATAATGCAATAATGCAATGCACCCCTCTATAGTACAACCCACCCCTCTATAATACAAAGCACCCCTCTATAATACAACATACCTCTCTATAGTACAACTCACCCCTCTATAGTACAACTCACCCCTCTATAATACAATGCACCCCTCTATAATGCAATAATGCAATGCACCCCTCTATAATACAATGCACCCCTCTATAATGCAATAATGCAATGCACCCCTCTATAATACAATAATAGAATGCATCCCTCTATAATGCAATAATGCAATGCACTCCTATATAATACAACATACCTCTCTATAGTACAACGCACCCCTCTATAATACAATAATGCAACGCACCCCTCTATAATACAACGCACCCCTCTATAATACAATGCACCTCTCTATAATGCAATAATGCAATGCACTCCTATATAATACAACATACCTCTCTATAGTACAACGCACCCCTCTATAATGCAATAATACAACGCACCCCTCTATAATACAATGCACCCTTCTATAATGCTACACACCCCTCTATAATACAATGCACCCCTCTATGATACAGCGCACCCATCTATAATGCAACACACCTCTCTATAGTACAACGCACCCCTCTATAATGAAATAATGCAACACACCCCTCTATAATGCAACGCACCCCTCTATAATGCAGCGCACCCCTCTATAATACAACACACCCCTCTATTAATGCAAGGCACCCCTCTATAATGCCATACACCTCTCTTTAATACTATGCACCCCTCTATAATACAACGCACCTCTCTATAATACAACACACCCCTCTATAATACAACGCATCCCTCTATAATACAACACACCCCCCCATAATGGAACGCACCCTTCTATAATGCAACACGCCTCTCTATAATACAACATACCCCTCTATAATACAAAGCACCCCTCTATAATACAACGCACCCTTCTATAATGTAATACACCTCTCTATAATACAACGCACCCCACTATAATACAACCCACCCCTCTATGATACAACCTACCCCTCTATAATACAACGCACCCCACTATAATACAACGCACCCCACTATGATACAACGCACCCCACTATAATACAATGCACCCCTCTATAATGCAATGCACCCCTCTATAATACGATGCACCCACTATAATATAACACACCCCACTATGATACAATGCATTCCTCTATAATGCAATGCACCCCTCTATAATACGACGCACCCCACTATTATACAACGCACCCCTCTATGATACAATACACCCCACTATGATACAACGCACCCCACTATAATACAATGCACCCCTCTATAATGTAACACACCCTTCTATAATGCAACGCACCCCTCTATAATACAATGAACCCCTCTATAATACAATAATGCAATGCACCCCTCTATAATACAATGCACCCCTCTATAATACAATACACTCCTCTATAATACAATGCACCCTCTATAATGCAATGCACCCCTCTATAATACAACACACCCCTCTATAATACAACGTGCCCCTCTATAATACAACACACCCCTCTATAACACAACACACCTCTCTATAATACAACACACCCCTCTATAATACAACGCACCCCTCTATAATACAACGCACCTCTCTATAATACAACGCACCCCTTTATAATACAATGCACCTCTCTATAATACAACGCTCCCCTTTATAATACAACTCACCTCTCTATAATACAACGCACCCCTTTATAATACAACTCACCTCTCTATAATACAACACACCTCTCTATAATACAGCACACTCCTCCATAATGGAACGCACTCCTTTATAATACAACGCACCCCTTTATAATACAATGCGCGCCTCTATAATAAAACGCACCCCTCTATAATGCAACACACCTCTATATAATACAGTGCACTCCTCTATAATACAACACACTGATGTGATGTTATCATTATAACTAGTTTTCCTACTTTCCAGAGCGCTGTGATCCTGTGTGTTGTTTGCAGTGCCTGCAGGTTGAAAAGAGCACTTTCTAGTCTCTATCAGATTCCTGGGGGACAAGACAGGAGACGAGGACAGAGCATTGTCACCCTATAACTGAAAATGCCTACACAAAGACATCCATGGCAGGATCGCCAGTGATTATTTTAATGAAAGCTGCAGATATAAAAAGATTTTAAAAAGATTAAAAATATCTTTTGAAATTATATTAAAGTGATTCCAAACCCTAACAAAAAAATACAAACATGTCATACTTACCTGCTGTGTATAATTAATGGTATTGCACAGAGCAGCCCTGTTCCTCTTCTTGTGGGGTCCCCTGTCACTGCGCCTCCTCTTTGGCAAATGCCCCCCATAAGAAGCAGCTTTCTATGGGGGTACTTTTGTCAGCTCGATCCTGAGCCCCACTGCCTGCATCTATAGACACATGCAGCATGGCTCGGCCACCCCCGCTCCCTTTTCAAAGGATGTGATTGACAGCAGCGGGAGCCAATGGCTCCCGCTGCTATCAATCTGCCCTGAGAGAGGCGCTGTTCTAGTGCACAGCACTGGATTGAGCTCAGGCTCAGGTATGTATAAGTGGTAGATGACAGGGATCCCGGACGCAGAAGATTTTGAACCCCAATGCAGAGAATGCATTAATGTAAAAAAACCTAATGCCGTGTACACACGTCCAGACTTTCCGGGAGACTAGGTCCGACGGTCTTCCCAACGGATTTTTGGCGGAGTTCCGATGGCCTTTTTTCCGAACAAACGGACTTGGCCACACACAATCACACCAAAGTCCGACGGATTCGAACGTGATGATGTACGACCGGACTAGAATAAGGAAGTTCATAGCCAGCAGCCAATAGCGTTGTTTCTTATCCGTCGGACTAGCATACACGCGGATGGATTTCTCGATAGGAACTGGTTCCGGTGGAAAAATTTGAAACATGTTCTATTTCTAAAGTCCGCCTGATTTTTAGACAGCAAAGGTCCGATGAAGTCCACACACGATCGAATTGTCCGGCAGATTCGTTCCGTCGGACCTTTGCTGACGAAAATGATATGAAATGGCCTCCTATCATTAAATCAAGATTATACAGCAACAATGTGCACCCTCATCCCAATTAATTGAATTGAGAAGTTAGACGAGATCTCTGGTCTCCAAACAGAGATATCGGGGAAATGCGAGCCAGGGGACTATTACGGGGCACAAATAGATCATACAACAATATAAAGAAAACCAGTATTTCCATAAAAATACAATTTATTAAAAAATCAAGACATTACAGTTTCAGGTATATGTCACAATTTCAAAGGGAAGGTGAGGTATTTCGACTAGTTTCGCTTTTCAGCTTCTTCAGGAAATTACCTACATCTAAAAAATACATTAGTTTATTTTTTTATAAATATACAGAATCATCGTATAATAGCAATAGATTTAAAAAATTTAATCAGGGAGACAATATTGCAATGCATGATGAGAACGGAATCTTACCTATCTGCCCTTGCCCCTGAATAGGCCGATAACCCAGAAGAGGGGAAGAAAAGTCTTACCCGGCGACTGGGAGGGGGATAAACCCCAACAGCCGATCTACATCTAGGTAAAAATAGTTGTTCAATTATGTTACGGGATAACAAGAGAGAGGGGATAAAAAACAGGGGGGGGGGACAGTATTAATAAAAAAGATGTGGAAAGGGAGGCGAGTCCAATACCTAGGGTAAGTGCAATAGTGAAGATCAGATGAAACCAAACGACCGAAATGAGGACTAGTGTAAAAAGATGTGAAAGGATGAATATGCAGATGGATACCAAAAAGTAAATAAGGTGTCTTAACCCAATCATCATGTTCAGAAAAACAGAGCCAAACACCTCGGGCCCAAAAGCCAGTGTGATGGCAAAAATAGATATAAAGCCTGATATGGCTGTGAATGAGGGTGATGCCTAATTAAAGTGAGTAAGGTGAGAATAAATAAACAGCAGGGTGTGCAGGGGAGGGGAAGGGGGGAAATATATCCATTCCCTCTAAACATAGTTAGCAATGTAATCATGTAGTATGTAGATAGAAAAGGGATCCCGGGGTATCCACCAGTTGATTTTGAACCCCAATGCAGAGAATGCATTAATGTAAAAAAAACGAATGCCGTGTACGCACGAACAGACTTTCCGGCAGACTAGGTCCGACGGTCTTCTCAACGGATTTTTGGCGAAGTTCCGAAGCCTTTTTTCCGAACAAACGGCCTTGGCCACACACAATCACACCAAAGTCTGATGGATTCTAACGTGATGACGTACGACCCGACTAGAATAAGGAAGTTCATAGCCAGTAGCCAGTAGCCAGTAGCCAATAGCGTTGTTTTTTGTCCGTCGGACTAGCATACGCGCAAACGGATTTCTCGATAGGAACTGGTTCCGGCGGATAAATTTGAAACATGTTCTATTTCTAAAGTCCATCAGATTTTTAGACAGCAAAGGTCCAATGAAGTCCACACACGATCGAATTGTCCGGCAAATTCGTTCCGTCGGACCTTTGCTGACGAAAAGTCCGGTCGTGTGTACACGGCATTAAGCTTTAGAACCCATTTAAGGAATCAGACTTGGGGGGGTGTTAAAAATGTGTGGTTGAGCCGTGATTTTAGTGCTCCACCGTAAGCCTGCAAGGGAAGCAGATGTGGGTGTATATACAGTATGTAATGGTTGCAATGCTTCTCTTTGTGCCCATGGCAACAATAAAACAATACGTCACACTTGGTGGGCAGCAAGTGACCCAATCAAGTGAATGAGGAAGCGTCACAAACTGTGTAAAGTGCAGTGTGTTTGTGAGGCAATTATAGGGTAAAAACAGACTGTAAGGAAGAGTCACATCACCCCCTCACCGCCTGTCAAACGGCTCTGAAAAGCAATCCAAATGTGGCTTGCTTTTCAGAGGAGCGTTAGTTTGGCATCAGGTCTAAACCTATCCTTTGGCTTCTTGCACATGGGCTCCTGAGCTGGTACAACATAAATTCTGGTGTATTTTCCCCAACTGGGGGAAAAAAATGGGCAAAAAATAAAAAAATAAAATAGAACATTTCCTATTGTTTAACCACTTCAGCTCCAAAAGATTTAGCCCTTCCTGGCCAGGCCATTTTTTAGCTATTCAGCACTGCGCTAATTTAACTGGCAATTGCATGGTAATGCAACGCTGTACGCAAATGAAATTTATGTAATTGTTGCAAAAATAGAGCTTTCTTTTGGTGGTACTTAATCACGACTTCATTTTTTTCAATATAACTAAAATAAGACCAACAAAAAAAAAAAAACAATATATTTTACTTTCTGCTATAAAACATACAATAAAAAACATGTATTTCATAAATTTAGGCAAAAATGCATTCTGCTACATGTCTTTGGTTGAAAGAATTGTAATAACTGAATATGGTTTGGTTTGTGTGAAAGTTATAGCATCAACAAACTATGGTATGTATACTGGAATTTTTATTAATTTTCTTTTAAACTAGCAATGGTGATGATCAGTGATTTATAGTGGGACTGTAATAGTGCGGCGTGCAATCTGACACTAACTGACACTGGGTAGGAACTAACTGGCATTGACATCACCAGTTACACTAATACAGTGATCAGTTGTCACTGTGCTAATGACACTGGCTGGGAAGGGGTTAACCTCTAGGGGCAACAAGGGGTTTACTGTGTGTCTAAGGCCAGCCATACACAGAGTGGTTGCAGGAAAGAAATTTACTGGTGATAATTAAAGGTAAAACTTGGCATGCTGGTTGTATCCAAGTTGATTGATCGTGAGGCCCCCCTCACTTCAAGGGTTAAATGCTCCTTAAAGGATAGGCTCACTCATATTTAGTGTGTAACATGTTACTTGTCTCCTCTCGAGATAGCAGGCAGGGGTTCTTCTCCCCACACCACATTCACATTTTGAATACAGCAGAGCCCTGCACAGCGGTGTCATTCATTCACAGGAATCTGTGAATGAGTAAAATACAAGTCCCTCCCAAGATGCCCAAGGCTGGGACAAGGGGTGGACAGGAGGGGAAGCTGCCTCTGGTGCAGTGAAGCAAAGGTGCAAGGAATGGACGTAGGGTGGTACACCCATTCTAAAGCATGTGTTAACAATAGGGGAGGGGTGCGCAATTCTGGATCCTTGCCCTGGGCACTGGACTACCCTGTTTCGGTAATGGTCCGCGGCAGATGGACTTGAAATATTAATGAACTGCAAGTGCACTAATCAACATGCACATAGTTCATTCACACTGCCTACAGCTCAGGATCTGTCTGCTTGTACAGGGGTACAGTGTCTGCAGAAGCCTGACATTGTGCCCGCAATCCACTGTTTGCGGGTGCAATGTTCTGCAGGCTCCTGCAAAAATAAAAAATTATAAATGCACATTTTTTTTCCTGAACTTGGCCTTTAAAGAGGAAGTAAACCCTGATGGGTTTACTTCCTCTTTGATTCCCTGCAAAGGTAAAGCATAATGGACTACTATGCATCGCATAGTAGTCCATTATGTATCACTTACCTGACACAGGAGCCAGCGAAGTGACCGCTGTCCCCTTGTGTACGGAGCCTCCATCTTCTTGGTGGGTCTCGCTGCTCCGGCGCTGTCATTCGTCGGAGCCGCGATGACGTCACTCCCGCGGATGCGCACGGGAGCCACCACTCGCGGCACATCGCCGCTAACTGCGGCGCGCTCAGTGCGCCTGTGCGACGCTGCCTACTGCGCATGCGCCGTAAACAGCGATGCCTGTCTTTCAGCAAATTTCTTGGACCTGCAGGTAAGCCTTAATCTAGGCTTACCTGTAGGTCAAAGTGGTTTGTAAGGGTTTAATAACAAATTCCTCACTCCTGTGGGCTTCCTCTGCACTTTGTGCCCTAAAGTCTCTTCTCTAAAGCCAACCTTACATGGATCAGCCAGTACAGCAGGGAGCAGCCTGTTGGGTTTTTAGTGACCGATCAGTTTCATTGACTATAGACAGCAACACTGACCATGGTATTCTACTAGCAGTGAACGTACCCCACTGGCAGAGTGCAATAGCACAGTGGGAGGATTCCCCCATCCACATCGAATGTTTGGATGGAGAACAGGCAAATTATTATTTTTTGGGTTGAACGTTAAAAAAAAAGAAAAATGTATGGCCAGCTTAAGGCACTCCTGTGACATCACCAGATACAATGCACAGCCAATATCCCTGCATTGTATGTGAGAAGAGGGGATTGCCAGTAGCCTGCAGGAAGAGGAATATGGTAAGCATCACACCTTATTCCTCTACCCATCAACTTAATTGGCATTTAACCCTTGCAGTGCGGGGGTATTTTATGTTTTGTTCCCAGAATTCAGCTTTAAATACACTGAAGTTCACTGCCCTGCTGTGAATGAGCCCACAGTGGACAGAATCATTTTATAATAGTGGGTATTGCCATTTCAAATAATTACCTCCAATATCCAAATTTCCCAATTCCAAGCAACTTACTACTACAGAATTGGCAATTTTCCCAAATTTCCCAATTTTCCAAATTTCCCAATTCCAAGCAACTTACTGCTACAGAATTGGCAATTTAGATCCAAGGTACATGTTTCTTACTATGTTTAACATGGCAGAGTGTTTTAGTTATTTGCTGCTCTTCTTTTTTGTTTCACATCAGCTGCTTCCTACAAGTAACTCCGGAAATAGGTTATGCTCTCTGGTAACCCAGATGCCTCTATTGTTATAAAATGGGACAGGCCTGGGGGCAACGTCCCCTCTGACACTTGGAGCAGCCGCCCCTGCATACTGTCATACTGCATACAATTAATAAGCAGATGGTCCAAGGGGAACAACTCTAGCTGTATGCTTTCATTTAGAATCAACTTCCAGGGCATATGAGGTCATATTATTTGTCCATTTTACCATATTGTATGTGCATGTAAAGATTGAGGGTAGTAGATTATAAAGGGGCAACATTTACTAACAGACGAACAATTGCCAATTTGTACTAGAGATGTTAAAGTTGAACTTCAGGCTGTGTCGGGAAATAATAATCTCCATGGATGTCACCATACCTTGCATTCTTGTTGTTTGTGATGAACGAGAAGAGCGCTGACCCCCCCACCACCCCTAGGTGTGGTTAAAACACCCTCCGGGGCAATTTTTTTTGGGTGAGGAGATTCTCAATACATAGGAGGCAATGTTCAGTTCTTGAATCAAATTATCAAGTAGAGCAGAATGAGAGCGCCATACAAGTAGTAGAGGCCAACATCAGGGACGTGAGGTCAGTGGGTGGTGAGGCACTGGCTAGTATCAGAACCAGATACACACAGGTTACATACGCCACGATTGTTAGCGAGAGAGCAAACATTCTAGCACTTGACTTCCTCTGTAACTCTAAACATGTAATCTGTAAAAAAAAATTAAAGTGTCACCTATGGAGATTTTTAAGTACTGAAGTTTGTGACCATTCAACGAGTGCGCGCAATTTTAAAGCATGACGTGTTAGGTATCTATTGGGCATAACATCATCTTTCACATTATACAAAAAAATCTGGTTATCTTTAGTGTTTGTTTTTTTCATATTCATAAAACAGTTTTTTCCAAACAAAAACGCATTTTAAAAATTGCTGCGCAAATACCATGTAACATAAAAAATTGCAATGACCACCATTTTATTCCCTAGGGTAAAACTATATATATAATGTTTGGGGGTTCTGAGTAATTTTCTAGCAAAAAAAATGATGATTTTTACATGTAGGAGAGAAGTGTCAGAATTGGCTTGGGTGGCAAGGGGTTAATTACCATAAGTAATATACAAATAATTATTATATACAATATAATTACCAATATATTATTATATATTGTTTTTAAGGTAATTCACAAACTGTACTCAAGTAGGTGGCTTAACAAATTACTGAAGTTTGAAGCCAGTAATTTCACAGTAAATAGATAAATAATAAATTAATATCTTATATTTTATAGTATATACATATATGATTTAGCTTGATTATAACAATACCTTTTCAACAGCATCATATTTTTGTTCTCCCTCTTAACTGTGATAAAAACATGGGATTGTGGGTAAATAAATCTTATACCCAGACACACATGTTTTTTCCTTGTAGTTAAGAGGGCTGGACTGGAAGGGAGTATTTGTCTTTTAGACACATGCCCCTTCTATGACTCTGCAGTGAGAGGTGTGCCTCCACCACAGCATTTTTATTGGACAGCTGGGGTTAATTGTACTTTGCCATTGGTCCAAGATTCTAAGCTGTTCATTGAGCTCAGTGCTTCTGACAAGAAGTGAGAGGCACTGTGAGCTCATCCTCTCAGTCTGCTGCAAACAGAGTGTGTCAGCTTGTATTTAAACTGGCCAATCTGTATGTAGCTTCTGACAGGCTGCACGAGAAGCACCATATCTCCGGAACCATAAGTTGTAGGAGCGCCAAATATTTAGCAGTGGTGGGGTAGGACTTACCCCCCAAATCTGGGGTCTCTGTGACCTCAGGTCGCCGAGCTACGGCCCCCGAAGCTCAATTTTTTTTTTTTATGGTTATGGCAGTGAGCCTCTGCCTCTCCTGCCTCCCCTGCCTCCCCTGACTGCATGTCCCTGGCCAACATATCTTGAGGGTTCTAAGGAACCCCATTCATCAAGGCTTTAAAAAATAAGGACAGAAGATGGATCGATTCTTGATGCAATTTGCAGGAGTGCAAATATAGCATTTTTATTTTGTCTAACAATGTAAAGCTTCAATAAAGGTGGACACTTAGGCTTGGTACACATTATTGCGTGTGCGGGTGCATGTATGTAGCATGTAGGGCAGCCCATTCATTTTAATGGGCCGCACCACCAGCCAGAAACATGGGAAAATAAGTCCCCGACCCTTTTGTAAAATTACTCGTCAAAGAACTGTGTGGTGCTTCGTCACCATGAGGTTTGGCGCCCGTGTTTACTGTTACAATGGGATGCATTAAGAAGGAATGGCAAAAATACAGATTTTGACGCGATTGTACGATAATCAGATCGTTAGTACAGAGCTTTTGAGAGCTGATCACGACAATTCATCCGATATTATTTGATCGGACAAGCACAAAAAATTTCCTCGTAAGATACCAGATCGTACGATTTTCCTTTAGTCGGTACAGTTTTCGTCCGAAAATACAATACAAATACATTACAACACATGATATCACTTCCGATTTTTTTTTTCTGTTGTGTGAGAATTTTCGGGACTTTTTAACCCATTCGATTTCTACTTGCGACTATTAAGCAAAAAAAAGTCAGATGATCTGTCGTCCGATTTTCAGATCGTGTGGACGGGCCATTACTCTCAAGTATGGTTTGGCTTCCAGGTAATAATTTCCTGAGGATGGAGCTAGCTTCCCTTCAGCCTGAAATAACTGACAATACAACACAAAGGCAACGCTGCAAAGCAAATCTAAATGTAATGTAAAATATCTCAACATTTGTACATGCAAATTTTAATAGACATATCTATTAGTGTTTTTCTATAGGAAAGCAGAAATAAAGGTCTACTGTTCCTTTTATTATAGCATATTTCCCTTGAGGATGGGTGTTATTACTGCACCATTTCACATTATATTTTCTAAACAGGTTTGCAGCTTCTTCTTATCTGTATATCAGGCAGCACAGTCAACAATCCTGCTGAACAACTGTTAAGATTAAGATAAACATAATGGGCTGATTAGTAGTAATCAGCAGTGAAAAATCAGACCCCATCAATCGACTGCCTCTGGACCACACAATTATTCCCTGAAATTTGTAGGCTTCTAGAATGAAGAATAGTTATCTTATGTAGAAACTAATATGGCTGATGTGTAAATGTATAATATAAAAATTCAAAATGGAAGCATTTTTTGTAAATGTTAATAATAATATTTACACTAAAGTAGATCTTAGCCCCCCATTCACACTGGTGCAATTTGTCATGCATTTTGACAGTTCCAACTTCAGTTGCACACGATTGTCAGCAATGGAACCGTTCAAATCGGTGCGACTCCGACTTTGTGGTGCCGCACCGTTTTGAAAAAAAGGTTCCTGAACTTTTTTTTGCGATTTCAGGTGCGACATGCATAGACATCTGTGCATGAAGTCGCACAGATGTTAGGCAAGTTGCACCTGAAATCGCACTGACCTGTTTCTTTGAAGCACAATTTCAAAGTGGCATTCAGTGTGAACCAGGGCTTATCTGTAACTGAAGGGGAAGACATTGTGCCACTGCAAAGGTAGATTTTGTCCAATTCCCAAAGTTCAACTTTAAGCTTCTGTGAGATTTCAGTGATTTGGTAAACATGAACTTTAAAGCGGATCTTCGCTGCATCTGGGCACCACAAAATAAAACACTATTTCATTCATTTTTAATATTCAAAGTAAACGCCCGCATCCATCCATGACTCCATTCTTTATTTTGTTGAGACCTCACTTTGAAAAACACCCAGCATTTTTTTTTAAACATAACATCATTTATTTTATATCTATTTACTAATGCTAGAAGCATTAAGAAATTAATGTTGATTTTGATAGTGAAGTTCCACTTTAAGTCAGTGGTTTTCAACCACTAGGCCATGGCCCACCGCTGGTTCGTGGCCTCCATCCTTCTGGGCCTCCAGCCACCTGCAGATCCCCTAACCTCCAACAGAGCCTACCAACTCCCACAGTGCCACCCAACCTTCCATAGTAATCCACTGTTCCCCTCAACCTCCCACAATGCCCCAAGGCCCCTTGAAGACCTCGGCCCGCACAGTGCCCCCCCCCCATCACCCACAGTGCACCCCTGCCTTCTTCAGTGCTCCTTGGCTTTCTGCAGATCCTCCAGCTCCCCTAGTGCTTAAAAACTCCAACAGTGTCCCACATTGAACCCTAGTCCCTGCAGTACCCTACAGCCCCCTCTAGAGACCCCACCCCCAACAGTTGCCCCCAGCACCCTCCAGAATCCCCTACGGAGCCCCCAATTCTGCTGCAGACCCCTTTCAGAACCACCATCCCCCCAAAGCAAAAGCCCCATCTTGAGCCTTCCAGCATATCTATACATATTTTGTATCCCTGTAATTTTGCGAGGTTAAAGCCCCGCACACACAGGGGTGAATGTCGGGCTGCCTCGGCCGGTTCAATAGAAACCGGCTGACATTTGGCTGGCCTCTATCGAAGGGGTATGACTGAAAAAAGTCTGCCAACCGGGTTCGGATCAGCGCTCTTAGCCAATGTCTGACCGGAGTGTTCTGGGGGGGGGGGCCCTGTTAGAATAGAATAGAAGAATAGAACAGCAGGGGAGATCACTATACTAACATTGGATTGTTAGTCATGGCAGATATACAAACACACTGATCCAGATTTTTTTTTTTGGGGGGGGGGGGGGGGACATTACAATGTATTAGTTTGGAATCATAGAATGTATTAAAATTCTTAAATCTGATACAAATTGGATTTAAGAAAAATAGAAGATTACAAATACGTAAGAAAAGACCAGTGCTTCCTTTTATGCAAGGGGGTTACATCACCTTCTATAAAAGACTCCAAGCAAACTTCCTAAAGTCATTTTCTCTTTAAGATTCCTCCTGTTCGCTTTCATTTTTACTGCACAAATGAAAGCCCCCTATTTAGCTGCTACAGACTCAGTTCAAGCAGAAGTATAGGGAACATAACTACAGTAATAATAATGATTAGCTTCAGACACCAGAAAATCACCAAATGTCTTGTAAATAAAAGCTGCAATCTCCCCAATTTTATAAATTGATTTTATATCACCCCACAGGATATAACTGAGCGCCATGAAGTGATCTCATTTCAACTATTTCTAACTAAGGCGAGTGTCCAAGTTCAGATGTCTCTGCAGGTGAACTGAGGATAGTGTATCCGATAAAGCTGAATTCCAGGCAAACAGCTAAATGGACAGATGACATACATATATGAGTAATGTGTTACCTGCTGAAGGAGTTGTATTTCCATCCATCCAGTCCTGAGATTTACACAGCCCTGCTACATAGCAAAGCTTTGGCAGGGAAGAAGACCTACATTTTGTCTGCTGCATTTCCGGTACAGGTCTTGTCCCTTTAACAACCTGTGAACAAACAAGTAGAAACCTGAGCTAAACTCTGTCACTCTGTTCTCTCCTCCTGCCAGTAGTCTCTTTGTACTGCAGCCCCCTTTAGGTTACTCATCCTTCTCCCAGATATACCTGTTGATCCTGCCAGTGAGCTTGTAACTTCCTGTGGACTCTGCAGCATTGTTTCATGTCTACCAGCCCTGCTCAGTTATCTATCTTACACCACCTGTCTATGTTATGTAGCTGAGAAGAAGGAGAGTGTTCTGTAGTCCTGTCCTAGGGTGGTAATTCTGGTCATTCATAAATACAATACCTTGAGTGAGCATTGTCACCCTAGGACAGAAAGGGTGTCTGTCAGAATCCCCAGGTAACAATAAAGGAATAGAAGGCTGAATATATACCCCCATTGACCTAGAGACCAACTATTAGATCTTAGCCCTTGTACACACGGTCGGAGAATCCGTTGGAATGTGTCCTATCGGACCGTATTGTCGGATAATCCGACTATGTGTGGTATGCATCGGACTGATTCCGTCTGAATATCCGTCGGACCCAATTTTCCAACTTGTTGGAAATATTTCCCGACCAGCTGGGCCGATCATGTGTAGAGAATTTTGATCGGACCAAGTGCCACGCATGCTCAGATCAAATTCCTACATCAAAGCTATTGGCTACTAGCCTGAATGTAGTCCCATCGTAACGAAATTACGTCATCACGTTCTGAAAGATCAGATTTTTCGACAACTTGGTCCGACCGTGTGTATGCAACAGTTTCGGACAAGATCCGACAGACAAAATCCCACGGATCTGGTTGTCGAAATCTCCGACCGTGTGTACAGGGGCTTAGAAACCACCCTTTAGATCAAAGACTGCTTATATCAGCACCCCCCCCCCCCCACCCCAGAGACCCCCATTGGATCAGGCACTCCCTTATATCAGCGTCCCTGCCCCTTAAAGACCCCTATTAGATTGCCTTACCATGTGGCAGCCACTGCGAGCCAGGAAGTGGGAGCCGGAGTTGGGGGGCAGAGCTGGGAAGTGGGGCAGCTCTACAGAGTGAAATTTTCCTCCCACTGTGCACAGTGGCAAAGTGTGTCATTGGTTGATAGAATACCAGCGGTCCTATCAACCAATGACTGCAAAGGGGAATGAGGTGGGGAAGAAGCCAGAGCACAGGCAGGCGCTGCCAACGGGAATCCTCACTGGGTGCACTGTGTATGAGCACATGTTGCATTCATTGAGGATACCTCACTAAGTGGAGCCCAATGCCAGGAACTTACTCCTTCTCTGGCTCCAGGACTCCAATCCAGATCTGCAGGACAGATTCACTTGAAATCCCAGGACAATTGGGAGGTACAGTGGGGATCGAAAGTTTGGGCACCCCAGGTAAAAATGTGTATTAATGTGCATAACGAAGCCAAGGAAAGATGGAAAAATCTCCAAATGGCATCAAATTACAGATTAGACATTCTTATAATATGTCAAAAAAGTTAGATTTTATTTCCATCATTTACACTTTCAAAATTACAGAAAACAAAAAAATGGCATCTGCAAAAGTTTGGGCACCCTGCAGAATTTATAGCATGCACTTCCCCCTTTGCAAAGCTGAGACCTGCCAGTGTCAATGGATTGTTCTCAATCATCTTCTGGGAAGACCAGGTGATGTCAATCTCAAAGGTTTTAAATGGCCAGACTCATCTGACCTTGTCCCAACAATCAGCACCATGGGTTCTTCTAAGCAGTTGTCTAGAAAACTGAAACTGAAAATAATTGACGCACACAAAGCTGGAGAAGGCTATAAGAAGATAGCAAAGCGTTTTCAGATGTCAATATCCTCTGTTCGGAATGTAATTAAGAAATGGCAGTCATCAGGAACAGTGGAAGTTAAAGCAAGATCTGGAAGACCAAGAAAAATATCAGACAGAACAGCTCGCAGGATTGTGAGAAAAGCAATTCAAAACCCACGTTTGACTGCACGATCCCTCCAGAAAGATCTGGCAGACACTGGAGTTGTGGTACACTATTCCACTATAAAGAGATACTTGTACAAATATGGTCTTCATGGAAGAGTCATCAGAAGAAAACCTCTTCTACGTCCTCACCACAAAAATCAGCATTTGAACTTTGCAAATGAACGTATAGAGCCTGAGGCATTTTGGAAATAAGTTCTGTGGACCGATGAGGTTAAAATAGAACTTTTTGGCCGTAATGAGCAAAGGTACGTTCGGAGAAGAAAGGGCACAGAATTTTATGAAAAGTACCTCTGTCCAACTGTTAAGCATGAGGGTGGATCAATCATGCTTTGGGGTTGTATTGCAGCCAGTGGCACAGGGAACATTTCACGAGTAGAAGAAAAAATGGATTCAATAAAATTTCAGCAAATTTTGGATGGTAACTTGATGCCATCTGTGAAAAAGCTGAAGTTAAAGAGAGGATGGCTTCTACAAATGGATAATGATCCTAAACACACCTCAAAATCCACGGGGGATTACATCAAGAGGCGTAAACTGAAGGTTTTGCCATGGCCTTCACAATCTTCTGACCTCAACATTATTGAAAATCTATGGATAGACCTTAAAAGAAGAGTGCGTGACAGACAGCCCAGAAATCTCAAAGAACTGGAACAATTTTGTAAGGAAGAATGGGCAAAGATACCTCAAACAAGAATTGAAAGACTCTTGGCTGGCTACAAAAAGTGTTTACAAACTGTGATACTTGCCAAAGGGGGCAGTACAAGATATTAACTCTGCAAGGTACCCAAACTTTTCCAGACGCCATTTTTTTGTTTTCTGTAATTTTGAAAGTGTAAATGATGGAAATAAAATCTAACTTTTTTTGACATATTATAAGAATGTCTAATCTGTAATTTGATGCCATTTGGAGATTTTTCCATCTTTCCTTGGCTTCGTTATGCACATTAATACACGTTTTTACCTGGGGTGCCCAAACTTTCGATCCCCACTGTATGTGTCTGGGTTTTAGTCAGACTGAAACCCGGACACACGATTCAAAACCCAGACTGTCAGGGTGAATCCCATACAGGTGGCAACCCTAGGGGGACAAGGACAGAGGAGGATTTCACCTAATAGCATTAGCACAATGGACAAATCCTACTAAGTTATGTGCCTTGTGCTGATTTTTTTTATTTTGGCTGCACTTAAAATATGCCATGCTTGGCAAATGAGTACAAAACAGCATCATATAAACAGGTATATAACTTTAACATTTCAGGACCAGCATAAGTGTTTATGCAAATTTAGGGAGGTGAATTGTGCATAGTCCAAACTATTTCATAAACAACTATCTAACCTTCAAGTCAGTTAATCAGTTAAGTTTAAGCTAATGAGATGTAGATGCCTTTTATGCAATTATGATTTAAAAGCCCTAATCATCTGAGATACAAACACTGGCTAATAATAAATTAATATATTGAACAGAAAAGGTTTTCTTGAGCATTTTGCATCTTTACCATAAATACTGACATATACACTGATCTCTAATATGTGTTGATTATGGCAATTGTCACCATTAGGTGCAATCTTGCTTTCACTACAGTAGCAGAGTCTGTGATTGGAAGTCCTCCATTTAAATTCAAAGGAACTATATGTCATTTTTTCAAGAGTGATACAAACAGACCATGTAAAAAACAAAAGTCAAAGTTTTCTGATTATAGCCATAAATATTTGCGCATTATAATATCCTAGTTTGTAGTATGCAAATGAGAATGTTCTCTATACTGCCATATATTGTACATCATACTTTACTTTGGTCTACACTCAACACAGTAGAACTATGATTATTATTGGGGACAGTGGTGGCTGGTGCTCAACTTTCTTGGGGGGGCGGCCCACCCTAGCCAGCCAGCCAGCCAACCAATAACCAACCCACCCAACCCCCCACGCCAACCAGCCAGCCAGCCAGCCACAAAATCCACCCCCTGCCCCCATCTTTCGCTCAATTGATCTCCCCTCTCCCATCGCTCGATCAAAAGGTCATCGCCCACGGGGGCCCCCGCCAGCCCCACACTTACTCCATCCAGGTCGCAGCTTCCCCCTGCGTCTCCTCCCGAGTCCCATCGGTTGCTTCTCCTCCTGGCCAATCAGGAGTTAGGACTCGTGACCTATCGGGTCTTAGGACTCCCAGCCAATCAGGACTCAGGTCCCATTTCCTGATTGGCCAAGAGAAGAAACAGGAACACATTAGCGAATATTAATTCGCTAATGTCACACAACTAGGTGGGCACTGCGTCCTGAGCCCACCCTTTTTAAAGCCAATCATCCGGCTTCTTAAAAAAAAAAAAAAAAAAAAAAAAAACATTGGAATCCATGCATCCAGCATCCTGCATGTAGATTAGGGGCCGGGAGCATGGATTAAGGGTGCGCCGCTCCTGCTCCCCTAATGTATAGGCCACCACTGATTGGGGATGATAAACTAAGGGAGTAGAGACTGTTCACAGTGCCAGGAGAGCCTCAACCAGCTGCCAGGGTGAAGATTCAGAACTGTGCCTCCCTACCCCATAAGGCATGGTTTTTGTTTGTAACTCTCAGAGAATATATGGACAGCACACTCGATTTTTGTTTTGGTCCTAAGCATGCAACTTGACATGTGTGCTGCAGGCTGCAATCAGGGTAGGAAAGATAGATATAAGCTGCAATCAGGGTATGTATCAATGATATACACTGCAATCAGTGTATGTATCAGTGATATACACTGATCCTCCATAAGGACCACTTACCTAATATTGAGTAGGTCCATTTTGTCTTGTAAAACAGCCCTGACCTGTTAAGGCATGGATGCCACTAAACTACTGAAGATAGTCTATGATATCTAGGAAACCAAGTTGTCAGTACCAGATCCTTTAAGTCCTTTAAGTAGTGAGGTGGGGGCCTCCATGGATCGCACTTGATTTTCCAGCAGATCCCACAGATGCTCGATTGGATTGAGATCTGGAGAATTTGGAAGCCAAGTCACCACCTCCAGCTTGTTGTTGTGTTCCTCAAACCATTCGTGATCCATTTTTTGCATTGTAGCAGGGCACAATATCTAACTGAAAGAGGCCACTGCCATCAGAGTATACGTGGTCAGCAACAATGTTTAGGTAGGTGGTATGGATCAAGTAACATCCACATGAATGGCAGGACCCAAGGTTTCCTCTGCCGACTTGCCTTCTTCCTATACTGCATTCTGGTACCATCTCTTCCCCAGGTAAGCAATCTACATGCACTTGGCCATCCACATGATGTAAAAGAAAATATGAGTCATCAGACCAGGCCACCATCTTCAGTTACTCAACAGTGCTCACATGCCTATTGTAAGTACTTTTGGCTGTGGACATGGGTCAGCATGGGCACCCTGACCGGTCTGAGGATACGAGCCCCATACACAACAGACTAGGATGCCCATTTTTTCTGCTTTCAACATATCGACTTCCGGGACCACATGTTTACTTGCTGCCTAATATATCCCACTGACTGTCAGATGCCATTGTAACACATAACCAGTGCTATTCACTTAACCTGCAATTAGGACAGGTATCAGTGATATAAGCTGCATTCAGGGTGGGTATCGGGCATTATAGCTGATTCGTACTGTATGCAGCAAATACAACCCCTGGACACAGATTTCTGTACTATGGGTGTATGATGCCTTAAAGCAGGGGTCTCCAAACTTTCTACACAAAGGGCCAGTTTACTGTCCTTTAGACTTTAGGGGCACCAGACTGTGGCCAGTGGAAGTAGGAAAGGTCCCAACATCAGTTGGGGGGGGGGGGGGGGGTGCTCCATCATTTGTTTCAGTGGGAGCAATTTTGTCTCATCACTGGTGTCAGTGGGAGGAATTGTGCCCCATCATTGGTATCAGTGGGAGAAATGGTGCCCCATCATTGGTGTCAGTGGGAGGAATTGTGCCCCATCATTGGTGTCAGTGGGAGGAATTGTGCCTCATCATTGGTGTCAGTGGGAGGAATTGTGCCCCATTATTGGTGTCAGTAGACCCCATCGTTGGTGCCATTGGCAGAAATTGTGCCTCTTTATTGGTGTCAGTGGAAGAAATGATGTTCCACTGTTGGCATCAGTGGATGAAATAGTGCTGAGAAGGCCAGATAAAAGCAAGCAAAGGGCCGTATCTGGCCCCCAGGCCACAGTTTGGAGACCACTACTTTAAAGTATGGAATACAAAAAATTACTAACTGTGATTTTAGCATAAAGCTGAAACGATATACTGTATGTATTTATATGTCATCTCAATGTAACTGTTCTTTTTCTTTCATTTTAATGTATTCTTTTGTTTACCGACTGGAGCTGTAAAATCCCACGTGATATTTAGTTTCATCAGATTGATAGCAGCTTTACGCTGGCTGTAGGCCTTGATTTGGTTTGCCGTTTTTATGTCAAACTACCATTAGTGTCAGCTCTGTTAAGCTGATTCACCTAAGTACATAGTTATTCCAGCCTGTCAGGTGCTTGGCTGCCCCCATCTGCCTCAGCTTTTAACAAGAAAAAAAAAAGACAACAGATGCATGCATACATATAACAAAAAAGGAAAAAAAAATCATGTAGTGCAGATGACATACGCTACCTAAGGTATCTGCAAAAAGTGACTGCCCCATGAGTATAGCTTGGCATATATGGCTGGCACTACTGACCTCTCCTTCTGGAAATGTTAATTGCCTGGCTGTCATGCTAATCCAGAGGCTTCAGTGTTTTCTAAGGCACTGACCTGAAACAAGCGAGCGACTCAAAAGATCTGGCTAGATTCTCTCTTTCTGATTTGCATGCTTGTTTTGTAATTGAGACAGAACTGAAGCAAGGGACAGCTAAAATAGCCAGTATCCTCCACAGGATGTCATCAATGCTTAACCCCTTTATTTCTGTCAGCACAGAGCTTCTTCAAAGTTCAACTTGAGGAATTAAACAAAAACACTTGCAGTGGCCCAACTCCTGCACTTGCACTGCAAGGGTTAAATGCTTGTTAAGTTTAGGGATAAAGGATTAAAACTTACCGTATTCCTCGCTCCATCAGGCTTTAGGAACTCTCCTTTCCAATGCTCTAGGTTGTGCATGGGCCCTCGCTGTCCTTATGTACAATGCAGGGCTAATAATCCTACATCATACCTAGTGATGTCAGTGTGGAACCTTAGAGAAGAGGTGGGACACCTTAGAGAAGAGGTGGAATGCCTAAGAGAAGAGATGGGACGCCTTTGAGAAGAGGTGGGACACCTTCGAGAAGAGGTTTTGGGAAAACATTTAACCCCTGCAGGATAAGTGGGGCCCACTCCAAGGGTGTTTGTAGTGTAAGTTCTGATGTTAAAATGATTGTAGGCCTTTAAAAAAAAATTTTTTTAATTCATTCTTACCTAACCTGTGCTATGGTTTTGCACAGGGCAGATCAGTCCTCCTCTTCTGGGGTCCCCAGTTGGTGCTTTTGGCTCCTCCCCCCACCACGTGCCTCCATAGCAGGCTGCTTGCTATAGGGGTACTCATGTGGGCTTGATCTTGAGCCGCTGCTCTGTGTGCCCACAGACACATAGAGAGCAACTCTGCTCCGCCTTCCCACACGCTCTCCTCACAAGCTGTGATTGATAGCAGCAGGTGCCAATGGCTCCTGCTGCTGCCTCAGTTTCCAGTGAGAAGAGAGGGAATGGAGAGAGCCTCTGTTCTTGGGCACAACACTGGACTGAGATCAGGCTTAGGTAAGTATTTAGGGGGGCTGGGGGGAAGGGGCTGACACAGAATTTTTTTTTACCTTAAAGGGATTGTAAAGTCTCAGGGTTTTTCACCTGTTAAAAACCTTCTGTGCTGCAGCTGCCCCCCTTTTTCTTACCTGAACCTGACCGATCCAGCACCGGGCACGAGCTCAGTGGCTCCAGCCACTGTCTCCATCCTCATTGGATAGATAGCAACAGAAACCATTTGCTACCGCTGCTGTCTATCAAATCCAGTAACATGGTGGGGGGCGGAGCTGAGTCCTGCCGTTTGTGTCAATGAACGCAGCAGCAGGACTCGTGAGCACACCCGCACGGGTCCCCCTTATGGAATGGGGGCACCCGATGCAGAGGAGGAGCCAGGAGCACTGACAGGGCACCCAAGAAGAGGAGAATCTGTGCTGCTCTGTGCAAAACCCTTGCACAGAGCAGGTAAGAATAACATGTTTGTTATTTAAAAAGATAAAAATAAAAAAGAACCTTTACATACACTTTAATGCAGAGAATGCATTAAAGTAGAAGTTCACCCTAACAATAAAATCTGTAAATTTATAGCCATCACCGATCTAAGACTAACCTATCTAGCCCCATAAAGAAGACATCGCTATACATACCTTTTTTGAAGCTGCTCCGGTCCAGTCTCCAGCGACGGAAGCTCTGCAGAGGACACAGCAGACAACGGCTGGGAAATGAATGGGGAGTAATGTCACCCATAGACTTACTATGGGGCTTCCGTTTTGGGCTGCCTCCACAGAGAAGCTGCCGCTGACAGCTCAGCGTGGGATCGGAGCGGAGCGGCTTCAAAAAAGGTAGATGGTGGATGCCTGTAGATTTACAGATTTTAGTGTTAGGATAAACTTCTACGTTAAGGTAAAAAGCTTCTACCTTTAGGACCACCTTAAGTTTATATTTTCCAGTGACTCTCCATAGTCCATGGATCAGAATCACACAGAAGCTAATGGTGTTTCAGTCTCTATATGCAACAAGAAGGAGTGGCACTCACCATTATATATACTGTATATGGGGGGAGGTGGAGACTGGAGTTTTAAGGGAGGTTGCCATAGGCGATCCCCATGCATTAATCTCTATCATTTCCAAGTAGAAAACAGGGTCTTGGTGCTTTCTTGTATATTTAGTCCACATATAAGTTGGAAAAGAAAATCTCACAAGGGTACTCTCAGCTTCACCTACTCTTGTGTAGCAAAGATCCAATATGATCCACAAGTGCCCTTATGAGACTTTATTTTCTTTCTATCTATCTTTCATTTGAAGTGAATCTAAATCCTAACTGAATGATATTTTTATTTCTGACAATATTCTTTTCACCTTTTTTCATCTTAGTGCAGCTTATCTCCTGCAGCCTCTTCATGTCAGCTTCATGTCTACATGTATGTACTCCAGCAGTTACTCTGTGTCTCTACTTAGGCTGGATTCACACCTATGCATTTTTTAATGCTTTTTGCATTTTGCAGATTTGGCACTGGCTATTGAACTTCATTTTTCTCGGCTCGTCGTATATGTTGTACATCACCGCGTTCTTGACGCTCAGAATTTCCGACAACATTTATGTGACCGTGTGTATGCAAGACAAGTTTGAGCCAATATCCATCGGAAAAATTTTGTTGTCAGAATGTCCGATCGTGTGTATGCGGCATAAGACTTCCAATTTGAAGAGAAGCCCTTTCTCTGGTTTTACAATGTAATAAATCTGGTCCAATCAGAAAATACACAGATGGATTTATTGATACAATGAAGATCATGATTTAGTTAACAAGTCTAAGTAGGTATAAATAGCAGTTTAAATAACATCTTGATAGATATGAGCTTTAATTAGTCTAGGCCCTTCTGATTTATTTTTAGTGGTGCTGTTAAATATAAAATATTTAATTGCTTGAAAAAATTGCCTAAACTCTCTGGTATCCTGTTACAGTAAACTCTTGGAGTATAATTGCTGGGGTTGATTTACTAAAGAACTCATTTGGAGTCTTGGTGAAATGGACCTGTGTTCATTTAAAACACCCTGGAATGTTATAAAACCTCTACTGCCCATGGCTTGATGTTTGAAGCAAACACAATTTTACATCACAAGTGTGAAAATATTCCTCAGTAAACCATACCAAACCTCTTTGGACTTCAGACCATATAATACAATGTAATTAAAAAAACAAACAAAAACAAAACAAACAAACAAAAAAAAACATAAACACTGGGTTGATTTACTAAAACTGGAGAGTACAAAATCTGCTGCAGCACTGCATGGCAGCCAATCAACTATCAGCTTCTAATGTCAGCTTGTTCAATTAAGCTTTGAAAATAAAACCTAGAAGCTGATTGGTTTCTATGCAGGGCTGCACTAGATTTTGCACTCTCCAGTTTTAGTAAATAAACACCATTGTGTACATGTTGTGGACTGGAGCTAAAGGATCAACCAGACAGTCTTATTGAGACTTGTAGTCCCACAGCAAAAAAAGGAGACACACCTACTGTTTTTGTTCTTACAATTACAGCATCAATAGGGCCAGTTTCCAAAAAACTATCAAATTGGATGGTTTATGGGGCAGAAATGTAACGTGCTTTCATTTTGCAAAGTGTATGTTTGCAAGAAAAATGTGTAATTGTTACTTTTTAATTGTTAAACATACAGCTTTCAAGTTACAATGTTTCACTGGGGAAAAAAAACACCAGAAGAGCCCTGTGTAAGTTCTCAGTGGGGAAAGAAGGGGTAAAAAACACCAGAAGAGCCCTGTGTAAGTTCTCAGTGGGGAAAGAAGGGGTAAAAAACACCAGAAGAGCCCTGTGTAAGTTCTCAGTGGGGAAAGAAGGGGTAAAAACACCAGAAGAGCCCTGTGTAAGTTCTCAGTGGGGAAAGAAGGGGTAAAAACACCAGAAGAGCCCTGTGTAAGTTCTCAGTGGGGAAAGAAGGGGTAAAAAACACCAGAAGAGCCCTGTGTAAGTTCTCAGTGGGGAAAGAAGGGGTAAAAAACACCAGAAGAGCCATGTGTAAGTTCTCAGTGGGGAAAGGCTGACCATACATTATACAATTTTCCTTTAGATTTACAAAAGGTCAAAAATCAACACATTCAATTTGTATGCAATTAGGCAGGCCCTTGCACTACACAGTTGAAAGTAAATTTAAAGGAGATTGAATAAGAAAAGTGTATAATGTAGGTTTGTGAGACTGATGTCACCTGTGTAACTCTGTGTAGTAGTAGGGAGCAGCAGAGGAGATTTCCGAAAACTGATGCAGCTTTGCATAGTAACCAATCAGCTTCCAGGTTTTATTATCAAAGTTTATTTGAAAAAGCTGAAGTTGGAGGCTGATTGTACACTGAGGAAGATTTACTAAAACTGGTGCACACAGAATCTGGTGCAGCTTTGCATAGTAAACAACTGTTAAACCGCATTTTTCAATGGAGCCTTATGTTAACTTCAGATTTAAATAAAAACACTAAGAGCCTGCTATACTTTTTTTTTTTTTTTTGCACTGACTGAAAGGTAAGAACTATAAAACAGTGGATAGAAAAGTATTTAATTGCTGTAATGATACACCTCTTTTCAGAAACTCTTAATCTTTTTTTTTTTTTTTTTTTATATAATGTAATATAATATGAAAAAAAATATATAAGTATAACAAAGAAAATTGTACCTATAGATATTGCAGAATATGGACTTTATTTATGACCTCAATTCGCTTATTACGGTACATGATTATTTGAAAGGGTTCATTTGCTAAAAAAGTTAGGAATGTTCAGCTATCAGAATACATAAAGTTATGTTCATTTTGACTATCCCATGTGTGTAGATAAACAAAAAAAAATAAAAAATTCTGTTCAAATTTGATTGGAGAGTAAACAACATCATCCAAAGTGAAAACTCCACTTATTTAGTAAATCAACCCTAAAATATTTTTAGTGTTGAAAAATAAGGGAACATTCTAATTTTCATCTTTGCTCTTTTGACCAAAAAGGTGTAATTAATAATATAATGCAGCAAAGCCACGCCACCTGACTGCAATGTTTGAATATCCTTGGAATCAGCTATATATATCTTTTTTTTAAAGATCCTTATCCAGATGTTTTGGGTTTACTGCATTATGTATAAAGTGACAATTATTTTTAATGGAGTCCAACAATAAACATGGCTAGAATATAGATCCTTATCATGGTGTATTTGGTTTACTGCCATATATAAAAAGTGAACATTATGTTTAGCTTAGTACAACAATATTTAAACATGACAGTTGCATGGCTAGAATAAGGCCTTATTCACACAGCCTTATGCCAGATGAAGGCATTTTAAATGAAAATAAAATAAAATAAAGCACAAGTATTCACTGATCATTACATAGGGACTTTTATGCTAGAAAAACAAATGTATAATAAGATCAGTCAAATTATTTATTTATTTACACCTGTGTGAATGAAGCCTAAAGATCCACGTCTTTTTATATTAAAAAATATTGAGGGAATTGTTTTGATTTTAACTTAGCTCTTACAACCATATAATTATATATAAATTAGTTATAATGCAGTAAAACTAACACACCAGGATATGGACCTTTAAAAAGGTGACAATTATTTTAGCTGAGTCCACCCATATTTAAACATAACAGCCACATGACTAGAATAAGGATCCTTATATATTATATATATATATATATATATATATATATATATATATATATATATATATATATATATATATATATATATATATATTTTTTTTTTTTTTTTTTTATTATTACAAAAATATTGTAAAGAAAAGTTCTAATTTTTAACTTAGCTCTTACAACCAATGAATTATATAAAAATAGTTATAATGCAGTAAAACTAAGACACAAGGATAAGGATATAAAAAAAAAAAAAAAAGACGACAATTATTTTAGCTAGAGTCCACCCATAAACATGACAGTCACATGTCTAAAATAAGGACCCTTATCATTTTTATGTTTTAAAAAATTGTTGTAAAGAAAATTTCACATTTTTATTTCAGCTGTTATAGTATAATATAGTACTGACAGCCCAGGATAAGGATCCTTATAAAAAAAAAAAAAAAACACACACACACAAACAATTACACATATTTGCTAAGAACAGCTAAGGTAAAGTGTAGAACTTTTTTTTTACATTTATTTTTTAAACAAAACAAAGGGTAAGAATCTTTTTTCTGGCCATGTGACTGTCATGTTTGAATATGATTGGACACAGCTAACATTAATTTGCACTTTTTTTTCTAAATATTGGAAGTAACCCTAACACATAATGATCTTTAGTCTAGCAATGTTTGACTGTGGTTGGACACACCTAAAAATAATTATCATTTTTTGTATCTATATTGCAGTAAACCAAACACACCAGGATAAGGATCTTTATTATATCTATGTAACTCTCATGCTTAACTGTATTTGAACACAGCTAAAAATGATTGTCACTTTATTATTTATATATTGCAGTAAACCTAACACAAAAGAATAAGGATCTTTAAACAAAAAAAGGGGGAATTATGTTTAGCTGATTCCAAAGATATTTAAACATTACAGTCAAATGATTAGAATAAGGATCCTTTTTATGTTAAACAAAAACAATTGTAAAAAAAAAGGTCTACTTTCTATCTCAGCTGTTATAGTATAATATAATACAGCAAAGATAACAGTGCAGGGTAACGATTTACAAAAAAAAAAGAAAGAAAGCCAAACAATTAGGCATCTTTGGTTAGAATTGCTAAGGTAAAAAATAGAAAGTTTCTTTTACATTTTTTTTAACATAACAAAGGATTCGAATTTTTATTCTAGTCATGTGACTGTCATATTTGAATATGCTTGGACACAGCTAAAAATAATGGTCACTTTTATAAATACTGATGTAAGCCTAACACATCAGGATAAGGGATTTTATTCTAGCCATGTGACTGCTGTGTTTAAATGTGATTGGACCCAGCTAAAAAAAAAAAACAATTGTCACTTTGTTATATATTGCAGTAAAGCTAATACACCAGGATAAGGATTTTTTTTTATTCTAACCTAACACACCAGGATAAGGATTTTTTTTTATTCTAACCTAACACACCAGGATAAGGATTTTTAATTCTAACCTAACACATCAGGATAAGGGATTTTATTCTAGCCATGTGACTGCTGTGTTTAAATGTGATTGGACCCAGTTAAAAAACAATTGTCACTTTGTTATATATTGCAGTAAAGCTAATACACTAGGATTAGGATTTTTTTATTCTAACCTAATACACCAGGATAAGGGATTTTATTCTAGTCACGTGACTGCTGTGTTTAAATGTGATTGGACCCAGCTAAAAAACAATTTTCACTATGTTATATATTGCAGTAAAGCTAATGCACTAGGTCGGATTAGGATTTTTTTTATTCTAACCTCATACACCAGGATAAGGATTTTTTTTTTCTAACCTAATACACAAGGATAAGGATTATTAATTCTAACCTAACACATCAGGATAAGGGATTGTATTCTAGTCATGTGACTGCTGTGTTTAAATGTGATTGGACCCAGCTAAAAAAAACAATTGTCACTTTGTTACATATTGCAGTAAAGCTAATACACCAGGATAAGGATTTTTATTCTAGTCATGTGACTGCTGTGTTTAAATGTGATTGGACCCAGCTAAAAAACAATTGTCACTTTGTTATATATTGTAGTAAAATGAACACACCATGATAATGATTTTTATTCTAACCTAACACACCATGATGATTTTTATTCTAACCTATCACACCAGGATAAGGAGTTAAATAAATAAAGAATTATTTTTTGCTGGTTGCACAGACATTTATACATTACAATCACATGGGTAGAATAAAGATCCTCCAGATAAATCTTTGTAAATTGTGTCTAAAGGCTCACAAAGCTTTGTTTATCAGGGATCGGTAATGGAGTGGAGCTCACACTATAGATCTTCATATCCAGCACACGTAGACAAGCTGCTCAGCAAGACGAACAGGCTCTCTTGTGCCAAAGCTTTTTTTTTTTTTTACAGCAGGAGGGTGCGAGAGGGCGTGGCGGTGACGTCACCCGCAGACCAGACCGAAAGTGTCTCTGGCGCCAGGTCTGTGCGGTGGGCGTGGTCCAGTCTGGAAGCCAGAGTCTTCCCTGATTGATTCATGACCCGGCCCCGCCCACTTCCGAGACCACAATTTATGGCAGAGGGAAATCAATCAAACCTCTCATAAAACTTCTTGCAGGAAAAAAAAACAAACAAACAAAAAAAAAAAAAGAGATCTGCACTAGACAAGAGTGGATCTCCTTTCTACACGCAGGGATGAAGAATGGAAATAAAGAAAGGTGATCAGATTTACATCAAAACAATATTTTATTTTAAATAGCCTCTTCATAAAAGAAAAGAAAAAAAAATATGACATGGATAAATTGTATCCAAAATAAATAACCTTTGTTGGTGAATTCAGTAGCATGGGATTGGATGAGGAATAACACAAAATAATAATAATAATAATAATAATCATTGTACACAGGGAATGTCAGGGGAGAAGACAAAGAAAACTGTACAGCAGATTACAGTCCATGCAGATCAGCCCTGCACGGGGGTGGCGGCTTCTCTTTTTCTTTTTCTTTTTTTTTATTAAAAAAGATAATTTAAAACACGGCTTCATATATCTACATATAAAAAAATCATCTTTTACCATTAAAAATGAGGTCATCCAAAAAGGCACCTAATCCAAAAAATGAGTCATCTGCTCGGGTGATTCGATCAACTGTCATTGGAACGCGGGAGAACGATCGGAACCGCCCGACAGAACGCGGCTCCTCCGCTCACAGATCGCCATTATAATCGGCCAATGGGAATAGATTGCTGGGTATGCTGAGAGTTGTGGACATTATAATCGGGCAATGGGAATAGACTGCTGGGCATGCTGAGAGTTGTGGTTCCACCATAGGGCATTATAACCAGTGAATGGGAATAGATTGCTGGGCATGCTGAGAGTTGTGGTTCCAGGGCATTATAATCGGGGAATGGGAATAGATCGCTGGACATGCTGTGACTTGTAGTTGCAGCACAGGGCATTACGATCAGGGAATAAGAACTGATTGCTGCCCATGCTGCGACTTGTAGTTCCAGCACAGGGCAATCAGTGAATGGGAACTGATTGCTGCTGGGGATGCTGAATGTTGCAGCCTTTCATATTCAGAGAATAGGACAGATTACTGGGTATGCTGACGCTTGTAGTTCCAGCACATGCCATTATAATCAGTAAATGGGAACAGATTGCTGGGTATGCTGAGACTTGTAGTTCCAGCACGGGGCATTATAATCAGTAAATGGGAAAAGATTGCTGGGTATGCTGAGACTTGTAGTTCCAGCACAGGGCATTATAACCAGTGAATGGGAACTGATTACCAGGGATGCTAAATGTTGTAGCTTATCATAATCAGGGCGTGATACAGATTACTGGGCATGCTGACACTTGTAGTTCCAGCACATAGCATTATAATCAGTAAATGGGAACAGATTGCTGGCTACGCTGAGGCTTGTAGTTCCAACAGCACAGGGCATTATAATCAGTAAATGGGAACAGATTGCTGGGTATGCTGAGACTTGTAGCTCCAGCACAGGGAATCATAACCGGGACATTGGAATTGATACTCTGCAATAAAATGTATTTTTTAAATCATATTCATTTTTTTTTTTAAACAATATCAATTTTTTTATGTCATTGCTGCCTACAGCCTACTAATAAACATTTTCTATTTCCCCGGCCTGTTTTAAGTGGCTCAGATAATAAAACATATAACAAATAAAATAATTATTGAGTTATAATCCCAATCATTTTCAAAGCAGAATAACAGAGTTGGATCGTCTTCATTGCGCACGATTGCTCGGCTACACGTGAGATTTTAAATCGTTTAGCAGCATCGAATTAACCCTTTGTTGGCAGCTGCCTCCTTGGCAATTGGCAGAGAAGGCGATGATCGGATGCTGCTAACCTGCTACCGATTCTCACCCAGTATTTGATTATTTGGGCCCTGGTGCTGAGAGCTGCAGTTTAGGAGGGAGGTGGGGGATCAGTGCTGCAAGACACAACAAGGGGTCGTCCTTCCACGGTGGGTTCATCAGATCACCGGCAGGGTATATGAATTGAACCTGAGGCCACCTCGGATCGGTGACACAGAAAGTAAGAGTTCTCCCGGGAAATGAAGGGGGTTATTCGCAGCTTTGTCAGTCCGTCACAACCCCCTCCCCCGCGGTGCTCTCTAGAAGATAGTCCCCGCTGTCACCGCCGGACTGCTGTGGTGATGGAGGTGATGCTGAGGCTGCTGCAGGATCGGGCTGGACTGGAGGTGTGTGGCGGGGTTGGACGATTGGTACCAGGAGTAGTTGCCTAGGAAGGCACTGGGGCTGGAGCTGGGGGGCTGGATGGTAGGGCCACTGCCGGGCCCCTGTAACCTCTGATGAGCTCCGAAGTCCCATGACACTGCAGAGGGGGGCGGGGAGTGACAACCGGGGGACTCGCTGCCAGTCGGGAGCTGATCGCTGGGCAACTCTCCGCTCTTCCACAGCTTCTTAAACTTGGATCGCCGGTTCTGGAACCAGATCTTCACCTGGGGGGGCACAGGGGAGAAAGCAGGGGGGTTACATTATGTCCTACAATGGATGTTTAATATTTACATGTCCCACAAATATATCCAATCATTTAATATATGTCCTATAATAAGACATGTCCCACAAATTCATCCAGTAATTTAATATATGTCCTACAATGGATGTTTAATATGTCCTGAGACTACATGTCCCACAAATATATTCAATAATTTAATATATATCCTACAATGGATGTTTAATATGTCCTAAGACTACATGTCCCACAAATATATTCAATAATTTAATATATATCCTACAATGGATATTTAATATGTCCTAAGAATACATGTCCCGCAAATATATTCAATAATTAAATATATATCCTACAATGGATGTTTATTAATTCCTATAATAATACATGTCCCACAAATACCTCCAATATATGTCCTACAATGGATGTTTAATATATACATGTCCTACAAATATATCCAATCATTTAATATATGTCCTATATATACACATGCCCCACAAATGCATCCAATAATTTAATATATATACTACAATGCATGTTTACTATGTCCTAAGACTGCATGTCCCACAAATATATCCATTCATTTTATATATGTCCTACAATGGATATTTATGTCCTATAAAAATACATGTCTCACAATAGATATTCAGACATTTATGTCCTTTAATATATGTCCTATAACGGACTTTCAATATGTTCAATACATATCCAGTAATATGTCGTACAATGGATGTGCATCATGTCCTGTAATAACATACAGTATGTCCTGTATATCCTATAATATATAGCCCATAATATTTGTCAGACAACATATGGCCTATAATATATGGCGTATAATGTATGCTCATTAATATATGTCCAGCAATACATGGCCCATAAACATAGGTCCCATGATATAAGGCCTATAGTATATGTCCTACATATTATATAGCTCATCATATTTGCCCCACAATGTATGTCCTATGATACTATGCCCTACAATGTACGTACAATATTATATGTCCCATATGTATGGCCTACAATATGTCTATTAATATATGTCCTACAATATATGGCCCATAATATACGTCCCAAAAAGGATAACACATTATATATGTCCCACAATCGATGTCCAATGATTTTATATATATATATATATATATATATATATATATATATATATATATATATATATATATCCCATCATGAATGTTCCACATATACCAACATATCACTGGAAGGGAGGAGGTGTATTTTCACATAACTAGGAACATTCGACAATGTAGATGAGTCAGTCTCTAATCCTAAAATATTTACATATCAAACCTCATATATTACACGTTCTATAGAAATATATGAGGCTCATATAGCTGCATGAATTAGGAATAAGGAACAAAAGGTTAATTTGTTCTGCAATATACGATTTACTTTAGAATTCAAATAATTTTATATATATATATATATATATATATATATATATATATATATATATATATATATATAAACACATACACTATAAATAAATGTTATTATTGATGGCAGTGCAGTCATTAATATTCATAGCCTAACAATAAATGAAGCCTATAAAATACATACAATTAATGACAATATATTGTGCTTTATCTGGCCGGTACTGACCTGTGTCTGGGTCAGGCCCAGCGATGCTGCCAGCTCGGCCCTCTCGGGCAGTGCCAGGTATTGGGTTTTCTGGAACCTCCTCTGCAGGGCGGCCAGTTGGAAGCTGGAGTAGATGGTTCTGGGTTTGCGGACTTTCTTGGGCTTCCCATTGACTATCCTGACCTCAGGCTCGCACTCCTCCTTCTCTGTAACACAATAATGGATGAAGGGGGTAAGAGGGGCACACCGGGCACAGAGAGGGACACACCGGGCATAGAGAGGGACACATAGAGCACCATCAGATAATGAGGATTTAGTAACACAGCTAACACACCGGGAGATGGAGACTTCCTTTAAGAAAAGGATAATCTTAGTTGAGGGTGATGAGATATCAGTCATTTGGCTGGAAATAAAGATTTTTAACTTTGTGCAAGCTTTTTGAATTGACCCCAACGTGTGGTATATTATCTATTTTTTTTCCCAGTCATGTGTTTGCTGTGACCAGTGACAGATGACAGCTGGGATGTTTGGGATGTTGGGTGATGTTCAGGACTCTCTGGATGGGGGACCTGGCTGTGATGTGAGAATTCTGGCCTCTCTGCATAAGGGTTCTGGGGTTATGTCCACATTCTGGGCTCTCTGGATGGGGTCCTGGTTGGAGGGTGACGTCTAGATTCTGGACCCTCCGGTTGGGGAGGGGGGTGTCCAGGGGGATCTGAGGTGATGTCTAAAATAAATTCTGGACTTTCTGCTGGTGGGAGGGGGGGGGGGGGGGGGTGATGTCCAGATCCCAGGCTCTCTGGTTGGGGGGTGATGTCCAGATTCTGGGCTCTCTGGCTGGGGGTTGATGTCCACATTCTGGTCTCTCTCTGGTTGTCTGGTTGGGGGGTGATGTCCACATTCTGAGTTCTCTGTTTAGGGGGTGATGGGCTCTCTAGTTGGGGGGGGGGGGGGGGGCGATGGGCAGATCTTGGGCTCTATGGATGGGGGTGATGGGCAGATCCTGGGCTCTATGGATGTGGGCGATGGGCAGATCCTGGGCTCTATGGATGGGCAGATCCTGGGCTCTATGGATGGGGGTGATGGGCAGAGCCTGGGTCAGGATGGATGGGGGTGATGGGCAGAGCCTGGGTCAGGGTGGATGGGGGGTGAATACAGAAGTGTGTGTGTGGGGGGGGGGGGGGTATGTTCTCACCTGGTTCGTTGTGTGTAGGGGAAGGGCTTGCTCCGTAGGGTCCATAGGAGGTGTAGGAGCCGTTATAGGCCAGGTCGTAGGACTTGGCAGAGTAGGAGATCCCGTTGATGGCGGTGGTATGGAAGGGATAGGATCCCAGCTGTCCATAGGGTGAGCCCCCTCCGCAGTGTTGCTGTTGCTGGTTGGTGTAGTAGCTGCTGTCGGTGGCGGTGGAGACGGGCAGGGTCGGGGACTCCTGGGACTTGTGCAGGCTGTGATAACTGTTGGAGGTCATCTGGGTGCTGTGCATGTCTGACACCAGGCTGTCAAACACTCCGGTCATGGTGTAGAGAGGGGAGATCTCGGGGGTCTCTGGGGGGAGCAGGGAGGATGGGCGATGAGTGCAGAGTTGGGTATGGCGCCTCAGTAAGCTGTAGAGGAGTGGAGTGGTCAGTGATGAGGCTGGCAGGGATCTGGATGCAGCATGTTCCCCTGTAGAGGAGGAGAATCCCGGGGCTGGTTCTGGAGGGACAGGCGGCCACCGATCACTGCAGATTGTCTGCTCCTCTCTGCTTCAGCGCCAGGCATTTAACTCCAGTCATGTGACTGCCAGCTACGTCACCTAGCAACGGCCAATGAGCGCCGACGTGTGGCCAGGGTCTCGGGGTTCTGCCCCAGGACAGGAGCTGCCCCTCCCACTTGTTGCTCCGGAGCCTCCTACACAGTGGGAGTGGGGGAGGGGGAGGAAACTCATTGCGAGTCCTCAAAGTCCCACAACACAGAGCTGCCAGAAGCCTGATTGTTCTGTGACTCAGGGAGAGAACTACTGACACCCCACTGTCCATGGAGCCTAGGCACAGGGGCACCCCACTCTACCCTTTACAGTCACTGTCCATGGAGCCTAGGCACAGGGGCACCCCACTCTGCCCTTCCCAGTCACTGTCCATGGAGCCTAGGCACAGGGGCACCCCACTCTGCCCTTCCCAACCACTGTCCATGGAGCCTAGGCACAGGGGCACCCCACTCTGCCCTTCCCAACCACTGTCCATGGAGCCTAGGCACAGGGGCACCCCACTCTGCCCTTCCCAACCACTGTCCATGGAGCCTAGGCACAGGGGCACCCCACTCTGCCCTTCCCAACCACTGTCCATGGAGCCTAGGCACAGGGGCACCCCACTCTGCCCTTCCCAGTCACTGTCCATGGAGCCTAGGCACAGGGGCACCCCACTCTGCCCTTCCCAACCACTGTCCATGGAGCCTAGGCACAGGGACACCCCACTCTGCCCTTCCCAACCACTGTCCATGGAGTCTAGGCACAGGGACACCCCACTCTGCCCTTCCCAGTCACTGTCCATGGAGCCTAGGCACAGGGACACCCCACTCTGCCTTCCCACCCACTGTCCATGGAGCCTAGGCACAGGGACACCCCACTCTGCCCTTCCCAACCACTGTCCATGGAGCCTAGACACAGGAACACCCCACTCTGCCCTTCCCAACCACTGTCCATGGAGCCTAGGCACAGGGGCACCCCACTCTGCCCTTCCCAGTCACTGTCCATGGAGCCTAGGCACAGGGGCACCCCACTCTGCCCTTCCCAACCACTGTCCATGGAGCCTAGGCACAGGGACACCCCACTCTGCCCTTCCCAACCACTGTCCATGGAGTCTAGGCACAGGGACACCCCACTCTGCCCTTCCCAGTCACTGTCCATGGAGCCTAGGCACAGGGGCATCCACTCTGCCCTTCCCAACCACTGTCCATGGAGCCTAGGCACAGGGACACCCCACTCTGCCCTTCCCAACCACTGTCCATGGAGTCTAGGCACAGGGACACCCCACTCTGCCCTTCCCAACCACTGTCCATGGAGCCTAGGCACAGGGACACCCCACTCTGCCCTTCCCAACCACTGTCCATGGAGCCTAGACACAGGAACACCCCACTCTGCCCTTCCCAACCACTGTCCATGGAGCCTAGACACAGGAACACCCCACTCTGCCCTTCCCAACCACTGTCCATGGAGCCTAGACACAGGAACACCCCACTCTGCCCTTCCCAACCACTGTCCATGGAGTCTAGACACAGGAACACCCCACTCTGCCCTTCCCAACCACTGTCCATGGAGCCTAGACACAGGAACACCCCACTCTGCCCTTCCCAACCACTGTCCATGGAGCCTAGACACAGGAACACCCCACTCTGCCCTTCCCAACCACTGTCCATGGAGCCTAGGCACAGTTTCAGGGAATTGTTGGAGGAGAACTATCTTCCTGATTTCCCCCTTTTCCTTTGAGTGGGGGACCTGGCAGGGTTGTCCCCTTCCCCTGGATAAGTATCTGCCTGTATTTTTCAGCTTTGAGGACACCATTGATCAGGACCAAATTTACTACACCATTTGTAGAAATGCAGCCCCAAACTTGCAATGCCCCCCCCCCCCCCCCATGCTTCACTGTTGCCTGCAAACACTCAGGGTTGATTTACTAAAGGCAAATAGACTGTGCACCTTGTGATTGCTCCAGAGCTGAGTAAATGAGCAGAACCTCTGCTGACTTCCATCATCCAATCATGTGTAGGCAAAAAAGCTTCCCCCCCCCCCCTTGTATGTGATTGGGTATTTTTTGTAAAGTGAAGCTTCCCCTCATTCACTAAGTTCTGTAGCAACCGCACTTTCAAAGTGCACGGTCTATTTGCCTTTAGTAAATCAAGCCCCATAAGTTCCTTTTATCCAACACATGGCATTTTATATCAGCTTTTTTTTTTTTTTTCTTGCATGTGATTGGGTATTCTTTGCAAAGTGAACCTTTCATCTGATTTACTAAGCTCTGGAGCAATTGCAATTGCAGGGTGGAAGTGCACTTTGCAAGGAGCACAGTCTATTTGCCTTTAGTATACCAACCTCTCATGACTGTAGTGTTCTCCAGCCCTTCACAAACAAACTGCCTCCTGCTACAGCCAAAGATTTCACACTTTGACTCATCAGTCCAGAGCACCTGCTGCCAGTTTTATGCAAAGTCGGAGGTGTGGCTTTTTAGCTGCAATTATCCATAAAGACCACTCCTGGCCAGACTATATAGTATATAGCAGTGATGGCGAACCTTGGCACCCCAGATGTTTTGGAAATACATTTCCCATGATGCTCACCTACACTGCAGAGTGCAAGAGCATTATGGGAAATGAAGTTCCAAAACATCTGGGGTGCCAAGGTTCGCCATCACTGGTATATAGTATATGGGTGTAGCTGAGTCACACTGTTTTCCACCAGTTCTGGGCTGATGGCACCGCTGGACATCTTTAGAGGTTGAAGAGAAGTAAGCATGAGTCTTTCATCTGCTGCATATAGTTCTCTTGGCCGATCACTGTGTCTACGATCCTCAACATTGCCTGATTCTTTGTGCTTCTTCAAAAGAGCTTGAACAGCACATCTTGACACCCCAGTCTGTTTTGAAATCTTTGCCTGGGAGAGATTTTGCTGACGGATAACAGTGGAACCTTGGATTACGAGCATAATCCGTTCCAGGAGAATGCTTGTAATCCAAAGCACTCGCATATCAAAGCCAGTTCCCCATAGAAGTCAATGGAAACAAAGATAATTCCTTCCGCATTGACTTCTATCACATGCAATACTGCATGTGGCCAGAGGTGGGGGTGCCAGAGACCCTCGGAAATACTTGGGGACAGCTTGGCTGAACTCAGAAAGGCTCGGAAACACTCGGGAACGGAGTGTTTCCGAGTGTTTCTGAGTATTTCCGAGTGATTTTGAGTATTTCCAAATTGCTCCGAACCATTTCAAGTGTCAATGGCACCCCCGAACTTCTGGCCAAATGCGGTACTGCACCTCCTTAGCTTGAATTCTGCTCGTTATGCAAAAAAACACTCGCAAACCGAATCAGAATAAAAAAAAAAGTTGCTCGTCTTTCAAAACGCTTGTTAACCTTGTTACTCCAAGGTTCCACTGTATACCTATCTTGTGTCTTGTTGCTGTGGTCAGTCTTGCTATGGTGCATGACCTGTGACATGAAATTGTCTTCCACAACCTCACCTTAGTAGCAGAGTTTGCCTTTTCCTCACTCAGTTTTATGCCTCCTACACGGCTGTTTCTGTTTTAGTTAATGACTGTTTCAGCCTACATATGACATTGATGATCATTAGCGCCTACTTGGTATAATTGGTTAATTGGTGAATCTAATCCTACAAAATCCCTGACTTTGTGCAAATGTACAAAGTGTGCAAGTGTAAGGCCCCTTTCACACCGTCGGACTGTTCAAGTCCGCCTGTCAGTTTTGATGGCAGACCTGAACGGGTGCTCCATGCTAGTCTATGGAGTGACAGATGTCATCGTTGACATGTCCGCTGACATCCGACCCTGTCCGATATGCTAAAATCAAGCGGATGCCCCTACGTTCACATCCATCTCTGGCGGATAGGATGAGATGTGATGAAAACGGACATGCTGTCAGTTTTTGTCCGATCTCTCCATAGTAACTAGTGGAGCTCAACAAGCCCCTCCCCACTCAGTGAGCAGACAGGGACCTGTCATCTGCCGGCTCAGCAGAGATCAACAGAGAGATCTCCCACTGAGCTGGTGGACAGAGGCGGACTCCGAGGCAGCGCATGCGCCTCGTGAGAATGAAGCCTAAGAACTGATGCTGGTTTGAAGCCAAAGGGTAATCACACCAAACATTGATTAGATGTATATTTTTCTTCTGTTTGCTCACTTTGCATTTTGTAAATTGATAAAAATAAACAATTAAAAATGTATATTTTTGAAAGCATTCTTAATTTACAGCATTTCTTCACACCTGCCTAAAACTTTTGTACTGTACAGTACACTTTTTTTTTATATCATTGCGCCTTGACATACCGTATGCTTTAACTTCTTAAGGACCGCCTCCTGCACATATACGTCGGCAGAATGGCACAGCTGGGCACAAGCACGTACTGGTACGTTGCTCTTTAAGTGCCCAGCCATGGGTCGGGAGCGTGCTGGCGCGCTCCTGACCCGGTCCCGAGCTCTGTGACCGTGGCCGCGGGACCAGCGAACCCGATCGCCGCTGGTGTCCCGCGATTGGGTCACAGAGCTGAAAAACGAGGAGAGGTCTGTGTAAACAAACCTCTCCCTGTGCTTCCTACTGTGGCTGTCACCGATCTTCTGTTCCCTGTTATAGGGAAAGACGATCAGTGATGTCACATGCCAGGCCACGCCCCTACAATTAAAAAAATAACGTCACACATAACCCCTCCTCGCCCCCTAGTGGTTAACTCCTTCACTGCCAGTGTCATTTACACAGGAATCAGTGCATTTAAATAGCACTGATTGCTGTATAAATAAAAATGGTCCCAAAAATATGTAAAAAATGTCCGATGTGTCCGCCATAATGTCGCAGTCACAATAAAAATCGTTGATCGCCGCTATTACTAGTAAAAAAAAAAAATATTAATAAAAATGCTATAAAACGATCCCCTATTTTGTAAACGATATAACTTTTGTGTAAATTAATCAATAATCGCTAATTGCGTTTTTTTTAACCAAAAATATGTAGAAGAATACGTATCGGCCTAAACTGATGAAAAAAATGTTTTTTTATATATTTTTTGGGGATATTTATTATAGCAAAAAGTAAAAAATATAATTTTTTTTTCAAAATTGTCGCTCTATTTTTGTTTATAGCGCAAAAAATAAAAACTGCAGAGGTGATCAAATACCACCAAAAGAAAGCTCTATATGTGGGAAAAAAAGGATGCCAATTTTGTTTGGGAGCCACATCGCACGACCGCGTAATTGTCAGTTAAAGCGTATTGCAAAAAGGGGCCTGGTCCTTTGGCTGCAAATTGGTTCGGGGCTTAAGTGGTTAAAGTCATGGTCAAAAAATATGGTGGAGCTCTCCATCAGGTAAGGGACTGCTAGACTGTAGAAGTCTTGATAATCACATGCTTGGACATCAATTTTAGAAAACACGAAGAGATCACGCAAATCTGCAATAAAAAGAAATGTGTTTATTGATGTAAAAACAGTTTAAAGCAGAACTTTACCCATAACAACTTGATAAACAATAATGTTCTTTTGCAAGGAACATACATTCCATATTAATAATTATGCCACCAACATTAGTGTGTGTTGTACATTGCCTCCAGCATTTCTTCTGTTTCTTTTTGCTGGAGGCTGCCATTTTACTGAAGCTCAGTATAGTATATGATGAACCTGATATTATCATAGAGAGTTGCAGTATAAAAAAAATGTGATCACTGTGACAGCCAATCACAGTGCTCACATAATCACTGGTCCTTCCTGTGCAGACCCCATTAAAGGGATGGGCGGGAAGGGGTTAAATTCCATGCAAAACTACACGTCCACCTAAGGCTCCCGTGCCTACAGGTGGACAATGCTGCTGCTTCAGTGCACGACTAACAGCATTGTCACCCTGTAAAAAAAGTGAAAAAGTTATGGATCTACTGGGAGGGCCAACCGGTAACCAGAGAACAGAACCTATGATCCAGAGGTTCTGTGCTCTGGTGAAAAACTGGGGTAGGTTTAAAACGAATGCACACAGAATCTGGTGCAGCTGTCCATGGTAGCCAATTAGCTTCTAAGCTCAGCTTGTTTGGCAATAAAACCCGGAAGCTGATTGGTTTCTATGAGCCTGATTTTGCACTCTTCAGCTTTAGTATATAAACCTCGCTGTATCATATAAGTCATTTAACTTTTTGCCTATTGCTACACTTTAAATGTGACTGCTTATTGGTTTTCTCTGACTAACTGCATTCCCTGAATGATCAACTGTCATTCGCTAAGCATACTTTGCTGTTTCATATTTTATTTAAAATACTCTGCAAACGCTGTTTAGTTAGAATGCTACACTATATTACCAAAAGTATTGGGACACCTGCCTTTACACACACATGAACTTTAATGGCATCCCAGTCTTATGCCCTGTACACACAGTCGGACTTTCCGACGGAAAATCGTGTGTGGGCTCCATCTGACTTTTTCCGTCGGAATTTCCGACACACAAAGTTTGAGAGCTGGATCTAAAATTTTCCAACAACAAAATCCGATTGTTTAAATATCCGATCGTGTGTAGATAATTCCAACGGACAAAGTGCCACGCATGTTCAGAATAAATTATGAGACGAAAGCTATTGGCTACTGCCCTTTTTTTAGTCCCGTCGTACGTGATTTACATCACCTCGTTCTGAACGATCGGATTTTCCAACAACTTTGTGCGACCATGTGTATGCAAGAGAAGTTTGGGCAAAAATCCGTTGGAATAAATCCAACGGATTTTTTCATCGGAATGTCCGACTGTGTGTACAGGGCATTAATCCATAGGGTTCAATATTGAGTTGGCCCACCCTTTGCAGCTATAACAGCTTCAGCTCTTCTGGGAAGGTTGTCCACAAGGTTTAGGAATGTGTCTATGGGAATGTTTGACCATTCTTCCAGAAGTGCATTTGTGAGGTCAGGAACTGATGTGGACAAGAAGGCCTGGATCGTCTCCACTCTACACACAGTCGGATTTCCCAACAGAAAATGTTCGATGGGAGCTTTTTCTCGGAATTTCTGACCGTGTGTATGCAAGACAAGTTTGAGCCAACATCCGTTGGAAAAAATCCATGGATTTTGTTGTCGGAATGTCCGATCAATGTCCGATCGTGGGTACGGGGCATAATTCACCTCAAAGGTGTTCTATTGGGTTGAGGTCAGGACTCTGTGCAGGTCAGTCAAGTTCCTCCACCCTAAACTCACTCATCCATGTCTTTATGGACTATGCTTTGTGCACTGGTGCACAGTCATGTTGGAACAGGAAGGGGCCATCCCCCAAACTGTTCCCACAAAGTTGGGAGCATGAAATTGTCCAAGATGTCTTGGTATGCTGACACCCTAATGCCCTGTACACACAGTCAGAAATTCAGATGGAAATGGTCCGATCGAATTATGTTATCAGAAAATCCGATCGTGTGTGGTCCCTATCGGACTTTTTCCGTCGGAAATTCTGCCGGAAAAAATTTGAGAGCAGGATATCAAATTTTCAGACAAAAAAATCCAATCAGACTTTTTCCAATTTTTTAGATATTATTCCGATTGGACAAAGTGCCATGCATGCTCAGATTAAATTACGAGACCAAAGCTATTGGCTACTAGCTTCAACGTAGCCCAGTGCAACGAACGAACGTCATCACGATCCGAACAATCGGATTTTCCGAAAACTTTGTCCGACCATGTGTATGGAACACCAGTTTTGGACAAAATCCAGATGTTGTCGTCGGAATGTCCGGCCGTGTGCACAAGGCATAAGAGTTCCCTTCACTAGAACTAAAGGGCCAAGCCCAACCCCTGAAAAACACCATAATCCCCCCTCCACCAAATCATTTGGACCAGTGCACAAAGCAAGGTCCATAAAGACATGGATGAGCAAGTTTGGGGTGGAGGAACTTAACTGGCCTGACCTTAACCCGATAGAACACCTTTGGGATGAATTAGGCCTTTTTGTCCAACATCAGTGCCTGATCTCACAAAATGCGATTTTGGAAGACTGGTCAAACACTCCCATAGACACACTCCTAAACCTTGTGGACAGCCTTTCCAAAAGAGTTAAATCTGTTATAGCTGCAAAGGGTGGGCCAATTCATTATGGAACCTTACGGACTGGGATGCCACTAAAGATCACGTGCGTGTAAAGGCAGGCGTCCCAAAACTTTTGACAATATCGTGTATATTTTATGGTTTGTCCCTTCAAATAAGTAACATGAATTGGCATTGCATAAACATATAGAGCAACATAATACAAAGATAGGATTCAACTCAAAGGTGATTAGGACATTACATTCTTACAACATTTAACCCAACACAACGCGGTAATTATGGGAGTACGGGTAAACATACGGTCTTGCGTTAATGCCATGGTGCGTTGTGGGTAAACAGTTATACCCAATATTCTCCCCTAAGTCAGGCAAAGTAAAGTGTGAAGTGAAATTGAAAGGTTACACATTTTTATTACATTTTTATATCATTCTGTATAAATTGTAATAAAAAGTAAAAACCAGTTAACAATTAGATGTTTAATTTTAACAATACAGTATTTTTATACCATAGACTGAAATTCAATGCCTTATAAAACATAAGAGAGAGACGATTTCCCATCAAACTGATTCATTCTCTATGTTAAACTTCTTGATTATATCAATGTCATTTCTATTTTGATTCTAGCTTGCTTTATTTGATTAAGTCAAGATACAATGTATCAATTGTTATAAGTCCACAGTGACAGGTTCTGCTACAACCATTGATACATTTATTTTCATAATAACAATGAAAGCACATGAAATGGAACATTATTTCTTTTACAGCCAGTCAGTTTGGCTATTGGAGGACATTTGTTTTCTATGGCTCTATTCACAGCTTTGCAGGTGCAACAGTGTATGTGTGTTTTTGTTTGTGCAATTTTTGCGCATCACATTTCAGGGCAGTCCATTCATTTCATGGCATGAAAAATGACACAAAAGTGGTGCCTGACCCTTTTTAAAAAAAAAATTGTGCTGCATCAAAATGCATGGTGCACTGTTATCATGTGTTTTGGTGCACACCAAACTGTGCGTATTAGCAAAATGCATTGGGGTGCCATTAAGAATTTATGGCACTGCCATGCACCTTTCAAAAGGGATGCACTTTTTTTGGGCATTAAGGGAAGTCGCGCAATCTTTCACACATTCCCGCAACGCACAATAGTAAACCTATCCTTATGCCGCGTACACACGGTGGGATTTTCTGATGGGAAATGTTGCATGTGAGCTTGATGGCAGAAAGTTCAACTGTGTGTATGCTCCATCAAACATTTGTTGGTGGACTTTCCGACCAAGAAATGTTGGCTAGCAGGTTCTCAAATTTTCCGCCAACAAAACCTTGTTGTCTGAAAGTCCGATCGTGGGTACACAAGTCCCAAGTCACAAGTCAATGCTCGGAATCAAGCAGAAGGAGCCGCACTGGCTATTGAACTTCCCATTTCTCGGCTCGTTGTACGTCTTGTACGTCACTACGTTCCTAATTGTTGGCCAACATTTGTGTGACCGTGTGTATGCAAGACAAGTTTGAGCCAACAACCTTCAAACAAAATTCCACGGTTTTGTTGTCCGATTGTGTGTACGGGGCATTAATCATCTTCTCAGGAAGGGACTTGGAACAATTTGCATGCGTTATGCGTATCAGAAAATTTCAGTAGCAGTAGATCCTAGATAAGACATACGTATAAAGGAGGCCAATTAGAAGGTGGTGGGTCATGTAAGTATTGTTGGGAGACCACCATCTAATGTCTATGGGTAGATTGTGCAAATGAATAGCCTTCCTATAAGGGCCAAGTTCCTCTCTTTATATTTTCTGCCAGTGACATACTTGCTGTAATTTCTTTCTATTGTCACTGAGATTTCATTTCCTTTCTGGCCATGGGTGATCTGTGCACAAAACATTTGTTTGTATGACCCATCGACACAACCTTGATTTGATGTGTCAGTCATTCCACACAGTGAAGCTTACATCAACCTCAGGAGGGAAATTTGAAGACCATGCCTTGTGTTTATTCTGGACCTTATGAGAAATAGAGAGAATTCTAGAGAATAGAATAGAATTATAGAATTACAGAAATACCTAAAATGACATAAAAATCTGAAGGAAATGTTAAAGGGGTAGTAAAATCCACTTTGTGAGTTTTACCTACAGGTAAACCAATAATAAGGCTTACTTGTAGGTAAAATGAATATCTCCTAAACGTGCACCGTTTCGGAGATATTCACACTGCATGCTGCCGGTGACTTTACCGGCGCATGCGTCCAGAAGGTCCAACATACCGCGCCGGACCTTCAGAGCATCGTACCGTAACTGAGGACTCCCACTCATGCGCAGGAACAACATCATGGCAGCTCCAACCACTCACACAGCTGGAGTCTGTGAACCCAAAAAGAAGACCGGGGGAGGATGGAAGCCCTCTTAGCAATGACAGCGTACCTGTGGATGGGTTCGTTTTAAAGCGGAGTTTTGCAGCTTTTTTTTTTACAAATACTGCAGCTGTTGACTTTTAAAATAAGGACACCTACCTGTCCAGGGCACCAGTGATGTTGGCACCCAAAACCGATCTATCCCTCGGCTGACCGGTGCTGCCGCTGTCATCTTTGGTAAGGGAATCAGATTCCCTACTGCGCATGTGCGACTCGCGCTGCACTATCCCACTGGTCCCCGCTGTGTTCTGGGACCTGTGTGTCTCCCAGAAAACAGAGCTGGGGCGGAGAAGGGGCTGGAAGTGGCGTATATACGTGGGTGGCTCAGGTATCTATGAGCGGAAGTGGGAGCAAAATATCTGTATTAGACAGGTATCTGCTCCCCCTCCCCCCGAAAGGTGCCAAATGTGACACTGGAGGGGGGGAGGAACCAGAAAAGCAGAAGTTCCATTTTTGGGTGGAAATCCACTATAAGGTAAGTACTTCATAATGTGCTAGTATTCGATGCATACTAGCACATTACGGTATAATTTGTTTATTGCAGCCGTTATAAAAGCATATATCTGAGTACAATCTAATAAAGTACACCTATTTTTTCATTTGCTAGGGAAGAGTTTTCATTTAAATAGGTCATCAAAAGCTAATGGTAAAGAACTTCTATTCGTGTTTAATCAGCTTATTTATTCCTTAAAACTAATTTTTATCATGCAATATGCAACTGTTGGTAGACGGATGTGATATGGCCTGAATGATCTTTGTTATATCTATATCTGGTAGTCTTGCCCTGCGTAGTGTCCTGAGAAGAATCTGATCAATAATAGGCCACCCCTGACTTTTGAAGCCACCCAGATACTAAATGGCCAGCATAGAAGATGCTGTCATATGAGGGCCACAATGACATGGGTGACGTTCTTGTACCATTACTTCTATTTCGATCCATGTCAAATCTTGGTATCTGTCAGATCTGGCTTTCCCTATAGAGAATTTGTATCTTAGAAAAGCTGCAAATTAGATATAATAATAAGTTGTGTCACAATCTGTCAATTTATAGTCTCCTGAAAGCAGATCTAACTCCTGGCGGCTGCATTTAATGAAATTTTTTCGGTCAGAACATTTTCAGAAAGAAGAGAAAATACTGGTTGATCTTGCTAGAAATCCAGGGTCATTTTCACACCCCAGGAGCTAAAAAGAAAGCACAGACATCCTTATTTTTCTTTTGTGAGCTACAACTAAAAACGAAAACTGGTCCCAACAATCCACCATATAATGGAGATGAACTAACACATGTTTAAAGTCCAGCCTGTTTAGAACCATTGCTCCTTACATTGATACAATGGAGAAATGAGCGTAGCCATGGACAGAAAGCGTGTTCTCTACCAGGTAATAAGAAATGTCATTTATTTTAAAAGGAAACAAATGCAGCAACCCCATCTAAGGACTGTTCAACTGCAATACAATTAAATGTTTGTTTTTGAATTTTGATACACTTTAACTGTTGCCTCAATCCATTATTATGAGACACGAGACACGTTCAAAAAACAGGTGACTGGCAGGAACTACCAATATCACAATGGGGGTTATTTAGGACAGGCAAATCCACTTTGCACTAGAAGTGCACTTGGAAGTGCAGTGGCTCTAAATCTAAGGGGTAGATCTGAAATGAGTGGAAGCTCTGCTGATTTTATTATCCAATCATGTGTAAGCTAAAATGCTGTTTTTTTTCCCTTGCATGTCCCCCTCGGATCTACAGCGATTTTACTTCGAAGTGCACTTTTAGTGCACTTTCAAGGGCACTTGTAGTGCAAAGTGGATTTTCCTTTAGTAAATAACCCCCTATGCATAGAAATAATGATATCTCATGACAATTTTATAAAAACAGTTCTCAATGCTTTGGTGCCCCTTGTTGGAATAGTGGCCAGAACTTTAGGCATGTACATTAAAGTGTAAGCCAAATGTTTAAGTATTATCAGACACATGTCTCTTGGAAACTCTATACCAGGGGTCTCCAAACCACAGCCTGAGGGCCACATGTGGCCCTTTGCGAGCCTTTATCCAACCCTTGGGGGACTATTCCTTCCACCGATTTGAGGCACTATTCCTGCCACTGACACCAACAAGGAGGCACTATTTCTTCCGCTGATACCAATGATGGCATACTATTCCTATTACTACTACTCCTGCTACTGACCACCAACCATAAGGCCATATTTATTCTCACTGATGCTGGGCCCAGGACATTTTCTGCCCCCACAGGCCATAATTCAGCCCTCCTAAAGTCCGAAGGACAATAAACTGGCCCTTGGTTTGAAAAGTTTGGAGACTCCTGATCTATACAAATAATAGACGTTTGAAATTTTGGTTCTTGCTATCACTTCTTAATGCTACCTGTAAATGCAGCAATCTTTGCCCTGTATTCTAATTGGACAGGGATAGGGCTGTTAATGTCCTGCCTAGGTGGTTGATTTACTAAAACTGGAGTGTGTATATTCTGTTGCAGTTCTGAATAGAAACCAATCAGCTACCAGGTTTTGCTTTGTAAAAGCTTAAAGAGGAACTGCAGTCTGCTCACATAATTTGTACTAAAAACATCTTTGCCATTCTGAAGCTTCCCTCCAACCACTTTGCATATTATTGTATATATACTATGATCTGGTGCTTGTCAAATATGCTGCAGAAATCTCCCTCCACTGAGTCTGGCTGCAAACATGTTAACTGTGGATAGCTGAAGCTGCTGCCTGTTCACTTCCTGGATTTACACAGATACACAGAGGCACACCGCCAGCTCTGCAGCTCTCATTGGCCCTCTTATGGCTCACCCCCCACCTTCCTGGCAAACTCTGACGAGAGTGTGAGAGCTGTGCATGATGTCATAAGCCTAGGCTTTTTACCAGACAAGAAACAGGAAGTGGGCTGTATAAGGTATTTACTGGCAGAAATAAAAATGTTTTACTATCCAAAGTTAAAACAACAAGGGCAGAAAGTTTAATAGATGGAAAGATGAAAAAATGACTCAAGTTCCGCTTTAATTGAACAAGCTGAAGTTAGAAGCTGATTGGCTACCAAGCACAGCCACACCAGATTTTGCACTCTCCAGTTTTAGTAAATCAACCCCTAAGACCCCTTTCACACTGGGGCGCTTTGCGGGCTCTACAGTGCTCAAAATAGCGTCTGCAAAGCGCCCTGAAACAGCCGCCGCTGTGTCTCCATCGTGAAAGCCCAGAGGGCTTTCACAATGCAGCAGTACGCTTGCAGGACGTTAAAAAAACTCCTGTAAGCAGCATCTTCGGAGTGCTGAAGGAGAGGTGTATACACCGCTCCTTCACCGCTCCTGCCTATTGAAATCAATAGGGCAGCTTGGCTATACCGCCGGCAAAGCACCACTGCAGCGGTGTTTTCCAGCCAGTTTCACCGCTTTTTCAGCCGCTAGTGGGGGTTAAAACTGCCCGCTAGTGGCCGAATAGCTCTGCTAAAAATGGTAAATTGGCGCTAAAAATAGCACAGTTTTACTGCCGGCACTCACACCGCCCCAGTGTGAAAGGGACCTTAAAGAGGAAGTAAACCCTTCCAAACAACTTGGACCTATAGGTAAGCCTAGATTAAGGCTTACCTGTAGGTCCAAGCAATATCTCCTAAACCTATATGGTTTAGAAGATATTTGCCCGAAAATGGGCACCGCTGTCTATGGCGCATGCGCCGTAGACAGCGGCGCGCAGGCGCACTAAATGCGGCAAATCCAAGAATGGATTTGCCTAATTTGTCGACTCCCGTGCGCATGCGCGGGAGTGATGTCATCGCGGCTTCGCCGTATGGCAGCGGCGGAGCTGCGAGGCGCGACTCCCGTGCGCATGCGCGGGAGTGACGTCATCGCGGCTGCGCCGCTGTGATTCGTCGGAGCTGCGAGACGCCACCAGCAACATGGATGCGGCAGACTACAGGGGACAGCGGCGACTTCGCTGGCTCCTGTGTCAGGTAAGTGACACATAATGAGCTACTATGCGATGCATAGTAGTCCATTATGCTTTACCTTTGCAGGGAAAAAAAGAGGAAGTAAACCCATCAGGGTTTACTTCCTCTTTAATGACAGGTTCTCATTTGTGCTCCAGGGAGTACTTATGATAGGTGAACATGCCAATATGAGTAAACATTTTTAGTAAATTGCAAACAAGATTGCTCGTGACATATTTATACACAAATAGTAATTACAGTATTTAAAAATAGTATTTAAAAAGAGGTGACCAACATCAGGGGGTACATGGGACACATTTATTTTAGAACGAGGTGAATGTTAGAACATTGTACTGAATAACTAATGTCAGAAACATAACTTAAAGCGGGAGTCCGCCGGGAGTTCCGCCGTTTTTTTTTTAAAAGCCAGCAGCTACAAATACTGCAGCTGCTGACTTTTAAAATAATGACACTTACCCGCCCAGCGCGCCCGTGATGTTGGCACCCGAAGCCGATCTCTCGATCGTCTCTCGGGTGCTGCCGCCGCTATCTTGGGTATGGGAATCAGGAAGTGGAGCCTTTCGGCTTCATTTCCCGGTTCCCTACTGCGCATGCGCGAGTCGCGCTGCTCAATAAGGATGGTCCCCGCTGTCTCTGGGATCCGTGTGTTTCCCAGCAGGCAGCGGGGGACTTTTCGGAAAGGGGCGTAGATTCTGCGGAAAGGGGCGTAGCTTCTGCAGAATCTACGCCGGAAGTGGGTGCTGATACCTGTACTGTACAGGTACCTGCACCCCCCTCCCTCCTGAAAGGTGCCAATTGTGGCGCCGGAGGGGGGGAGGATTCCAATGAGCGGAAGGTCCACTTTAGGGTAGACCTCCGCTTTAAAGCCAAAGGGTTGTGGTACAAAAAAAACACAACATGGTCCCTCATGGTTCTCTCAACAATGTCATCAGTCAAACAGAATACAAAGAAGGGGAAGGCGCACTGACCTAGTGCATTACCATGAAACAGCTTTATTTAAAATTGAATCAAATAGCAAAATGGCTACTCACAAACGAGTATTGATCACAGGCAAAATCAATACAAATAAATCCATCGCACCAAACGTTTGGCGACTCCAGACCAGATGTCCGAGGAATTTGATGAGTACCTCTACGGAAATGGCTAACGCGTTTCGGGAGTGACCCCCTTTCTTCAGAGCCAAAGAGGGCTAGAACAGAACCCATGGAATATACATTTTTAATAAAACTATATACAAATTTGTATATATTAATCAAGCCATTTTTTAGTAGAAAAGATATAATAAGGGTTTCTGCTGTAGAGAATAGTACACATTTGGTTATTAAGGGTTGATGGACTTTTTGGGCCCCAGAGCAGCTGTATTATTATTATTATTATTATACAGGATTTATATAGCGCCAACAGTTTGCACAGTGCCTTACAACAGCTGTACTCTCTGTATACCATATACACTATATTGTGCTTGTTAAATGCAAATAATGGGCAATCAGTTGAAAGCGGTATTAAACCCAAAACCAAAAATGTAATGTATTGCAGTTTACCAATCATTAGATGGTGGCTGCATTCATTTTTTTAGGATTTTTTCCCTCTGTTTTCACCCGCAAACTGGCCAGTAATACAGCTCTTGTATTAAAGTGGATCAATGAGCACAGGAGAACCTTTAGAAAGCAGCATTGTCAGTCTGGGGGAAGGGCAAGGTTAGATGGACTAGCAGATTTAAATACACTAACAAATTCAAGCTAAACTCCAGCTCACACTTTCTAAGCAATTAAAGATATTTACATAAATAAATAAAAGCTAATCTTTGCAAGCACCCCCGTCAATGGTAAATGGTTTGTCTCATTCTTGTAACAAAAACACCTTGTTCTTTTAAAAAACAACAGACTTACTGGCCAGATCATCGGGTGATCATAAAAAGAAAGAGAACCCAAAAAAGAAAATGAATGGAGCCAGCAAATCTAAGAATTGGTAAGCTGTAATATAAAGAAATGTTTGATTTAGGGTTTAATACCGCTTCGGTATGAGAGGTGATATAACATGAAAGAAGCTCAACCTTATGTTGCTTCTACTGAAACAAATAATATCTGCTGATATGCTTATAAATGCTGTTAGAATTGTACTGAAGGCAATATCAACATTTTAGTAATATTACTTTTAAGGTAATACCAATGCTATCCAGCCATTCACTTTATTGGATTTTTCCAAACTATTCCTGTTTATTCGTTTATTCATGTATCTGAAATCAGACCTGTCTTTAGAACTAAACAAGAACTGTCAAATTACTGCAAAACTGAGTACAATACACATTGAACACTTCATTGGGCTCCTTGACAAATCCCTTTCTAGATGTTAGGATCACTGATCATTCCTCTAACATGAAACATTCATTGTTTCAAAATTCCTGGAATTCTGATGGCAAGACATTATAGCACTATCCAAGGCATTACTGATATTTTACATGTATCACATTGAACACAATTTTGACATATTAGCAACGTGGGATGACAATCAAATGACCACAAGGGTAAGGAGGAGCATGCTTCCCACTGACCATCACACTAATGTATCATGAGTGGTAGATATAGTAATGTTTAGCAGAGGTTCCCTGAGGCTGGAAAGTTAATTCAAGGGTTTCTCTGTGTTGAAAAGGTTGAGAAAGACTTCTTTAGACTATAGTGTAGTAGAAAAGCTAATACCCTATAGTCTAAAGCAGCCTTTCTCAACCTTTTCAACACAGAGGAACCCTTGAATTGACTTTCCAGCCTCAGGGAACCTCTGCTAAAAATTACTATATCTACCACTCATGATACATTAGTGTGATGGTCAGTGGGAAGAATGCTCCTTACCCTTGTGGTCATTGGAAGAAATCCCCCCCTTACAGATAGCTAAAAAGATCAATGGTGTAATGCCACTTACACACGATCGGAAATTTGGCCAGCAAAAGACCAATGAGAGCTTTTGGTCGGAAAATGCGACCATGTGTATGTTCCATCGGACTTTTGCTGGCCAAATTCCAGCCAGCTAAAGATTGAGAGCAGGTTCTCAATTTTTCAGTCGGAAGAATTTCCGATCAGAAATTTCCGATTATCTGTAGCAATTCCAACGCGCCAAATTCCTACGCATGCTCGGAAACAATTTGACACATGCTCAGAAGCATTGAACTTTTCTCAGCTCATTGTAGTGTTGTACATCACCGCGTTCTTGACGGTCTTAAGTTCAGCAAACCATCCAAAATATTTTTGACAGAAAATGTGTGTACGTGGCATTAGTTGGAACTTACCCGAGAGGCAGAAATTGGACATTGCTCAAGGAACCCCTAGCAACCTCTGGAGGAATCCTTGAGTTCCATGGAACCTTGTTGGAGAAACCCTGGTCTAAAGTCTATCCTGTGATGTGATTTTTTTTTTAAGTGTATGTAAATATTTATTGTGCATAACAGCAAGACATTCAGCAATGCAACAGTGCAATACAAAGGACATGTATTGCACTGTACAGGAAAATTGAGCCTATACACAGTTATTCTGAGATAGGTATAAACAGTGGCCTTTGTAGTAGAATGGTCCAATCTAAAGGTGGGCAACGATCCTGTGCTTTTAGCATTGAAAGAGTGAATGTGAAGTGGTGGTCCAGTGAACGCCAGCCTGTGCTGAAGGTTGCTGCTACTGTACACAGGTTCTATGACTGTGCTCTCAATTAGTAATTATGACATCATATGCTAGTCTCCCTCTACCCATCAGTCTTTATTATAATGATAAGAGTGATTGACTGAAAACTACAACAGATTGAACATCGAATGAAAAAAAGGTTGACCTTTCAGGCAAATATATGAGACGACAATCTTTAATTCAGTTATGTAGTAATTAATTATACATCTTGATTTAACTAATTCAACTAATTTAATTAAACATCTTGAATTTATTTGAAATGCTGCTGTTAAAAGTATTAAAAATGATTTTTGCATTTTGTGTTAGCTTCCCGTTATCAGAGAGTGAGAAGCAGAACCAGCGCTGCCACCCAATTTGACTTTACTAGCAAATATTGAGATTAGCGAGGCAGCCCATGTCTGTCTAAAAATTGCGTAGTTTGCATTGCCCAGTAAATAGTTACCTTTTAAAAATGGTCACCCTTGATAAAACAATCTGCTAAAAAAACAAAAAGGCAATTTACTATTATAAATAATTCTCAATATTTAAACAGATGCTAGGCTTACTTCAGATCCTGGGATTGAAAATTCATACATGTTTCCTTAAAACGGTTGCGAACCCCGCTTGGTAATTTTTACCTACAGGTAAGCCTATAATAAGGCATACCTGTAGCTAAAATGAATATCTCCTTAACGTGCGCTGTTTAGGATATATTCACCCTGCATGCAGCCAGTGACATCACTGGCGCATGTGCTCTGAAGGTCCGGCATACCTTGCCGATACTTCAGAGCTTAGTGCCGGAACCAAGACCTCCCATGCACATGCGCAGGAGTGATGTGATTGCAGCTCCAGCCAATTGCATAGCTGCAGCGGGCACACCCGAAAGAAAGTCCTGGGGAAGATATCAACCCTCTCAGTGGTGACATTACAGCGCTGGAGGGTTTTTGCTCCAAGGTGAGTATTTCATAATGTGTTAGTAAGCAATGCATACTAGCACATTATGCCATTGCCTTGCAGATTAATGTTTTCGCAAAATACACAGTTTACAAGCGCTTTAAATATTTAGGACCTTTGGTGGTCCATGTTTTACTGTGTCCCTTGTCTGATAAATACAGTATATGATACTTTAGGGTTGATTTAGTAAAACTGAAGAGTGAAAAATCTGGTGCAGCTCTGCACAGAAACCAATCAGCTTCCATTTTTTTTCTTTTTTTTTTAATCAAAGCTTAAAGTGATTGTAAGGATTCTTTTTTATTTTTTTTAAATAACAAACATGTCATACTTACATCCACTATGCAGCTTGTTTTGCACAGAGTGACCCCGAACCTCATCTGCTGGGGTCCCCAGAGGCTCTCGCGGCTCCTCCCCGCATCAGATAACCCCCTAGGAGAAGTGTTCTCCCAGGGGGTTACCTTGTGGGCACGCTCCCGAGTCCATCATTTGACGTCCATAGCTGCCGAATGTATGACTCGGCCCCTGCATCATTGAATTTGATTGACAGCAGCGGGAGCCAATGGCTGCGCTGCTATCAATCTATCGAATCAATGCATCAGGAACCCTGGGCAGAGGGACAGCATGTCCCCGTCGGGTCAAGTTCCAGGGCTCAGGTAAGTAAAATGGGGGGCTGGGGGGCCGGTGACTGCCAGGTGTTTTTTCACCTTAATGTATAGGATGCATTAAGGTGAAAAAACATGAGAGTTTACAACCCCTTTAACTGAACAAGCTGAAGTTAGAAGCTGATTGGCTACCATGCACAGCTGGACCAGATTTGCACTCTACAGTTTTAGTAAATCAACCTCTATCTGTTCTCTCAGATAGATACTGCAGTGACTTCCAGCTTAACATTAGCCATGTATTGTAGTTTAATGACATTATTGTAAGTGTGTGCTGACTTTCCAAAGCCAAAATTTAGCAAACCATTGGTAAAAGCCACAATGGTGTTACTAAAGTATCTCTAGCCTAAACTTTTTTTTTTTAAATAAAGTAGCAATGGTTAAATACCTGCCAGTTTTTTATAGGTATCTGGTTGGAGATATTTTTTCAGACTTTCTGTGTTGGATACACAATCCAGTCACCAAAAAAAGAAAAACTCTTCGTAATAAATAAATAAAATAACAATAAAATATTAAGGAGAAAGTCCAATTGTCACCAGAACAAGTGTCTTTATTCGAAAATTTCCCATTGCCTCTTGTTCACTAACAACTGTAAAATTTTGGATTTCCTATCATTGAGTGCCCCGGTGACAATGATCACAAGGACAAACTGGGTACATTTCCCCAGTAAAAATGCAGACGACAATTAAAAACAAGGCCGAAGTTCTAACCCCACTCGATCCAAGTTTTGTCTAGAGATGTAATGAGATTAATTTTTTCAATCAATTTTGTTCAGTCAATAACCGATAGAAAACAATCCAAAATCCGGCACTTGTTTGACTGCAATGATTGCTACGTGCTATTGCACTCTATTTCCTGCTATTTGCAATGATTCAATTTATAAATATTTTTAAATATAAAGTGACAATTTCTTGATTCAAATGCCATTGCCTACTTTTAATTTGTCACCCCCAGCATGAGCATTACTGAAGCCACAAACTTCTGGGTATGGGAAACATGGGCCTACTTTCTTCCATCCCCAAAGCAGTGGTTGGTGCCTAGGAAATTTTATTTCAGATCATTTGGATTTATAAAGGACCTTCATGAGCTGCAAATGTGCTGTGTGAAAGTGACATCTTATAGGTGGAACTTGACACTATGGGGTTGATTTACTAAAGGCAAATAGACTGTGCACTTTGCAAGTGCAGAGCTTAGTAAATGAGGGGAAGCTCTGCAAACTTCCGTCATCCAATAATATGCAATCAAAAAAGCTGTTTTTTTTTTTCAATTTTCCTTGCATGCGATTTAGTATTCTTTGTAAAGTGAAGCTTTACCAAATGTACTAAGCTCTAGTGCACTTTCTATTTGCCTTTAGTAAATTAACCCCTATAGGTTCCCTTATTTCCAGCACATGGGGGTTGATTTACTAAAACTGGAGGGTGCAATCTGGTACAGCTCTGCATAAAAACCAATTAGCTTCCAGGTTTGCTTGTTTTTTTTTTTTTGTCTTAGTTTAATTGAACAAGCTGAAGTTAGACGCTGATTGGCTGCCATGCACAACTGCTCCAGATTTTGCACTCAGTTTTAGTAAATAAACTCCAGTGCTCATGGTTTTGTTACTTTTCTTTAATCACATTGTATTATATGGAATAGATTTAACTTCATGGTGTGAAGTCCAAAGAGGGTAAATCAGCCCCATGGCATTTTACATCAGCAATGAAAGTTTGTTTTAAAATGAGCCATTTAAATGTAAAAATTTCCTTTTCACATGAATCAGTAAAGGGCATTTCAAGATTGTGAAATCTCACTGTCCTTTTGATTTAAAATGTTTATTTATTTATTGCAGGCATTTATAAAGCACTACAGTTTTATAAAGCACTTTACATACTTATTCGCTCATATCAGTCTTGTCAAGACTAAGGGGCCCATTCTCACCACAGCACCAATGTTATTATGTGCATAATACAGCTGTACTGATGTGCATTTTAATGTGTTACTCTGCAAAGCATTATCAGACAGTGCAGTTTTTTTTTCTATTTTTTTTGTAACGTAAAAGGTATTGTTATACCCTGCAGTGCACTGAATGCATTACAGTGGGGGGAGATTTACGAAAACTGGAGCACTCAGAATCTGGTGCAGTTGAGCATGGTAGCCAATCAGCTTCTAACTTCAGCTTGTTCAATTAAGCTTTGACAATAAAAGCTGGAAACTGATTGGTTTCTATGCAAAGCTGCACCAGATTTGGCATCTTGCAGTTTTAATAAATAACTCACAGTGTGTTGGAGTGGGTTGTGCAAAATTGCAACATGTTCTGCTTTACTTAACACAGCACATTTGTGTGAATTGAAGGAAATAAGGCATAATTGTTTTGTTCTTGCGTTTGGACTATATTGGGCAATGTAACCCAATGCTGCTGGTGTAAATGTGCCCTAAAAAAGTGCTGTTCAGCAATCTTTGGCCTAAGCAGCCTAGGTCACGTGGATTCTGGCTTCCAATCATTGGAAACTGCAGACTAGTGGTTTTAATTGTCAGTAAAATAAGCAAGCAAAAATAAAAAAAATAATTACAAACAAACAAAAAAAAAATGTTGCCAGGGGCATTAATAATTACAAACTTTACATAGGGATATGGTTTTTAGACACATTGATATGATTGTTTAACTGACATTGGTCGCTTTCAAAGGTATATACAGGCATACCCCACTTTTAATTACACAATGGGGTTTATTTACTAAAGCTGGAAAATGCAAAACCAGGCTCACTTCTGCATAGAAACCAATCGGCTTCTAACCCCAACTTGTTCAATTAAGCTAATAAAACCAGGAAGATCATTGGTTTCTATGCAGAAGTGAGCCTGATTTTGCACGTTCTAGCTCTAGTAAATAAACCCCATTGTGTACTTAAAAGTGGGGTATGCCTGTAAACAGGAGCCCTGTGATGAAGGCAACAACAGTTTTAATAAATGATCGTTGTCCAACCATACAAGTTTACATTTAGTGTGCTTCCATATATGTGCTTGTGGGTAGGGGTGGACTGCAGGTGCCAGCTTTTTTCAAGGAAACAATAGTGACTTGCCGGGTAATTCCATTCTGGTCAACGTATTATTTTTCTAAAGGTTTCAGCAAGGCATCAGGGGAAGCCTATATACATACAAACGCTCTATGATCTAAACCAGGGGTCTCCAAATGTTCTAAACAAAGAGCCAGTTTACTGTTCTTCTGACTCTCTGGGGGCCGGAATGTGACCAGTGTGAGTAGAAAACGCTTTGGTGTCAGTGGGAGTATACAATGCTTCATCATTGGTGTTAGTGGGAGGAATAATGCCAATTGTTGGTCTCAGGGGAAGCATTAGTGCCCCATCATTGGTGTCAGTGGGAGAAATGGTGCCTCCTTGTTGGTGCCCAAGGGCCAGGTAAAGGCAAGCAAAGGGTAGACCACTGATCTAAACGGATAGATTGAATGAATGTCCTTTTATGTGTGCAGGCACCAGACATTTTGACAATTCCTTGCAAAGAGAAAAACATCCATACATAAACACTAGTGACCTTCTCTATAGACAAAACCATTGTTTTCCAAAATATCCAAGTGATGGTGCTAGACAGTATCCAAAGGATGTGAAAAAAATTGTTTTATATTGTGGTGCAGTTGCAGTACAATTTAAATGCATCTAACGCATGTAAGTAATAGGGCCCTAGGTTTACATCACAACCAAGGTACTACCTGCATGGAGTTTGCATGTTCTCCCTGTGCTTGCATGGATTTCCTCCAGGTACTTCGTTTTCCTCCCAAACTCCAAAGACATGCTGGTAGGTTAATTAATTCCTGTCCAAATTGGCCTCAGTGTGTGTATATATGAATGTGAGTTAGGGACTTTATATTGTAAGCTCCCTGATGGCAGTGACTGATGTGAATGTATAATATGTTAAGCCCCGTGGAAATTGTCAGAGCTATATAAATACCTGTAATAAATAAATACTAACGTTCATCCCTAGGGAAGATATCTTTCATGGAAACCAAATTAAACATTCAATCCGCAAGATTCTAACATATTACACTTAAGCCTGCGTTGTATGATGAGATTTTCTTTCATGCAACCCCCAGCTGTCCCTGCTGGGAGAACACAGTGATTATTGCTGGAGGCTATAGCCAAAAATCCCATGTAAAAATCCAGCATGCTGGTTGTACCCAAGTTGATTGATGGATCGACTTGGGTACAATCAGCCTGCCCATAGGTCCCTGCTGAACCGGCCGAGATTCGAACCATCTATGGATGGCTTAAAACACTTATGTGTGAACATAATCTTAGGGGTCTATTTATCAGTATTTTTGTCCAAAATTCACAACTTTCAATGAATATTAAGTGAGAAAATATGTGACTCTTGGGTAAAAGTTGAGTAAATCTTGGGCAAAAGTATTGATAAATGGCCTTCTTAGTGTCACAACCAAATGTACTGAATATAGTGTAGAATCATTAGATTATTTAAGCATGCAATTGTTGATAAAATACAAAACAGGTAAAAAAAAACTTCCTAAAATTAATTTTTATTGGCTGAAAATCACACAGGTGTGTAATTCTGGAGATCTTTTAAGTGTTAGGAAGTATTTCCATTAAAAAAAATCCTTCAACACGTGTTTTTTTTCCATGAAATTTTTATTTGCATCAATACAGTGTAGTAATATACTTTTTACTTAAACATCCTATAATAAATATAAATGCTGCAGTACAATTTTAATGGGGTATCATGTGTTCATTTCTTTTATATTTGCTTCTGTTTCATAAATAGATGGGTTTTATTAGTCCATTTATATCAAAATAGATTAGCTCTATATTAAAGTCTCAAAGAGAACACAGGACATTTCTCTAGAAATTATGCAGATAAAACTGTAAGAAATGGCCTTAAATATTTAATCAATGTGGTAAAATTATTATTTACATGCCCCTTATATTCGTAACTGTTACATAGATGATATACCATGACATTGCCTGCCAGCGCCACCATGTGGCAAACTACATAATGACTTCTTGTCTACAAAGACACTTTAATCTGGTATAGGCGCCAGTCTCCTCATAGTACCGGCTGTCCAAAATAATAATTAAAAGCCGCAGAAATGTTTTCATGCTCACTGTCTGATGGGATTTAGATGAACTTTTGCTTGCTGATACAAGATTGTTATGGGAAAACTAGCTGATTGTGTCAAAATAAGGCCTGTGTCTCCCGGTGTAATGGTACATAGGGTATTTACCAAAGGGATGCTCTGAAAGGAAGCAGACAAACACTGTTTTAAAAAGGTGCTCTTGTAATACAGGAAAAACATTTTTTTTTCTTACACGTACTAGTACACGTCTGTCTTTCCTCATAATGGCATCACCTTAGTGCTTTTAAGCACACGGATTAGTTTTATCAGCCACATATACAACCATTAGTAGACAATTCACCACTAGTTACGTAGGCAAGGATGAAAAACCTGCTAGTCAACAACTCTTTGAAAAATGTAACTGATCTGTGAGATAAGGAGGGGAAAGAGAGCTTTCACCCAAAGAGCTTACAATCTACAGCAGCCTTTTTCAATGTTTTTTACTATGGAAGGGCCCTTGAAAATTTTCAGGTCTCAGAGAACCCCTGCTAAAAATCCTTTTATCTTCAGCTCATGGTAGTGAGCTCAGTTGAAGATATAACAATAAATAAAAAAATATAGAATGTGGTGTGCTTAGCATGTTGGGCACTCAAAGGTGATATGTTTTTTTTAACAGCCCCCTCCTCTACATGGCAAACATTTCAGTAATAATCATGAAAAAATTAGAAATAACAACGACCATGAAAAACACAGAGTGTAGAAACGCCCCTTATATTGGTGATCAATGGAAAAATACCCACTTATATTGGTGGTCAAGGAAGAAGAGCTAGCTTACATTAATGGTCAGTGAATTGCCCTCTTACATTGGTGCTCATAGGAAAAATGCCCCATGATATTGCTAGTCAATGGAGAAGAGCCGTCTTACATTGGTTGTCAGTGGAGAAGTTCCCCTTATATTTGTGACCAGTGGAAAAGTGCCTCCTACATTGGTGGTTAGTGGAAAATTGTCCCCATACATTACTAGGGCCCTCTTACATTGGTGGTCAGTGAAGAAATGCCTTGTTACATTTGTGGTCAGTGAAGGTGTCCTCTTACATTTGTGGTCAGTGGAGGTGTCCTCTTATATTGGTGGTCAGTGGAGGTGTCCTCTTACATTGGTGGCCAGTGAAGGGGTCCTCTTACATTGGTGGTCAGTGAAGGTGTGCTCTTACATTGGTGGTCAGTGGAGGTGTCCTCTTACATTTGTGATCAGTGAAGGTGCCCTCTTATATTTGTGGTCAGTGAAGGTGCCCTCTTACATTTGTGGTCAGTGAAGGTGCCCTCTTACATTTGTGGTCAGTGAAGGTGCCCTCTTACATTTGTGGTCAGTGAAGGTGCCCTCTTACATTTGTGGTCAGTGGAGGTGTCCTCTTACATTTGTGGTCAGTGAAGGTGCCCTCTTACATTTGTGGTCAGTGGAGGTGTCCTCTTACATTTATGGTCAGCGAAGGTGCCCTCTTACATTTGTGGTCAGTGGAGGTGACCTCTTACATTTGTGGTCAGTGAAGGTGTCCTCTTACATTTGTGGTCAGTGGAGGTGACCTCTTACATTTGTGGTCAGTGGAGGTGACCTCTTACATTTGTGGTCAGTGAAGGTGCCCTTTTACATTTGTGGTCAGTGGAGGTGTCCCTTCATTGGTGGTTAGTGTAGTGCTCCCTTATAGTGATGGTCAGTGGCATAACTGATCCTTACAGTGGGAAACATGACCTTACATTCAGCTAAAATCATCAAAAATGAGAGAAGAGGCTCCACTTGTTTAATGCTAATGGCTCTGCCGAGTAATGCTGATGTCTGAATTTTTCAGGCACTGACAGGTGAGAAAATAATCTGCCTGACAGATACTAGCAACAGACCAATGTAGCCTGAAAAATCTGCCTGATGATCTGGAATTTTTCATATTAATTTTCCATTAAAAAAACATTATTTTACGTGTTTGTGTTAACATGTTATGATGCTGTCTTATGTGTATTTTGTAAATATCTAACTTTTGTTCAATAAAGAAAGTCATTACTGCTTGTAGAATGAGCTCTTACATCAAAAAGTCAGTAGGACAGAGGAATTGGCCATGAGTCTGGAAAGCACCGTCTTTATGCCCCGTACACACAATCGGATTTTCCGACAACAAATGTTGGACGTGAGCTTGTTGGCGGAAAGTCGGACCACGTGTTTGCTCCATTGGACATTTGTTGTCCGACTTTCCGCCAACAAATGTTGGCTAGCAGGTTCTCAAATTTTCCGCCAATAAATTTTTGTTGTCAGACTTTCCGATTGTGTGTACACAAGTCCGTCACACAAAAGTCCACGCATGCTTGGAATCAAGTACGAGCCAGAAGCACTCTGTCTTGGAAAACTAGCGTTCGTAATGGAGATATCACGTACGTCCCGTACATCACTACATTCGTAATTGTTGGCCAACATTTGTGTGACCGTGTGTATGCAAGACAGGTTGGAGCCAACACCCTTCGAACAAAAATCCACAGTTTTGTTGTCGGAAAGTCTGATTGTGTGTAAGGGACATAAGGGCCAATACCAGGAGAAGATATTTTGCCATTCAAGGCGAATATGCCAAAGTGAACAAGGCGAACATGCCCTTCTACTGCTGTGCTGGGTCAGATGGATTTGTGTACAGTGTATGACTTTTTTTTTTTTAAATCGCTGTGGTGCAAAAACCTGAATCGGAAAAACCATTAAGCCCCATACACACATCAGATTTTCTGCTGATTTTTTTCCTTCAGATTTACCAAAACCATATAATATGATGTCAAACCTTAGGAGTTTAAATTTGTATGCAATCAGGCAGGTCCTTTTACTACATGGTTTTGGTAAATCTGAAGGAAAAAATCAGCAGAAAATCTGATAGTGTGTATGGAGCTTTAGGTAAACAAAAAAACATGCATGTGAAACACACATTAAAATGTGCACCTAAGGGTGGGCCTTAGTCCACACCCCAAAGGTTTGTAGGTAGGACCTCTCCCTGATTCCCCGGAGCACAAGTCTCCTGACAGGAACATAGAGCACTACTGGTCTGCCTAGCCAGAAGGCCTGGCAGTGCCCACTCTTCTAGATCAGCCGAAACTGACCTTCGAATACTAGTCGAGGGTCTCCATAAAGAGTGACCCCCCCAAGGGCAGAAGGCCACACATCCTCCCCGTAGACATCGGGGCAAGCCAGAGGACTCACACCCTTCATCTTAGTGAGAAAAAAACACACACAAAAGTGATTTCTGTTCCAGCCTTCCGAGCCCCCATCACTCCAGCAGGGGCAAATAGCCAGCCACTCCAGCTGCCGGTCAAGACAGAATCACAGCACAGCACCCCTACTGGACACTGATAAGAACAGATACTACACTTGATCCTAGCCACAGTGTATGATTGGTGTCGATGGCTGGAATGACATCCAGAACAGTACCTTCTTTTTGTGCAGGGAAAACTGATCAGGATGGGTGCTGCGACATGGTTGAACTAGTGTGAGTTAGTTATAATAAACATGGTAAAACAGAGCCAGAATTTCATTAGCAATATAATTATCACAATCCATGCTTCTGTTTATGAAGAGTGATGATACAGACAGCGTCCCCAGTGTTAACAGCGGAGCAGAGCTATCATTGTGACAGCCCTGTGTGTAGAATTCTGGAGCACGTCATACAACCCGGGATGATGCAGGAGAGACTACTGTCCCAGCAAACCCCCCATGGCTGTCCATATGGGGAGGAATTTCAGGTGATGGAAGGAGAAAGGAGTTGTGGGCCCATTTCATGAAATCACTCCGGTTTGTAACATCATCCTGCATCTTTGTATTTGCATGACAACCTATTACACATATTGCATTCCTAAGCAACAGAGAACACCTCCTTTCAGAAAAGACCACATTTGTTCTCAGCTGTGTATTGCCTGTTGTGAGTTTTTTTTCATTTATTGTTTTCTTTTCCCCAAAAATTATTTCTCGAAGCGCATGACTGCAGTGCAGCGCTGTCTTATACCTGTAGTGCAGGGTCATTGTAATTATTTACAACTCTAATTGCTTAGGTAGGCAAAAAAATAAACAAGAATTATTTTTAAATAATTAATTAGCAGTTAACTAAGATCCATTTTTTTAAATATAATAAAATAATAAGAAAAGCCCAGCTGTGAGTTTTTGGTGCTAAGTTTGAAGATCCCTAAAGCCTAGTAGTTTTTTGTTTTCGTTCAACCCAGCTCAGGAGGAGCCACTGTACTAACAATCCGATGTTAGTACAATGATCTCCCCTGCTGTGCTCTGATAGGAGGTCTGTGCCCCCCCCCCCCACTAGAACTTTCCATTCAGTGCTCTCAGCCATTGGCTTAGAGCGTTGATCGGAAGCCTTTTTTGGTCATGCTCCTACGACAGAAGCCGGCCGAATGGCCATACACAGGGGTCAAATGTTGGACGGTTTTTATTTAGGGATGTATTGTCTTTTTTGTTTTTATGTTTAATTGCTCTGCAAGCTGAGCTCTTGCCTGAGATTGTTCATTAAGCACTTCCCGCCCAGCCTATAGCAGAATGACGGCTGGGCGGTGGTTCAGTTATCCTGACTGGGCGTCATATGGTGTCCTGCAGGATAACAGCTGCCGTGCGCCTGTGGGGGCACACATTGCAGCGATTGGTGGTGTGATGTGTCAGTCTGACACACTGCTACATCGATCTCGGTAAAGAGCTTCCGATGGAGGCTCTTTACCACGTGATCAGCCGTGTCCAATCACAGCTGAACGTGATCTAAACGGGAAGAGACGTTGATCGGCTTTTCCTCACTTGTGTCTGACAGAGTAGAGGAGAGCCGATTGGCGGCTCTCCTGGCAGGGGGGGTCCTGTGCTGATTGTTTATCAACGCAGCCCCTCCTCAGATCCCGCCCAGGACCACCATCATGCCACCCAGGACCTCCAGGATGGCCATTCACACTGGACCACCAGGTATGCCCCCCCCCAGGCCACCAGGGAAATGCAAATGTGTGCCAAGGCAGCTGCCAATCAGTGCCAACTCACAATGCCTACCACTACCAGTGCCACAAGGGATGCCTATCAGTGCCATATATCAGTGCCACGTATCAGTGCCCATCAGTGCCACGTATTAATGCCCATCAGTGCCCAGCAGTGCAGCCTATCAGTGCCCATCAGTACCCAGCAGTGCCGCCGATCAGTGCCACCCATAAGTACCCATCTTTGCAGCCTTTCAGTGCCCATCAGTGTCGCCTATCAGTGCCTACCAGTGCCACCCATGAGTGCCTATCAGTGCCGGTTATCAATGCCCATCAGTGCTGCATATCAATGCCACCCATCAGTGCTGCCTACCAGTGCCCATCAGTGCCACATATTAGTGCCCATCGTTGCCTGCCCATCAGTGCCACCTTATCAATGCCCATCAGTGCCACCTTATCAGTGCCCATCAGTGAAGGAGAAAACTTACTTATTTACAAAATTTTATAACAGAAACAAAAGCAAAAAATAAAAACCGCAGAGGTGATCAAATACCACCAAAAGAAAGCTCTATTTCTGGGAACAAAATGATAAAAATTCTGTTTGGGTACAGTGTAGCATGACCGCGCAATTGCCCTCTTATGACACATTTGGGAGCTTGACAATGATTGAGGAGTGATTAAAGAGGAACTGAAGTCTGCCCACATAATTTGTAAGAAAAACATCTTTGCCATTCTGAAGCTTCCCTCCAACCACTTTGCTTATTTTATATATACTGTGATTCTGTACTTGCCAAATACGCTGTAGAAATCTCTCTCCACGAAGTCTGGCTGCATCCATTTTAACGGTGGACAGCTGAAACTGCTGCCTGTTCACTTCCTGGATTTACACAGACACCCAGAGGCACACCTCCAGTTCTGCAACCCTGCAACTCTCATTGGCCCTCTTATAACTCACCCCCCCTCAGTTCCTGGCAAACTCTCATGAGAGTGAGAGAGAGAGCTGATCATGATGTCATAAGCCTAGGGCTTTTTACAAGAAACAGTAAGTGGGTTGTATAAGGTATTTACTGGCAGATTTTTTTTTTTTTTACTATCCAAAGTTAAAACAACAAGAGCAAAAGATTTAATAGATGGAAAGATGAAAAACTGACTGAAGGTCTGCTTTAAATACAGAAAGTGGAAGATTAAACACTAGAGGGTGCTCTGTGTTTGCCTTATTTAAAGCGGGAGTCCACCGGGACTCCGCGTTTTTTTTTTTTTAAAAGCCAGCAGCTACAAATACTGCAGCTGCTGACTTTTAAAATAAGGACACTTACCCGTCCAGCATGCCCGTGATGTCGGCACCCGAAGCCGATCTGTAGATCGTTTGTCGGGTGCTGCCGCCGCCATCTTGGGTATGGGAATCAGGAAATGGAGCCTTTCGGCTTCATTTCCCGGTTCCCTACTGCGCATGCGCGAATCGCGCTGCGCAATAAGGACGGTCCCCACTGTCTCTGGGATCTGTGTGTTTCCCAGCAGGCAGCGGGGCACTTGCGGAAAAGGGCGGGCACTTGCGGAAAGGGGCGTAATATACGCCCCTTTCCGCAGAGAGCTATCCCGGAAGTGGGTGCAGAATACCTGTACTGTACAGGTATCTGCACCCCCCTCCCCCCTGAAAGGTGCCAATTGTGGCGCCGGAGGGGGGGAGGGTTCCGATGAGCGGAGGTCCACTTTAGGGTGGACCTCCGCTTTAACCTTCCTGCTTAGGAACTGTTGACAAAAGATATCAGCCACATGTGGTCTGTATTGTTTTTAATAATTCAGCCAGCTCACAGACTTGCAATGTGAGTAAGGACAGTAAAACAACTGCTGGGTAGCACTGCAAAGCAGGAAGCAGAGTCTTAGTACTGAACAAATATCTCCATATGCATACATAACTGAGAGCTATGCTAATCATTAACACAATTTGATATTCATTGATATCAAACTTATTTTACATGTATATATAAAATGAATGTTGTAAAGTGCTGCGCAAACTTTTGGCACTATATAAATTCTGTATAATAATAACAATAATAATAAACAATTGAGAAGACTTCATTATCACATGGAAACACAATAAATACTAAAAAAGTGCCCCCTGGCCTACCCTCCTGGGCTTCCTTATCCAATATGAAAATGTAATTAGAAAACTCCATTCTTTATCAGAGCCAGGCATTGTTCAAATATGCAGCTCCACTGCCATCCCTTGCATGCGCTAGGTACTGCAATAGATGCAATATATTGCCAGCACACCTGCAAGCTTGTAGGATGCAATGACTTCTATTAGAGGATCATCACATGCCTGGTAAAGGGATGCTGTGTGGTCCTGAAATGATGACTATTACAAGTACTTGTGCAGTGCTGTCAATTTACACAGCACTTTACATATACACTGTACTTACTTTTATTAGGTACACCTGTTCATTTGCTTGGTAACACAAATTTCTAATCAGCCAATCACATGGCAGCAACTCAATGCATTTAGGCATCTAGACGTGGTGAAGATGACTTGCTGAAGTTCAGAATCACAATGGGGAAGAAAGGGGACTTTGAACGTGGCATGGTTGTTGGTGCCAGACGGGCTGGTCTGAGTATTTTAAAAAACTGTTGATCTATTGGGATTTTCAAACACAGCCATCTCTATGGTTTACAGAGAATGGTCTGAAAAAGAGAAAATATCCAGTGTTGATGAAAATGCCACACACTGCGCCTGTTTTATGAAACATTTGTGATCACATTTTATTGCACATGTCATGAATGATGTTTGTACCTTTTTCATTATTAAATCCATACGTTTTTTGATCTACACCATGTGGAAGCCTTCCTTTATGATCACCATTTATCCACTGCTGGAGGAAATCCTTAAAGATATTGCACAGATCAGGAGATTGTGGTCGCCTTCCCGCTTCCGGTTTTGCCCGTCCACCACATTGCTGAGAGTGTGTGTTTGTGCCCTTTCAACCATTGGAGATGGACCACGGCGCTGGCATGTGTGTCCACATCTTATGCAAAGAGTACCTACCCCTCCCCTGGGTGATGGAAGCACAGTCCTGCGAGTTTTAGGAATACTGGAACATTACCACCTATGTTTTTGAGATCCGTCAACATTTGATACTCATGTCCTTATGGGCCATTCCTGAGGAGTACATCATGATATTTATCATTGATGGACTTTATATTGTGTTATTATGTATTAGGGTTAATTTACTTATTCACTGATATAACACTTAATTTTTGTATATTATTTATATGTGTTTTTTATTTTATCACTTTGTCCACAAGGTGTCAACTGACCCTCTGGTGTCACTTGATTTAGACTATTATTGTTTGCACTGGATTTATTGTTAGTGCACTTTTTTATATATCATAAACAGTTTAGTGCTTTGTTTAGTAGCACCATATGTAATTCACCACAATTACTTTTGTGCATGTTCACTTATCCCCCAGTTTACACCTGGGATATACATGCATTTGTAGAGCTGCACTTTTGTATCACCTTACCTAATAAATTGACCAGTGGGTGTATATTGTACATTCACATTATTTCCTGCCCTCAAGGAGCTTACAATCTAAGGTCCCTAACTTACATGCATACATGAACATACTTGGGACAATCTAGACATGAGAAAATGAACCTACCAGCATGTCTTTGGAGTGTGGGAGGAAACCGAAATACCCAGAGGCAACCCACGCAGTCACAGGGAAAATATTCAAACTCTAAACAGGTAGTGCCGTAGTTGGGATTTGAACCGACGATCTTAGTGCTGCTAACCACTCAGCCACTGACTTGTTGCATCTCTTTATGATTCTCAAATAAAGCCTTTGCATCTTGAAGTGATCTTATGGGTGTGCTGACGACACATTGTATATTCTGTACTGTATCCATTTGGGAGCCAATCCAGCACCCTGATGACTACAGGGTCTATTTCAGTATGATGTGCGATGGGAATAGGTTGATTAGTTGCTGCAACAGGGAATAATCTGGAGGATCTGAGCATTTAGCAGATGTGGGCTATCATTTACTAATATAGACACTTGCTTCATGCATCAGGCCTAAGGCTGGATTCACACCTATGCAGTTTTAGTGCTTTTTGCATTTTGCAGATTTGCACTGCAGTCCATTTAACATGGCTTCCTATGGAACACATTCTGTAGAGCAAATCTGCAAAATACAAAAAGCACAAAAAATGCATAGGTGTGAATCCAGCCTTAGGGAAGGTAGAGACTAAAAATCAGGATAAACTTACGTAAATAGCAGGTCCTGCGGGTTAGATGATCTGGACCTAGCATGTTAGGTCAGGTCAACACCAGCAGGACTATATTGTGGGCATTGATGCCAGCATCGCAGACAAACTCACAGAATTATTATCATTGGACTTTAAAAAGCTGATTGAGTTCTGCTCGGGTTCTAGGTCACATGGGCTGGAGCTGCAATGGGTCTGCACTGGGACACTGAGGTCAGTTTATAAAATTCCAGTAAATGGTGTATTTTTATTGCCATGTCTTATTTCTTTTTTTACAATTCGAAAAGCGTTTTTCATTTCTCTAGAGGCGTTATCGCAAGAATCAGATGAATTTACACCATATACTCACTTTAGCAATATTCAAAGTATTTTGACTGTAAAAATAGATTCACCAAATTGTTTCTTAAAAGAAAGTGAAATCAGTCGCACAAAGGTAATAGTGAATTAGCTCTTTGTTGCTGTTGCTTTCAATGGTCTATGACCCCATACACTAGAATTTTATATAGAAAGCTTACCCTTTAATCACAAATAACTTAATCAAATATTACTGAGATGTAATAAAGATGACATAAAGGCGAAAACAAGTCCTTTTTCTAAAGATAATGCAATAAATAACAACTATCTATGTTGCAAGGGGGTTGATTTACTAAAACTGGTGCAAAATCTGGTGCAGCTGTGCATGGTAGCCAATCAGCTTCCAACTTCAGCTTGTACAGTTAAGCTTTGAAAAAACAAACAAAACAAAAAATGGAAGCTGATAGGTTTCTATGCACAGCTGCACCAGATTTTGCACTCTTTAGATTTAGTAAATCAACCCCACAATAGGGGATATTTACTAAAACTGGAGCACATAGAATGTGGTGCAGCTTTCCATGGTAGCCATAGGTCTGTGCACAGGGTGTGCCGGGTGTGCCTGAGCACACCCGAATCACCCTGTGTGATGCAGATCCCCCCTGTCGCAGTTGAGGCTACAGAAAAGGGACTGGAGAATCTCTGTCCTCAGTCCCTTCCTCTCTTCTATTTCACCAAACCCCTCCTAACAAATTGTAAAAAATAAAATAAAAAAATTATATTCTAGAAACAAATAACATTTTTCTTTTTAATAATAAAAACAAAAAAAACTACTGACATCAATCTCATTTCTACTGACTCCATCCACTGCTCTACTGCGCATGTGTGTTTGAGCTTTGGGGAACACACCCTAATTCAATAGGCTGTGCACGCCTATGATGGTAGCCAATCAACTGCTAGCTTCAGCTTGTTCAATAAAGCTTTGACAGTAAAACCTGCAAGCTGATTGGTTACTATGCAGAGCTGCAGCAAATTTTGCACGCTCTAGTTATAGTAAATCTCCCCACTTGTGGCTGGGAGGAGGATAAAAACATGCAGATAAGCTGCGTTTTTACTGCACCCCAACTGCTCAAGAGCAGCCCTCTTCAGAGAGCACCACGACTGAAAGCGAGTCCTATATGTAATTTAGTTAGATTTTACATCTACTTCAATAAAGGGTAAGCTACCACTCATTGCATCTTCAATTAAGGTTTTTATAGACCCTTTAAATTAACTTCTGCATGTCTATTTAATTTTCTGTCTTGAGCGCTGATTGTTTTCCCATATTTGTGAAAATAAAGATTTTTTTATATCTCTTGTTTGTACCAGAAATATATTGATTAGGCTGTATTGAAGTGCTTGTAAAAACTAATATTTATTATGCATAGAATATTCAGTGGCTTGAGAACTTCGATGTCTTTTTTTATTCGATAGAACTGGTTAACAGAGACAACCAGAACCTTCAATGTGCTGGGTCTGCTTTACACAGCTGAGTTCCCAGACAGAATGTACAATGTACAGTGAGCCTCGCCAGCAACATGTTGCAAGGGACTCCCTGTGCATGTGTCTGCATGTCTGTAAGGGTGGATGTGGCCTTGTTCAGTTGTGATTAAAATAGAAGTTTGTTAACAGAGGTTGTATAATATACAATAAAAACTGTAAAGTCTAAATGTACTATATGCATCCTAAATAAATAAATTTACATTTTTTAACTATATATACACTATATTACCAAAAGTATTGGAACACCTACCTTTACACGCACATGAACTTTAATAGCATCCCAATCTTAGTCCGTAGGGTTCAATATTGGGTTGGCCCACCCTTTGCAGCTATAAGACCCCTTTCACACTGGGGCGTTTTTCAGGCGTTTTTCAAGCGCTTTAGCATTAAAAATAGCGCATGGGAAGCGCTTGAAAGAAGCCCCATCTGCAATCCCAATGTGAAAGCCCAAGTGCTTTAAGGGCCCTTTCACAATGTCAGCGCTCGAAAAACGCTTGTAAAGCGCCGCTTAAACTAGCAGCGCTTTACCAGCGTTTTTCGAGCGCTATTGGGGCGCTTTTAACCCCTGCTAGTGGCCAAATAAAGGGTTAAAAGCACCCACAAAACGCTGCTGCCCAAAGCTTTTTTCAGGCGCTTTTCAGGCGTTTTTCAGGCGCTTCTCATTGATTTCAATGGGAAGGGGTGATTTAGGAGCGGTGTATTCACTGCTCTAAAAGCGCTGCAAAGAAGCTGCTTGCAGGACTTTTTTTGACGCCCTGCCAGCGCAGCGCCTCAGTGTGAAAGCACTCTGGCTTTTACATTGGGATTGCAGTTGCGGCTTCTTTCAGGCGCTTTTTTAACGCTAAAGCGCCTGAAAAACGCCCCAGTGTGAAAGGGATCTCAGTCTGAAAGCACTCGGGCTTTTACATTGGGATTGCAGTTGCGGCTTCTTTCAAGCGATTTACAGGTGCTTTTTTTAACGCTAAAGCACCTGAAAAACGCCTGAAAACCGCCCCAGTGTGAAAGGGGTCTAACAGCTTCAGCTCTTCTGGGAAGGCTGTCCACAAGGTTTAGGAGTGTGTCTATGGGAATGTTTGACTATTCTTCCAGAAATGCATTTGTGAGGTCAGGCACTGATGTTTGACAAGAAAGCCTGGCTCACAGTCTCTGCTCTAATTCTTCCCAAAGGTGTTCTATCGGGTTGAGGTCCAGGCCAGTCAAGTTCCTCCATCCCAAACTCGCTCATCCATGTCTTTATGGACCTCGCTTTGTGCACTGGTGTGCAGTCATGTTAGAAGAGGAAGGGGACATCCCCAAACTGTTCCCACAAAGTTGGGAATATGAAATTGTCCAAAATGTCTTGGTATGCTGGCACCTTAAGAGTTCCCTTCACTGGAACTAAGGAGCCAAGCCCAGCCCCTGAAAAACAACCCCACACCATAATCCCCCCTCCACCAAATGATTTGGACCAGCGCACAAATCAAGGTCCATAAAGACAATAATGAGTGAGTTTGGGGCGGAGGAACTTGACTGGCCTGCAGACCTCAACCCAATAGAACACATTTGGGATAAATTAGAGTAGAGACTGCGAGTCAGGTCTTCTCATCCACATCAGTGCCTGACTTCACAAATGTGCTTCTGGAAGAATGGTCAAACATTCCCATAGACACTCTCCTGAACTCCTAAATGTGTTACCTAATCAAATATAATTAGGGTATAATTAAATAATAACATTATTCAACATAATTGAGTTGATTCCTGCTGCCTGCTCTTTTGATTTCAACAGATGACGAATTATTCAAACTGCACATGTACTTTTACTATAGTGGCAACTATATGACACTTGAACATGACAAAGATGGATGGTGAACAAGTCTTATGAATACACATATGAAAGTGCATAATAGAGCATGGTTAGAATGCAAACAAGCTAGCTCAAGACTGCAAGCTCCTATAGGTGTACAGTACATTCAAGTGCATGCAAAATAAAAAATGCACTGTATGTATACTGGTGCAAAATATCAAAAAAACACTTGTAAGTTTAGGGCTGAGTATAGGTTGGGCAACAACTAGGTGAGAAACACTTGCAGTCAATAATCCAGTGTAATTAATGAATCAGTAAAAACAGAAAACAATCCAAGAAAGTTGAATTTGGCGCAAAAGTATTCACACAGATCAAAGTGAGGAACGATATAAGAGGTTATGTATACTTTTGCTTACTTTGGTCTGTGTGAATACTTTTGCTCCAAGCTCAACTTTTACTATAAAAGTGCATGTATTGCCAAAACATTTTTTTTATTAGGCAAGGGCTAAAACCTTTGACAGTGTATTGTCTTTACCGTCTGTATTCCATTGAGGAGATTTCTTTTTTACTTCCTGTCCTGTCACAACAGGAAGTGTATCACCTGACAGATAAGGTGGGGGGATCTACCTTATGGGGACACAGACATTGAACAAATGGCAGGAGTTCTAATCCTTCAGATTGTAATCATCAAAATGTATTGAAAACATGTATAATATATAAAGTTGTTTATCTTTAAAGTAATGTAATTGCATAGTTTAATTATAATGAAATATATGTATTTTCATTAAAAGAGATGTATGTTTTTTTTTGTTTTTTTTTTAAGAATCCTTGATGAATGCAGCTTCATTTCAATGCTGCATCTGTCCCACCAGTGCCTCTAACACTAAGAACTGAGCGGTTTAACACTGCCGATCTCTCGGTTCTCAGAGCTCCCTGAGCAGAGAGCTGGTGACTGTCAGTCACCACCGTCTGTCCCCCCCCTTGCTCACTGAAGCACTGGGCTGTGGAGGGCGGCTGGCTCAGGCTCTCAGCAGCTCACTGAGCTGGGTGCCAGTCCAGACATGTGGTCGGATCCCAACTACATTGTCGCAATATTGCCCGAGCCTGGACCGGCTCTGTGACATCAGCTCTCTGCTGAAAATGAGTCACAGGAGTGCAGAACAAAAGAAGAGAAGTACAGCCTAAGCATATCACTTGACAGCTCGTATGGAAGCCTCCACCGCAGTATCCTCAGACTGGTTTTGGCATGATGGCATCACAGACCTGACTCCAACCACCATGTTTCTCCGTAAGAGACGTCTTCTGGGATTGGAGAATCTCCAATCTCAAATCCCAGAAGATGCCTCTTACAGAGAAACGCGTTGGGTGGAGTCAGGTCTGTGACCTCATCAGCCGGAGCCGGTCTAATGATACTGTGGTGGAGGCTTCCATACGAGCTGTCGAGTTATATGCTTTTATCTCTTCTAGTCAGGTCATTATGAGTGTTGGAGTTCATCGGGAATGCGCTAAAGGATTAATAGACGTTGGAAACTCAGCTGTCGGTCATCCACAGATCCCATTGATTTAAAAAGCATTCTGTTGCCACTGAGTGTTGGTTCTTTGGATAAACACAAGCACGTATGACCTCTATGATCTGGGATCATCTCAGTCTGGTAAGAGGCCATATTACCTCACGGCCACTTTTGGATCACTTTTGATTGTTTAAAATAAAGCACAATAGCACTTTTTCTCAGTACTTTCAACACATGGACTTTCATTTTTTGCACAGTTATTACAAACTTTTTGTATGTCATCACAACCAGATGAATTTCATATGTCATGATTAGTTTGGTTCACATTATTGATCAGCATATACTTTTTTATGAGTGCATTATGTTATAGATGTGATTCTTTTCTATATATTGCACATATTGTTTCACTTTCTTAAAAAGTGTTGTTGAGTGCAGGAGTCTCAACTCTTTGTATATTACCAAGTGTGAGTTTCTATTTTTTCTATTTTTTTTTCTATTTTTTTATCTGACACAATCTATTACTGGATTTTAAACAGTATGGATACTTATTTGTATTATTATTATACCGGGTTTATATAGCGCAACATGTGGGCAAACAGTAAAGTTACAATACAATTCAATACAGGGGGAATCAGAGCCCTGCTTGTTAATTCTTACAGTCTAGAAGGGAGCATCAAGTGGAACAAAAGGTAACAGCTGTGGGGGATGATCAGATGGTGAAAATTAAAATATAGTTGTTAGGTGTGGGTAGGATAGGCTTCTCTGATGAGAAGGGTTTTCAGGGATTGTCTAAAAGCTAATAGAGTAGGAGATAATCGGATAGATTGGGGTAAGGAGTTCCATAAGATTGGAGAGGCTCTGGAAAAGTCCTGAAGCCGAGCATGGGAGGAGGTGATGAGGGAGCTAGAGAGCATGAGGTCTTGAGAAGAATGAAATGAACGATTAGATTGGTAAGAACGATGAGACTGGTAACGTTTGTAAAGTTTTAATTAGCTATACCTGCAAAAGAGTCATCTATTGTGATTTAATTTTCTAACTAAAATTCCACTTTAAGATCACTAATGCATTATTACTGATGTCAGATTGTGTTACTCTGACTCTGAAAGAAGGTGTCTAAGGCTGAATTGGTATAAAAAAGGCAAATTAGGCTATTGTAATACACGTGGGCAGCCTCTGCGCTCTTCTCTGCACTCCGAGCCAACCCTATTTTGAAGCCTATTAGAGCCTCTGGCTGTAATCAGGTGCCCTCGCCCCTGGTCTGCAGAGTTTGTACTCACCCAGATAGCAAGGATAACTTGCCATACATTTGTGGCAGTGTTGATTTGTACGTCTGTTAGCTTGCTACTCATTTTCCATAAAACAAAAATCCTGCCACACATGTACATACAGATCCAATGTGACAGAGTACAGTGCGTATCCTGCCACATGTATAAACTCAGATACAGTCAGTGGCTGAGGAACATTGTTGCCAATAATAATGGTTTGATGTGACATGTGTAAAGCTGTGCGGTCTTTCCCCTGCCTGTCTCTGCTTTCTGTGCCTCTTCCTCCCCTCTATTCTCCCCATTCTCATCAGGCTTGCAGAGTCCCTGTGTTTAGTCTGCAGCCATATGCACCCCTCACATTTTTGTTAATATTTTATTCTATATTTTCATGTGACAACACTGAAGAAATGACACTTTGCTACAATGTAAAGTAGTGAGTGTACAGCTTGTATAACGGTGTAAATTTGCTGTCCTCTCAAAATAACTCAACACACAGCCATTAATGTCTAAACCGCTGGCAACAAATGTGAGGGGTGTTGTCACAAGAAAAGATATAATAAAATATTTACAAAAATGTGAGGGGTGTACTCACTTTTGTGAGATATTGTACATAAATCAATTAATCAGCAGCCAGTCAGCTGTTTAGTAAATGTACTCTGTCATCCTAACTTATATCCATTCACAAGTTCTGGAACTGCAGCCAATCAGGAAAGGTCTGGCACTGTTGCATCATAGTATCATAATCTTCTGATTAGCTGCCGTTTCAGGACCTCTAAATGGATACAACTTAGAATGGCAGAGTACACTTAATAAACAGCCAGCCAACTGCTTATTAATTTCTGTTGGCTGTCATTTCTCCTGCCTGACACGCTATGCATGAGCAGTTATAATTCTCAGATGTGCTGAAGTGTGGGATTGGTATTAGAATCTGGGACAGTCCCACAGAATCTGGGACTGTTGGGAGCATTGAGAAGGGGTTAGAACCTCTGCCAAGTTTTATGGCTGTCTTTGCCCCCACTACAGTTATTAGAAAAACAAGAGGCAAGGGAAATGAGGACACCTGTTCTGGTGACAACTGTCTAATGCCGCGTACACACGATCGAAATTTTGGTCGTAAAAAGCTCTGATGATTTTCCCGACGGAATTCTAACGGGACTTCGCACAAGCTGTCTTTCATACACACGGTCACACCAAATTCCGACCGTCAAGAACGCGGTGACTTACAACACGTTTGACGGGACTAGAAAAAGGAAGTTCAATAGCCAGTAGACAATAGCTTCTGTCTTGTAGTTGAATCTGAGCATACCTGAGTTTTTGCGTGTCGGAATTGCATACACAGGATCGGAATTTCCGATTGAGACTTTTTCTGTCGGAAAAATTGAGAACATGCTCTTATCTTCTGCTGGTGGAAATTCGGCCAGCAAAATTCCAATGGAGCATGCACACGGTCGTTGCATTTTCCGATGAAAAGCTCTCATCGTTTTTTTGCGGGCCGAAATTCAGACTGTGTGTACACAGCATTAGAAAGTATGTCCCCTTAATTTGGTGAGATTTCTTATTACGTTCTGTTGTGTCTCTAAAATTAATCCAGGAGTTTTGGTGTGCTCTCAGTGCACCACACCAGCAAGATGTAATAAAAGTCTATGGCTCAGTGCAGTTAACCCACAGGAGGCCACTTATAGCACCCTCTAGTGTGCTATTAGTGTAATACAGACACATTTATTTGACTCATGGTAAGTGTGAGTCTGGAATCTGGGTCAGGGTTTATTGCAGGTCAGGTTGGATGACTCATACAGGCTGGTCTCTGGTGCTTCTCCATGGTTCTTAAGTTTGAGTGGAAGACAGCACTGGACTGGTGCCACTCAAGGCAGCAAGCTACTGAGTTTGGAGAAGTTTGGAGAAGCTTCTAGAAGTTTAGGAGGGTGTATATGGGATTGTATGATTTATTTATTTTTTATTATTGGTTGAACTAGATGGGCTTGTGTCTTTTTTCAACCTGACTAACTATGTAATTGGCAGAGACAAGGAGGGTTGATCTGCATACTTAGGGGAACCTGGCCAATCCCCAGGCATACTGTCCTGGCAGGGTGATCAGGCCAACCCTTAAATATGGACAAGTCATGCTAGCAGGGGAGCCGGGTGGAAGATGGAGTGCTGAGAAGGCTGTCAGTGGTCTAGGTCTAGGGGAGATCCTATCCTCAGGCTGGGCTTGGCACCATCAAATCTATCATAACCAAATGGAAAGAACATGGCACAACAGCAAACATGCCAAACCAAAAATCATGGACCAGGCAAGGAGGGCATTAATCAGAGAGGCCGCACAGAGACCTAAGGTAACCCCGGAGAAGCTGCAGAGTTCGCCAGCAGACACTGGAGTATCTGTACATAGGACAATAATAAGCCGTATGCGCCACAGAGTTGGGCTTTATGACAGAGTGGCCAGAAGAAAGCCATTACTTTCATAAAAAAAAAATGGCATGTTTTGAGCTTGCAAAAAGGCTTGTGGGAGACTACCAAAATGTATGGAGGAAGGTGCTCTGGTCTGATGAAACTAAAATTGAACTTTTTGTCCATCAAAGAAAATGCTATGGCTGGTGCAAACCCAACACATCACCCAAAGAACACCATCCCCGCAGTGAAACATGGTGGTGGCAGCATCATGCTGTGGGGATATTTTTCAGCAGTTGGCACTGGGATACTGGTCAGAGTTGAGGGAAAGATGGATGGTGCTAAATACAGGCATATTCTTGAGCAAATCCTGTACCACTCTGTGTGTGATTTGAGGCTAGCACGGAGATTCAAGATTTTAAGGGGAAAAATGTAAATGTGTTGGAATGGCCTAGTCATAGCCCAGACCTCAATCCAAAATAAAATCTGTGGTCAGACTTAAAGCTTGCTGTTCACAAGCGCAAACCATCCAACTTGAAGGAGCTGGAGCAGTTTTGCAAGGAGGAATGGGCAAAAATCCCAGTGGTAAGATGTGGCAAGCTCATAGAGACGTATCCAAAGCGACTTGGAGCTGTGATAGCTGCAAAAGGTGGCTCTACAAAGTATTGACTTTAGGGGGGTGAATAATTATGCACACTGACTTTTTCTGTTATTTTGTCCTATTTGTTGTTTGCTTCACAATAAAAATAAGTTGTGGGCAAATCTTCAAACAATCCATGTTAATTCCAGGTTGTGAGGCAACAAAACACGAAAAAATGCCAAGGGGGGGTGAATACTCTTGCAAATTACCAAATCTCCAAGAGTATGCAAACTTTTGAGTACAAATGCATGTAGATAAAACGCACCGCACTATACAAGTGTCTGCGGCTTCTGATCTCCATTATGCCAGTGCTCCCCGGCTCTTCCACCTCCCAAGCCTCAGTTTGGGAACTCTTCCTATCAGACCGAATAGCGGGAAGCTCTCCTCTGCTTATATACCAATGCTCCCTACTACTCAGTCCAACCCTGTCTGCCAGACACAATCTTACGGCCTCTGGACTGGTGATATCTACAGACACAATTATACTTCTCCTCAAGTTGTATCAAACACAAACATTTATTAAAAAGTAAAAAATCTACTCACAAGGAAAATCCCAGTGTTACACATAAGGCAAATTCAAACAGTATTTTAGATTAATAGTATGATCATCTATAATCCTTGCAAGAAATGACAAGTAGAAGTAAAAAAAACAAACAAAGCAAAAATCTAAATGGATTCATTTGGAAAAGGAATAGGGGATAGAAGAGATGCAGCCAGCCACAGTGATGTACTGAGAGACGACTCAGGTGTTTGTGGGGGAGTGGGCAACCACTGGTAAAAAGTTTTTTTACCTTAATGCAGGGAATGCATTTAGGAAAAATATGTTGTAACTTTGGAACCACTTTAATATTGCTATTTATACCTTAGGAAGACTGCTTCAAATCTCACAAAGTATTTATGATGCTGTGTTATTTGTCGTTGTAGTGTTATGTTGACTGTGTGTTTTGGCCCTTATATATACAGGTTGGATTGTAATTTAATTTTTATTTTATAAAAAAAATATACTGTTGCAATTTTTATATTTTTGTAATGAAATGGTTTAACAGTGTTTGTGAATATTTATTTTCATATAAAAATGTAATTGACCCTAAAACCTCAATCAAAGTAATCCATTTTAACAAATGTTATAGTTATAATTACATATTTGTTAGAGTGTACATTTTGGATGGCATTCCTTAGTTTACATGCTGAATAGTTTTTTTGAGAACTTAAAGTGATTGGCTCGTTTTTTTTTTCCTATAAAAATAATAAACATTTTATACTTACCTGCTCTGTTACAGTGGATTTGCACAGAGCAGCCTGGATCCTCCTCTTCTCGGGTGCCTCTTCTGTGATCCTGGCCCCTCCCTCCTGTTCAGTGACCCCACAGCAATCAGCTTGCTATGGGGGCACCCGATCTGAGTCACAACTCCATGCATCCATTCAGACACAGAGCCCCGACCCGGCCCCGCCCCTCTCTCCACTGGTTGGCCAGCTGACTTTGATTGACAGCACCTGGAGCCAATGGCATCACTGCTGTGTCTAAACCAATCAGGAAGGAGAATCTCGGATGGCTGAGACACTTGTGTACATCCCTGGACAGAGAGGGACCTCAGGTAAGTGTTAAGCCCCATACACACTATCAGATTTTCTGCTGAGTTTTTCCTTCAGATTTACCAAAACCATATAATATGAGGACAAACCTTAGGAGTTTCAATGTGTATGCAATCAGGCAGGCCCTTCTACTACATGGTTTTGGTAAATCTGAAGGAAAAACTCAGCAGATAATCTGATAGTGTGTATGGGGCTTTAGAGGAGCTGAGTGGGGCTGCTGTACATAGAATGCATTAAGATAAAAACATTCTGCTTTTAAAACCCCTTAACACCTGAAATTTTCCAAAAATATCAAGACACCCCCCCCCCCCCCCCTTCATACCCTCAGGCCCCATAACACAAATTATTATGTTAGATAGCTTAGAACCAACCATCATTTGTAGTGAGCTTGACCATTTCCTTGTATGTATTTTCCAAAAATGTGTGTTGGTAATCAGTACAAAGGCAGGGGCGTAGAAAATGGGGGATATGGGGTCCAAATCCCCCCACAGAGTATCCATAAATGGTGCAGGCACAGCAGCTGGCTTGGAAGCTCCTGCTAGTTGATCTTTTTTCTTCATTGTTTATACATGCCTTTAAAACTTTTGCTTGTGGCACAGTATTTAAAGCATATTTTGTGGGTACAAGGAGTAGGGTCAGGTTTTACACCTTTCCACTGTCAGCACAAATTTGGCGCACCCATAATTCACTACGGCATGTTACATGCACTGGCTGAGTGTTCCCCTACAATGTCCAAGGCTGACCCTCACCCCGAAAAAAAAAATATATATAGCCCTGTACAAAGACATAATCTGGACATATACTGTATAACACATTAATCACGTATGTCATGAAAATATACATCATTAAAACATTTGCGCGCACAATTATGAGCAAGGTTATGCATTCGCATGCGCGACACCTGTGACTTGAACTTTAAAAACTGTGATTGGACAAGAGCAAGGGATAGCTTCATTTTGCATTGCATTGCATTTGTGTGACTTAAATTGAATTCATTTTGCAAGGTTGTTTAGAATTGATGTCATTATCAGTATAATTACAATTATGTGGTGTGTTCCCGGCCATTCCTATTTACCAGTGAGTGTTGCTGAGTAAATCAGGCTGCACCTCTACAACACAAAACATAGTTGAAATGATTTTTGTTAGTTGTCTCTTTCTCTGGGCTGGCAGAGGAAATTCGATTTCTCCTCAGGATTGCTGGACTTGCTGGATTTACTGTCTCCTGAAAAGATGTGGAGATCTGCTGGAGGAATCAGTGAGAGCCGTAGGGGGGACCCCAGAGATGGACACACCTACAAGTGTTGGTTTCCTTGCGGACTTCACATGAAGATTCCTGAGGATCAGAGCAATGTTGAGTGGCACAGGCAGCAGTACAAGTGAGTATGCAGAGTTTTCTTTTACATCTATAACTTAAAGAGGATGTCCAGTCTTTAAAAAAATAAAAATAAAAGTCAACAACTACAAATCCTGTAGCTGCTGACTTTTAGTAAATGGACACTTACCTGTCCAGGGATCCAGCACCATCCTCACCCAGGCTAGTCCTTTGCTAGCTTTTGGGTTCCTGGCATTGGCATCCTAACTGTGGACAGCCAGCTATGCTGGTTTCAGTTTTATAGCCACACTGTGCTTTGTGAATGGTCCCACAGTCTTCAAAATTAGGTATCCGCCCCCTCCCCCCCAAAAAAAATGATGAGGAGGACTTAAAGCAGAACTTTCCCTTTTGGGTGGGGTTCCGCTTGAAGTATAGCAACAGGGTCACTTAAACATGCATAAATACGTACTGTATGTTCAACTCATCATACCTTTATTTGTAATTTGACATTTGTAGGTAGTGAGAATCATACAAGATTAATTTCATACAATAGCATTTAATTTTTCAGCAATCAATACAAAAATGAATGGTACAGTTTACATAACTGATTACTGACTGTGTAGTTAAGGTCCTTCAGCTTTTTCATTTTACTTTCTAGGATCTACCACTGGGTGTCACCAATGCTCTCTTAGCGACTTCTTTATATTTCTAACTCCAAAAGTGCTACACTAATTGGAATGACAAATCCTGAAATCGCCTTTTTAAATAAACAAAGCGCTATGTACCAACATAAATACATAAAACCATTTCAATTGATACAAAGTGAATGAATTGCACAAATGACTATGCTGCAATGTAAAATATATTGCATAGAAAATGAATAAACTGAAATAAATAAAATAAAACTGAACTGAATAAACTCAAAATTCATAGACTATACAAAGTGCTTGTGGAACCTAAAATGCATAATATCAATGAAAATTTTACAAGCGAATTAGTTAAAAAATCACAGTGAATAAATGTGACCTAAATTACATTAAAATACATAAATTGATAATGAACTACAATCTGATGCAGTTGTGCAGAGCAACCAATCAGTTTCTAGGTTTTAATTGTCAAAGCTTAACTGAACAAGCTGGAATTAAAAGCGGATTGGTTACTATCCACAGCTACCGGAGCACTATGACTCTCTGCCAATTCCAGCATTCCCATCCACTTCTGGTATCAAATCCTCTCCATCCTGAACCATCCTATATATATATATCAATGTGAATGAAAAAGAACCAAAACACTCCACATAGCGTAAAACCATATATACATTTTTTATTAAAATAAAGTAAACCACTCACAATAAAAAGAAAAGATAGTGTTGTAAAAAAAAAGAGACATCTGGGGACAAAATCATCCACTTCCTGAAATGTGGTGATGTCATGGCGTTTGGCTCAGCCCTATGTTTTTCTTCATACTGATGATGTCAGTTATGATGCAATGCACAGGGCGTAGCTAAATGCTGTGGTGTCAAAACATATGAGGAAGCAGATGACTTTTTCCCCAGAAGTCTCTTTTCAGTAAAGCACAATTAGACAGTTTGACAAATAAGCTTCAGTATCTTCCAATCTGAGCTCAAATGCTGCATTTTTTACACCCAAAGATAAAACGAGAAACAGAGCATACTCGATGCAGTGCAGATAAAACCACTTTAATAGCGAGAAATTAATATTACACTTACATTTAATCAGCGTGTATCACCAAAGACAGCACATCCGGGGGAATGCTATGTCCCACCAACAAATCTAATTAAACTATCAGCAATCAAAAAACGATAGTGCAAACAAATAAAGTGCAAAGTTTTGAATGATAAATATGTCACATAGGTCCATATAATGTCCTTGTAAAATAGCTGTTAAGTAAAAACCAACATGCCAGTCCACTTGTAATAGTGAAAATAAATGAATTAATTGATCTCTCACAAACATCCACCTTTGTGCTTCTACTAAGATTCCTGTTCTCCCTCCACCGGATGTGCCCTCACCTTATATCCTATAAAATCATGCCTTGTTTATGGACATTCCTCTGGAACTCTCCTCTCAGTAATTGTCCTTCCTTATCCATGCTGCTTGAGACCTCCAGTCAAAGCGATAACATGTAAATCAATCAAAGCCATGCAATAGTGCTTGGGAAAGAGGGAAGGGGGCTCTCAGTGGATCAAAAGATTCTAGTGTGGTGGTCTCATCCCTGATACATTTTGAACAAAAAAATCCCCCTATATAAATGGGATTATAAGTGACCACCAACACCACACACAAATCAAAAACATGAATATTTTATTAACAAATACAGAACAAAAGATACATATAAATACATTAAAACCAGAGGGGCCACTAAGCAAACAGTGTCCCAATGGTGTAGCAAAATGTTATAAACACATAATTACATTAAAAAAAACAACCAATAAATATTAATCATACTCTAAGCTGATGACCCCACACCCGACTCGTTTCTAGTTGCTGAAAACTTTCCTCAGGGGTGAAGAGCAAAAAGTTGGGTGGTAAGTTGATAATTCTACAACATAGAAGAACACAATCTTACACAAATTTGCAAAAAATTACATGTGCTAGCATGAATGAGAATGGGGGGAGAGAAAAAAAAAAAAAGGATATAAAGTATAATCAAGAGATAGAGAATTCCCCTTCTTATATAGCGGTCATCAGCGCCATTTTCTTAGAAAAAGAAAGCTAACGGCGCCAAAAATAAAATTACTAAAAATTAACCCTTATACAATAATTCATTTTATAATCAAAAAAGTTTTTGACAACTGATAATCTCCAACATCAATGTCCTCATCAGTTAATAAAATTTGCAGGAGGTGGCTTCCTACTGCAATAGTTCATTCACAAGAAGGGGTTATTGCAATGAAACAATCTTTTCAGGTACTCTTTATTGTAACACCACGGTGATCCACACATATACAGGTGAAAAGGAGATGCCCGACCACCGAGAAGCAGATGTGCTTACCAGACGGCAAACAATGGGGAGCGTTTAAATATATTCCTTCCACATACTTAAGATTAATCAGGAACTATAGATCACCCTGGAATGGACCCTCTAGACCATGTTATGGACTCCCAGACTCCATGCTTCTATTGGGTATATCGCTATGGTGACTCAAAAAGAAAAGAAGCCTCCCATAGTATGCACTTACGAACAGAAGTTGTATCAATCACTTCGGATAGGAACAGACAGAAAAGCCGGCCTGCGTTTTTCCCAAAAGCCCATCCTCCCCGCGTATGGCGTGGTGGCGTCACTGCGTGCCTTCCCAGATGCGTTTCATCATAGATGACGTTGTCAATGCGCCATTTTCTTGTAGCCCATATCAATGCATATCACAACCATTTTCTTGTTTTATTGTGGTTGCCATTAACCTTATAAGATAGATGGCCCTCACAGCTTTCCTATATGTGATTTAATAAAATCCTATACTAAAGTAGATTAAATCTTAATCACCATTAGTGTTGGCTAAAAAACTGCTGCACCAATATTGCGATTGAGTTTTTATTTTTATTTGAATTTTATTTTCATTCCTGGCTTAATAAAAGTAATATTTAATAAATAAAACTATGGGCCGCTGAATTAATCAAATTAGAAATTATCTAAAAAGCATTTTAGATCAAACTATTTACTGAGGCCCCTGGTTGCTAATGATCCTAATTCATACACCCACCAGGATTCTCTTTGGCTGAGTGTTCTAATCTTATTGCTACCCCTCCAATGCTTTTTATATTTTTCCAATTCCCAGAATTTCATCCCCTCTAGTTGTCTCTTGTGATGTGATCTGAAATTCTGGTATAAGTAATGCTCTTTTTTATCCTTTTTTGTTTGGTATACATGTTCTTTAATTCTTTCATGCATAGCCCTCTTTGTTCTCCCCACATAGATCATGCCACATGGACATTCTAAAGTGTACTCAATCCACACTGTATTGCATGATATAAAGTCTTTGAGGGTATATTTCCTCCCATTATTCTTGTTAAAGTATTATCCCTTTTCTTAATATTACTGGTAACTGCCTTACAACTGTAACACCTACCGCAGTCATAAAAGCCTTTTCCATCAAAAATGGTTACCTTATTAGTTGTGGGGGGCTCCACTTTGATAGATGAACTTGGGTTTCTCTGAGATTATGGTTTTTAAAATATTATAATTGTTAAATATATCCCAATACTTGAAAATTATCCTCTCAACTTGTTTATATTAGAGGCTATAATCCCACATCTGCAGTTGCCATTAGGGTGCGTTCTGAAAACCTGGTACTAATAATGATCTGTAATAGATGTTTTGTATCTTTTAAGTACACGTTTGTGTTTTGAACTAGTGGTTGAAGATACCAATCTGCATATTGTCCAAGCCTGGAAGTAAGTGAATCGATTCCATTTATGATTGGTTGACCAGGAGGGTTATTGCTATCTTTGGGGATCTTAGGAATTGCATACATCACCGGGATTCTTCATGTTTCCAGTATAAGATATTTCTCCTCTTTCCCATTTAGTATACCCTTACTTTTACCTTTTTAAATCAGCATTTCTAATTCTTTTTTATATTGTTTCATTGGATCCCCTTTCAGTGGTGCATATGTTTCTTTATCATTTAGTAATGCACCAATCACTGATTTATATTGATTTTGGCTCCATACTACAATGCCCCCTTTGCCAGCCGGTTTTATGACTAGTTCCTTCCTATCTTTCAGTTTTGTTATTCCTTCTTTTAAATATTCTGACCAGTGGGTTTCTTTATATATAGATTTTCTAGGTTGTATGTTACCATCTTTTTAAACATATCCACATACCTCTTATCTTGTATTTTGGAATTAAATATAGATTTATTCTGTAGTTGTGTGTATACTCTTTGGTCTTCTTTTGTGTCATTTCTGTTTATCGGATTCATAGCATAAAACTTTTTTATATTAATATTTCTAACAAACTTCTGGATGCCTAAATATGCTTCAAATGTATTGAGAGGTCTCTTTGGGGCGAATTTCAGTCCCTGATCAAGTACTGAAAGCTCCTGTTTTGTGAGCTCAATCCCGCTAAGATATATATATATATATATATATATATATATATATATATATATATATATATACATCCTAATACTCTCTTCTTTTGGATCTTCCTCCCTCCCCTGCATCCCCTCTTTCTTCTCACTCTCTGGGGACTGCCCTCTGCTGGGGGTAGTGTATCGGTGATGTTGCCACTCTCTGGTGATTTTCTCTACATGGATAGCCTTTGTCTGGGGGAGGAAGCAGGACCCTGTCAGTTAGGCAGTATAGAGCCCCATGATTTCTAACAGCAGCCCTGCAGGCACTGTAGATCTTATCACCAATCACATATCACTATCGCTGTGAACAGGAAGAGCACATGTGGATTTCCTTGATAAGAGTCTCACAATATACAAATCTATTTTATTAACCGTCACTCAAAATATTTAATGAACTGGAACAGTTATATAATTCATTCACTAAACACATCGATTAAACAGTTTCAAAAAACATGCTGGGAATGTTAACTGCCACATTTGCTTGTGTTCTCAACCAAACTGTCAAACTGTCAAATAGCTGGTGTCATAACTGGTCACATGTGGAGCACCATGGCACTTGCAGATCGAAACAGAAGCTAAGATGAAAGCTTCCTTGGCTGTAAAAGTTAGGAGGGTTTAGTTCCACTTTAAAGTTTAGTATTGTTAAATTTTTTTATATTGGTGTTATTTATGCTGATCTGTGTCTATGTACCATGATTATAATATGAATTTATAACATACCTTTTAGAGATTGTTAGCATAGCTCCCAACAGTCCCTGATTTTGAGGGACTGTCCATGATCTGGAACAAAGTCCTCTTTCCTCCTCATTTGTCTCTCATTTTGGTCTGATCTATATAGATATATATAAAAAGCACTATTTATCTATCAAAAAAGTGTTTTCCAGTGCTAAACCTTTCATCCCATTTCTAAATTGTTACATTTGTAAATTCCAAAAGCCAATATAAGGGAATAGTAGTGGTAAAAAAAAAACACTTGTGGGTTTAACCAATCTTTTTTTTTTTTTTTTGGTACAATTCTCTTTTAAGTAGGGCGTGGCAGGGGGTGTGTCCTATGCCTACATACTTTTGCTACTAGATGTACATCATTCCCATCTCAGAAAGTCAGGAGGTATAAAACATTTCTGGGTCCATGGCCCATTATCCCCATTATCTGAGCCAGGTATTTAGACCCTGAAAGTCTCTATTTATTAATCAATACCCCTGATTTGTGTAACAAATGAACTAAATGCTATGCTAATGTGCATTTAGAATATGTACAGTATAAGTGCTTTATAAGTTTGTAGGTGCATGTGAAAATACATGTAGTCATGTTACTGCTGCACACATGTGAAAGGGTCCTAACACTGACATGAAGACAAGCTTATTTGTTATGTTTCTAAGAAACAAACGATTTCCCTGTATGCATATATGCTGTATATCATATAAAAATGCATGATTCCCAGGGCTTTTTTTTCTCAGAGAATAAGTACAGGAACTCCCCCTTTTGGGAGTTACCCATTGTCTTTGCCCCTACCTACCTCTGAGCACCAGTCCTTGGTTTCACCCCCTACCCACCTCCCATCACTGCCCTTTTTAGAGAATACAGAACCAAGTAACATTTGTGGTGCTAAGTAATTTGTATGGAATTTGTTATTGATTAACAAATTCTGTTTATTTATTTTATGCAGAACATACAAAAACATTGGACGCGTCAGATGGACACATCCACAGGCCATCGGCCGGTTCTAACTAACAACAACTAGCTAATCCAACATAAGAATTTGTTATTGATAACAAGAAAATTAGTAAAATAGACTCCCCACAGCCAACAACAATAGACCCCCCCCCCCCGCAACAATGGACCACCTACAACAATAAACCTTCTAGCAGCCAGCTATAATAGACTGCTTCCTCAACAGTAGATCTCTCCCAGCGACAACTGACCCCCCAAGCAACATAAGACCCACCCCAGCAACAATAGATCCCCCAACAACAACAATGGGTCTCCCCAGCAGCAATCAATCCTTCTGCAGAAATAGATCCCCTCCAGCAACAATAGATCCACCAGCAGCCAGCATCAATAGACACTGCAGCACAACACAGCATTCCTTGCCATTACATACATTCAGTGCTGGAGGTGCCGGATCTGCGTTCCCCCCACGTTCCCGCTGAAAAAATAAAATCCCAGATGATTCCTATATGTAGTTTAACTGCAAAGTTACAAAGTACTTTAAGATACAAACAAACATTCCAAAGTTTGATATTTGCTGTAGAGTTGTAACACAGAACTTGCAATGTGAGAGCAGGTGCAGCAAAATGTAATGCACTGTAATGGGAAAGTGTACTTGAACTGCTCTGCATGCACAGTGTCATTTACATTTTCTCCACTAGAGGGTACTCTTAGAAAACAAATCTATTCTGTTATATATTACACAGAGAATATACCGGTAATAAAGTTCACATGATACAGTAAATTTGTTTTCCAAAAAAGGAAAAGAAAAAAAATGAGATTTTGATAAAATATTTTCAAGCACAGCAAAAAACAAAAAGTTACTAATGTAGGAATGAATTTACAACTTAACTGGTATTTCTTTCCCTTGCATTGCCCTACTAAGTTCCCAAACTAAATTACAAGCTCCCTTTTCTGGTGGGAAAATTATGGGGCAAAAAAAAAATATTTCTTTAGAATTTCATTATTTATAATTGAATGTTATAGGGTCATTAGTTTACATGGTCCATTCAAAGCTCAAGGAACGTGAGACAATCCCTCCAAACACATGCTATAAAGCTACTGCCTGTTTTACAATTCATTGACCTTTAAGCCTATATGTATGATGACAATCCAGATTTGAGGTGCACAAAGTCTAATAACTCACCATGGAAATTAATTGACACATCCCTGCGATCCAATGGTTAATACAGTTTTTAGAAGCAATAGTGTGGGTCTTCACCTTAAAAAAAAATGACATTGCTTTTAATAGCTAACAGATTAGTTCTTAATGGTTTAGGGTGAAAAATAATGTACCTAATCCATCTCTTTCCCATTAACAGCAGTTGCTTGGAGATATATGGCAGAGCAGAAGGAAATCCAGAAAAGGAAGGGGAAAGGGCAATCAAGAGGGATTACATGGCATGTAGTGTTATTATTCTGCAGGACATCCCTCCATTATTGGTCCATTGTGGGACTGGAGAATGTACATCTAGAAGAATTCCAGAGATGCCTTCTTTGATAAAATTCTGCATGCAGCTGTGTTGTGACAATGAGTCTGTTGAAGGGGCAATATGGGAGTTCTAGCAGAGGGTGTGTGCTCAGAGTAATGGACCTGATACATAGGACAGCAAGAGAAAGGGAGGAGGTGAAAGATATATTTCACAAGGTTGCCTGACTGCTATCAAGGCTTGCTTGTTTTGATATCTATATAGAGAATAGATGGGTTTAAATTGCATTTATTCTTTAATTTACCATTTTTTTAAACAATAGATTTTTATTGAAGGAATTTTCTTACAGAAATACAGAATGACATTGTCACAATAGTTATTGTAGCCAACTTAGTTGCATTAATTCCTAATATTATTCTTATAGAAATATAGTAATTGATAGTCTTTACCAGCCTACCCCTATTGGGTTTAATTTACCATTTCTTGTAATTCTGATATTTTAATAGGGGGGGGGGGGGGGGGGGGGTTAAAATTGGTAGCTTTCTAAATAGTTTTTATTTTGCAAACCCTGCTCGATTTAGCTTGGGTTGTTTCTTAGCAAATGTAATTTCCACGTCTAGGCCCCATTCACATCTGCATGACACGCTGCGTTTCCTCAGCACTTTTTAACACATCTGGGTGGACTGTGAGCGCAATGCTCTGTGCTCCAAGTCCACCTTTTTTTAAGCCTTTTAGAGCCTATGGCTCTAATCAGGTGCTTCAAAAATTCACCCCCCGCTATGCATGAATCTATCCATTTTACATAGAGGGGAATGGCGTGACAGAGGGGGTGGCGCCCGTGTGCCCTTAATGGACGCACTGCCACTGCTATAGGGCAGCTCATTCACTTGAACAAGCCAAAGAACCTCCTGCACTTTTTTTTATTTTTATTTGCAGTGAGCTTCTCACTTTTTTAAAATGGGCGTTTTGGTGTGTGACAAAACATTTGGCTGCTACCAACATTTAGGGTGCCATTAAAGTGTTACTAAACCCAGGACCCTGCATTCACTATATCTGGCCTACACAGTATAAACTAATAAATACTTTTTCTCATCAGCAGTATATAGCAGTCTTTTGACTTCTATCTGTGTCCAGTAGAGCACTGATTAAAGCATGTAGGATGAGTTTTTATTCTCCCCTGACTGTCCTATGAGGCTACAGGACCCCTAATCCTTTGTCTGAACAGTGCTGATTGGCCCTGTGCTGATCATATGCACCCTCCCAAGAAAAAAAAAACGTCTCTAGCAATACACACCAAAACTGAGCATGTGCAGCTTGCCCCCCTAGCCTATGTTCTATCAGGAGATGGATTGGGGATTGTGGAAGAAGGGTAGGATCAGAGAAGACAGGATCGAACAGCCTTTTTACGCAATACACAAGATTAAACCCCTTAGGTTCCACAGTGAGTATAACAAGCATGCTTTACTGCATATAAAGTCTGATTTTACTGTTGTTGGTAGCGATACTTAACACTTTAAGAAATAATGGCACCACAAGTGCAATTCCTCTTTTTTTTTGCACATTTTTCTAGAAATATGCATTTTTGCACGCATTCCAAGTTGTGAATGGAGCCAAACTGAATGAGGGGAATGAAGTAAACATTCACTTTGCAAGGAATATCTAATCAAATACAATGAATATTTAAAAAAAAACATAATTTTTGCTTGCACATGATTGGATGGTTAAAGTCAGCGCCACTTCATCTAATTCATTAACCCCTTGGCACCACCTCCCGCTGGACCTTTAAGGGGTTCTGAAAGATGGGAGACAGAGTTGCTTGTTAAAGTGACCACTGTGATTGACTGCTGCTGATCTTAAGTGGTGACCAGGAGCTGTTGGTGAAAGCTCAGTACCTGTACCGAGAGCTCACAGTGAGTACGCTTACAGCACAGAACAGTGGAGCTGTTTAATTCATATATGTGTGCAGCCAGCATTAAAGCCCACTTGCTGTGCTGACGCATATGTGCATTACACCAGAAGTGAGAAGTTAAGATGATCACATTTTCTCTTTTTATTAATTTTCACTCTGCTAATTGGGCGACGTTTTGCTGACTGCAATCTTCCAACCACGTGAAAGCAAAAATCCAGCTTTTTTTGTCCTTACACGTTTGGGTATTCTTTGCAAAAGGAATTTTCGCTTTGTTTCACCTCATAGGTAAAAATTCACATTGAAAGTGAACATGTTACACTCCAGGGACTCCAAACTTTCTAAACAAAGGTATTGCTGACTAGTCTTCAGACAGGGAGGCCAGACAGTGGTCAGTGGGTAAATAATGCCTCATGCTTGGTGGTCAGAGGGAGTAAACAGGAATTACATACCACCTTTGGTCAGTAGGAGCAGGAATTGTGCCCCATCGTTGATGCCAGTGGGAGAAATAGTGACCCATCTTTAGTGTAAGTGGAAGGAATAATACCCCATTGTTGGTGTCAGTGGAAGGATAAGTGGCCCATTGTTGGTGTAAGTGGAAGAATAAGTGCCCCATTGTTAGTGTCAGCGGAAGGATAAGTGCCCGATCATTGGTGTCAGTGGGAGAAATAGTGACCCATCTTTAGTGTAAGTGGAAGGAATAATACTCCATTGTTGGTTTCAGTGGAAAGAATAATACCCCATTGTTGGTGTCAGTGGTAGGAATAGTGCCCCATCGATGATATCAGTCCCAGGAATAGTGACCTATCTTTTGTGCTAGTAGAAAAATACACAAAGATTAATTAATGTTGTCTTATTACATAATTTAAGGGGTGTTGGACTTTAGGAAGTCATGTGAGCATAGACGTGTGCATGGGGTGTTCCGGATGTGCCTGGGCACACCCTAATTACCCCATGTGGCCCAGATTCCTCCTGCTGGACAAGACCCCCCAGAACAGTGCTGCTGGCTTCCACATTTTCCTCTCCCATCAGCTGCTGCAGGGGATATTGCAAAAAAGATTGATCGCACACTTGAATCCAAAAGATGCTGTAGAAATTTCTTTATTGTCATGAGCCAGACAAAATTGCAATGATGATCAGTCGACGCGTTTCAAACAAAAAGAACCGTGCTTCAAGCACAGTTCTTTTCATGTGAAACGCGTCAAATGATCATCATTACAATTTTGTCTGGCTCATGACAATAAAGAAATTTCTGCAGCATCTTTTGGATTTAAGTGTGCGATCAATCTTTTCTTCTCTTCTTGATATTGCCTACGGTGATGAGCCGGGATTAGCACCTTGGACTGGGTGTGTCCATTTTTTTGCCTGAAGTGTTGTGTGCGCCCTTGTTCTGTTAGGGGATATTGCAGGATGGAGAGCAGGGGGAAGGGGCCAGTAAATATGTAACTTACTGGCCTTTTCCTTTTTTTAATGAATACAGTAAATGATGCCCCCTGCTCTCTCTCAAACATATTGAGTGAGCAGTACCTGCTGTGCTACTGCTCACTCAATATGTTTATTCCTAACTGTAGCATAGCAAACTCTGGTTACTATGCTTCAGTTTGTGAATGAACAGAAAGCTGCTCAGCACAGAGAGCTTTCTGTTTATTCATGTCCAGTGCATCTGAGGCTGCAGAGAAAGGGACTGGGGAATCTCTGTCCTCAATCTCTTACTCTGTCTCAAAAGTGAGACACCAGGCATCTGTTTAGACCCCTGATATTTCACAAAAGCCCCCTAGCGGGGCTCCTAAAAGTTTTGAAAAAAAATATTGTAAAAACAATAATATATATATATATATATATTACATATACATATACAATAAGACCTAGCGTGATTGTCGGTAATGGCTGCAATATAAGCCCTACCCCCCAAATAAGCCCTAGTTAAAGTCCTTGTATGTCTTATTTCCAGGGCTTATTTTCGGGGAAACAGGATGGGGCTTATTTGGGGGGGTAGGGCTTATTTTGCAGCCATCATCGACAATCACGCTAAGTCTTATTTTAGGGAAACAGGGTATATATATATATATATATATATATATATATATATATATATATATATATATATATATATATATATATATATATATATATATGTATATATATATATATATACACATGTGTGTCAGAACTTTGGGGTGCACACCCTAATGCAATAGGCTGCATGTGAGATATTATTTTACATACCAAAGAAGCTAGTAGTCCAACAATAATCGCCGTCGGCCATTGCACCTCGGGGAACGTGTGTACGCGAATGCCCTAAGTGTCTAATAAAATCATAGGAAGCCAGGCAGGATATTACGAGTCATCACCAGATTAGAATGTGATTCAGAACGCCCGCACTGTTTAGTGTTGCACTTGGCAGTTGTTTGCAATGTTTTGTGCTCTTTCAAGATTGTTATACCAGACACCAGAGAGGAAGTGCCATAAAAAGGTGCTCCATAACACAACAGGTCATACAGATAGCAGCTGATATAGTCATAGTGAAGGTGAGGAACATCATGATTCATTACAGAAACAATGACATGAGAGCAGAACATCTGACCATCTACTTATCAGATCCACTGCCTGAAAAGTAGTCACTCAGGAAGAGTTCTCAAACTATGGAACCACACAGTGATCTGATTGTTAGGAACACAATAATCGGACTCAAATGATTTCCCATTTGCAATAAAACTACAATAATGAGTTTTCCCTCCTCTGTATTTTGGTTCCACCACTAGATGTCCTTAGAATTCTGAATTCAACATCAGCCAGCATTGTTCAAACCATTTCCTGTGAGCCCAGGTTGTTCAGGAGTCAGGAGTCTCCTCCAGCTTGTGAAGGAGAGGTAGTACAGAGAAGAGCTCCTCTATCTTTCCCTCTGCTTTGTCCTCCTATCAGCATTCTGCTTGTTACCACATGAACTGATTGGATCCATGTGCTGCTTTTTTATTTGTCAGTCTGAGCTCTGCTGTACCGAGACTGCAAGAGGCTAATACCAAGTCAAATTTTGATACTTACACTGCTTGCATTAAAAAAAAAAAGTGGATTTGATGATGTATTAAAGTGGTTGTAAGATTAAGGCTTACCTGTAGGTCCATGAAATATCATACATACCTTGTAGGTTTAGGAGATATTTGCAAAAATACAGGCACCGCTGTCTACGGTCTACAGGCGCACTGACCATGCCGCTGCTAACAGTGATATACCATTAGTGGTGGCTCCCGTGCGCATGCGCGGGAGTGACGTCATCACTGCTCCGGCCACTCACAGCGCCGGAGCAGCGATAGCTGGAAGAAGATGAACGCTTCGTGCTACAGGGGACATCGGTGACATCGCTGGCTCCTGTGTCAGTGACACATAATGGGCTACTATGCATGCTTTACCTTTGCAGGGAGACAAAGAGGAAGCAAACCCTGATGGGTTTACTTCCTCTTTAATGAATACACAACTGCATTCCCTTGTGTGTTTTATAACAGTTCAGCTTTAAAGTGGCATGAAACCTTAGCATTTTTTATCTAACATCTATTTTAACATATCGAGCACAATAAAATAAAAACAATTCCCCTTACTTAAACTATTAAATTCTTTAGATTGTTACTAAACCCACAACAGTAAAATCAGTCTGTATATGCAGTAAAGCATGCTTGTTATATACTCACTGTGGAACCTAAGGGGTTAATCCTCTACACTGTGTAAAAAGGTTGTTTGATACAGTTTTCTCTGATCCTCCCCTTCTTCCACTGTCCCCAATCCATCTCCTGATAAGACAGTGCCTTTGGCGTCACTCTGCACATGCTCAGTTTGGTGTGTATTGCTAGAGAGGGAGCGTGTGATCAGCACAGGGCCAGTCAGCACTGTCCAGACAGAGGGTCAGGGGTCCCGCAGCCTCATTGGGCTGTCAGAGTAGAATAAAAACTCCTCCTACAAGCTTTAACCAGACACTGATAGAAGTTACAAGACTGCGCTAACTGCTGATGAGAAAAGGTATTTAGTAGTTTATATTTACTAAAATAATTGCATTTCCATCTTCTGTGTACTGTGGGAGACCAGATATAGTAAATGCAGGGTCCTGGGTTTAGTAACACTTTAACCAAGCACTTGCAGTTTACAACTTTTAATGCTGCTGGCTTCCGCTTTCTGTTTCTATTGATGCACACAGTGTAGAGACACACCATGCACGCCTCTAGGCCCTGCATGTAAGGGCTCCATAGGATGCTGAAAGAGATAGGAGCCACCCTGAATAGGAAACCTAGGGCCCTGACCAAGGGACCAGGTTAAATGGAACAGGCAAGGATTAAAATATAAAGAAGCTTCATACTCAGTAAGTGAATAAATTAGCTGCTGAAAGCACTTAAAAAAACCTGAGGATTTATTATCACTTTAAAGGGATTATAAAGGCTGAAGGTGTTTTACCTTAATGCATTCATATAAACAAAAAAATAGCGACAATTTTGGTAAAAACACATTATTTTTTACTTTTTGCTATAATAAATATCCCCAAAAAATATATAAAAATGTTTTTCCTCAGTTTAGGCCAATATGTATTCTTCTACATATTTTGGTAAAAAAATAAATAAATCGCAATAAGCGTTTATTGATTGGTTTGTGCAAAAGTTATAGCGTCTACAAAATAGGCGATAGTTTTATGTCATTTTTATGATTTTTTTTTTTTTAACGGTAATAGCGGCGATCAGAAATTTTTATCATGACTGCAACAGTATGGCGGACACATCGGACACTTTTGCCATGATTTTGGGACCATTTACATTTATATATCGATCAGTGCAATTAAAAATGCACTTATTACTGTGTAAATGTGACTGGCAGCGAAGGGGTTAACTGCTAGGTGGCACTGTAGGGGTTAAGTGTGTCCTAGGGAGTGATTCTAACGGTGGGGGGAGGGGCTGTGTGTGACACGACACTGATCACCACTCCCAATTACAGGGAGCAGTGATCAGTGTCACTAGGCGGAACAGGGAAATGCTTGTTTACATTAGCATTTCCCTGTTCTTCCTCTCCGTGAGATGATCGTGGGTATCCCCACGGACATGGAGTCCGCGGGACCCGTGATCACACTCAACCTCATACCTCACAACTTTTTGAGATGGGAATGATGGACACCTACTAGCAAAAGCATGTAGGCATAGGACACACCCCCTGCCATGCCCCCTTAAAGGAGAATTAACCTTAAAAAGGATCAGTTAAACCCACAAGGGCTTTTTTTTTTACCACTACTATTCCTTTATACTTGCTTTTGAAATTCACAAATGCAGCAATTTACATTTTGTATAAAAGGTTTAGCACTGTGAAACACTTTTTCAAAGATAAAAAGTGCATTTTATATACGTCTATATGGATCAGACCAAAATGAGGGACATATGAGGAGGAATGAGGGACAGAGGGACATTGCTCCAAATCAGGGACAGTTGAGAGCTATGCTCAACGTGCTTGCGGCGCTCGCGCCTGCTAGCCGTTTCTTAAAGGGCAACGTACACGATTCTGCCTGTACGCGCCCTTCTGCCGCAGTATATGTGCGCAAAACGGTCGCAAGTGGTTAAAAGATAAAAAGTGCATTTTATAAACAAATATATTGATCAGACCAAAATGAGAAACAAATGAGGAGGAAAGAGGGACAGAGGGATATTGCTCCAAATCAGGGACAGTCCCTCGAAATTAGGGACAGTTGGGAGGTATGCTTTTCATGTCAATGGAAGGTGTACTCAGCAGCACCCGGGCTGTCATGATGTAGCAAATAAGGCTGCAGTTACACTGAACAGCCCGAGCTGGCCCATGTGCAAGAACCTTCAGGGTTTTTAGATTTCATTCTCCATCACAGCTATGGAATGAAAAGCAGAGTCTGCTCAGCTGACACAGGCAACAAGAACAAGTCTTCCTTCAGAAAATGACAGTATATGTCTATAGTGCCTCAGTGATATCAGCACAGTCAATAACACTGCCATTGTAGGTCTATGATTGGTTAAAAAAACGTTCATGAAAATCATAATAATTTAGGATTCCTGAGCTACTGGTCTGAGCGGAGGCTACAAGTGAGCGTTGTTAATTATATAATAAGAAAAATACAAGCAGAACATGCTCTACTGCCAGGACCAAATATGGCCTCCGCCTGTTACAGAGATCCTTTTATTCTGCATGCTGCGGACTTGAAGGGGAATCGCTGAGTGGTGAAAGCACCATATGAGGCTGAGCGCAGCATAAAAGACTTGATTTTCTCATTACTGGCTGCTTGCCATGTCATTTTTCAAGTTATTTCAAGCTTCAGGGCTAGTTTTTCTGTGACTGACTGTTCACGCTACAACTTGTCTTTCAGGCTACACAGTTACACTACAAGTTTATTCTTGATTGAAATGCCTTCAGAAAGCACACTTAACCCTTTCAAACAAAAATAAATAGTAAATGTGCTATAATGAAAGCGGTTCATGTATTTTGAATGTGCATCTATTACCTTTTTATTCAATAGAGAAATTACGTTTTTTTTTCTATAACTGTCTAGATTTTCTTTTGCAACCTCTGAAATGCTCCAAAAAATCATTGTATAACTGATAATAATACTGTATTAATACTTTACTCTTATTGCATATTAATATATCAATTTTGTCATTAGATTGAAACTCCAGCTTCTTTACTGGTCAAAGATTAGCGCAATAATATGAGCCATAATAGCCCAGAGACCAGCCTTTTTTGAAGCCAATTAAAGCCTCAGACTCTAATCATTCATTCATTCAAAAAAAAAAAAGGCTTTCAGAAATCTATACATCCAGCACTCATGGAAATTAGGGGCTGGCGCATAGAGATTAGGGGGGCAGTGCCCCTACACACCTTATGGACCGGCCTAGGCTGTATAATATGAACAAAAAAATGTGTATGTTTGAATAAAAAACGTAATCTGGCTTTAGAGAGCTTAAAGTGGTTCTAAAGGCAAAAACGTTTTTTTTTTTTTTTTTACCGTAAAGTGATATTAAAGTCTTGCTTTTTCTTTTGTTTAAAGATAACAAAGATGTTATACTTACATGCCCTGTGTAGTGGTTTTACACAGCACAGCCCAAATCCTCCTCTTCTCGGGCCTCCCACCGACACTCCTGGCCCCTCCCTTACGTGGAGTGCACCCACAACAAGCAGCTTACTGTGTGGGCACCCAAGCCCAGCTGCAGCTCTGTGTGTCCATTCAAACACGGAGCTGCAACTCAGTCCCATCCCCTCTATCTCCTCATTGGCTCACTGGAGCCAATGGTGCCCTCTGCCCCCTGCTAGCCAATGAGGAGGGAGAGTCCCGGACAGCCGACTCTCGTGCAACATCGCTGGATAGAGATGGGGCTCAGGTAACTATTAGGGGGGCTGCTACACACAGAAGTTTTTTTTTGTCTTTATGCATACAATGCATTAAGATAAAAAAAATTCTGCCTTAACAACCACTTTAGGCTGGGTTCACACTAGTGTGAATTTCCGCATCCAATTTGCATGACAGGCGAGTGTGCCCGGCTCTCGATGGAAACGGTTCACTCATCAGCATGGCGGCTGTGGAGCACATTGCACAGGGCTCCTGTGCATCTTTGACTCCATTTTAGGTCCAAAATCAGGAAAAAATTTGGGCCTGATTCATCCCTATAACGCAGAACAGGGACGCACCAAACACATGCTGTGAGCTGTGAGCAGTACACTTCTCCCAGGCCCTCCAGGGAGATAGGCCCACTTCAGGGAACACTTGGCCTGGTCTTAAATGCTTTTTGCAACCCCTTCTAGCCTCCACCACCATAAGAGGAAGGGTGACTGCAGCCAGTTCTTCTGGGTCTAAAACTATCACACCCTGTTCGCCAGCTCTGTCTCGGACACTGATCTATGTGACTAAATGTGCACAATGTGGGGTATCTGGCTCCCATGCCCCTAACTGCCCTAATGCTCCTTTCAACCTGGCTTATATATAGGCACTGACTCACCTTTGACATCACTACAGGAGGATGCTAGCTAAAATGGACCTAGCACTTGATTACACTAATCTATTTCACTACACAATATTCTGGAATGTAGACACCTAGTGGCAGACTAGCTAACTGCACCTTCTTACATGCGTTCACAGGCCAGTTATTAGTAACCAAATATATATATACTTGCTATATGTATTGGGTGTAGCCATCTCCACTTGGATGTCATATGTAGATGCCCAAGTCTATGGTCATCATAAGGACAGTGTTGACAGGCTTTAGGCTTGTGGCAATGTCATGATTTTGATATCTGTTTCAGAAACATCTGAAATCTTTCCAAATTCATTGATAGGTGCATTTGACTTGCTATTGACCTCCTTCCCAACCTGCATTTGGCCTGCTTAAATAAGGTTTGCATTGAATTCTTAGACAATGCAAATTCTGCCTCAAGTGAACAACAAACTATCAACACAGATATAAGATCTCTTCTCTTGTCATCGGCAAAATGCAGAAGCCCAAGAGCTGCCAGAGGAAGCTTATCGGTCCCATGCCATGTGGGTGGCTCTACAGTTTCAAAATAAACCAGCTTGCCACGAAGACCTTCATTCTCCCCATCCATAAAGTCCTTTAGCTGTAATTTTTTTACAGTTAATATTACAGCTGAACTTGTTCATCCAGTAGGGACAGAATAAGAACAATGGAGTGTAGAAAAAGGACAGAATCTGTCTCGAGTGACCCATAAGCGATTATTCAGTGCATTGCGGAGAGCTTGGCCAACATTCCTGTCTCATTAAGTGTTGCCACAGATTAGCCAGTATTCATGAAATGATGTAGATAGCTGTCGGCAAATAACTAACGGGGAATTTGTCTACACAAGCCTCTTTCTTCTGAGCTGCGGAATGAAACAATCTATAGAAAGTTTGGGGTCAATGATCTGTGTGATGATCACAATGGAGATGTAAGTTAAACTGCTTCATACAAATGCATTACTCAATGGCTCTTTCTTTTCCACCACTGATATGCTGATTATTACTTCCCGTCGTCTACAGTAGATGGAACCCTGTAGAGGCTATTTCCCAGGAAGTAATATCTTGTCATAATGTGACACTCCGTCTTAACACTTCAGATTAATACATCTTTGCAGACTCCTCAGTGGAGCATAGCTTAAGAGGAATATTCATAGTTTTCATGTTCTTGTTTTATCTTGAAAATCAACATCCAGGCAAATCTATTTTTGTTTTGCATTGAGAGAATTGGGAGAGGCCAACATTCCTACTGGCTAAGCCCTTGTACACACGGTCGGACATTCCGATGGACAATGTCCGATAGGATCGTGTTGTCGGATAATCCGACAGTGTGTGGGCTCCATCGGACTGTTTCCGTCAGAGTATCCGACGGACCAAGTTTTCCAGCTGGGCTATAAAATTTTCCGACAACATGATCCGATCGGACTTTGTCCGATCAGGTGTAGAGAATTCTGATCGGACAAAGTGCCACGCATGCTCAGATCAAATTCCTAGACCAAAGCTATTGGCTACTAGCCTGAACGTAGTCCCATCCTAACAAAATAACGTCATCACATTAAGTACGATCGGATTTTCTGACAACTTTCTCCGAATGTGTGTATGCAACAGTTTCGGACAAAATCCGTCGGATTTGGTTGTCGGAATGTCCGACCGTGTGTATAAGGGCTAACAGGCTAACATTAGCTGCTGGCAGTAATCACATTAGGAAACATCCAACAGGGTGGTTGTATCCAAGTGGATCAATAGATCGACTTGGGTACAATCAGCCGGCTCATACATGGATCGAAATGTGTCCAGTCCCTGCTGAACTGGTCAAATTTTGATCCATGTATGGCTGGCTTAAGCTGCAATATATTACATTTTTGTTTTGATGTTTACTATCACTTTAAAGTGACTGTAAAGTCAAAACAAAATTTCATTGCCAGCCCTCTTTTCTATCAAGCCATCCTACACAGTCTAAATGTTTGATGCCTCTAAACATCTTATCTTAGATCTTTTCTGGCCAGTCATGTGACTTCTAGCCACTCTTCTTCTCCGATCTAACGGCTACAGCGGGAAGGGCCGAGATCCCCCTCTGACATCAGCCGGGGAGATCACGTGACCGCTGTGCTGTCCACTCAGCCCCTCCCCCTGTAGCCCTTAGATCGGAGGCGTAGAGCAGCAGAAGGTCACATGACTGGCCAGAAAAGATCTGAGATTAGGTGTTTAGAGGCATCGTTTTGCAGAAACATTTACACAGTGTAGGATGGCTTGATAGAACAGAGGGGCTGGCAGCAATCTTGATTTAACTTTACTGCCAGATACTAATAGCGGCAGGAGGGGAGGGGTAGCTCACACACACAAGAGATGATAGGCAGGGAGGGAGGGGAGAGGAGAGCAGCGGGATGTTGGAGGCATGTAACCTGACCACGGTAATCATGGATCAGCAGCCATTATCACAGGGTCAGCACACTAAAGGGGACCCAGAAAAAGGGAGGATCAACCTGTTTTTACAGCTTAGCACTGTGCTGTGTAACCTACTATAAGGGAACAGGATCTATCTCTTTTTTTTTTTTTTTAGGGTTAAAACCTTACAAGTAAAGATCATTTTTATTGTTGATGTAAAAAATCTAAGACAAATTTCTTACAGGTGAAACTTGTTTCTCGCTCTTGAAAGACATTGTTAGTGCTGACAAAAGGGGAAAATGTCTTTCTCTTTCTCAATATTAAACACTTGCGTGCAGGCCAGGACAGGAAGCTCAGTTTTTCTGTGCTGAATATTTCTAATTTATCTGCAAATATGTATTTGGCACCTGTGAAAAATAGTAACGGTGCCAACAATAATAGCTCTACAAATGGTGAGTTCTACTTCAACAAAATATAGTACAAGGAGTGTTTGGAATGGATTTAATTGTAGTTATTTATTTTTGGAACTGAATAAAAATACAGCATTCTTTGAAAAATTGTTAAATTGTTCCTGATGTGCAGTGTTGAAAAATCTACAATGATATAAAACTTGCAAAAATCCAAAAAGCATCATTTATCGTACATAGCTTTCCCCGAGCTAGCTATAAAACCATTGCTTTACCTTGTCTGGTGTCCTAATTAGCACACATTATACTGGTTTTGTGCCATGTTGACTAAGGGAAAGTTCTACAGTCACTACTGACATGTTATCACTCGGAGTTCTAGCCTATCTAATAGCAAATGTTTTATTATTTCAATAATAGAAGAGGTTGGGTAAAGTGGAATTGAATTGAAAGAGAAAATTTGCTATGATACAGGAAAAATCTAGAAATGTTAATTACGTCTAAACAGGATCCTATATCTATATCTGGAATTTCACCTGAAAAATAGCAGTACACTTTCTAGTATGTGAGTGTGTCTAGGCACTCCTTTGCTAAAAGCCTTATAGCTGTATATCTGCACTGTGAGATCTAAGGCACTGCTGCCTCTGACTCTTATGCCACAGAATGAGATTAAAAGATGAACGATCGTCCATTTTTGTTTTTGCATGCTAGTCTCCAGTGCCGGACCCCTCTATCCACGCCCCCCCCCCCCATGCTCTATCCATGGCTGCTATTTTGCAGGACACTGCCAGCCCCTATTAATGCGTTCAGCCCCTTTCAGGATGCCAGGCGCGTGAATTACAGCAGCGGGGGGGGGGGTGGGGGGGTTGAAAATAGGATGGGCTCCTGGCGCAGAGCATTGTGCCAGAAGAGCCCATCAAGCCCATCAAACAGTGGCGGCACAGTGGTGTAGTGGTTAGCACTCTCACCTAGCAGTAAGAAGGGTCGCTGGTTCAAATCCCAACCACGACACTACCTGCCTGGAGTTTGCATGTTCTCCCTGTGCCTGTGTGGGTTTCCTTCCCACAATCCAAAGACATGCAGGTAGGCTAATTGGCTTCTGTCCAAAAAATTGGCCCTAGTATATGAATGGGGACCTTGGATTGTGGGCTCCTTGAGGGTAGGGACTGATGTGAGTGTGCAATGTACAGGGACAATTGTAGACACTCACTCAGGTTGAACTGGATGGACTGGTGTCTTTATTCAACCTTACTAACTATGAAACTATGAAGCTGCTACAACAGTGAATGAATATTCCTTAATCCGGCCAATCAGAAGCAGGTCTGAGACCAGGTTTTGCAATGCCAATGGAGAGCAGGGTAAGGGAAAGCCACTATTGGCATTGAGCGAGTGAAGCCCGGGAGAAACGCTGCCCACCATAGATGGGGGAAGTGCAACAGACCCACCCGAACGACCACCGAGCGACCAACCCCCCCCCCCCCCCCCAAAAAAAAATTACCATCGGCTGTCACTGCCAGTCTCATACCAAAAAGGAAGAGTTTACTAAAGTGACGAGAATTCTCATACATCAGAATAAAAATTCGGAAGTGATGTCATGTGTTGTAGTGTATTTGTATTGTATCTTCGAATGACAGGACTGATTAAATATTAGTACTGATTAAACATAAATCGTGTGATCTGGTGTCTAGTGTATGAGAAAGATTTTCATGCATGTCGGATGAGCTGTTGTGATCAGCTCTTGAAAGGTATGCACTAACGATCACATTATTGTACGATCACTTTGAAAGTGGTATTTTTCATACGATTTTCTTATCGTGTGTACGGGCCATAAGTCTCAGAAGATTTGCAATTAGTTATTTCACAACTGTATTACTCACTATTATCCTTGCTGGAGGCTCTGACACAAGGAAGCAAATCCTTGACTCTACCAAGATGGCCGCCTCCAATAAAAGACAGTGCGGAATAAGGCATGGAAAATATCATCTGCAGGGAAAGCGCAAGCAATACTGCTGACTAGTCCATTGCCCTTTGCTTATTTTTTTATTTTTTTGGGGGGGGGGGGGGGCACCGTTTTGAGGGATCAGTTTCTGTTTAAAACTCCTGTCTTTTATGCCTCTTTTGCTATCTGTAACACATTGGAGAGATTGCTTTTAACTTCCAGTTCTGTAAACACAACAGGAAGTGAAAATAAATCTCTCTAAAGTAAAATACATTCCCTTATTACAGTTTTATCCAAACAAGTTACCCCATTAGAAGATTTCCCCTCTAATTCTGTTCTGGTGTCGGTGACAATTCAAAATTGTTTGTATGTGCAGATTTTTCCGTTTAGTAAAGCATTGATACACTTCAGAATTCTAAGCTTCCTTGGTTTTACCACAAGAACTTAATTGATAGACACAAAGCATTGCACAGAGACTGATAAAATCCTTACAGGGGTTCTAACCTCCCACGACTCAATCCAAAATTCGCTGTGCAAATGTCACAACATTCTCACAGCTGTCAAAAATAATCCCTGTAATGTGTCTAGTATATTTATTTCCCATGGTCATCTGCTCCATCTAGTGGATATAATGCTGACTTTTCTTGAGGTATTACAGGAAAAAAACACATTCCGATCACTAGATGGAGCTGACAATTATTGCAAATAGACATATTAGACACATTACAGGGATTATTTGTGACGCCTGTGCCAATGCTGAGACGTTCACACAGTGATTATGATTATGCAGTCTTGTTAAAGGTCATGAAATTTTATATCCCTTCTGGGTTCTCAGGGACACATCTCTATTACATCATCACACTTTTCCTCTATACACAAATATACTCACGTAGATGTCTTTTCACGTAAGAATACTTTTATATATTTTTATGCTTTTTCTAGATCAGTGTGCCCCTTTTCTCACTCGATGTGAACCACCGTACGGTCATCTGGCCCCCTCCTTGGCTGCTTCCAGGGTCTGTATGGGCTATCCCTGCCTCAGCCCCGGGTCATACGTTATATCTGACGCCCCCCTTCTCCTGCTCTTGAAGCTGGGCTTTCTCTTTGACTTAATATGTAAGTATTAGATCCCATGTTTTGTATAGATCCTTCCCCTCTTTTTCTCAACTTAGGATTTTTTTTCCATTATACACCTGTAGCACCCTCTACCTTAGGTAGGTAGATGCTAGAGGAGTGGGTTTGTTTTGTACTGTCAGCACAGGAAAATTTAGGCAGACCTTTGCTGTGAGCTAGGCCTGTTTGTTTTTGATCTGGGGGCAGGGGGGAGGTTTAGTGTAACAGGAGGTGACTGACATGTGCTTCAGCTTTTGGGCGCCTCCTCTGGTTTTCAGAAGGTTATGGAAAAGAAGCAGGGCAGAGGGTTGAAGTGGCATGGGGTGTATGTGGGAGCCCTGACCAATCCCCAACTAGGATTGGCAGGGGGCAGGCTTCCTATATATACCCATGGTCAGCCTATTTTGGGAGGAGTTGTCAGGTAGAAGAACTGAATGATGTCATGTTAGAGTGTCATGGTCTGAGGTAACCCCCTTTCTGGGGGTTACCTCAGGGGGTGTATGTGGGAGCCCTGACCAATCCTCAACTGGGATTGGCAGGGGGCAGGACTCCTATATATACCCATGATCAGCCTATTGTGGGACGAGTTGTCGGGTGGAAGAACTGAATGATGTCGTGTTAGAGTGTCATGGTCTGAGGTAACCCCCTTTCTGGGTGTTACCTCAGGGGCTGTATGTGGGAGCCCTGACCAATCCCCAACTAGGATTGGCAGGGGGCAGGTCTCCTATATGTACCCATGGTCAGCCTATTGTGGGAGGAGTTGTCAGATGGAAGAACTGAATGATGTCGTATTAGAGTGTCATGGTCTGAGGTAACCCCCTTTCTGGGGGGGGGGGGGTTGGGTGAACTTAGACCTGGAGCTGGGGAGCTGGGATGGAGCCTCTATCTACACAGTCTGGGATAGACATGCCAGGATGTGGATGTGGAGCCAGAGGGAGAGACTGTGGTGTTGTTTTGGAGTCAAGTCATTGCAGCCACGAGGGCTGGAAGGATTTGCATCGGATGTGCTGGGATCAGTAGTCCACCAAGTGGCAGTTAGCACATTTATTCTTCTCTATTAAAACGGTTGCTACCTCAAAGGGAACTGCAGAATACGCTATTAGGAAAACATTAGGACTTATTCAGAGTGAGGCCTAGCCATGTGCTAATGGTCACAGGAACCTAGATTTGGACAGTGAAGTGAAGCAAGTGATCTCAAGTAGTGTGCTGGAGGAGATGTGCAGAGGAAGAGACTGTCAAATCTAGACTCAAACATTGATTTCATTGAGAAGTATTCATTATCTGGGAAGCCTATGTCCCTTTTCCCCATCTAAGTTTAATCCCCTAATAAAAACAACAAAAACAAGCAAGAGACTGTTCATTGTGTGAGAAAGTATGCCATAATGGATGTCTGACCAGCGGCGAGAAATGTTTGGATGCTAGAACATATGCATAGCTTGAAGCTTTGGGCCCCGATGCAAAAGTTGACATGGGGCACCCCCCACTACCACCCACCACTTCCACCGTGCTTGCAGATACAACCACCGCATGCCAAGATACTCAAAGTGGTTTAAGAGGTTTGAGTTCCCAGAGTTCCTCCTTACATCAGAGGACAGGGATCACCGCTGGAGAATCAGAGGACAGGGACCCCTAGCAGAGCTCCTTTCCCATCCCAGTACTGTAAACAGCTCCTCCCCTCCACACTACACAGGGCTGGAATCACATTACTTTACACACAGTCTGTCAGCCTACACAGGGAGTACCTGGTTTTTATGTTGCCATTCTGACCTGTGAAATTCTCTGGTCGGAAAGGCAGTGTAGTTGCAGTAGGCAGATACACCCTGGGCAGATCATGGCTGACTGGCTGTGTTGTAAAGGAATGTGATTTCAGCTCTGCGGAGGAGGAGCAGTATAGAGTGCTGTAATGGGAAAGGAGCTCAGCAGCCGAGCACAGCATCCATGGCAGAGGGGCTGGTCAGGGGGCTTTGGGGGGGGCACAACTTAGATTTGGGGGGTAAAGCCATGTGACACAAAATCTGGAGCTTGCAGCTCCTCAGGGCCCCCTTAGGAGGTGTTAAGGGATTTGTTTTAGCAATTTCTGAAGGTTTCTTTGTCAGTGTTCACAGGTGTTGGGGGAAGGTCACCTCCCAGAGGTGTGTGTCTTATTCTCAGTTGTCAGGGAAGTAGGGTAAGCAGACATCTTCAGGTAGGGGGGTAAAAAGAATCCCAGCTGGTGACTAGGAGACACTGAGCCATGTCTTACCTCACCAGTAACATCCGTTCCATCGTGGCTACAGGACAGCACTCTTCTCCTCTTAACTCGCTGAGCTCGGTTACCATTCCATGTTGCCAGCACATAGCACAGACACTTCCCCATCCTGGGCTGTTCTCACCCCATGCTCCTCTCCATTTAGGAAAAGGCTCTCAGCTTCTCCCCAGGCAATGAGAACAGAGGAGTGTGGACTGTGGAAGGCAAAGTGAAAGTCCAGTATTGAAGCGTGGCTGTAGGGCCCTAGGGCAGATTGGAGCTGGACTTTGTGGAGGATATGATAATATGACAGGGAAGCTGCTGGGGCCCCCCGGAGCTAGGGGCGGGGTTGCAATTGTGACCTCTGCAACCCCCTATGCTACGCCCATGCGTAATTACCCCATGAAGGCACCACTACACACCTTTTTAATGATTTACACTTACAGATATCCTTGACTTTTTACTCCTGAAAAGTGGTCATGAGCCACGAAATGCGTTCAACAATGTAAAGACAGTTGGATCTATACTTTTTACATTAATCATGCATTATTATGCAATATTATAAAACATGTTTATATTATGCAAGACAATTTCCACTACAGCAAGACAGTTTGATCTATACAGCCTATATTTATTAGGCCTCATTATGTACCGTAATTATTTCCATGTTAGTTTTTTATATTATGGAATTTTTTTTACCAGCCATGTGCTGATTTTTATAATGTCAATACAGCCTGATTTTTACAACTTATATTTCTGACTTAGTTGTTCATATGAATAGTATCATGTGCCTGCATATTATGAATTTATTGTATTTATTATATGTGATGCATAACCCCCCTTTTTTATTTTTTTGCTTTTTATGACATTATTATCAACTTGCATCATGTATTTTCAGTTATGAAACTTTTTACCTTTGATTCCCAAATAAATTTTCATAGCATAATTTTTTTTACATCATTTAGCTTTAAGTGGCATTCCTCATACAAAGTCCCATGACCGTTGCTTTCCTTCATTTACATGAAATTTTATATAATCACAGAGGACTGTTACTTCATTTTAACATGTAAAACCTGAGTACAGACAAATAAATGTACAGTTGTAGCACAAGCCTATGTTTGTGCTGTCTGGACAAGTATTTGCGCTCGTACACAAAGAGTATCAGACATCTTTTTGTTAACTGATGAAAGTGACATTTTGCATGCCCCCCTTTTTTCTTCTCTAAAATCAATATGTGTGTTTTGCAAATGAAGCCAGCTTCACAAAAGGTGGGTAATATGGGTTCCTGGATGATGATGCGGATAGAATGCATTCAGTGTCACGGACTGAACCAATGCCAGAGTTTTCAGCCTCTCTTTTTTGGCAGGCACATTTTTTCTGAGTACACAACACACTAGGTAGCTCCCCACAGGTAGAAATCCCACACAAATACAGAGAGACATGTACCAAGGTTGGCAGGAAGAGCGCCCTAGAGGCTGCAAAACTGTTTATTGTGATGTACTGCAGTGACAGTAATGCTGCAGGTGCCTCATAATGTGTTGTTGTGTAAGGGCAGCCTATGCAAAATGAATGAGTTGCCTTAGTACAAGGCATGTACGGTTAAGCACAACAATGCAGCAGATTATTGTGAATCCATACTTAAAGCCAGGACTGGTGCTACCACTAGGCAAACTAGGCAGCCACCTAGGGTGCACTTCTGCTTAGGGCGCCTCGCCACTGGTGTTCCTATTCTCTTCTCTCTGTAGCAAGCAACTAAGTCACAGCATCAACAGGCAGCCGCGGCTCCATTTGCACATAGTGTCAGAGGCGCAGAGTCAGAGGACTGTGTCTGTGTCCTGACTCCTGAATGAATGGAAGCAAGCAAGCATTCATTGATGGACACTGGTAGGTTGCATTGATGGGCACTGGTAGCCTGCATTGATGGGCACTGGAAGGCTGCATTTGATGGGTGCTGGTGAGGCTGCATGTGATGGGCACTAGTGAGGCTGCATTGGTGGGTGCTGGTAGGCTGCATAGATGGGCACTGGTGAGGCTGCATTGATGGGCACTGGTGAGGCTGCATTGATGGGTGCTGGTAGGCTGCATAGATCGGGGCTGGTGAGGCTGCTTTTGATGGGCACTGGTGAGGCTGCATTTGATGGGGGCTTCATTAAAAAGGTGGGATATACATGGACAGAGCAAATGGGGTGGAGTCAGTGGTGGAGACAAGGGGTCTGTTACAGATTCCTACCTTTTGTTATTGAGAAGAAATTGCTGTTTGTCTGTGTTCATGTGCAAAATGAATTTGAATAGAAGTGATTTTAGAATTATCATCTATAATTATCATCTGCTGCACTTGCAGGGTTCTAATGAGGAAAGTGACAGGGTCTGCATAATCCAATCTAGCTGACCCCATGAACATATATCATATTATAACTGAGTCCATAATAGTCTCTGGCAATAGTCCATAACACTCACGGCAGCTGCTCCCAGAGCAGAAGCAATCTCTGTAATTAAACAAACAGGGGCGAGAGGGAAGCGCCTACTAAGTAGCATAAGAACTGTTTAGTGAAAACACAAAATTGGCAACTCACATTTTAAAAAGGTCAACAGGCTCATCCATAAAGAATACCACTGTTCTGTGTGTGATATCTCCATACCACTGTGAGCTGGCTGGCTCTGTGTATCCAGATAGGTGTTGGAAACATGGCGCCCTGAACTTCCGGCTTCCAAGAACCATGCTGGATGGCACTCTGGCAGAAGTGACATCATGACAGCGGGATGTAATTGGCTACGTGTTTCGGAGCATGTGCACTCCTTTCTCAGGCCAATGTGTATGTTGGAGAGTTTTCTTGACCCTTTTAACAATGCGATTTGCCAATTTTGTTTTTTTACTAAACAGTCCTTATGCTACACTTAGTAGGCGCTTCCCTCTCTTCCCTGTTTCTTTAGATGTGACTATCTCACCAAAAATGACATTTTTGTTGCAGGAGATCCAAAATAGTATTTGTTTCTTGGTGTAGACTTCTGGGAAAATCAACAGGCCAATCACACAAGCAGGAGATCATATTTCTTGGGTGAGGGGGAGGAGTTATGTACACAATGGGGGTTATTTACTAAAAAATCCACTTTGCACTGCAAGTGCACTTGGAAGTAAAGTCACTGTAGATCCGAGGGGGGCATGCAAGGAAAATAAAATACAACATTTTAGCTTGCACATGATTGGATGATAAAATCAGCAGAGCTTTCCCTCGTTTCAGATCTACCCCTCAGATTTCGAGCGACTGCACTTCCAATTGTACTTTCAGTGCAAAGTAGATTTGCCTTTCGTAAATAACCCCCCATAAGTGTACAGAACGCCTCCAGGTTGCCGTATTGAATTGCATTCTACAGAAAATGACAGCACCAAATTGCACAGGTTCTGCGGTTCGCCCTGAAATCCTCAATCTGCACCAAAACACAGGAGCTGAATTATAAAATCCTCACGAGATGGTACCTGACTCCCAGCCGCCTTCACCTTATCTTCCCGGACGCGTCTGCATGTTGCTGGCGCTGTGGGGAGGGTGGAGGTACGATCCTGCATGTTTTTTGGTCCTGCCCCAAGCTCTCTGACTTTTGGACAGCTGTCTGAAACATAGCCCAAAAATTCACGGAGTGGCAAATCCCGAATGACCCAGCGTTCTTCCTCTTACATGTATCGTATCTGCCCTCTAGGATATATGCACGGTCAATACTGCGCCATCTCACCAATGCGGCCAAATCCTGTATCCCTCTGCTCTGGAAGCAACAAACTCCCCCTTCCGTGGCAATGTGGCTACGGAAGGTGGAAGAAATTAACAAAATGGAGGATTTGATCATGACTGCCCAAGATAGGAAGGAAGTCTACCGAAGGACCTGGTCCCTTTGGAATGCGTTTGTGTACTCGACAGAAGGCAGAAACCTTTTCGAGCGTTAGGTGGAGATGGGTCAGTCAACAGGCGCCCATGGGGGGAACTCCGAATCACCTCCACTCCCCTTCCCTAATCTATTCCCTGTCCCTCCTTCCCTTATCCTCCTCTTTCCTAAAACCCCCCCTCCTCTCTCCTCACTGCTTCCCTATCCTATCCCATTCCCCTTCCTACATCTCTCATCCCCCCCTCTTTCTCCTGTTTGTGCGCTCACTTCATACCTCTTCTTATGGTTGCAACCTATTGCCTGCTCACAATGGCCTTGACCTCTGTCTGCGGGCCCGGGCCTTGAGATGTTAATCGGACTTGGTATGTCTTTGGCCCTTCCACCGGAATCGGCCGAGGGAGTGATCCATGTGGGGTCGACTCGCTATTCACAATGTAATGCAAGGCTGGTAATTGTACTTTCTGAAGAAAATGACAGCACTACAGATTGAAAAGGAAAGGTCATTTTTAAAAATATTCCATTAAAGTATGACTTTAATGGAATTGTACATGCTATTTTTTTTTTCCCCCTATTTTTTCCCATGAAAGGGGAGTTATCTTTTAAACCTGAACTCTGGCCAGAGAAAGCTTCATGCAAATATATCCCTCAATAGCAATAAATTATATAAATTCACTATGTGTGCACCAAATGTCTTTGCATATCCAAATATTACCTTTTAAATGTAGCAGTGACATCATCACTGTGCTAAACATAGTTTTTGCAAAGAGCAGAGCTGTGGGAGGGGCCCCTCAGCTCCACCCACTACAAGCTGCTTACAGAAAACTACAGAAGGGGGTGGAGACAAGACCAGTCACCCTGCACAAGGAAAGAGAGCAGTAGTGACTGGTCTTGATCACAGGAATCTCTGTAGTTACTGGATAACTGCACAGATCTGGAAGAGATACACAAAGTCCACCAAGATTTAAGAATACACATGGCTCTTATACTTAAATATTTGCTTATCCTGAAGTTTAGCTTTGAAGTCAGAAGAAGGCCACTCTCAAATCTTTATGGAGTTTGGACCTGTAGAAGTAGAAGCACTTTGCTTTCTAGGAATAGAATTCCACAAATAATACATAAAATATAATTATTTATACCATTTTGTTAACCTATGTCTGCTTCAGTGTTGGTATAGATCCTTTAACACAACGTCACTCATCCTGGGACCTGTTTGGGTGTTTGGGGAGTGCATGGCTGTTACTGGACGATTCAAGGTCAATAGTGCCACTGGTTTATAATTGTGAAAACAGCGGTATGTTCACTGAACAATACAAACCACTCCCTACCAGATGTGGATATTTCTCCCCATTTTCAAAAGCAACTTGATTTTTAATTTTTTTTCTTGCCAATTGCTTTATGTAAGCATCTTGCAACCTCTTCCTCATTTTCAACCATAATCTCCTTCTCTTTTTTTTCCACGGTTGCTCTTTTATTTTTAGCATTCTACTTCTCATTTTTAGGCAGCTGAATTGGGGGCCTTTTATAGAGATGACTGGAGAACAACTATTATTTCACATGTTCCATCCCACTCATTTTTCAGCAATACTGTATGTGCGTTCGGTCTTTTAGGAGGATTTAGGTTAGCTTTTGTGCAATAATAAAATAATTTCATCCTAGAAAGATTTTTTTCTAAATTATAATTAATTTTTTTTCGAATTAAAGTTTATTCTCCAGGCCATCCAGGAATGATCCCGATTTTTGGGGCATGGATTTAAATGTGTTATAATTATTCATAGTAATCCATATTTGTGGACTTTGGATGACCTATATTTAAAAATGTAAAAATATATAATTTTATTAATACACACCAGTCTCTGAATGTTATTAAGGGTATATGTGCATTTAGCATATTTTATGCATTTTTTTTATTTGAATCTGTAAGATCCTCTCATGTGTAGGCATCAAAAGTCCTGAGACTTCTGGACACCACCAACATGGACGGGATGCCAAAAGCACATTGCAATTAAATAAGACAATTTATTTCAAATCTGTAGTTTAATCTGATTATATTTTGCCTCACCTGGTTACTCCTTTCCTCCTCATCAACATTCTAATGAAACTCAGTTTTCATTAAATGCCTTATTTTAGACCCAGTGAGGTCATCACTGAGCGTCTGTGAATCTCTATGCAATGCAGGCAGCTTATGGCTGTAGGTGAGGCTGTACACAGCTTTCTGAGAACATTAGAGCACCCTGCACTAGTACTCCTCTCAAGAGTCCAATGCAAACAGTGGGCTAGATCTTGGAGTTTATGTAAATATAAAAATCCTTGATGGCAGTGGCGGTTTCTCCATTAGGGGCACAGAGGTGCCACCCCCCTAATCAATGCGCTCAGCCCCTAATCTTCATGCAGGGCACCGAACGTATGGATTTTAATGTTTTTTTTATTAGAAGCACATGATTAGAGCCTGTGGCTCTAATTGGCTTTAAAAAAGGGTGGACTTGGGGGCACCCTGAGCCCACCCAGTTGTGTGACATTAGCAATTTAATATTTGCTAATGTCTTCCTGCTTCTCCTCCTGGCCAATAAGAAAGCAGGTCCTGAGACTCGATTGGCCAGGGAGTCTTAGGACTCCCGGCCAATCGGGTCTCAGGACCTGATTGGAGAAGCAATGGAGAAGCAATGGCCCCGGCTCTTCCCTCGGCAAGCTTGAGCAAGGAGCAGCAGGCATAGGGGCAGCAACAGCCACCTCGTCAATGGAAGGTAAGGCCACAGATTGCTGCCCGGGGGGGTTGGTTGCCCCCCCCCAAATATTGAGCACCAGCTGCCATGCTTTATGGGTAGTTGTCAGTTTGGAGGAGTGGGCATTCCTAGGAAGGTTGTATTTGCATAGACTTCCTAGCTATTGCCCTCATGTAATGCTGAGCCGTCATGAAAATAACTAAAATCCAATACCTGAAAGAGGCGGGCCAGGGACCGAAGACAATAGGGAAAGATGATGCTGGATGTCCTCCTGCCTGGCAATAAGGTTGCCTTTCTGACTTACTGCAGTATGTGTGTGCTGTGAAATCAGAGCAAGCACTTTCAGTTGAGAGATGAGCCTTACCACTTTCAAGTTGGTGACAGGGCCTCTTTAAAAAGAGCTGGGAAAGTAGCCAGTGCCTAGTGGGGCCATTGTGTAGTCTGGTGAGAACCAACTGGGGGAAGCATGTCTTATGGCCCACAATAGGCAAAAGTCAGCTTTGGTCCTCTGAACAAAACTGCTAGTAATTGATGGATGTCTGTACAGATATAGAATCAAATAAGAAACAGAGTTTCAAAGCAAATTTTAGATACATTAATATTATCATTTCCTATAATAAAATCATGTGTATTATAACACAGAACGTACAACTGCAAAGTAAATGTAAATTCCCCAAGCACAGCGGTTGAAATAATTGAGAATTGTGTTTTGTAGGCAAAGTGCGTTTTGAACAATGCGTGAAAGATAACACCTGTAGTTGCGTTAATACCAATTTCACAGCAAGGTTTAACATTTCACAGAGTGTCATGGGAATTATCCTCAGCACAGTGGAGAAATCAGGGCTAAATATACAATAAAGTGGACTCTACAGCAGGCCTTGATCGGCAGAGTTTAAGTCTCACATTACCATTTTCCCATGGACTGACTCCTCTTGATGTCTTAGCAATAGGCGTACCCATAATAAATTACACAAATGGCTCCCTAGGTACCGCAACCAACTTTAAAAACTGGATCACTCACTAATAAATTGTAATGTTGTAGTAAATGTATTTTGTTGTCTGCAGGAAGATACTTTTTCTTTTTTGTTTTTCCCATGGAAGCAATTAAAGAGTAGTCATTATAATATGTTTTCTAACTTCAGTTTTGAACAAAGAATAATTATTTTCAGGTCAACTCTGTGCATTATAAAACTATTAGCAACTGTCCCTCCCATTGCCTGAGGGAAATGGACAAATTGGGTTGGGCTATTATATGGACTTTGCCTTAAATAAGAAAAGTACAGGTGTCAGCCCTTCCGTCTCTGAGCTGACCGCTCAGCTGTCAGCTAATTGCCAGCTCCTATCTCTCCACAGTGACTCACCTATTGATGATATCCTGCTTGTCAGTGCTGCCTACTTAAGCTCCACAGTGACTCACCTATTGATGATATCCTGCTTGTCAGTCCTGCCTGCTTAAGCCCTCAAGCCCAGAGGATCTCTGCCCTCGCCTGACGCTCTCCTGCATTCCTGTTAAAAGACTTTCTTGGCTGACATCCCTTCTGGCTCCAGATCCTGCTTGCTGTTTTACTACGCTCATCTCTGGCTCCCTGACGTTTGGCTCGTCTGACTACCTGTTCCGGTTCCTGAACTCTGTTTTGACTACTTTTTGTTCTATTTACTTTTATTATTAAACAAGTGTGATTTAACTGTACTTTTGTCTCGGTCTGATTTCATGGTTTCTGACAACAGGTTCACTTCAACTTCCAATCCTCAAGGGCTTCTTTAGACCTCTGCGGTCCATTGTGGTGCTTTACTACGAATGCATTACCATGCAGTGTTTTTTGCACTAAGCTGCACTGAGGCAGCTCAATCACTCAACAAATGCCCATGGATTAGACAAAAAGCTGTTTTTAAATAGCAGACCACACCACACAAGTGTGTACTGTTGTCAGTGTGTTCCATACTACTATACTTGTGCGTTTGGGTGCCGTTCTAAAATAAATACGGTGCACATAGGGGGTTATGTATTAAAACTGGAGAGAACCTGGTGCAGCTCTTCATACAAACCAATCAGCTTCCATGTTGTCCTAGTACGTGAACCAGCACTTCCAGGTAGGGGGCATGCAAGCGGTTAGTCACAGTAGAAGCCAATCAGTGGGTGCCAGCCAATGGATGTCTTCTGAAGAATGACAGAAGGGAGCTCTGCCTATGTAAACAAGTCAGAGCTCTGTCCTGTCAACAGGGATGTGCTGGATTCGGTTTCCCTGCAAAGCAGGGTATAAAATCCAGCACATGCCTTAGTAAAAGCACCACACAGTAAACACAAACACTGGTTAGGCACACATTTAACCCTTTGATCGCCTTTGATGATTAACCCCTTCCCAGCCAGTGTCATTAGTACAATGACAGTGTATATTTTTAGCACTGATCACTGTATTAGTGTCACTCATTCACACAAAGTGTCAAAAGTGTCAGTGTCAGATTGTCCCGCTATAAGTCACTGGTTGCCACAATTACTAGTATGAAAAAAATAAATATGTCATTATATATACCATAGTTTATAGACGCTATAACTTTTGCACAAAATAATCAATACACATTTATTGGTATTTTTTAAAATGAAAAATATGCATACATATTGGACTAAATTTATGAAGAAATTAGATTTTTTTTAATTGGACATTCTTTATAGCAGAAAGTAAAAAATATATATATATATTTTTGGGTTTTTTTGGTCGGTCTTTTTTTGTTTAAAGCGCAAAAATAAAAAAACAGAGGTGATCAAATACCACTAAAAAAAGCTGTGTGTGAAAAAAAAAACATAAATTTAATTTATCTATAGCGCTGAATGAACGCGCAATTGTCACTTACAGTAGCACAGTGCGATACAGCAAAAAAAATGGCCTGGTCGGGGTAAATCTTCCAGATGTTAAGTGGGTAATTGATAATAATATGTCTTTTCAGTCATCCTGTAATACGGGATCCTGTTTTCCAATATAAGGTGGTGGAGTAGAGAAGGAAAGTCTGGGGTGTGTGGATCTCTGAGAAATTTTAGTTCAAAAGAGGTGAAAGACCATCTGAAAAACGATGAGGCTGGAATCCTAAAATCAACTAGGATGGAACGAAAGGTATTGACTCCATTATCTAAACAAAATTGACGTATTTTTTCCCCACAAATAGAGCTTTCTTTTGGTGGTATTTGATCACCTCTGCGGTTTTTATTTTTTGTGCTATAAACAAAAAAATAAGCACAATCTTTTTTACTTTTTGCAATAATAAATATCCCCCAAAAATATATAAAAACAATATTTTTTTCCTCAGTTTAGGTCGATATGAATTCTTCTACATATTTTTTGTAACATAAATGGCAATAAGCATATGTTGATTGGTTTATAGTTATGCAACTACAAAATAGGGGATAGTTTTGTGGCTTTTTATATTATTCTTTTTTTTTCCTAGTAATGGTGGCGATCTGCGATTTTTTTTCTTTTTCGGGACTACAACATTATGGCGGACACAATTTTGACACATTTTTTGGACCATTATAATTTTTACAGCGATCAGTGCTATAAAATTGCACTGATTACTGTAAAAATATTACTGGCAGTGAATGGGTTAACCACTAGGGGGCAGTGAAGGGGTTAAGTGTGTCCTATTGTATGTTCTAATTAAAGGGGGGATGGGACTGTACAGGGGAGATGACAGATAGCTGTTCATACTCTGTATGAACAGACGCGATCTGTCTGTTCTCCCCCCAGAGAACCGGAAGCTGTGTGTTTACATACACAGATCCCGGTTCTCCGTGTGCCCTGAGCAATCGCGGGAGCCCAGCGATGATCGCGGCTCCCCGGGCACTCGCATCGGCTCCATGGAAGAGCAGGGGGGCGCGCCCCCTAGTGGCTGTCTATGGTACCGACGTACCATGACGACAATTCGTGCAGCCGAGCCATGTTGCCGCAGTATAACTGCAGTGGCTGGTCGGCATGCGGTTAATTGGTATCGTGGCTTAAAACTGACTTAAAGCTTGGTAAGAAAAAAGGGTTCCCTGGAAACATTTGAAGGGGAACATGTGAAGACAATAATTCTCCTGACAAATTAAATACCTTCCCAATCTGCAAGGGAATTGACTATTTTGGGATTATAAGAAGATTGTCAGTACACCACAATAATGCCATACATTGGATCAATTCTGCTTACAGACGTATCCACAGTAAAACTTCGTACACACGGTAAGATTGTTGGACAACGTCTGATTTTTGTCAAAAGGGCGTTACACAAATTGTCGTGCCACAAACACAAATGTAGTGAGCTACTACGAGGAATTTCAGCTCTTGAGCGTCACTCTTTGGGCCCCTTCTGCTAATTTCATGTTTGGTAAACATTGATTCCGAGCATGCGTGTTTGTACTTTTGACTTTTGTGTGACGGATTTGAGAACCGACCATCCGAAAATCTGACGTGGAGCTGTCGTTTGACAAAAATTTACTAGCCTGTCATCCAACATTTGTTGGCCGAAAATTGGAAAACAATTGTTGAAAGGAGCGTACTAATGTTAAGAACTTCGGACTGTCAAACGACAATCCCCTTCTGATTTTTGTACCGCGTGTACGAGGCTTAAGACAACAGGGCCATTTGTGCTGCCATCTAGTAAAGAGATTTGATGCACCCAGAATGCTTCTGGATCTGAACAAGTATAAAGTGTGGTTCAGGGGCCTGGGCCTTTGATGACTCCAAATACAATTTTGTAGGCATCTTATGCTGCGTACACACAATTGGAGTTTTCGACAGAAAAATCTTGGATGTTTTTTCAGACGGAATTCCGCCACATGGTCACACAATAGTTCTCGGAACTTTCGACTGTCAAGAACGCTGTGGCATACAACACTACAGCAAGCCGAGAAAATGAAGTTCAATGCTTCTGAGCATGCGTCGAATTGTTTCCGAGCACGCGTAGGAATTTTGCACATCAGAATTGCTACAGACGTTCAGAACTTTTTCCATCTGAAAAATAGAGAACCTGCTCTCAATCTTTTGCTGGTCTGATGGAGCATACACACAGTCGGAATATCCGACCAAAAGCTCTCATCGGACTTTTGCTGGCGGATTTCCGATTGTGTGTACGGGGCTTTAGAATGTGTGCTAGGATAATGATGGTCAGTGATATGAAGCAGTATTGTAACCTGAGAAGGAGTGTTGTTTTTATCGCTGCAATATACTTACTTTTTAAGCTAAGGGAATTTATTTTGGTAAGTACATTTTTCAGCTCCTTTAGCAGATTAACGCCATTATATCTACAAAATGCAGCTGTAAGTTTGGAATTCATTAGTAATGGTTATAAGCCCACATAGACACAACATTCTGCATTGAAGGCCGTGTCTGCATTTCTTCCACAGAACGTGTTTGGCTCTCCTGTTTCACGTAAGCGCCCATCCCTTTAACTGTCTTTATTTGCCTTCCAAAGACTGGCAGAGGGCTTTTCCAGGGTTTGGCAGAATGCCTTGGAAGGGAGCATGCAGAGACACAGTATGTGATCTGGGTGCAGGAATTGGCACAGTATGTGGTAGGATTGGCACAATATGTGGTGGGAGGAACAAAATCAAACGTATTCAATATATCAGTAAAAAAAGCAACAGGGGTCTGAAAAAGGATATAACTTACTGGAAATTATCGAAAACTTTTCTTAAAGTGTGTGTCCAGTCCAGTGTCTGTTTAGTTTTGGACAGAGTTTGGAACCCATGTCAGGTGTTTACTTCTACTACTGGTGCATTGAGAATTTGGTGCAGTTGGGCATGGCCACCAATCAGCTTCTAACCTCAGTTTGTTCAATTAAGCTTTTAACAATAAAACCTGGAAGCTGATTGGGTACTATGCACTGCTGCCCTAGATTTTGCATGCAACAGTTTTAGAAAATCTCCCTTCACTTACTGACAACAATTATACCAGACAGGTAGTGACCACAAATCTGCAAGAACAACACAAAAAAATTGTATTAGTAGTAGGGTTGACACTTTTTCTTCAAGCCAAACCTGAACACTGTAGTGGTGCACAGCAATTTTTTAAAATTTTTGATATACACTATAGAATTGTAATAGACGTGGGACACCTTTGGGCTCTCCAAAGAGAATAGTAATGTGGCGCACATAGTGCTCCCTCACTCTCCTCTCGGGCCCTGTTCCAAGCCACATTCCTGTCTGAATAATGTGTCTGGGTTTCAGATTGACTCTAACCCGGACACACTGGGTGAATCCCGGACAGGTGGCAGCCCTGCATTAGTAGACCAGAGAGGCTGGGTTTTTGCTGTTTATGTCCCTCTTGTATGTTTTTCCCTTCCTTCCTGTCTGGTAAAACATTTTTGCCATGATAGTATTGCCTTATTTACACTTGCAGTTGAAGGTTGGTAAAACTGCATGGTTGAGCTGCGTTTTTTACGGCCTCCAAACTGTTCCCCTTGAGCTGCAAAGACAGCAGATGGGGGTGTACACATGCTTTGCATCATGGCACAACAAACATTATCTCCCCTGTCGCAAGTATTGGGCAGCACCGTCTGCTAAATGTGACACATTCAACTGAATGGGGCTGTGCCACAAACGTCCTGCAACTGCATTCAATACTTTTGGGTTGTGGTGTGATGGTGGAGGTTTTCAGGGGTTAAAAAAGAGGAAACATATCACCTCTTCAACGTCTGTCAAACTCCCTCTGAAAAACGATCTGCTGTGGTGTAAAGGCCCCCTTTCACATGGCCATTCTGATGAGATCTGTCTGTGAGTTTTTAAGGAGGATCTGAATGGAAGCTCATTGTTAATTTGTAGACAGGCAGATGTAAATGGATATGTGTCCATTTAGATTTAATTACCTCTTAGTCCATCTAGGTCCGAAAAAAAGGTTTCCAGCTTTTTAGACATAAATGTGACAGATCAGAGGTTAAAGGATGCAAACAGATGCATGTTCGTTTATACCCGCCTGCCTAGACCTAACATGGATCCGTTAAGCTGCATATTTTCCTCCTGGGGGAAAAAACTGAATGGAAATGGATGTCACAAAAGTGAATGATTTTCATACTTGGGCATACTGGATCAATGATGTCACAATGGGGTGGGGTCATCCGGCGACATCATCGCCTGGCCCCGCACTTTAGTTGTTTAAGAACTGTCAGATCACGGGAGCCTTCGCCGGGCGCAGCCCTTTTTATTTTTTTGTGTGTGTGTGTGTTCATTGTGATTGATGCTGGATTTACTTCAGGGGACATTGTTTTTTTTTTTTTTTTTTTTTAAATAAAGGAATTGTCAAAAGCTATCTTTGGGCTTTTGTTTATTTTTTTTGGTGAATGAGTAAGGATACCCCTACTCATTCACATGGGGGGCTTAAAGGGAGATTCCAGATTCTGATAAGCCCCCCCGCAGACCACCACAACCACAGGCCAGGGTTATGGAGAAGAGCCCCCCTACCCCAAAGCACCCACCCATGGCATATGGCCCAGTATAGTTCAGCTCACGCCCTCCTCTTTTGATCACCTGTCGGGGTGCATGCTCGGATAAGGGTCTGGTATGAATTTTGGGGGGACCCCATGCCATTTTGTAAAAAAAAAATGTTGGCATGGGGTTCTCCTTAAAATCCATACCAGACCCGAAGGGGATCCCCATGTTGTTTTTTCCCTTTACTTTTCATTGCCGGCATTCTCTTTTTTTTACATTCAGGAAACCCACTGACAGCCCAATAATGAGTAATTGATTATTAAGGACGAGCCGGCTGGCTTCCCGGCCCACTCCTTAACAACCAGCTGTTCTTCGCACAGAATTCAGGTTGATAGATTTTTGACCGATATGAATTTGAATCGTTCAAAAACAAATTAATTAAATGAAACTCATTTTAACAAAATGTGTTACTATTATTATTACTATTGTTATTTGGAAATTCGGATACATCTGAATCTCTGAATAACAAAAAATTTGTCCAAATTCAGATTCGGAACAAAACTAATTGCACATGTCTATAAATAAATCCCCTGCTGATCAGAACAGATGTTGCCCATGCAAAATTGCCCTTAGGGCAGGGGTGTCCATCCTGTGGCCCAACACAAAATTGTAATGATGGTTACAGATGGTTATGAATGCAGCCCAACACAAAAGTGTAAACTTACTTATTGTTTTTTTTTTTTTTTGGGGTATGCCCCAGTTGAAGTCTTTGCAGATGAAATGCATAGCCCAAGCCACCTCATACTGCGCTGTTTTTATTGTTCTGTTGAACTTTTTCATTTGATATTCATTAGTTTGGATATTTTTTACTTTAATAAATTCCATCATTTGGATTTATGCTATGTGGAGGCTTTTTCTCGTTTCTATGCCTTGAATATAATACCTTCATCTGGAGGAGATGTTTTTGGAGAGCTGTGTTTACCACTGCTTATTGTTGGGGAGTTTTATCCATCTCCACAATCATTGTTTCGGATTTCCATCGGCCTACAGAGGAGGCGATCGTATGGTTCATCCTGGGAGCTTGACTCCACGTCTCCGGTTCCATGCCTGACAGATCCACCACCGTACGGTGAGCTGGGTCTACTACTTCGGGTATGAGTACCTATTTCTTTCCCCCATTCCTGGAAGGTGAAGGCACTCCCGGGTGTATTTATCCATTGTTCAACACATCTACCTAAGAGACTGTCAGACATCTGTAGCAACAGTGTGTTTTCACTCGTCGCTGTTCACCTCTGATGCCTCATGGACGTTTGCTCTCACTCACATTTGGAATTAGTAATGTGTTTGTCCTTTTGTTACATGCCTATGGTTACACATGGGTTTGCTTTTCATCCATATGTGATAGTGTATTTTCATTAACAGGTCACTTTTATTACAAATTCCATGTTACCACATTCATGTTTTGAGGTATAATTTAAATTATATATGAGTTCATTTCATTGAACATTTGTATATTATACTGTGTTTCTATCCAGTCACCATTTCACATCATCTTTGTTAATCATTTTTATGATAGTGTTGCGACTTCCTTGCGACTCACTATTGCATGAGGTCCTTTACATTTACTCACGGTGTGATTCTTATATGTTGTGCTCTTCACGATGAGAGATGGATCACTATATCTTTTGATTACATAGCCCCTTTTTTAAGGTTTGCTACGTTCACTTACTTTCAGCGCCACACTTTTTATTTACACATTTCTTAACAAATGTTAACTCTCCTTTGCAGCTCAGCAATTCTTTGTTCTAATTATGCTGACTGGATGTTATGTGATCAATTCAGAGATCATGCATCAACACGCAGAACAGAGACCTCCACAGGAAATTGATCATATAAGAAAAAATGCTTGATACTCCTCATCCAATGACGTGAGTCTGCGTATATGCACAGCTCTGTCAGGACATGGAATGCCCGTCAGTACACTTGTGTCTTACTCCTCCCAGCTCAGTTATTTACATGCCCACCGCCCCACCCTGTGATTCATAGCATAGCTTTGAGCATCATTCAAGGCCTGTTTGTTCAGAATTCCATACCTGAACATTTTAACAACACGCTGATAATTGTGGAATACCCAGAGCTAACACTTTTACAGAACAAACTGTCTTCATATCTTTAAGACAGAATTAAAGCCTTGTTTAGGTGGTGGCGGAACACTGAGAGGGCCGTACAACAGTGGCTTCCAGGCATTCAAGAGACACCCTTCCTGAATGCATGTCATGTTTTTCTAGCTGAAGGTGGATTTTGCATTGAAATATTGTGGCCATGGCAAGTGAAGGACCCCTTCAAGCTGCATGTTAACATTTACAAGTGCATCTCCAAAAATTCAATATCATCAAAAAGTTCATTCATTTCAGTAATTCAATTTAAAAAGTGAAGCTCCTATACTTTATATAGAATCATTACACACACAGCGATATATTTCAAGCATTTCTTTATTTTATTTTGATGATTATAGCTTACAGCTAGTAAAAACCCAACATTTATTATCTCAGAAAATTAGAATATTACATTGGACCAACAAAAACAAGGATTGTTGATACAGAAATGTTGTCCTACTGGAAAGTATGTCCATTTTCTGAATGATTTGCACTCAATACTTGGTCAATTCCCTGTGGGGTTTAGGTCAGGCAAGTTTGCTCGCAAATCAAGCATAGTGATACCATTATCATTAAACCGGTACTGGTACTTTTAGCAGTGTGGCACGTGCCAAGTCCTGCTAGAAAATGAAACCAGCATCTTCACAAAGCTGGTCAGCAGAGGGAAGCATGAAGTGCTCTAGAATTTGGTCGTAGAGAGCTGCGCTGACTTTGGACTTGATAAAACACAGTGGACCAACACCAGAAGATGACATGGCTCCCCAAATCATCATTGACTGTAGAAACTTCACACTGGACCTCATGTAACTTGGATTCTGTGCCTCCCCACTCTTCCTCCAGACTTTGGGACCTTGATTTTCAAATGAAATGCAAAATTCACTTTCATCTGAAAAGAGGACTTTGGACCACTCAGCAACAGTCCGGTCCTTTTTCTCCTTAGCCCAGGTAAGACACTTCTGATGTTGTCTCTGGTTCAGGATTGGCTTGACACAAGGAATGCAACAGTTGTAGTCCATGTCCTGGGCATCACATGCCTGACGAGGGGTCCTGCACAGCTCCGAAATGTTGCACTTGTCTCTGTGATGTTATCTCTCTGCAATAAACAAACCTTTGGACGGTGATTGCTGATCCATGGTGTGTTGGTGAGTATGTACACTTGCTTGATGTTTCCAAGACCCAGCTGGTAATCGCTGCAGCATCCACCATTTTACGAGCCTTGTTTGCTAGGAAGGTGTGCGATATAAATATAGATAAGACATGTCCTGGGTATGTCTGTGTGTGGTGGCTCTTGAAGCACTCACACCAGCCCTAGTCCACTCCTTGTGAATCTCACCCAAATTGTTGAATGACCTTTTCTTTACAATCCTCTCAAGGCTGTGTTTTTTCCTGTTGCTTATGCACCTTTTTCTACAAGACTTTTTCCTTCCACTAAACTTTCCATTAATATACTTGGATACAGCACTCTGTGAACAGCCAGCTTCTTTAGCAATGACCTTTTGTGACTTACCCTACTTGTAGAGGGTTTCAATGACTGTCTTCTGGGCAACTGTCAAATCAGCAGTCTTCCCCATGATTGTGTAACCTACCGACCAGACAAAAGCCCCATACACACTATCAGATTTTCTGCTGATTTTTGTCTTCAGATTTACCAAAACCATGTAGTGCAAGGGCCTGCCTGATTGCATACACATTGAATCTCCTAAGGTTTGACCTCATACTATATGGTTTTGGTAAATCTGAAGCCAAAAACCAGCAAAAAATCTGATAGTGTGTATGAGGCTTAAGAAACCATTTAAAGGCTCAGGAAACCTTTACAGGTATTTTGGGTTAATTGGCTGATTACAAAGTGACGCCATAGGGGTTATTTACTAAAGGAAAATCCACTTTGCACTGCAAGTGCACTTGAAAGTAAAGTCGCTGTAGATTCGAGGGGGACATGCAAGGAAAATAAAAAACAGCATTTTAGCTTGCACATGATTGGATGATAAAATCAGCAGAGCTTCCCCTCATTTCAGATCTACCCCTTAGATTTAGAACGACTGCACTACCACATGCACTTCCAAGTGCACTTATAGTGCAAAGTGGATTTGCCTTTGCTAAATAACCCCCATGAGTCTACAATATTGAACTTTATACTAATTTTCTGAGATACCAAATTTGGGATTTTCACTAGCTGTAAGCCATAATCATCAAAATTAAGAGAAATAAATGCTTGAAATATATCACTCTGTTTGTAATGAATCTATATAATATAGATTCAGTTAACTTCTGAAATAAATTAACTGTTTGATTATATTCAGATTTTTTGAGATGCACTGTGGTGTTGTCCTGGGAGGCCATGATTGATGCTCATCTTCCTATGTACAAACTCACCTATATAAACAGAAGCTGTCCATGGAAATGAGATAAAAGTGTGGCTTCCTTGGACATTGCCAAGGAAGATCTATTTGAATTCTGGGCTCTACACCATTGGGTGCAGTTTTGGGGAACACTTGTGTGTTTAAAAATGTTGAGCTGACTATTCTGTTCATATATTGGAATACATTTTGTCTGGAATTGTACATCACTTTCTGTATAAAACTCACCATGTGAAATGGTTTGTTGTATTTCGTTTGTGTTGTTCTTTCATTTTTTTTCAATCAAGCACTCAGTAAAAAACAGTGGATACCTAATATACCACAACCAACAGTAACATACTGTTTTAGGCTATGGTGAAGGTTCAATCTAAGGTTCATTGTAGCGCGTTGGCAGCCATGCATGGGGTGCATGGGGTGTGTTGGCATCGCTACCTTAAACCAATACATATTAAAGCGGTTGTAAACACGCTTAATCATTTAAACATACAGGTAAGTCTATAATAAGGCTTACCTGTATTAATATTATTCAGGATTTATATAGCGCCAACAGTTTGCGCAGCACTTTAACCTGTAGGTTACCTGTCGGTTAAATGAATATCTCCTAAACGTGCAGGAGATATTCACCCTGCATGCAGCCAGGGACATCACTGGCACATGCGCTCTGAAGGTCCGGCATACCAAGGGCTCCCACGTGCATGCATGGGAGTGACATAATCGCGTCTCGCTTCTCTGGCCAATCACAAAGCTGGAGCTCGCAAACCTGAAAGACAGACAGGGGAACATGTCAGCCCTCTCAGCCGTGACATTACAGTGCTGGAGGGCTTCATTCCAAGGTGAGTATTTCATAATGTGTTAGTATGCAATGCATACTAGCACATTATGCCATTGCCTTGCAGGTTTTGTTTTGTTTTGAACATTTGTGGTTTACAACCACTTTAACGCGTAACACATGTGTTATGGCATCACTTTAACTTTTAACAGGCGTGAAGGGCCCTAAAACCCCTTTTGGTTATTTTTTTCTGTCTGTGTCTCATTGGGGTTGATTTACTAAAACTGGCGAGTGCAAAATCTGGTGCAGCTGTGCATAGTAGCCAATCAGCTTCTACCTTCAATTAAGCTTGGACAATAAAAGCTGCACCCGATTCAACAGTGTCAACCTCCTCATCCTTTTCTGTCTTGGTGACACCAGGATAAATAGGATAAATCTACTTTATGGGGGTACAGGAAAATAATAAAAACTGGACAGGGGTTCTAACCAGGAACAGCCGGTCCACAAAGGGAGCAGGGACACCACCCCCCACCCTCCCCTAGTTTGCATGTGGGGATGCATGCAAAGCACTACACTCATAGGTTTCTATGAGTTTTTTTTCTTTCCAAGCCACATGATTAGAGTCGGAGGCTCTAATTGGCTTGAAAAAGATTGAGCTTGGGGCACACTGCGCCCTGAACTCACCCACTTATGACACTAGCGAATCAATATTCACTATTGTCTTCTGGCTTCTCCTCTCTCCAGGAGGCGGATTGGGTTGGCCAGGAGGAGAAGCTGAGGAAGCAGTGGTGCTGCGACCATAGATGGGTGAGTGCGGACCTGGGGGGGGGGGGGGTTGTTTGCTGCCCCCCCCCCAAAAAAAAAAATGTTCACCCCTTCCCCACATTATCCTAAACTAAAAAAAATAAAAAATAAAAATAAGAAATGACATTGGGAAACCCTATGTGCGATTTGTGTACACTTCAGTGAAGGCAAAACTCAGCTGCCAAATATTTAAAGTGCGCAAGCTGTCTTTTGGTATGTTTATTACAAGTGTTTACTTGTGTGGTGAGCAGACCACAGAGCAGCTGCCAGTGTAATGAAGATTCAAGTCATTTGTGAGGAGGAGCAGGAACAGATACTGCACACAGACAGCTGGCAATGGAAGCAGCTCTGCAGTGTCCACAGCTGTTTATCACACCGATGTAAGGGTACCCATAGACTATAGATGTTGGGTCAACCTCAGGACACCTTCAGAACACTGTCCAGGGTTGGATCTGGTGATCTAGCAGGATTCAATGTAGAGGAGGGGAGGTGAGGAGGTGAGCCGTTCAGGTAATTATCTCAAGGGGGTACAACTTTAACAAATTTCTGCAATATGTTGTTGGCTGGGATCTCTATGACACCATAGATATGACATCATGACTTCTTATGTCTATTGGAGATTAGGGATGAGCCGAACACCCCCTGGTTCGGTTCAAACCAGAAAATGCGAACAGGCAAAAAAATGTACGAACAAGCGGACACCATTAAAGTCTATGGGACACAAACATGAAAATTCAAAAGTGCTCATTTTAAAGGCTTATATGCAAATAATTGCCAAAAAAGGTTTGGGGACTCGGATACTGCCCCAGAGGACGTGTAGTAAATGCAAAAAAAACGTTTTAAAAATGTCCATTTTCTCAGGGGGAGTTATTTTTAATAATGCTTAAATTGCAACAATAAAAATGAAATATTCCTTTAATATCATGCCTGGGGGGTGTCTATAGTATGTCTGTAAAGCGCATTTTCCCTGTATTTAGAACAATACCACAGCAAAATTAAATTTCTAAAGAAAAATAAAAGTAATTTAAAACTGCTAGCGGCTTAATGAATTGTCAGATCCCGGCAATATAGATAAAAACAAAAACAAAACAAAATGGCATGGGTCCCCCCCTTGCCTGTTCATACCAGGCCCTTTGGGTCTGGTATGAATAGTAAGGGGAACCCTGCACCAAAAAAAATAATAATAATTTGTGGGGGTCCCCCCAAAATCCATACCAGGCCCTTCAGGTCTGGTATGGATATTAAGAGGAAGAGGAAGAGGATATTAAGAGGAACCCTGCACCAATTTAAAAAAAATGGCTTAGGGGTCCCCCACAATCCACACTAGGCCCTTTAGGTCTGGTATGGATTTTAAGGTGAACCTTGCGCTAAAATAAAAAAAATGGCGTAGGGGTCCCCCCTAAAATCCATACCAAAATCCAATCCATACCAGACCCTTATCCGAGCATGCAACCTGGCAGGCCGCAGGAAAAGGGGGGGCAATAGAGTGCCCTCTCTCCTGAACTGTACCAGGCCATATGCCCTCAACATGGGGACATGATATTTTGAGCCCAATTTGGGCATTTTCACTTATAATTTACACTGTTATACCAGCTGTACACTAACTACTTTACATTGTAGCAAAGTGTCATTTCTTCAGTGTTGTCACATATAATAAAATATTTACAAAAATGTGAGGGTTGTACTCACCTTTGTGAGATACTGTACATAAGTATTTACAGCCTTTGCTGAATAATTTGTTCAAGCACCTTTGGCACCAAATACAGCCTCAAGTCTTTTTGAGTATGATGCTACAAGCTTGGCACACCTATTTTTGGGCAGTTTCTCCCATTCTTTTTTGCAGGACCTCTCAAGATCTATCAGGTTGGATGGGGAGCATCGGTGTACCGCAATTTTCAGCTCTCTCCAGAGATATTCAATCGGGTTTAATTCTTGGCTCTGGCTGGGCCACTCAAGGACTTTCACAGAGTTGTCCCATAGCCATCCCCTTGGTATTTTGGCTGTGTGCTTAGGGTTTTTGTCCTACTGGAAAATGAACCTTTGCCCAGTCTGATGTCCAGATTGCTCTGGAGCAGGTTTTTTCATCAAGGATGTCCCTTTACATTGCTGCATTCATCTTTCCCTCGATCCTGACTAGTTTCTCAGTTCCTGATGCGAAAAAAAACATCCCCACAGCATGAGCTGTCACTACCATGTTTCACTGTAAGGATGGTATTAACCTGGTAATGAGCGTTGCCTGGCTTCCTCCAGACATGACTGTTGTCATTCAGGCCAAAGAGTTTAATCTTTGTTTCATCAGACCAGAGAATTTTGTTTCTCACAGTCTGCGATTCCTTCAGGTTCCTTTTGGCAAACTCCAGGCAGGCTGTCATGTGCCTTTTTACTGAAGAGTGGCTTCAGTCTGGCAACTCTACCATACAGGCCTGATTGTTGGAGGGCTACAGAGATGGTTTTTCTTCTGGAAGGTTCTCCTCTCTCCACAGAGAAAGGCTGGAGCTCTGTCAGAGTGACCATTGGGTTCTTGGTCACCTCCATGACTAAGGCCCTTCTCCCCCGATCGCTCAGTTTGGCTGGGCAGCCCATTCTAGGAAGAGTCCTAGTGGTTCCAAATTTCTTCCATTTACAGATGCTGGAGGCCACTGTGCTCATTGGGACCTTCAATGCTGCAGACATTTTTTTCTGTACCCTTCCCCAGATCTGTACTTCAATATAATCCTGTCTCATAGGTCTACAGACAATTCCTTGGACTTCATGGCTTGGTTTGTGCTCTGACATGCACTGTTAACTGTGGGACCTTATATAGACAGCTGTGTGTTTTTCAAAATCATGACCAATCAACTAAATTTACCACAGGTGGACTCCAATTAAGTTGTAGAAACATCTCAAGGATAATCTGTCAAAACCGGATGCACCTGAGCTCAATTTTGAGTGTCATCTCAAAGGCTGTAAATATTTCGGTACATGTGATTGTTTTCATTTTTTTATTTTTATAAAATTTGCAACGATTTCAAAACAAACCTCTTTCACATTGTCAATATGGGGTATTGTTTGTAGAATTTTGAGGAAAATAATGAATTAAATCCATTTTGGAATAAGGCTGTAACATAACAAAATGTGGAAAAAGTGAAGCGCTGTGAATACTTTCCTGGGTTCACTGTACATCCCAGGAGTCTTCATGGGAATTTTTTTTTCTTTCATCTAAAGAAGGGCAGGAATGGCTTTATCACAGCCTGGTTCCCTACTGCGCATGCGCAAGTCGCTCTGCGTGTTCTGAGTGGTCCCTGCTGTCTTCTGGGACCTGTGTGTCTCCCAGAAGACAGTGGGGGAGAGCGGAGGAGGGGCCAGACATGGCGTAGATCACCGTGGATACTGCCGGAAGTGGGAAAGAATACCTGTATCTGCTTCCCCCAAAAGGTGGCAAATGTTACACCGGAGGGGGAGGGGGAGGAATCCAGACAGCGGAAGTTCCATTTTTGGGTGGAACTCCGCTTTAGGGCCATTGATAGGTAGACTGTATTGTAGCTGGATAGCAATCATATTTCATATATTATTATCTCTATTTACATGTCTTCAGTAATAACGTATTCATATAGGAAGCAGACAGCATTGTGACCCCAATTGAACAATCAGGTTAAAATCTTATCAATACTAATAACATAACATGGTTGCGGACAAAGAAGGATAAACTTTTAGATGATGCACTGTCATCATTTGCGTCTACAGAAGCATGAAAAACAACCCCATTCCTGATGACTTATGCAGACATAATGTCAACAAAGGAAAAAAGCTCTTACTGTTGAATATTTGAACCACACTCATCCAGATAATTAGGTAGTGCTGCTTTTCTTACCTGTAAGATATAATGGGTACTAAATTCACAATAGCTTAGCAGTTATGTAAGTACTCATACAAATACGGGGAAAGCTAATAGTGGGAAGCCAGCTTTTAGTGGCCCTGCAGAAAAGGTAGAATCTGTATCTGGAAGATGAGCATAACATTTATACTCTATGTATAATTCTGCTCTAAGTGCATCAGGCTGTCATATTTTGCATTTCATTGATCCAGCATACATTTATTATCTCCATTGCCGCATTTACCAGGCATGAAGATGGAACAAGATACAACTATATTACAAGAAGATGTAACCCGCTCAAGGTGAATGTCCCAGCAAAATCCCAGGGTGGTGATCTGGATTGATGCACTCCAACGAATCAGAAAAGAAAATGAATCATCGCACTCCGGGTTCCAGCAACCTTTCTAGATTAATAACCCACAGCAGGGGTCACCTCTGACATGTTTCACACTGAAAATGTTTTTTCAAGGAGGAGTTAAAAAAAGGAGAATTTCTTTTCTTTTCTGACATGTTACATTATAGGCAGCATTTTGGTAATAAGAAAAATATGTAGCATCCTCCTAGATAGGTTCTTGTGGATCTCAGTTGAGCAGTTTGTGATTGCTTTGGGCTGTTCTGGGTTTGACTGGCTATAGGTTTAATTGTTTCCCCCTGCCTTCTGGAGGATTCTAGAATGTAGAGGGCTGGATGAAGCAAATCAGCAGCTGAATATTTATGTTGTATCAGCTATTTCCTGGGGGTGGGTGCCCAAATGGTGGCTGGGAGTGAGCATAAATAGCCTGAAGCCTGGAGCTGCCCTGTTCTTGTCCAGGAGGAGACGTTCCCTGCCTGGAGGGCTGTGGCCCTCTTAGGCACCCCAGCTGACATTTACCAGGTGCTCATTGAGGTCCCAGCTATGCTAAGCTGGGGAGCCTATTTTTTCTGAGAAACTCTGAAGCTAAAGAAGGGGGATTTCAAAATCCAGTGTATGAGGGTAGACACCCATGTGAAGCAGGCTTCACATGGGAGCCTAGCTTTGGGGAAGGGAGTGTGCACCCGAAACGCGTTAGCTGTACCCCTTGTTCTGGGCATGTCAATGCACTGTGTTTATGGCCTTTTGTTAATTGCATTTTGTGAGTACCCACTTTTATATAAAAATGTCTTATTATTAAATTATCTTTGGAAATGCATTAGGTGTGTGCGCCTTCAATTTCTGTTTCTCTTGTAGTTCCTTTCGGATTACCCCACCTGAGGAAGGCCGTGTCCACCCAGTTTTGGATACCATATATACCTTTCACACCACCATTTTATCTGACATCTGTTACTCCACACCTTGGAAGACCTATTAGCACTGGAAGTGACTGTGTTTTTGTATCTTTAACCACTTGCCGACCAGCGCGCGCCGATGTACGTCGGCAGAATGGCACGGGCAGGCAAATGGGCGTACCTGTACGTCCCTTTAAATTTGCCGCCCTGCCATCGGGAGCGCGCCGGCGGCGGCGCGCTCCCGCGCTGGTCGGGACCCCCGTGAGTCCAGTCGCGGGACCCGCGGACTCGATCGCCGCGGGCATACCCGCGATCGTCTCACGGAGCGGCCGAATGAAGAAATGCCGTTGTAAACAGCATTTCTCCATTCTGCCTAGCAACTAGTGACGCTGATCTCTGCTCCATGTGATTGGAGCAGAGATCAGTGTTCACTAAATTAAAGCCCAACCCCCCCCCACAGTTAGTAACACACCCCTAGGAACACTTAACCCCTACACTGCCACCCACTGGTTAACCCTTTCACTGCCAGTGTCATTTACACAGGAATCACTGCATTTATATAGCAGTGATTACTGTATAAATGACAATGGTCCCAAAAATGTGTCAAAAATGTCCGATGTGTCCGCCACAATGTCGCAGTCACAATAAAAATCGCCGATCGCCGCCATTACTAGTAAAAAAAAAAATAATAAAAAATTATTAATAAAAATGCCATAAAACTATCCCTATTTTGTAAACGCTATAACTTTTGCGCAAAGCAATCAATAATCGCTTATTGCAATTTTTTTACCAAAAATATGTAGAAGAATACGTATCGGCCTAAACTGAGGGAAAAAAATGTTTTTTATATATTTTTGGGGGATATTTATTATGACAAAAAGTCAAAAATAATGCGTTTTTTTCAAAATTGTCGCTCTATTTTTGTTTATAGCGCAAAAAATAAAAACCGCAGAGGTGATCAAATACCACCAAAAGAAAGCTCTATTTGTGGGACAAAAGGACATCAATTTTGTTTTGGAGCCATGTCGCACGACCGCGCAATTGTCAGTTAAAGCGACGCAGTGCCGTATCGCAAAAAGTGGTCTGGTCTTTGCTGGTCCGGTCTGTAAGTGGTTAATGTCTAGTTGTAAGCCTCATATCCCCCTTCCCCCCATGTGTATGTCCTTGTATTGTAGTTCACAGCAATAGGAAGCCCACTATTAAAGTAGATTTCAGTGTGCTAATGCTGTGAAAGGATACAGAAATTGCTAATTGACTGGAGCAGTGCACGCTTTCCTAAATGGACATCTGTTTGTTACAATGTAATAAATATAAATTATTTCTATAATAGAGTACTCATGTAATAGAATTACTCTTGTAATGCATTTATCAGTTCAGTAATATCAGTGTGTAGTAGCCATGCTTTATATAACAATAGCCTAGGCCAGTGATGGCGAATCTTGGCACCCCAGATGTTTTGAAACTACATTTCTCATGATGCTGATGCTCTCTGCAGTGTAGCTGAGCATCATGGGAAATGTAGTTCCAAAACATCTGGGGTGCCAAGGTTCGCCATCACTGGCCTAGGCATTGCGAGCACAGCCTTATAGTAAAAGTGAAAGTGAACTTTGAGTAGCACCTTGCCTTAGGCTACATTTATTTTTATACTCTTCTGTACTCAATGAAGTAGTGATCTGTTTCTTTCATCTGGTCAGGTTTCCCTAAGCTTAAAGCGGAACTTCAGTCATTTTTTCATCTTTCCATCTATTAAATCTTCTGCCCTCGTTGCTTTAACCACTTCAGCCCCGGCTGCTGAATGACCAGGCCATTTTATGCGATTTGGCACTGTGTCGCTTTAACTGACAACTGACATTATTTTTTGCGCTATAAACAAAAACAGAGCGACAATTTTGAAAAAAAAAAAACAATATTTTGTACTTTTTTCTATAATAAATACCCCCGTTTTTTTTTAAAAAAAACGTTTTTTTCTCATTTTAGGCCGATATGTATTGTTCTACATATTTTTGGTAAAGAAAATCGCAAATAACAAAAGTTATAGCGTCTACAAAATAGGGGATAGATTTATAGCATTTTTATTATTTTTTTTTACTAGTAATGGCAGCGATCTATGATTTTTATCAGGACTGCGACATTATGGCAGACACATCGGACACTTTTGACACATTTTTGGGACCATTGGCATTTATACATTGATCAGTGCTATAAAAATGCAGATTACTGTAAAAAATTCACTGGCAGTGAAAGGGTTAACACCAGGGGGCGATCAAGGGGTTAACTGTGTTCCCTGTGTGTGTTTCTAACTGTAGGGAGAGGGGACTGACCTAGAGGAAATGACAGATTGTGATTCCTAGCTATCCAGCTTAAATGAGCGACGTAGTATAATGATAGCGGCTGGTCGGCAAGCGGTTAACTTTGGATAGTAAAACTTTTTTTTTCTGCCAGTAAATACCTTAAACGGCCAACTTCCTGTTTTTTTGTCTGGTAAAAAGCCTAGGCCTATGTCATCATGCACAGCTCTCTCTCTCTCACTCTTGTGAGAGTTTGCCAGGAAGGGAAGGGGGAGGGGGGTGAGTCATGAGAGGGCATTTGAGAGCTGCAGAGCTGTAGGTGTGCCTCTGTGTGTCTGTGTAAATCAAGGAAGTGCACAGGCAGCAGCTTCAGCTGCCCACAGTTAAAATGGTTGCCAGACTCAGTGGAGGAATATTTCTGCAACATATTTGGCAAGTACAGAATCACAGTATATATGAAATAATATGCAAAGTGGTTGGAGGGAACCAAAGATGTTTTTATTACAAATTATGTGAGCAGACTGCGGTTCCTCTTTAATGATTAATTATGGTTGCCTGTTTCTAGAAGACGTTTCCAGAATATAGAGTATAAATCACTGAATATTTATCAGACGTCAACCAATCTCTAGGAGAGGGTGCCCAAAAGGTGGCTAGGAAAGGTGGTTTATATTTTGTGGGCCTAATCAGAGTTTTCTTCTTGTCCTAGGGCTGCTACCCCAAGGATGTAGCCTGTGTACTGGAGTTGCTTCGCATGTGTTAGCTGAGGGCCCAGAAGAGATTTGATTAAAGATATTTGATGGAGGGCATCATCTGGGGACATTGGTCTAGAGAAGGATATCCCCCCCCCCCCCCCGACTAATGAGTGTCACATGGAAGATGGAGTGAGTGGCAGCTGTCCTAGGACATTGTGAGTAAAGACCTTGGTTTGAGATCCGAGGTGTGCATGTGGTTGGAGAAGTTAGTGCCAGAAGTTGCTGTAAGAACTGGAGCGGCACATACAGTGTTCTAGATCAACTGGCCATCACTCCTACCCTTAGAAAAAGGCTGCTACTAAAAGACTGTCCTCTTGTTGTTGCTAGCATTGGAGTATCCTGAACCCTTAAATCCCCTCCTCTAGTGTTGCCTGTGGTCTTGCTGCAGCTAATCCTTCTCTATTACTGACTCATCATGCCAAGCCAGAGCCTTGAGCAAGTAGAACTATGAGCAGAACAACAGTGACATCACCAAACCTCAATCCAAATCTACTAGCAGCCAGAGGCAGCAGAACCATATATTTCACACTGACAAAATACAGTTATGAGGCTGTAGGTACAGCACTACCTAGGCAGGTGTAGTGTCACATTTTGCTGCCTATCACAGGATGCTGCGGAAGTGACGTTCCCGCCAGAAATTGCGTATTGCGCATGCGCGATGCGTTCCAAACACTCGCGCCGTGCGTTCCAACATAGTTTCGGCAATACAGTTAAGCGAAACCATCACATAATGTTACGGAAGTGATGTTACACACAACACAAACACTGGGCCGTGCGTTACAACACTAATACTCCCCTTGTTACCTAGTAGGTTTTGCATTGCTGGGACTTGTAGTGCCTATCCTGAGCTACATGCTTCAATGTTCAGTGTCCTCATCGTTATCCCCGAGCTTCAATTTTCAGTGTCCTCATCCCTATCCGCAAGCTTCAATGTTCAGTGTCCTCATCCCTATCCGCAAGCTTCAATGTTCAGTGTCCTCATCCCTATCCCCGAGCTTCAATGTTCAGTGTCCTCATCCCTATCCCCCTGCTTCAATGTTCAGTGTCCTCATCCCTATCCCCGAGCTTCAATGTTCAGTGTCCTCATCCCTATCCCCCTGCTTCAATGTTCAGTGTCCTCATCCTTATCCCCGAGCTTCAATGTTCAGTGTCCTCATCCCTATCCGCAAGCTTCAATGTTCAGTGTCCTCATCCCTATCCGCAAGCTTCAATGTTCAGTGTCCTCATCCCTATCCCCGAGCTTCAATGTTCAGTGTCCTCATCCCTATCCCCGAGCTTCAATGTTCAGTGTCCTCATCCCTATCCCCCTGCTTCAATGTTCAGTGTCCTCATCCTTATCCCCGAGCTTCAATGTTCAGTGTCCTCATCCCTATCCCCCTGCTTCAATGTTCAGTGTCCTCATCCTTATCCCCGAGCTTCAATGTTCAGTGTCCTCATCCCTATCCGCAAGCTTCAATGTTCAGTGTCCTCATCCTTATCCCCGAGCTTCAATGTTCAGTGTCCTCATCCTTATCCCCGAGCTTCAATGTTCAGTGTCCTCATCCTTATCCCCGTGCTTCAATGTTCAGTGTCCTCATCCTTATCCCCGAGCTTCAATGTTCAGTGTCCTCATCCCTATCCGCAAGCTTCAATGTTCAGTGTCCTCATCCTTATCCCCTTGCTTCGATGAGGACACTGAACATTGAAGCATGGGGATAAGGATGAGGACACTGAACATTGAAGCACAGGGATAAGGATGAGGACACTGAACATTGAAGCACGGGGATAAGGATGAGGACACTGAACATTGAAGCAGGGGGATAGGGATGAGGACACTGAACATTGAAGCTTGCGGATAGGGATGAGGACACTGAACATTGAAGCTCGGGGATAAGGATGAGGACACTGAAAATTGAAGCTCGGGGATAAGGATGAGGACACTGAACATTGAAGCTCTGGGATAAGGATGAGGACACTGAACATTGAAGCTTGCGGATAGGGAGGATGACACTGAACATTGAAGCTCGGGGATAAGGATGAGGACACTGAACATTGAAGCAGGGGGATAGGGATGAGGACACTGAACATTGAAGCTCGGGGATAAGGATGAGGACACTGAACATTGAAGCTTGCGGATAGGGATGAGGACACTGAACATTGAAGCTCGGGGATAAGGATGAGGACACTGAACATTGAAGCTCGGGGATAAGGATGAGGACACTGAACATTGAAGCAGGGGGATAGGGATAGGGATGAGGACACTGAACATTGAAGCAGGGGGATAGGGATGAGGACACTGAACATTGAAGCTCGGGGATAAGGATGAGGCACTGAACATTGAAGCACGGGGATAAGGATGAGGACACTGAACATTGAAGCAGGGGGATAGGGATGAGGACACTGAACATTGAAGCTCGTGGATAGGGATGAGGCCACTGAACATTGAAGCAGGTAGCTCAGGATAGGCACTACAAGTCCCAGCAATGCAGAACCTAACACGGCACGTAGCTCAGCATGGTTGGTAAAAAATGATACTAGGTAACAAGGGAAGTATTAGTGTTGTAACGCACGGCCCAGTGTTTGTGTTGTGTTTAACATCACTTCCGTAACATTATGTGATGGTTTCGCTGAACTGTATTGCCGAAACTATGTTGGAACGCACAGCGCGAGTGTTTGGAACGCATCGCGCATGCGCAGTACGCAATTTCTGGCGGCAACGTCACTTCCGCAGCATCCTGTGATAGGCAGCAAAATATGACACTACACAGGCACACTCATATACTAGAAAGTTCACTGCAATTTTAGTACTGCCCCCTTCCAACCTATCCCCTCCCTTCCCACTATGTGTGCTAGGCTTACCTGTTCCTTCTCTGTGCCCAGAAATCCCATGGAGGGTTTCAACAATGGGAGGTCAACTAACATCCACTTCCTGATCTCCTCTGGCTAGTATGAACCCAGAAGCACTCAGCTCTACACTTCTAGGTTCAGAGCTGACAAATCCTGGTTGCTTTGACTGATAAAGAATTTAAATTAGGGTCTAATAGCCCCCTGGTGTCTCCTTAAAGAGAGTCTGCATCATCTACACTATGCTTTCACAGAAGGCCCTTTGTAGCACAAAATAAATAAGTTGAAAAAAAAAATCACAATTCACTGTTTAAACAATTTAAGGCTTTTAAAGCGCACAATTTTGGGACTTAGCACATTGCACAAAATGAAACAAAAACACACACACAGGCTTGCGCTGGCAGTGAAAAGGTTAAAGCAACCTAAGCCCTTAAGCCGGATGGATTGAATCTCGGTGCAGCAAGGAACAGCCAAGATTTGATCCATCTATGAGCAGGCTGGTTGCACTGAAATCAATCCATTAATCGACTTCAGTACAACCCGCCTGCCAGATTTTTTCATACAATCACTGCTCCCGGCAACTATAGCCACCAGCAGTGATCATTGTGTTCTGCCAGTAGGTAAGGCAGTGTGATGTCAGACCAGTGTAAAGCAGCAACAGTGTTCCTGATAGCCATCACACTAGTCCCAGTGTTACCAGACAACTGCAGCCAATATCACTGTTCCGGATCACTCCCACACCAGCCCCAAGGTTACCAGACCAGTTTAAGCCAGCAACAGAGTCCCTGATCACTGCCACACCAGGCTCCGTGTCACCAGACCAGAGGAACCAACAACAGTGTTCCTGATCACTGGGAAACGAGTGCAGCATTGCCTCTGCCTACTGCCTGTACTGACCCTGTCTTTTTTTTTTTACCATAATTGTACCGGCTGCCTGGACCAATCCTGGACCAAAACTCCAGGAACCACAGAAATTCTTTTGTTCTTCCTTTCTTCAGCCTCTAGTACTTCCTGGCCAGTGAACATGGCATTCCAGGGGGTCTTGTTTATAAGAGCAGGGACTGCTATAGGTGACATTATAGTAAGCTATATTTCCTGACTACTCATTCAGAGGCGACCATTACACTGTTTTTCATAGAATTGGGTGATGTTTGTGATACACAAGATATGTCTGGCACATAATCAGGCCAAAAAACGAAAAACACCTCACACATATAATATTGCCATACTCAGGAGAGTAAGCAAAATGTGTTTCGGTAAAAGATACATTTTCATTTTCTTTTTGCATTTCCCAAAAACGAAGTCTTCAGAATACTTTCCATGCCTTTTAAAATACTTTGACATGTTTCCTCTCCAAAATGTGGTCATTTTGTTGGTGTGTGTACTATCCTGGCACTCCAGAGCCTCCAAAATTGTGAAAAGTAGTCAGGAGATTAGATGTGTAATTTATGACCCTAGAAAGCCTGAAGGTGCTCCTTGGATTTGGGGCCTCTCTATATGGTAAGACTGTAAAAAAGTTTCACACAAGTGGTATGGCTATACAGTAGCAGAATGTGTTTGGGATGTAATTCTACATATGCTTAAGCTGTGTGTTAGAAATATCTTATTCATTGAAAAATATATATACAAATATATATTTTAATTTTCAAAAAATTCCAAAAAAATTCCAAAAACTTGTGGCAAAAACAAAAGAAGGCTTCAAGAGACTCACCATGCCTCTTATAAGATATCTTGAGGTGTTTACTTTCCAAAATGTGTAATTTTGTGGGTGTTTCTACTGTCCTGGTGCCCCAAGGCCTCCAAAAAGTATTAGGTAGCCAGAAAATTACATATATATATGTATAATTTTCTGTATGTTCCTAGAATGCCTAAAGGTGCTTCTTGGATATTGGTCTCTCACATGTGGTGTTTAAGCTCATTGAAAGCCCAAAGGTGCTCCTTACTCTGGAGGAGTAACATAATGTGTATTGGGGTGTAATTGCAAGTATGCCTATGTTGTGTGTGAGAAGTAACTTGCTAAAATGACAACGTTGCAAAAAAAAACACAAAAAAACACATTAAATGGAAATTCTTCATTTGAAAGAAAAGAAAACAAACCACACATTATATTTAATGTATTAATTAAAAAAAATTACAATAAAATTACAACTTCAGAAAAGTCACCATGCTTCTTACTAAATACCTTAGACTGTCTACTTTCCAAAAAGTGGAAATTTTGGGGTGTATTTGCACTGTCCTGGCATTTTAGAGCCCCAAGTTATGAGGTAGGCAGTAAGTACATTAGAATTGATCACTTTAATATACTGTATATACTATAGTTTGTAGACTCTATGCATTCTTACAGACTAAATAATATACACCTGTTTGTTTTTTTCACCAAGGAAATGGAGCAGAATACATTTTGGCCTATATGTATGAAGAAAGATTATTTATTTGCAGTTTTATAACAGAAACTAAAAAAAAAAAAAAAAACTCAATGGTGAATAAATACCATGTAAAAAAAGCTCTTTATTTGTGTACACTGTTGCATGACTAATTGCCATTTAAAGTATCACGGTGGTGAAATCTGAAAAGTGGCCTGTGCAAGAAGGGGATGAAACAATACAGTCTTTAAAGCGGAGGTCCACCCTAAAATGGACCTCCGCTCATCGGAATCCCCCCCCCCCCTCCGGCGCCACAATCGGCACCTTTCAGGGGGGAGGGGGGTGCAGTTACCTGGATAATCCAGGTAACTGCACCCACTTCCGGGCTAGCTCTCTGCGGAACGAGCGTAGGTTACGCCCCCGTTCCGCAAGCGCCCGCCCCCTTCAGCAAGTGCCCCGCTGCCTGCTGGGAAACACACAGCTCCCAGAGGCAGCGGGGACCGTCCAGATTGCGCCGCGCGGCTCGCGCATGCGCAGTAGGGAACCGGGAAATGAAGCCGAAAGGCTCCATTTCCTGATTCCCATACCCAAGATGGCGGCGGGACCCGGCAGCCGAGCGAGCGATCGGCTTCGGGTGCCGACATCGCGGGCGCGCTGGACAGGTAAGTGTCACTATTTAAAAGTCAGCAGCTGCAGTATTTGTAGCTGCTGGCTTTTAAAAAAAAAAAAAAAACGCGGAGTCCCGGTGGACTCCCGCTTTAAGTGGTTAAACTACTAAGTACTGCAATAAGGTTTAAATACCATATGCGTCAGTACTCTGGAGAGTCTTACCACAGCTATATCATAAAAAGCAGCAGAGCAGCTCTCCCATGGAGCTACAAGCCTCTTTGCACAGTGCAGCAATGAACAGTGTAAAAATGATAATGCCGTGTACACACGACCGGACTTTTTGACAGCAAAGGTCCAACGGAACGAATCCGCCGGACAATACGATCGCGTGTGGGCTTCATCGGACCTTTGCTGTCTAAAAATCTTACAGAATTTAGAAATAGAACGTGGTTAAATTTTTTTGGGCCAGAACTCCGCCAGAACCAGTTCCTATCGAGAAATCCGTTCTAGTGTATGCTAGTCCGACGGACAAAAACCAACGCTAGGGCAGCTATTGGCTACTGGCTATGAACTTCCTTATTCTAGTCCGGTCGTACGTCATCACGTTCAAATCCGTCGGACTTTGGTGTGATTGTGTGTGGCAAAGTCCGTTCATTCGGAAAGTCCATCGGAACTCCGCCAAAAGTCAGTCGGGAAGACCGTCAGACCTAGTCCGTCGAAGAGTCCGGTCGTGTGTTTGCGGCATTAGACTTTAATTTTGTACCCTTGTATTCTTGACTATTATAATTTACCAGTTTGTCATTATAGATGAGCAAGCAATAAAAACCCACTTCCCTGATGATTCATCAGAGTGGAGTCAGTTACATGCTTCACTGGGTGAATATTCAATTTATTGGTGTGTGAGTAAACTCACAGCCAAAAAGCGACTAACACGTTTACTACCAGCAGATTGTCCAGAGTGCCCCCATCCCACAGATGAAGGTTATTGTGATATCGTTTCTCCCATTTATTATGCATATAAATCACATACATTTCTCAGAACACTATAGTGCTGGAACTGCTGTTTCCTCTCTCTAAAATGCATTTTCCATGCAATTCTATTAAGAGAATTGACTAGGGAGCCAGTCACTTTTTCAAAGGAATATATGGAGAATGTACTGCAGAAAGGTCAAACAGGAAATTCATCTCACAGCAATTCTCTGGGTGTCACCATGAAAGAGAATCAGAAGAAATCTCCCTGTCAGGAAGGACATTGCAGCAGACAAAATGGCTCTTCTAGACAGCATCCTGTGCATAGGCACAGGCTAATTTGTGTTCCTGTAAATAGAAATTGTGCATGCACGCATGTACGTGCTTATTTGTGTGCATGTTTGCACATCTGTTGCTCACACCTGCACTCGCATTGGCGCCAAGCAGGCTATTTAAACTGAGCCTGTGCTATGCTTCAGTGCTGTCTACAGCGTTTCTGTGCATACCTGCAACCTGTTACTCTTCTTCTGACTACTGTTACAGACCTGGTTTGTCTTGACTATTTCTGAACTCTGCCAGCATTGATCTTGGCTTACCTCTGACCATGCCTCTGCCTGTTCCCCTTGCTGCTGCTCTACTGATCTGTTACAGACTTGGCCTGCATTCTGACATTTCTACTGCCTATGCAGATTTACATACGCTAAAAAAAATTTGGCAAACCCTAGCAAGTACTTTTTTTACAGAAAGTTTTGTTTCTTTTGGGGTAAAGGTTTTACATACATAAATGAAAGCTGATCATTGTACGCACCACCCCCGACAGTGTTAAATGGTTTGTCTTAACCCTCTCACTTCCATTTTTCCAAAGAATTGTCTTTCGAAAATCGTATCTAAGAATGTCATATGAATTTTACACCATTAGTGGGCTGCAGCAACAGCCGATTTTCGCGCGGAAATAAATTTTGAGGAATCGGACATGTTGGAATTTTTTGGAAAAACTAAGGATTTTCTAATCAATGATGAGAGAATCGTGCGAGAAATGTAATAGGAAAAGAAAATTTACGGAGAGATAAGAAGATTCCTGGCCACAAAATTATTTTCTGTAGCAACATGAGGTAAAATTGAAGGCTTGGTTGGCCGAATTTCGAAAATCAATGGTGGCACCATCGGATCACAAAAAAAACAAAAACTTTCTGATTTTGAAAAGAAAATTAGTTCGGAATTCAACCATGTATGGCCTGCATAAGACACGCCTGTGCAATAATCATGCTGTCTAATTAGCATCTTGATATGCCACACCTGTGAGGCGGATGGATTATCTTGACAAAGGAGAAGTGCTCACTAACATTTAGACAGATTTGTAAACAAAATTTGAGCAAAATAGGCCTTCTGTGTACATAGAAAAAGTTGTAGATCTTTGCGTTCAGCGCATGATAAATAGGGGCAAACACAAAAGTGTTGCCTTTATCATTTTGCTCAGTGTAATATGAGGTCAAACCTAAATAAAACTTTCAATTTGTATGCAATCAAGCCAGCCCTTGCACTACATAGTTGAAGGTAAATCTAATTGCATAATGTATGGCTAGATTTAGAGTGTTCATTTTACTGTAATGGGAGCATCTTCTGGCAATGTTTCCTGTGCAGATGTCATTGAATGGGCTCCCAAGGCAGCATTTTCAGTCATTTCAGTTTTGAACTGTAGGTTTATTTAACTAGACCAACCATCCAGCAGCTGGCGAGAAAAACAAGGCCATACAAAAATATCCTACGACATGATTCATTGTCATGTTACTGTACATCAGATAAAGAGCGGAACTCATGAGAAAACAAAGTCATTATCTTACTTTTCAGTCTTTTCATTTTTTAATCAATCACTGCCCAAAAAAGTAGATAGCTGGTGTTCTTCTGATGGGTTCAAGGGATACTTCGGCCTCCTAAAGTAAACCCACGTTGAGTTGTAATGAACAGCATAACATACTGTATATCAATAAGCATTTTGAGATATTTAAAAGAATATTGCCAAGTTCTGAAAACATTTACAGTATAATCAGTTATGGGGTACTGGTAATGAATGTATCTATGTCAAGTGGTACATGAGGTCAGGTGGCCCACACAAGATGGTAACACGGGGCAAAGTCTGGCTTTTATAAAGAATTTATTTTTCTTTGGACTTCTCTCAAATGCGTATTTTTATTTTTTTATTTACCTGTAAAATTCAGGGAAAAGTGTTTGTGCTATACAGCATACGAATAATAACAATGATGATAATGCTGTATTGATAATCCCCTTTATGTCTTTGTGACATACCAATCAAAGATCTAACCAGCTAACGGACTGACTTTTTAGACTAGCCATGCAGACAGGGCCGGTGCTTCCACTAGGCGGACTAGGCAGCCGCCTAGGGCGCACTGCCGCCTAGGGCGCCCGGCCACTGTCCACAGAGCTTGCAGTTGCAACTATACTATACTCCAGGCAGCCGCTCTGAGCCTCTGACATGTGTGAAGCAGGGCAGCGCCCGTGCCCCCCACCCGGTCTCTGCTGTAACATCAGTGCCATCATGTGCGTCCACACTCTACAGAACAACTCCCCTGCCGCTCTCTCGCCTCTGACATGTTTTCCAGCGGATTCTCACCCCTCAGCCAGCTTTCCGCTCTGAGTCAGAGGCTCTGAGTTCTGAGTCAGTGAGATGTGTCCTGTGTCCAGCACTCCCCCCCCCCGATGCTCTCCGCTCTTCACTACACGCTCTGACGTGTGTGTCCAGCCCCCCCCCCCGCGCTCGAGGACGCTCTTCTGGGCGGGCCGTGTCACACTGGAGTGGAGCGGAGTAAATCATGGGATAGTCTCGTAGTGTGGCGCCTGGCGGCGGCTCTCCGGGCCAGGTGGAGCCTGGAAGAGGCATGGGCAGAGGCAGGTACAGGTACAGGCATACACAGCAGAATTGTAGATTGTGAGCGAGAAACTGTCTTAATGAGCTTGTGTATACATTGAAAATGACATTCAATTTTCAATTGTTATGTGTATATTGTATGTATTTATATTCACTGATGATTGTTCTGCCAAAATGCCAAGTATGTAATGTACCAAGCCCCCCCCCCCCCCTGAGGCTGCATTGATTAGCAGTGGTGAAGTGGCATTGATGGGCACAGCTGAGACTGTATTTGATGGGCACAGGTGAAACTGTTTGATGGCCACAGGTGAAGCGGCATTAATGGTCACAGATGAGACTGCGTTTGCTGGGCACAGGGGAAGCGGCAAAGTGAGGGCACAAGTCAGACTGCATTTGAAGGCACAGATGAAGCACAATTAATGGGCACAGGTGAGACTGTGTTTGATAGGCACTGGTGAGACTGTGTTTGATGGGCACTGGTGGGGCTGCCTGTATTTGATGGGCAGAGGTGAAACTGTTTGATGGGCAGAGATGAAGTGGCATTATTGGGCACAGATGAGACTGCGTTTGATGGGCACAGGTGAAGCGGCATAGTGAGGGCACAAGTCAGACTGCATTTGATGGGCACAAGTGAAGCGGCATTAATGGGCACAGGTGAGACTGTGTTTGATAGGCACTGGTGAGACTGTGTTTCATGGGCACTGGTGGGGCTGCCTGCATTTGATGGGCACAGGTGAGGCTGTATTTGATGGGCACAGGTGAAGTGGCATTAATGGCCACAGGTGAGACTTTCCACAATTACTGGTTTACAAAGTGTTGCATGGAAAATAGTAGCAGCCATTAAAAAAGGTGTACATGGGCAGGGCAAAGGGCTGGGATCAGGGGTGGAGCCGGGGGGGCGGCAAAATGAGGTTTCGCCTAGGGTGTCAAAAATCCTTGCACCAGCCCTGCATGCAGATGGGCAGAAGTGCACTCAGTTCCATTGCAGGACTGGGCTGTGATTTATTTAGCTTTCAAAGATTTTGTGTAAAGAGTGTTTGACATGGTTTAGCCCTAGAACAACCATTCTCAACCAGGATTCCATGGAACCTAAGGCTTCCTCCAGAGGTTGCTAAGGATCCCTTGAGTTGTGGCTGATTAACCTCCCATCTGATGGTGCCTATGTAGTTTTGGGGTCAGAACCAGCAGCATGACACCAGTGATGTTTTTTAGCTGTTTGTATGGGTAAGCATTCTGACTGCCACTGAAAGTAGGACATTCTTCACACTGACCCCCAATGAATATTTTTTTGCAGGGGTTCCCTAAGACCTGAAAAACATTTTAAGAGTTCCTGTGGGGTAAACCTATTGAGAAAGGCCTAAAACCTAGAGAAAACTTCCCTTTTGATCCACAACGTGCAGTACATTTTAAAAGTGTGGCGTATTTCTGTAGAGCAGGGGTGCTCAACCTTTTTAAGAGCGAGAGCCATTTACGTGAATAGCATAACAAACCTTTTACTCCTGCAGCCACTGAATGCTGGTGTGAGACAAAGATGGGAGGAGAAGCCGGCTTTCAGTGGTTGCAAGAGGAAAATGGAGAGGTTCCTGTATATTCCGCCCCCACTGCCCCCTTCTGTCCAAGTATACAACAGAATGCACAGGCCCCCTGGAGCATGGGGCAGGGTCTCCACTGGGACTCCTGATGCTACACCAGTGGTTTTAAGGCTCCCCAAAATGCAATGTAAAAAAGCCCTTACTCTCCCGAGCCCTTTAAGGCTGCTTTCACACTGATGTGCTGTGGTTTTCCCAAACTTCTGCATGATACAGGATATAACAGAAGTGCACTTACCTGGTTTGAGGTCAAGGGCCACATCAGAGGGCTCCGAGGGCCACAGGTTGAGCACCCCCTGCTGTGGAGTATGGCAAGAGAAGTTTGACAATGATATAAAGCCTGCTATGGTAAATGGAATAAGGGAGAAGTAAAACATTTTCCTGGTGATAAAAAATATTGAACATGCTAGAGTGTAAAAAAAAATATATATAGAACACTAGCTACGGAAAATAGTAGTATACACAGCTATTCAACGCTTTATATATATATTTCTTAAAAAATTTATTTTCCTGTTCAATACACAAGTAGAAGTAAAATGTATGTAAACCCTAATAACAAACTTATATTATTTGCTTTCTTTTGACCTGTAAAATATACCGTTATGAGAATTTTGCTATATCTGTTTGAGAAGTGCCAAAAAAATACATGTTCATCTTGCCAGAAATGTAGTGCTGCCCATGGAGTGAGAAGAAGTGTATTGCTAGGTTCACCAGCTGAAAATAAAGGGAAAAAAGGCTGATAAAAGAAATGAATTCAGCCACCACATTATAAAGTGGATGTAAACCCTTACATGTACCCAGTGAACTGACTGGCATCAGGTGAAATACAGATATTTAGGCGCTCAGAAGTGCTACACTAAGTAAACGTTACATTAAATGATCATAAATTTATACATATGTCACAAAGTAAAATAATATACAGTATCTCACAAAAGTGAGTACACCGCTCACATTTTTGTAAATATTTTATTATGTCTTTTCATGTGACAACACTGAAGAAATTACACTTTTCTACAATGTAAAGTAGTGAGTATACAGCTTGTATAACAGTGTAAATTTGTTGTCCCCTCAAAATAATTCAACACACAGCTATTAATGTATAAATGACTGGCAACAAAAGTGAGTACACCCCTAAGTGAAAATATCCAAATTTGGCCCAAAGTGTCAATATTTTGTGTGGCCACCATTATTTTTCAGCACTGCCTTAATCCTCTTGGACATGGAGTTCCCCAGAGCTTCACAGGTTGCCACTGGAGTCCTCTTCCACTCCTTCATAACGACATCACAGAGCTGGTGGATGTTAGAGACCTTGCACTCCGCCACCTTCCGTTTGAGGATGCCCCACAAATGCTCAATAGTGTTAAGGTCTGGAGACATGCTTGGCCAGTCCATCACCTTTACCCTTTAGCAAGGAAGTGGTCATCTTGGAAGTGTGTTTGGGGTTGTTATCTTGTTGGAGTTTGCCCTGCAGTCCAGTCTCTGAAGGGAGGGGATCATACTCTGCTTCAGTATGTCACAGTGCACAATACCATTCATGGTTCCCTCAATGAACTGTATCTCCCCAGTGCCGGCATTACCCATGCAGTCCCAGACCATGACACTCCCACCACCATGCTTGACTGTAGGCAGGACACACTTGTCTTTGTACTACTCACCTGGTTGCCACCACACATGCTTGACACCATCTGAACCAAATAAGTTTATCTTGGTCTCATCAGACCACAGGACGTGGTTCCAGTAATCCATGTCCTTAGTCTGGTTGTCTTGAGCAAACTGTTTGATGGCTTTCTTGTGTATAATCTTTTGAAGAGGCTTCCTTCTGGGACAACAGCTATGCAGACCAATTTGATGAAGTGTGTGGTGTATGGTCTAAGCACCGACGGGTTGACCCTCCACCCCTTCAACCTCTGGAGCAATGCTGGCAGCACTCATACGTCTATTTCCTAAAGACAACCTCTGGATATGACGCTAAGCATGTTCACTCAAGTCCTTTGGTCAACCATGGCGAGACCTGTTCTGAGTGGAACCTGTCCTGGTTAACCGCTGTATGGCCTTGGCCACCATGCTGCAGATCAGTGTAAGAGTCTTGGCAATCTTCTTATAGCCTATGCTTTCTTTCTGTAGAGCAAGAATTCTTTTTTTCAGATCCTCAAAGAGTTCTTTGCCATGAGGTGCCATGTTGAACTTCCAAGGACCAGTATGAGAGAGTGAGAGCTATAACACCAAATTTAACACACACCTGCTCCCCATTCACACCTGAGACCTTATAACACTAACGAGTCACATGAAACCGGGGAGGGAAAATGGTTAATTACGCCCAATTTGGATATTTTTCACATTTGGACATTTTCACTTTACACTCTTTTACAAGCTGTACACTCACTACTTTACATTGTAGCAAAGTGTAATTTATTCAGTGTTGTCACATGAAAAGATATAATAAAACATTTACAAACATGTGAGGAGTGTACTCACTTTTGTGAGTTACTGTATATAAATAATAAATAAATAAATATATATATATATATATATATATATATATATATATATATATATATATATATATATATAGGTTTAAGGTTTACAGCCATAAGGTTTATTTTATGGATGCAAACAATTACAATTAAATTAACATTGTATAATTGTATCATAAGGTATAATAAAAACAGTATGAATAAACAATGGTATGTATGAGTGCAGCCAAATAATGTTCAGAGTTATAAGCCTCGGTTTCATGTGTAGATTATATCATATAGAAATACAGAAAAAGAAAAAACAAAATTACATAGGGTTAGTTAAATGATATATATATATATATATATACAGTATATATATATATATATATATATATATATAACTCCCAAGAACCTAGTATGAAAAAAAGTGTCCACAGCGGGCCACTAATAGTGTACCCATAAAAATTCAAAGTTCACAAGAATGCTTGATCCAGTAATGATCCATAAATAATAACAGTTTGTTTGCCCCTGCTCAAAAAAATGGAGCACCAGCCACCACTGCACTCAGTGCTCTTAAATGAGACAAGTACACACTATAGAGGTATATGTGTTGCTCATATTTTATGTCGGTGGTTTACAACCACTTTAAGGCTCATTATATTTTTGCGTTTACAAGCATTTTAGTCTTGATATTACAGGACAGGTGCACTTAAAACAGCAAACATATCTTAAAGTTTGAAATAGCCTTTACAGAAACTTGACTATTGACAACATTTAATATACCCATAAAGGAGAAGGACACCGACAGGAACAGTAGAAGTGACCTGGACCCTGCTTACAGTAAGCTTAGACTCCAATCCATTATCCATACTGAATAGGTGGCTGGGTTAAAAGGGCTGCCATTAATTTAAATAAGTGTCAATTTAGGAGGGGGGTTACTCATATTTAGACTATATTATTTTATGTGACTTCTATACAAAATCATTGCCATCTGTTTCCTGGTATTTGACGGAAAATTCAAGTTGAAAATGAACACATTTTATATGGCTAGGTTCACACTATTGCAGGTGATTGCAAATGCAGGAATCGCAGCGATCGCCGCACCTGCAACCACAAATTGATCTTTAAAAATGCGTGGGGTTGCTATTCATTCTTAATGGCACTCCACGCATCTAAAAATGCAGCACATTTGTGGGTGCCAGGAACCACAGGGAAGTCGCATGGTGCCGCTGCATTTTTAAAATGCATACGTTCCAGTGGTGGTTGCATGTTATTGCTTAGGGCGGGCTTCCTGACATTGACAATGGCAGAACATGCCTGCACAATGAGCATAAGCATAAAAAAGCTACCAGTATTAGGTAATTTAGGGGACTAAAGGATCAGGGCCGGGACAAGGGAGTGGGTCAAAGAGACGGCTGCCCTGGGTGCAAGGGTTTACTGAAGGGATGGGGGACGCCTTCCTTCTGTTACAAGGCTGACAGGAGTAGTGACAGTGGGAGTGATTTTGACAAGCTGGTGACTGTTTAGTGGAGGATCCCCTAAGTTTACACATCATGAACGGGGGTGGTTTGGCATCTTTGCCCTGGGCGCTGGATGACCTTGTAAATGACAGAGAGGTCCAGGACATTACGGCGTCTTGTCTCAAGATGGAGGAGTTCTGGGATCCTTTTTATTCTGTGGATTGGATGATGAAGTGGTCTCCTCCAACTCTACCATCTTGAGACAAAACACTGTTATATCCGGGACCTCTCTATCCTTTAATCCCATAAATTACCTAGTAGCTCTTTTTCCACAGATTAGAAAGGATCCCATCAATCTTCCAACACTACCATTTAAAAAAAGGACAATGTTATCTCCTGGACCTCTCTGTCTTTAAAGCCCCATACACACGGGCTGAATGCCAGAAGACATCGGCCAGTTTAATAATAACCGACCGACATTCGGCCCATGTGTACGGGTGTCGGTCTGACAGGAAAACCAGCAGCCAACTGATTCCCGATCAGCGCCCTCAGTCAATGGCCATATTTCATGCTTCACCCTAAAAAAAGATGGTAATATGAAACATGGCCAGAGAAGTGGACATAGTTCTTTAACTGACCAATGAGTAAGTATTTGAAATGAATTATATACAGATTTTGGCAAAGAGCCACAGACCACTTGTACTGAATTTTTAGCTGATAAACAATCCACTGTTGCTGTTATGGACACATTCCAAGAAATGTATAAGACAGTCTTCCCATACCAAGACAACACATTTTATGTAACCCTATACACCATATTCAGCAATCTTATACACTGCCTCTGGGTGAGGTCACAACCTCCTGTTGGTCTCGGCACTCAGTAATTTATAATGCAATGTGTGTTAATGAGACCACAGTGGACTCAGAGAGGGCGATATATATAGGCTTATTCCCGCAGTTGATTGGGGCTGTATGCCGCCAAAATCAGCATTTCTTTGCAGCAGGGATGCAAAGGAGTTTAAATTCAGTTGCAGAGAGCAGCCTATACAAAATCGCAAAGGCTGTTCGCATGTAACTGCACAATCAAGCAATTGGAAGAAATTGGAAAAGAAAACAGAACGTTAATGAACTGTCAGCCGGATCCTTGTCAGCACCTGAGCAATGCGGTAGTTTTACAGTACAGGGGATAAAAAGAGGCCGAAATCAAGTCAAATTCAGCAGTCATTGGTGTTTTTATATCTGACTTATTTCAGCTTTAAGAGAAAATCTTACCAAGAACATGTGCTTGGACATACAGAAGTTTTAATAGATATAGAAAATTGGATACATTTTTTCATAAGAATAAATAATGAACAAAAATATTGAAATGGCGAATTTCATACACCGCCTGTAATATATACGTATATATATATATTACAGACAATGTGGAAAATTTGCCAATTTATACATTGCCTACACATTGCCTGTAACATATACTGTATATCACACGCTGAAGATTGAAAATCACTATTTACATTTCAAAATCTTCATAAAGGTAGCAAGGCATGGTGAATGAAATTCATATATGGAGCATAGCGTGACGGCGCCTTGAACGCCCCCAGTTGCAGGGTGTTGTACACAAATATAAAGTCGTTCACAATTCTGAAAACTGGCACTGAGCCGATCGAGTATGCCCGCCAAGATTCTTTCGATCAGCTATGTGCCAACTTTATTGTTATGAACAACACCCTGCAAATGGGGATGATCAAGGTACTGTTGTGCTTCGTTCCCTATATGGATTTTATCCAACCCCTCCTTACTACATTTCTGAAGACTGGAAGCTTTAAATATAGACTTTAAACCTTCAGCATGTGATATATACACAATTTTATGTTTATTATCTATATATAGTATGTGTATTTTATTATGTTTATAAATAATGCATAACAATAACTAATTCTGTTTAGTAGATTGAGACAGATTTCAAATAGGTGCTGTTAACTGGTTAATGTTTTTACTTAATTTTTAGCCCTTTTAGCTCCAAAAGACCATATCACCAGACCATTCTTTTCAAAGAAAATCTTTTCATAAGAATATATGTGCATTTAAAGCTGATTTCCAGCTTTACTGTCACTTTACCTAGTTTGTTTAGACCACCAAGCTGGCCCAAGTAAAATATGTACCTACACCATTGTGCGCCCACATTGCACATTGTCAAGACTGTATGTAGCCTCAGTTACATACAGTATACAGCCTTGTGTTCTGGGTGTAAGACAAAACTTGGCAGCCTCACACCTGCACAAAATATACTAAAGCTGAGCTGCACTATGAATGAATACAAAGCTTCCTCCGATTGGATGAGGCTGAGAGTAAGGCAGGTGATGTCACAATCTCTGACATATTCAATAGGAGGGAGATTTGCATTCATTCATGGAATATAAAGCTGCCTATGAATGGTTGAGTGCTGCTCAACCCGACTCTATTTTGTTCAGAGTGTGAAATGGGAAGGACTAGTCTTACACCTGGGACATATAGCGTATACTGTTTGTAGCTAAGGCTACATAGAGTTTATATATTTCAGCCAGCAAAAAATAGCTCATTTGGGCCAGAGTTGTCGTTAGGAGCACCTTCTTAAATTGACAGGACTAATCTGTTTACCAAATAAGCACATACTGTAGCCAGTCTGTGGGAACCAGAATTATTGTTGGTTGGGGATCAAATACTTATTTTACTCACTGAACTGCAACTCACTTTATAACATTTGTATCGTGTTTTTTATGGATTTTTGGTTGATATTCTGTCTGTATCATTTAAAAGACACCTATTAAATAAAAATATAAAAATTATAGACCTTTCATTTTTTTGTAAGTGGGCAAACCTATAAAATCTGCAGGGGATCAAATAATTATTTTCCCCACTGTAGTTAAAGTGAAAGTAAAGCTGGAATTCAGCATTGACATTTTTTTGCATGTTATTTATCTGTAATAGCCTTGCTTGTGTAGACATCTAACCACTTGCTGACCAGCCACCGTCATTATACAGGATCCCACGAACCATCGTAGCTATGTCGGTCCCTTTAAGTGGGATGCTGCGCAGCGGGGGTGCCAAAGCAAGTGACCGGCGGTCACGATGACCTCCGGCCACGAGCGATTGCGGGAATGAGAGGCACAACAGTGAGGAGAGAAGAGAGAGATTGTAAGTTCGTAGCAGCTGGGAACCACGATCTCTCATCTCCTATAGTCAGTCCTATCCCCCACAGTTAGAACACACACATAGGCAACACAGTTAACCCCTTGATCGCTCCCCTAATGTTAACCCCTTCCCTGCCAGTGATATTTATACAGTAATCAGTGCCTTTTTATAGCACTGATCACTAGATAATTGTCAATGGTCCCAAAAATGTGTCAAAAGTGTCCGATGTGTCCGCTATAATGTCGCAGTCTCGATAAAAATCACAGATCACCAACATTACTAGTAAAAAATAAAATAATAATAATAATAAAAATGCCATAAATCTATGCCCTATTTTGTAGATGCTATAACTTTTGCACAAACCAATCAATATACCCTTTTTGCATTTTTTATCACCAAACACATGTAGAAGAATACATATTGGCCTAAACTGAGGAAAAAAATCGTTTTTTTATTAAAAAATTGGGGCTATTTATTACAGCAAAAGGTGCAAAATGTTGTGTTTTTTTTCACAATAGTTGCTCTATTTTTGTTTATAGCGCAAAAAAATAAAAACCGCAGAGATGATCAAATACCACCAAAAGAAAGCTTTATTTGTGGGAAAAAAGGACATCAATTTGTTAGGGTGCAGTGTCGCACGACCACACAATTGTCAGTTAAAGCGACACAGTGCCAAATCGCATAAAATGGCCTGGTCATTGAGCAGCCAAATCTTCCGGGGCTGAAGTGGCTAAAAGCCCTTTAGATCTAGCAGCAGTCGGAGGCTCTAAGTAGCCCCAGATTGCTACTCTGTGCTGCCATCTTGGATGTGATGTCTGCAGCCCCAGCAAACTCAGAGCTGTCAAGTGACACTATAATATTCTCCATCACTTCTCCCTGCATACAAGTTTAGTTAGGAAGGTGAAGGGATGGACAAAGGAGCTGGGCCAGTACAGACAGTAATTAGACACTCCCAGAAGAGAAGAATATGTTATGCAAAGAGGGAGAGGGCTTTTCTAGGGAACTGACTCTTACAAATGTTCTAATAAGTACAATGTTACATTGCAAATGAATAAAAATAATTTATGGGAAGGAAAAACACTACAAGGTAACATTAAATTAATTGACTTTTCTGTGTGTTTACCTTGCAATTTTGTAAGTTGGTGGCAAGGTCTTTTTAATGCTGATTTCATTGGGTGTGGTTAGTTTGAATAGGTATCAACAGTGCCCATGCAGCTTTATGCTATGGAGTCTGGTAAGTCAGTAAAAGGGACAGAGATCACTTCTGATTACCTTGGAATGGCAATGGTTTCTGTCTTGTTCCTGTCAGCTCTTTTGCATTATACAGTTTGAGGAAATCACAAAATAAAACAAAATAGAAATACAATAATATGTCACTAAAACAGGAAAAGGACACGAAGGTCTTTGTGTACAAGAATTAGAACCTCAGACTCTTTCCTTACTGAGAAAAAAAACGTTTTTTTTTGTTTTTTTAAGTATATCACGATCTTTTGTACTAATTTGCATTCACAATACACTTTTTGTATTTGCAGCGCTACATCTATAGGAGCCACTGATTTAACCATTCACTCTGGCTCCAATAAACAGTCTAATGCCCCGTGCACACGATCAGACTTTCCGACAATAAAACCGTGGATTTTTGTTCAAAGGGTGTTGGCTCCAACTTGTCTCACAAATCAAGTCACACAGTCACACAAATCTTGGCCAACAATTAGGAACATAGTGACGTACAAGGCGTACATGTTATCTCCATTACGAATGCTAGTTTTACAAGTCTGAAAACTCGTACTTGATTCTGAGCATGCGTGGACTTTTGTGCGACGGACTTGTGTACACAGAATCGGAAAGTCTGACGACAGACATTTGTTGGTGGAAAATTTGAGCTGCTAGCCAACACTTCTTTAGCGGAAAGTCTGACAACAAATGACCGATGGAGCATACACACGTTCAGACTTACCGCCAACAAGCTCACATCCAACATTTCCCATTGGAAAAATCTGATTGTGTGTACGCGGCATAAGGGTTGTCTTTTTGCAGTTTATTGCTTGTAGCACTTGGGATGGGAGAAGGATGCAGGCAGGGGAGGGCTGGGCCAGGGGGTAGGGATGCAATTGCCCCCTGGGCTGCTCTGATATGCGGTGGCAAAGGCTGCTGTGTCGTCAGCTCAAAACCGCAACATGCACAGTTCTTGAGCTGGCCGAGTCCAGTACTGTGAGCCAGCGATGTCTTCATGTCAGGGCTGACAGTCTGTGTTACACAGCACAGCCCCGCCCAGCCCCTCCCTACTCCACACCATTGGCTGGCAGAGGCTGGACCTGCTCTCTGCTCAATCTGAGCAGTTGGCTGGAATCCAGTGAGGCTCCTGGGAGGCTGGGACCATCCAAGTAAGTGAGCTCCTCCTCTCTCCTCCTCTCTGCAGCCAAAGAATTTTTTTCTAGCAGCCTGTGCCAGTACCTTGCCCTCCTAGGGCTAGGTGGTATGATGAGGGCTCTCACTGACATGCCGCAGTTTGGCTGTAGTGCTGGTGTACTGGCAGCCATCCTGCATGTTGCCCCTGGGACATAGAGGATGCACATTTTTACTGCATGTTCTGAAAGTGCACAAAACGTCCTGCATGCTGCATGTTTGGTGCACTTTCAGAACATGCAGCAACATTCAGTAACCTAAAAGAAGTCTGAGGGGGTGTGACACCCGCCAGTACACCCGCACTGCAGCCAAACCGCAGCACACAAGTGTGAGTCTAAATGCTTGTATTCACTTGCAGCAGCCACTGCCACTCCTCTGAAAAGTGATCCATGCTTAGGTCACTTTTCAGCGGCATTTGACAGGCAGTGAAGAGTTGATATCACATTTCATCCCTTCCTGCTTTAACCCCCCTAAATGCCAATCCCTGCAGGTAATGGCATAGTTCACTTTGAACTCCACCTTATTTCCATTACTCTCTGTAGGTATTAGATGTGGTCTCACCTTTTTGTTTGCACATCTAATACCAAAGGGTACTTTCACACTGGGACGATGTGGGTGGTAGTGGTACAGCGCTGCTCGTTTTAGTGGTGCTTTACCATTGTTTTAGTGGCGCTAGCGGGCACTTTTAACCCCCACTAGTGGCCAAAGAAAGTGTTAAAAACGGCCGTGTTGCATTCATTTCAATGGGCTGGGCACCTCTCCCAAACCGCCCCAATAATGCTGCTTGCTGGACTTTTCAGAATGTCCTTCAAGCGCACAGCCCCAGTGGGAAACCTGGGGTGGCATAAGAAGCGCTTTACAGGTGCTATTTTTTAGCACTAAAACGTTTGTACAGTGCGTTCAGTGTTAAAGGACCCTAAAGAGAGTTCTGGAAATAAGGTGGAGATCAAAGTGAATTTCTACACCTAAGTGGAGCCCCCCTTTCAGAAGATTTGAGAATATTATTAAACCCAGAGACTGGTGGACTTAGTGCCTGCACAGAAAGTGACTGCTCTCTCTGTGCAGGCAGTGTGAAGCGGTCTCTCTCTGTGGAGGCAGTGTGAAGCAGTCTCTCTCTGTGGAGGCAGTGTGAAGCGCGGTCTCTCTCTGTGGAGGCAGTGTGAAGCGCGGTCTCTCTCTGTGCAGGCAGTGTGAAGCGGTCTCTCTCTGTGGAGGCAGTGTGAAGCGCGGTCTCTCTCTGTGCAGGCAGTGTGAAGCGGTCTCTATCTGTGGAGGCAGTGTGAAGCGCGGTCTCTCTCTGTGCAGGCAGTGTGAAGCGGTCTCTCTCTGTGCAGGCAGTGTGAAGCGCGGTCTCTCTCTGTGCAGGCAGTGTGAAGCGGTCTCTCTCTGTGCAGGCAGTGTGAAGCGGTCTCTCTCTGTGGAGGCAGTGTGAAGCAGGGTCTCTCTCTGTGCAGGCAGTGTGAAGCGGGGTCTCTCCCTGTGGAGGCAGTGTGAAGCGTGGTCTCTCTCTGTGGAGGCAGTGTGAAGCGGGGTCTCTCTCTGTGGAGGCAGTGTGAAACGGTCTCTCTCTGTGGAGGCAGTGTGAAGCGGGTCTCTCTCTGTGCAGGCAGTGTGAAGCGGGGTCTCTCTCTGTGGAGGCAGTGTGAAGCGGTCTCTCTCTGTGGAGGCAGTGTGAAGCAGTCTCTCTCTCTGTGCAGGCAGTGTCAAGCAGTTTCTCTCTCTTTGGGGCAAAGTGGAGCAGTCTCCCTCTCTTTCTGTACGGGGAATGTGGTGTAGATGGGTGCTGAGCTGATTCAGTGGTTCAATGGGCCACTTGACTGGTCTTGCCCCCCAGGCCTAAGGCTGCCAGCCCTCCCCTGGATGCAGGTGGTATGGGATACTATAGGCACGCTAAATTGTAACAGGAAACCATTCTTGTCTAGGCTAGGCTTCTATGAACAGTCTTTATGCCAAGGGTTAATAGGAATGGCCAGAGCTGAGATCCTAAAGGAGTTGCCTCAGAAAGAGCTACTGCTGGCACTTATCCTTAAAACAGCATCCAGTCACTTGGATCTTGAGTTCAGGCCTATTCTCACAATGTCTCTCCAGGACTGCTGAACTCCTTATTTTCTTTCAGACATCGCTATGCTTCAGGACAACTAATCAGTTTGTAGCTTCCACCAGACAATCTCCAGGGAGGGAGGCGTTAATACTAACAATAAATAATAGAAGATGATCCCCAACTCCATACATGGTCTTAAATCTTTTCAAATGTATTGATACTCCATAAAAGACAAGTAGGTACAGCAGATGTTAACGTGTTTCAGCCATGACTTAACACTCACAATGCCACAGGACAGCTACACACCTTCCAGCTTCCACCTACTACTCTTCAGTGAGTCCTCCAGACCAAATCTTTAGGTGAGACTCTGTAGGGGAGGCCCCACCCTCAGAGACTATACTTTTTTTGATGAAACTGTATTTCATTAACTTACATTTCATTAACTTTTTATGTCAGAGAATTTAATTGCCCATGTTCTCTTCACCCGGCTAAAAGTGCTCTCATGAATCTGTGTTTTTTGTTTTCAGATCCTTAGGTAATACTGCTTAGTTAGCTCCAAAGATGGTTAGGAATAAACCCCCCAGCTCTGCCACAGCTGGGACCTTGATAAACATCAGTAAACTCCAGTAAAACTGCTTAGAGGGGTAGAGCCCCTGAGGCTTTGGACTTCTCCAGCAGGACAAGACATGGCTTCTCCAGACCGTAGACTATTAATGTTCCCTCTTAATAATAAATAATAGAAGACGATCCAACTCCATACATGGTCTTAAATCTTTTCAAATGTATTGATACTCCATAAAAGACAAGTAGGTACAGCAGACGTTAACGTGTTTCAGCCATGACTTAATACTCACAATGCCACAGGACAGCTACACACCTTCCAGCTTCCACCCACTACTCTTCAGTGAGTCCTCCAGACCAGATCTTTAGGTGAGACTCTGTAGAGGAGGCCCCACCCTCAGAGACTATACTTTTTTTTATGAAACTGAATTTCATTAACTTACATTTCATTAACTTTTTATGTCAGAGAGTTTAATTGCCCATGCTCTCTTCACCTGGCTAAAAGTGCTCTCATGAATCTGTGTTTTTTGTTTTCAGATCCTTAGGTGATACTGCATAGTTAGCTCCAAAGATGGTTAGAAATAGACCCCCAGCTCTGCCAAGGCTGGGACCTTGATAAACATCAGTAAACTCCAGTAAAACTGCTTAGAGGGGTAGAGCCCCTGAGGCTTTGGACTTCTCCAGCAGGACAAGACATGGCTTCTCCAGACCGTAGACTATTAATGTTCCCTCTAGCCATCTACTGTACACACCTCCCAAGGTATTGGCTGCATCACAATAAATATTCAAGCTGCCTATTTGACTCTTCCGGACCACTATGTTCTAGAAGCCTCTAGAAGACAGGGGGAAGCAATCAAACCTGCAGCTTGTCGGATCCAGAACAGTCCAAACAAATCAACAGCTGCACCAATGATTACAGAGGAGCCAAAAAGGACTACATTTACCTAGCATCCTAACAACCTATCTAGGAGGGTGCTACATATTGTATCTTACAAACATTGTGCTGTGGTGTATTTTAACATTTATTTTTTACAAAATCTCAAATACAAAGTAAGTTAAAAGATGAGGACCTGGTGACTGTTGATGAGATTGATCTATTCCATGCTCTTGCACATCCTCCAGCGGTGGCATAGTGGCAGTGCACAATGGGCATGCATTAGAAATGTATCCCAGTTTTCAGAACAAATCAACAAAGCTGTTCATATATTGGATACAAAGGAAAGAAAATATAATTTGAAGCCATTGTGTTAAGAGTTTTAAAAACTTTGTAAAAAAAACTGCGTGAACAGCTGAATCATTTCCTTGCCAATCATTATGACACATCTTTGACAACGGATGGATTTGTGTACATCCTGCAAGGATGCTCTTTATTTTCTCATAGAAGGATGTCTGCATTTTTAATTTACTGCTGTCCCCTTGAGATGCCACAGAATAATCAGAATGTTGCATGTTTACAGTTCATTCCCACTGACAATGGAAAGAAAAAAAATCTACTGGTAGATAGCACTTTGGATTGTAATGGAAAAAAGAACCAGTAATCCCATAATGCATACTGCAGACAGAGTTTTTGTTCAACAGTTAGATGTGAGTACCCAGGAAACACTAATTCCCACGCTGAAACATTTTTTTCAACGTTTGTGTCCTTAGCTTGTCCCCAGTTCCAGCATTCGCTGCAAGTAAGAGAACTAATTACCATTTGTTAAAGTATTCCACTTCACATAAATTGTTATGTAAATTGGACGAGCTGGATAACTGTCTGTTTGCCCTTAGTCACAGATTTTGCAGAAGCAAAAAAGAAAAAAAAAGTGGTACTGTATTTCTGCAATGTTAGTTAAAAAAATAGTAATATTTAAAACTTTTGTCATTATAGATAGAAAGTGGAATGGTTAGCACATCTGTCTGATATAATGTGGAAGGGTTAAAACCTCTGTGTGATTTTTCTTTCTACAGAATAACATAGTTGAAGGGGTGCTGGGAACTTTTAGGCAGCACAGACTTTAGACAGTGTAGTCAGATGAAGGAAAATTTCAGAGAATCTAAAGCCTGGCATACATGATGAGATTATTAAACAATTGATTTTTTTTTTTTTTTTTTTTTGCATACTCGTCTCTATTTCGAAAATGAAGAAGTTACTAAAGTTACGAAAAAATTCTCGTACAACAGAATAAAAATTCGGAAGTGATGTAACGCATTGCAGACAGTAGTAAACAAAATGATTGTGCAAGTAGAACACACAAGCTGCAGGCAAAAACACAATATGATGGATTGTAGATGGCAAGTGAAGATAAAGAGTTGCCGCACTGAAGAATAAATAATTTGAAGAAATGAAATGTGAAAAAAGCAAAAAAAATGTAAAGTCTATATAGCAAAGCAGTTCATAATGTTATCCATAGTGACCAAACAAGGTACAAGTTCCACAGGTTGAAAATTTACATGATGTGCATCCAATATAAATGGGAGTGATAAATCAATGAATTGATCCCCCAAGTTCACCTCCGCCAAAAAAATGAAAAGATGCTCCCAATGACGTAAATTCTGACGAAATGCGTAGCACATAGTCCACGCTTGTGATGTCACTACACTCGCTGAATCTACAAGGAATTTGGATTGGTTCCTGGGAACAAATATCACTGTTTACATGTTGACTTTTATATGCTACACTGTGAGTTATTAGTACTATTCTGTTTTAATAAATGTGTTTATGGTTTTACTCTATCTGGGTATTTTCAATTTATCCCCATGTTCATCATGATGGAGTGATCCTTATTACTAGCCATGATATAATTTTTACTACCGTGTTTCCCCGAAAGTAAGACAGTGTCTTACTTTCTTTTTATCCCCAAAAGCCCCACTATGTCTTACTTTCGGGGTATGTCTTATATTGGAAAAAAATCCCAGCATGCAGAGCTGCACTGCGCTACAGAAGAGGACTACAAGTCCCAGCAAGCAAGGCTGCACTGCATTACAGAGGACTACAAGTCCCAGCATGCAAGGCTGCACTGTACTACAGAGGAGGCCTACAAGTCCCAGCATGCAAGGCTGCACTATGGAGGACTACAAGTCCAAGCATACAAAGCTGCTATGCTCAGCAGAGGAGAACTGTAAGCCCACACAGCCCGGTATGTTGGGACTTGTAGTCCTCCTCAGCTGCATCTTGCAGTTACATAATAAGAGCTGCAGAGAATCTCTTCACACCCCCCCTCCCCCTCCCCCTCCTTGGTCTCTCTCTGTATGACCAGCACTGACCTGTACCGGGAGGACACAGAGCCAGTGACACCTGTCGGCAGTGATCCGGGACCTGGCGCAATAATCCCCTTCTCTGTGGTTGCGTCACGCCGTTCTGATCAGTCTCGGGCAGCGGCTGTCACTCACAGCCGAGCAGAGTGAAGCCACCTCCCCCTCCTCTTGTATGGCTACACAGTGCTGTGTATGGAGGAGGAGGAGGAGGGGGAGGCGGCTTCAGTGAAGCCGCCTCCCCCTCCTTCTCCTTCATGGACAGCACTGTGTAGCCATACAAGAGGAGGGGGAGGCGGCTTCACTCTGCTCGGCTGTGAGTGACAGCCGCTGCCCGAGACTGATCAGAACGGCGCTGTCTCTTCAGTCGGAGGGGGAGGGCGCTGGCCTGGCACCCCCCCAGGGTGTGGCACCCGGTGCGGCCCGCACCCCCTGCCCCACTCTTAGTACGCCACTGGAGGCGGAAATACCCCCGTGTTTCCCCGAAAGTAAGACATATGTCTTACTTTCGGGGTACGGCTTATATTAGCCGACCCCTCTGAAACTCCCGATACGTCTTACAATCGGGGGTGTCTTACTTTCGGGGAAACACGGTACTATACAAGGGGAGCAGTATTGGATTTCCAATTTTGGGTATATATACAGTGCTCTTATAATTTAAAGTCTATTGTTTCTGGTAAGGAGACAATCTTATCATTTTTCGGTGGAGATGAACTTGGGTGATCAATTTATTAATTTATTACGCCCACTTTTATTGGATGCACATCATGGAAGTTTTCAACCAGTGGAATTTGTACCTTGTTTGGTCACTATGGATAACATTATGAACTGCTTTGCTAGACTATACATTTTTCACATTTCATTTTTTCACATTATTTATTCTTCAGCACGGCAACTCTTTATCTACACATGTAAAATATTGCATTGTATTTGTATTGTATTTTGGGATGAAAACTGCACTGATTAAATTAAATTCATATGATCTGATATCATACGAGAAACATTTTTGTGTTTGTCCCTTTTGGATAATGTCGGACGAACTGTCGTGGTCAGCTCTCAAAAACTGTGTACTAACGATCAACTTAATGTACGATTGCTTGGAAAGCAGTTATTTTTGTCCGATTTTCTGATCATGTGTAATAGGCCTTAAATAAGAAGTAAACCCTGATGGGTTTTACTTCCTCCTTTTCCCCTGCTTTCCCTGCAACAGAAAAGCATAAAAGCATGTGGCAGTTACCTGAAAATCGAGGCCGAGCTTGTCCCCGCTGGTGGCGGGGACAATCTTACATCTTCGCCCCTCTTCCTCCTGAGGCCACGGACTCCTGTTCTGTGACTGGCCAGATTCATGTGATGTCACGCATGTGCGTGGGAGCCCTCAGTCACCACTTACTAGTGAAGAAACGGCACTGAGTGTCATTACTTCACAGTGCAAGCGCCAATGACATTGGCACAAGTGTATATGGTAAACACATCCTAAAATTTATAGGTTTAGGAGATATTTACAGTACCTATGGGTAAGTCTTATTATAGGCTTACCTGTAGGTATAAGTGGTGTAACAGTGTTTACAACGGCTTTAATAGCTCGGGTGAGGTGGCACCCGCACCAAAAATAGCTCAAGCCATAAAAATACAGAAAGGAGCATCAGACTAAAATCAGATAAAAGAGTCCAACATAATTTTAATTGTTGATAAAAAAAGTCATAAAAAAACAGAAAACGGAAACACCAAATTTCTCTCCTCGGTAGAATAGCATCTGTGAAAATGACAATTCTCCCAAAGCTCCTCTACCTTTTCCAGACCCTCCCCATCCCCATACCTTCCTCACACTTGAAAAAATTGCAAAGGGACCTACTTCAATTCACGTGGAACTACAAACGGCACAGAATACCTCGATCTGTCATGACTGCCTCCCGATCGGATGGGGGGCTAGCGTTCCCTGATCTCGTTAAGTACCACCAAGCGGCCCAACTCCGCGCGGTCGCTTCCTGGTTCACCCAGAGACCTCACAACCGCTGGTCGGAAATCAAAAAATTATGGTTGGCCCCGACACACCCTAACAGCATGCTCTGGAGCGCGGCGACATTGGTCCCCCAGTCCCGACTGCTGGGATCCATGCCCCATCTGCAATGCCTCTGGCGTAAGCTCTCAAGTGTTTGGCTTGGCCTCGGATAAATCGCTCCTGACCTCCTTTATATGCAACCCCCAGGTGCCAGATAGCTTATCCCACCAGATGTCACACTCCTGGTCTTCTCGGAACCTCTTCCATCTGTGGGCCCTGGTGGACCCCAGGTCGAGGAGACTTCTGCCTATGTTGACCTCCAATCCAAATTCGACCTCCACTGGCAGGGATTTTACAGCTATTTGCAAATCCGTCACTTTGCCCAGACCATCTCCTCCGACCTCCGCTTCTCTCCGCCTATCTCATTTGAGAACGTTATTCTAGCAGGTACGGCCCAGAGAGGGATGATTTCAGATATTTACAAAATACTTAATGCATTTCCTATGGGTTCTAAAGGCAAACATGCATACATGCTTAAATGGGAGGAGGCACTGGGTGAGGTGTTCACGGAGGAGCAATGGCGGGTGATATGGTCACAGGCATCCAAAAGCTCCATGTGTACACTCTATCGGGAAAACGCATACAAAATTTTATTCTTCTGGTATATGACCCCGGACGTTCTTCACGCCATCTACCCTTCTACAACGGATAGGTGCTGCCGTTGCCTGGAGCATAAGGGCACCCTCCTACATATTTACTGGCAGTGCCCCCTTATAGTCCCCTTCTGGATAGAGGTTCAACGCCTCTTGACCAGTATCCTGGACCGACAGCCGGACTTGACCACCAAAACCTTTTTGCTTGGTGTCCCCATTCCCAAACTGTCAAAATCCCTACAGAAATTATCCGGACATATCCTGACAGCAGCGCGGTGTCTTGTTGCTCTTCACTGGAAAAAGACACAACCCCAGGTGCACTACACGCCAGAATCAGAGACGTAGAGCTAATGGAAAAGATGACCGCCAGGATACAGGACCGTTTGGAAGCGCATGGTGTGGTTTGGAATCCCTGGAACCTCAGGGAAGACCAGCCCTGACAGACATGTGGAATACTTATGGTGACTACCCACCCCTATTTCTTCTTTTTCCCTCTTTTCTTCTCTTTAACTCCCTTTTGGTATCCCCCTCTCTTCCCCGCTTCTTGATTTTTTCTCACTTCCATCTTTCCTTAACACTCTCCCAGGAGAGTATGTTTGATTATGTTATGTATCAGTACAAGTATATAGCACTTTCAGTCGATACCTGCTGTCTTAGCATGTAACTCTTTATTAGAAACAGAGATTTGAGGATCAGTTTACTGTTGGTTGAACTTTACTTTTTATTTACTATTGATGATGATCCTAATGCCTGCGGACAGCACTACCTGGCCTGGTTCGTACCTGCTCCAAGTGGCTATAATCCACAGGCCGATAAGCACTTATTGTTCGTTAACTCTTCATTCTTGGTTCCATCAATACTGCATTGAAGTGTATGACATGTAATGCTTGATACTACACAAATAAAAAGATATTTGACAAAAAAAAAAAAAGAAAACGTGTTTCGGGGGCAACACCACTTCCACCTTATCAGGGCTCAACACCGTTGCGGCTCAGCAACTGCTTTCTGGTATTAAGGAGAATTCAATACTAGCTCAAATATGGATCCGCCAAGTCACTCTTTTCTCTCAGTCCATCCAAGTTTTATCCTGTGTTGAGCCCTTATGAAGAGGGAGTGGCATAGCCAGGTGATATCTGCTACTTGTAATATGATAAGAATATCAGTATGGCACAAAGGAAGCAGAGCCCCTGGCATACTGAGTTAATATGGCTACTCTCATGTACACAGATGATTACAAACTATACGTGGAAACAAACGGTTTAATACTTTTTATACTTTAACATGTATACCTAAAATAATTTCAAAGATTAAAGTTACCATTTAGATCTGCATTTGGGAAATAGATGTGACTTTTCAGGGTAATTATTTTCCTTTGATGCCATCCCAATCACTGGTGGCTGACAGCTGACATTGGCATCTTATAGTGCAATTACCCAGCTGTCAGACATTGACAGTTGTCTGCTGTAAAGCAGTACATACCACATTGTTCTTTTCCCCTTGATTATAAGAATCTTCTGTCAAAATTCCATTAAGAGACATTAAAATAAAAATATGAAGGTCAACTGAGCCAATGAACTTGGTTGCAAGACAGTGACAGCAACAGATGATGCTAAAACTCAGCTGTGTGCAAGGGCATTTTTTTTTTACTTATCAGACAGATATACCAAAATGCAAATAAAAATGATCATTGTACAGGTTTACATACACTTTAAAGCAGAACTCCACTTTTTTTTTTAATTGCTGTGTTCCGCCCTCTTGTATTCGAAAAAAAAGTTCTACCTACGATTTTACACTTCAGGTTCCTTCTCAGTATTCTTCGGGCCAATTGATAGTTAGCATTATTCTGCCCATTTCCATTGAGCCAAGCTTTGTCATTGACAAAGCATTTGGCACTCCAGGACTGAGCCATGCTTACAGATCATTATGTGAGCGCTGGTCAGTTCAAGTGGAATGTTGGCCCCCACCGAGAAAGAGTAGGAAAGACCAGTGATATCATTGGACTAGCAAGCAGACTGCAGGAAAAAAGGTGAGGGGCATTTTAAGGGGGAAAACTCTTTATCTGAGTTTAGCTTTAAGAAAACCGGTGACATCAACAATGTGACTTTGACAGGCTATAGAATAGGTTAGAAACAAATGGAATGAATTACAAATTGATGAGCATATATTTTAGGCCATATGATTTTTCTAATAATGATTAATTAATAATGAGGAATCTTCGAAAATTGTAGAGATTTTCTATAAGGCCAAAAAGTCTCATTGAGCAAAGACTGTATTTTTTGTTCAAGAACATCTCCATAATGAATATACCATTGGAAACATTTTGCACGTGTATGGCTGCCCTTGGAGATGGGGAAACAAGGTCTAGAGGGGGATTGTTACAAAAACCATACTGTACTAGATACCATCAGTGGTATCTTTGTAGGTGTCCTCTAGCCACTTGAGGAATTTTTCCTGAATAATAATTGTTCTACTAGAACTTAACTTGAGTCTGAGGGAGCAAAATAATTTAGGATTTAATTAACCTCAGCTTTCAGCCTATCATCGTTCTCAATTTTTAGTCTGCCATTGATGGAAACCTTGGAAATAATATGGTTCCCAATAAATTTCCCATTGAATTTGGGTGATTGAACCTCATTTACGACCCCAACACACAATTAGTAAACCCATGGTCTATGGAGTTTCTAATCTGTGAAAACTTTACAGTGATGTCAAGCTTTGTCTCAGCTTCCTGTAAATAATTAATTAAATGATGTCATGCTATGTCAAGAGAATTCAGTGCAAGTGGCACGTATTGATTTATGTTTCTTGTTGCTGAAACAGATACTATTGGCTTTTTGTCAGTTAAAATAATTGCTTACTTGTAGATTTCATTAATTATGCCAGGTAATTAATGGATGGGTTTGGCAGTAGCAGTTTACTGAGAGTTACAGAAGCTTCCTGCATGCATGTAACAGCTCTAAATGGAATAGAGGCAAATGTGGAGGCAATTCCTGCAGTTTGATTAAGTAAGTAAACTGAGTAAAACTTCTACCATGGATTAATTAACCAAAAAGCTGGGGACCTGGACTAAATTAACCAAAAACTTGCAGATTGGGTTGTGGGGGGGGGGGGGGGGGGGCTTGGTATGAAGGGTAAGGGAATCATATTTTACCTGGAGTGGGGCTTTAAAAGAGAAGTGTGGAATTACAAAAAAAAAACATTTATACTCACCTACTTACCTGGCCCGAATGATCATATGACTGCTAATCTCTCAGTTCCTGGTTTTCAGTGAACAGACAACGGTAACTGCCAGTCATCACACTCTGCTCTGCTCCTCCAGTGCTCACTGGAGCACCGGGCTGTGGAGGGGGCAGGAGTGGCTGGCTCAGGCTCTCAGCCATGCACTGAGAGACTGAACCAACTGCCCCTTAGGCATGTGGGTAGATCCCAACATTAAAGTGATTGTAAACCCTTACAGACCACTTTTCACTACAGGTAAGCTTATAATAAGGCTTACCTGTAGCTATCATGGATATCTCTTAAACTTGCACAGTTTAGGAGATATTCCCTGTATCAGTATGTGCCGACATCATCGGTGCATGCGCCCTGAAGCAACGGCTCGTTCGGGAGTGATGTCATCGTGGCTCTGGCCAGTCATATCGCCAGGCCCGCGATATCCGGAAATAACTCTGGGAGACATGTCGCTGGGCAGAGCAGTGTCCTAGGACCGCTGCGGGGACTTCAATCTAAGGTGACTATTTCCTAATGAGCTAGTATGCTATGCTTACCAGCTCATTATGTCTTTGTCTTGCAGGTTTTTTTTCTAGGGTTTACAACCACTTTAAAGCCAGGATCCCTGCAGAGCCTGGACTAGCTCTGTAAAGTCAGACAGATTTAGCCCACTGTCGCCTGATTTGGGGTCACAGGAATGCAGGACTGTGACCCTGGAGAGAAGTATGGGCAAAACATTTTTACCCATACTTCTCTTTTAACCCCCCTGACGGTCTTCCCGAGTCTGGCTCGGGGTGGAATTTTTGTACCATTAACGGTAACCCCGAGCCAGACTCGGGACTGCATCGCTGGATCCAGGAGGACGCTTACTTACCTTCTCCCTCGGATTCAGCGTTGTCTCCCCGCTGTACGAGCGAGCTGTGTCTCGCTCGATCTATCACATCGCCGATCTCCGTTCCCTGCAAGCGTTGCGACGCACGGGGACGGAGATCGGCGCCAAATTCAAAAAGTGAAACACATAGTATACATACAGTATAATGTAATCTTACAGATTACATTGCTGTATGTAAATATTTCACATCCTCTTTGTCCCTAGTGTTCTGCCCAGTGTCCTGCATGCAGTTTTATATAATAAAAACTGTTCTTTATGCCTGGAAACTGGAGATTGTCCATAGCAACCAAAACTGTCCCTTTACATCAAAAATGATTTTAGACCAGCTAGAAAATAGCGATAATAAATTAGAATCACTCGCAGAATTGAGCGACAGCGATTTATGGGGAGATCCGTCATCAAATATTGAAAAGTAATGACAGTGACAATTCTGCAAATTTCAGTGTTTTTGATTTGATTACATTATTGAATAATTTTTATTATTGTTATATTATTATTTGGTACAATTATTTATAGTTATTTATTATATTATAATTTATGATTTCATTTTTCAAACTTTATCATACCCGGGATGTCTGCTAGACTCTGGTTTGGACAGATTTAAGAGAGTTATTCCTAAGAATTACAGGACTACAATATAAAACGCCAAATTTTCATGCAAAATAATTGTACCGCTTTTAGCACCTAAAATCCGAAATAATCATACCGCCAGGGAGGTTAAGGTACACTATAATAAAAGTGGCAAAATGTTATCTAAAAATAAGCCTGTAGAAAAAAAAGGCAAAAAAACGATGACAAGCACCACAGTTGCTTTGCTAAGGAATCACACGTGTATATACAACTTTACAGGCTCCTGCATCTAAAACTATTAGCTATAAAAATGTGAAAAGATGAACTTATCCTTTAAATTGACTCAAAGGTACTCCTAAGCAGAATGATCTGCAGGCTGAGGATTGTATAGGCACTGAGGGGAGATTTACTAAGACTGGTGCACACAGAATCTAACATGTCAAATCGCATGCCAAATCACTCCATTGTGAGCCTAGGCTTATTCTCAAAACCAAATTGAACAAGCTGAAGTTAGAAGCTGATTAGTTACTATACACAGCTGCACCAGATTTTTCACTCTCCAGTTTTAGTAAATCTCCCCTCTGTGTCTCTATGTGGAGGCAGCCATCTTGGTAGAGGAGCAGGGCTTTGCTTCCTCATGTCAGAGCTGTCAATCTAATGACTGGTTATCTGATAATCAGTGGATATATATTTAGGAAGCAGCGGGAGAGTTGGAGGAAACACTCAACAACAAAATGAATGAAACCGAAGGGAGATCCTTGCACTTCAGGTCCTCAGGTACAGCTTTCTCTCCACAAAGAGAACAGTGAGTAGCACAGCGTTAATATAACCAAATCACACTACACATTTTGTGAGACTAATAGAAGCAGCAGTGCCTTAGATGATCTCTAGCTTCAGATATACAGCTCTGGGGTTCAAGGCACAGAAATAACTAGCGCAGGAAATGCACTGCTATTTGTAAGGAGGAATTCAAGCAAAATGTACTTTTTCCAATGTACTGTTTTGGCACAAATACAATTTCTAGATGTTTCCTTAAACATAGAAACCGTTATATTTTGAGCTCAAACTATAGAAACGTCCATGCTTATTATCTGTGATAGGGTGACTGTGCAAGTAAAATACCAACTCCCCAGCTGGGGCATGGATAGCAATCAAATTCTGACAAGTTTTATCCCTTCTGATCCTTATTCAAAACAAATACAAAATGGTTAGATGAGCCTTTTGTGTGTAGAGAGGAAAAGGGTTAGAAACTATGTTAGGTGCACTTCCTGCCTTGGTAACCTCAAGATTAGAACTCTTCTCTGATGTGCCGAAGAACATGATATTTTATTGTTATCTCTGTTGGGGATATTCTACTCACTTCCTGTCCCAGTGACCATAAAAGGAATAAGTGAAAATCTCACCAGTGGGATCACGAACAGCGATACATTCCCCACAGAGTTTCTAATCCTTCCTAATCTATCCAGGGTTAAAAAAATGTTTTGGCTGGACTTGGACTTTCTATGTCCATGTCATCATGTGTTATAACTCCCAGTGCTGGCTTGGGATATATATTATAATCATGCTTGGAATGGTCAGTACTCAATCACACATCATTTCAGGATGTTGATAGCAGTGTGTTTGATTTAACATGCTGAAATAAGTCTCATTGGAGTCCCTGAAGGGAACTAAGGAAACTCCTAGGTTTCCTCAAATCATAAAAAGTGATATTATTAGGAAGCAAGCTTTTGTACTGTAGCTGAAAGAATTGAAGGGTGAGGTCCCATACCAAGAGCCTCTGACGTGTACCAGCATCAGGCGTGATATTATCATACATTTCTTTACTTATTTCTGCGTAGGATTCAAATAGTATTCATTTATATTACCAATTGGACTTATTCAGATAAACAGTGCAAAGAACATTGAAATGCAAATACACATAGGGTTTTTTTTAGGAAAGGCCAATCCACTTTGCACTACAAGTGCAGTCGCTGTAGATCCGAGGGGGACATGCAAGGAAAATAAAAAACAGCATTTTAGCTTTTAGCATGATTGGATGATAAAATCAGCAGAGTTTCCACATTTCAGATCTTCCCTCAGATTTACAGCAACTGCACTTCCAAGTGCACTTGTAGTGCAAAGTGGATTTGCCTTTTGCAAATAACCCCCATAATATCCAAACTGATATCAATTTACTGTGGTCAAATGGCTAAAAGATAAATTAGTTTAATAATTAAATTAATGATTAGTTGTTGGTTTCTGTGCGATCGCTCTTTGTGCCTTACCTTACTACATATTGTAAACCTGCATGAGCTGTTTATGAATACTTCATTGTTACTAATATGAAAAAAAAACGTACCTATCTTAAAGGCTGAGTTCACCTTTGTTCCCCCTTTTTTTTCTAATTTCCAGTTCCCCTATGTACCAATATAGAATTAATGTACTTTTTTTGCAAGTATATCAAAGCTTTCTATTAAATCTACAGACACTTACTTTATTTGTCCCCATCCATGTTTCCAAACATATCCATTGCTTCTGCCTTACTTCCTGATCAGACTGTAGGTCATGACACAGAAAAGAGCTGACCAGCTGACCTCATTAGCACACACCCTGCATCATCCACCCTCCTACCTACCTACCCATTCCCAGCTGCAGGTTTTTTAAATGAAATGCAATCAATCAGTGATCACCCTTCACAATATACAATCAGATTGTATAGTGTATGGCCACCTTTATACACCTAAAATGACTAGTTGCGCTTTCAGTGCCAATAATTGTTAACGGCACACCAAACAAGCAAACACACATTTTGCCATCTGAAAAAATGGGTGGCAAATGCTGCACAGTAAAAAAAATATGCTACCCACAAAATACCAAAATGTCCCATAAGCTACATGTAGTGCAGCCCATTGAAATCAACAGGCTGCTCTATGCGTGTCAAAGGAAAAAACGAGCCACAAAATGTGCTCTCCCACTATGCTAGATGTGAATGATGCCTGAAAGGGAAATTGGTGAGTTAACACAAGAACAATGAGGCTCCATTCACAGCTGTGCGTTTCCTGGCATTTCAGAAATGGGCTGCACCAAAAATCCCAGTAAAAAACGCACCAAGCTCCGCTCTAAAAAAAAGTTCTGAAGCTTCTTTGGGGGAATTGCTGTGTGTAGGGCAGCCCATTCAGGTGGATGGGCTGGTGTGATGAATGAAAATGCTCCAAAATGCCTCCCCCTCATTAAAAAAAAAGAAAAACGCATGTGGGAATGCGAGTTGCCGCTATGCAGAGATTGGCAGGTACCGCAGATTTGATGTCCTCCGGTACCCGCTAATCATCCTGCAGAAAGACAGAATGGCGGTCTGCCTATGTAAACAAGACAGATCGCCGGTTCAACAGGAGGGAAGGCATCTATACTGTGTCTCCGCAAAGCACCTCCCACAGTGTATTAAAACACAGGCTAGGCACACAGTTAACTCTTTGATCACTCCCTGATGTTAACCACTTCTCAGCCAGTGCCATTAGTACAGTGGCAAAGCATATTTTTTTAGCACTGATCGCTGTATTAACCACTTGCTTACTGGGCACTTAAACACCATTCTGCCCAGACCAATTTTCAGCTTTCGGTGCTCTCACAATTTGAATGACAATTACTCAGTCATGCAACACTGTACCCAAATGAATTTTTTGTCCTTTTTTTCCCACAAATAGAGCTTTCTTTTGGTGGTATTTGATCACCTGTGGGGTTTTTATTTTTTGCGCTATAAATGAAAAAAGACCGAAAATTTTGAAAAAAAACGCATATTTCTTTGTTTCTGTGACAAAATTATGCAAATTATTAATTTTTCTTCATAAATTTTGGTCACAATTTATACTGCTACATATCTTTGGTAAAAATAACCCAAATTAGTGGATATTATTTGGTCTTTGTGAAAGTTAGAGCGTCTACAAGCTGTGGTGCGAATCGCACAAAATTGATCACATCTGATGTACTGGTGGCCTATCTCGCTTCTTGTGACCCGAACAAGTCAGAAAAGTACAAATACCCCCCAAATGACCCCTTTTTGGAAAGTAGACATTCCAAGGTATTTAGTAAGAGGCATGGTGAGCTTTTTGATGTTGTCATTTTTTTCCCACAATTCTTTGCAAAATGAAGATTTTTCATTTTTTTTATTTTTCTCCACAAAATTGTCATTGTAATAGGTTATTTCTCTCACGTGGCATGTGTATACCACAAATGACACCCCCCAAAAAATTCTGCTACTCCTCCTGAGTATTACAATACCACATGTGTGGGACTTTTTCACAGCCTGGCCACATAGAGAGGCCCAACATGCAGGGAGCGCCATCACGTGTTCTAGAAGCATAAATTACACATCTAACTTGTTGACTATTTATTACACTTTTGAAATACCAGGACAATGACACGTGACACTGATGACAGATGGCACTGATACGTGGCAATGATGACACTTATACGTGGCACTGATGACACGTGGCACTGATGACAGATGGCACTAATATGTGGCACTGATGACAGATGACACTAATATGTGGCACTGATGACACGTGGCACTAATACGTGGCACTGATGACACGTGGCACTAATACGTGGCACTGATGGCACGTGGCACTAATACGTGGCACTGATGACACGTGGCACTAATACGTGGCACTAATACGTGCCACCGGTGACAGATGGCACTAATACGTGGCACCAATGACGCGTGACACTGATGACAGATGGCACTGATAAGTGGCATTGATGACACGTGACACTGACAACAGATGGCACGTGACACTGACAGGTGGCACTGATGACAAATGGCACTGATGACAGATGGCACTATGTGGCACTGACACGTGGCACTGACGACACGTGGCACTGACGACACGTGGCACTGACGACACGTGGCACTGGGGGCAGGTGGCACTGGGGGCAGGTGGCACTGGGGTGGATGGCACTGGGGGCAGGTAGCACTGGGGTGGATGGCACTGGGGGCAGGTAGCACTGGGGTGGATGGCACTGGGGGCAGGTAGCACTGGGGTGGATGGCACTGGGGGCAGGTAGCACTGGGGTGGATGGCACTGGGGGCAGGTAGCACTGGGGTGGATGGCACTGGGGGCAGGTAGCACTGGGGTGGATGGCACTGGGGGCAGGTGGCACTGGGGTGGATGGCACTGGGGCGGATGGCACTGGGGCAGATGGCACTGGGGCAGATGGCACTGCTGGGGGTGGATGGCACTGCTAGGGGAGGATGGCACTGCTAGGGGAGGATGGCACTTTATTTTATTTTTTTACTTTTTTTTCTTTCACAGTCAGAACGGCTGCCGCTGCAGCCGTTCATCTCTCCCCTCTCGCACTGTCTGTGCGAGGAAGGAGAGCGGCGCTGAGAGATGATCTCATATGTAAACATATGAGATCATCTCCCATTGGATACGCCGATCACGCTGTAAACGGCCGCTGTGATTGGCCGTTTACAGCGATCTGTGTTTGCCTGTCCCCGGGGGACACGGCGAACACAGAACTTCCGCGATGCGCGCCCGCGGCGGCGCGCATTGCGGAAGTAAACATCACGCCGTCCAGGGACGACAACCCGGACGAAGGCGCCTGCTCTACTGCCGTCATTCGGCCATAGGGCGGGCGCGAGGAGGTTAATGTCACTGGTCCCCAGAAAGTGCCAAAATGGTCAGTTAGTGTCCGAATGACCGCCGCAATATAGCAGTCCCTCTATAAGTTGCTAATCGCCACCATTACAAGTAAAATAAATAAATCTATCCCCTATTTTGTAGATGCTATAACTTTTGCACAAACCAATCAATATATGCTTATTGTTTTTTTTTATAACCAAAAATATGTAGCAGAATACATATTGCCTTAAATTTATGAAGGCATCTGATTTTTTTAAATGTTTTTATTGGGTATGTTTTATAGCAGAAAGTAAATGCAGCGCCACCCCCGAAGGAGCCGCTTGAGTATGTTTGGTTCTATACTCCACCTCTCGACCACATAAGAACAGTCTTGACCCCTCTGGCACACCTAGCAGTTACCATTAGTATGAGTACAGCAGTAAATGGACACAACTGTAGTAAAACAGAAAGTCACAAGCAAATGATAAATAGCACAATTCACCCAACTCAAGTGGCTTAAATGTGGCCTATGTGCTCTGGCATAAAAGGGGAACTGAGACAGGTTGTTACCGGCCAGCCTATCTCCCTAAAATCCTGAGCCCACAGGTCCTGAAGGTATATACGTTTACAAAATTCAAACAATGTCAACTTGGATAGCATAGGATTGCAATTTTTAATTGTTCATGATCGCAAGTTATAATCACATAAGATTGCATTATTATATTCACTAGAATAGACTATCTCACCACCACTATTTAACTGCAGCCAGTAATATTAGGATTTAGTATGGATGAACCCTGGGGCCATCATAAAAAAAAAAAAAATACAGAATTATGATTTGGAAAAAAAACATTTTTTTATTTTTTTTTTATAAATTCTGAGTTTGAAACTCAGAATTCTGAGATTAAAAGTCAGAATTCTGACTTTGAAACTCAGAATTCTGAGATTGAAAGTCAGAATTGTGAGTTATATAAAAAAAATTCTACAGAATTCTCGGATTAAAAGTCAGAATTCTGAGTTTCAAAGTCAGTAGTCAGTTAGTAGAGTTAGTAGATACCAAACATTTTAAACTTTCTCCATTCCTTTTATCTTTAGTGGGGATTCCAGCTCTCAGAGTAGCACAGTAAAAGGTTCAGCGGAGGGGAAATAATCGAAGACCTATGTAAATTCTTTGATGTGACTTCTCCCTTTTTTTTTTTTTTGTTATTTTATGAAAAAGGGTGATAATTTTATGTTTTGTGCACAATATCGTTTCATGTATGTCTCATATTACAGGTAAGTCGGTTTGTCCTATTTTGGTGAATTGAGCTCTTTGAATTAGGTGTATGTACTAATTGGTATATTAGATTACTAATGCATTTTACAATGAGACATGGGTATTGGTTGTAAACAGATTCATTTGAAAACCTTATTAATTTTAATGCTGCTTAAAAGCACATTAGTGAGTCAATACTAAGGGTATTACACAGCCTGGTGCTTTATTTTAATAAATAAAACATGTAAAATATTATGTAAAACAAAAATTTAAAGCTATATGTTTAAATGCAGCTAGTGTGCCTGAGTTTAACATTAATATTATCTTATGTTATGCCCTGCCCAGCAGCAAAGGCAGAGAAAGAAGCAGTATTAGGAGCCATTCAGACCACATTCACATGGGCAATTGGGGGCATACAGCAGATTTCTGTGGAAAGAATAAGCAGATTCCTGTTTTTGGGAGGCCTCTACAAAGCAATGACAGGCTGGCAGAAGCCAAGGTGGTTTGCATGTATCTACACATCCAATTGTCACCTGCAGATAGGCAGCCCATACATTCATCATATTTTTTCATTCAACCGGTGGGTTGAACGAAATAAATGATCTGGCTTCCCCATCCACACATTCGATATGGATGGGGGAATCATCCCGCTGTGCTATGCAGAATGCAATGATCAGTGCCACCAGCTATAGCCAGCAGCAGGGCCACTGATAAGGCAGTACAGCCAGCCCTCCTGTACCGGGCCCAGGCTCCATTAGTTCAAAAGGAGGGCCCGGGCACCTGCTGAGCAGGAGGGATGGCAATATTGGCTTATTGCTCCTCTTGCTGTTCCCCCTGCAACACTGCTGGCTTCTCCTCCTCTCCCTCTCACAGTGCTATCCATTCATTTATCTGTGCTGCTACCACCCTACTGTCCAGCCCCCCCCCCCCCCAGCTCTGCAGGCTTCCCGCCTCACCCACCACCAGCTGCTGCAGGCACACAGGAGGAACGGTTTCAGGATGGAGAGCGTAGGGCCAGTAAATATGTCCTATTTACTGGCCCTTCCTTTCCTGAATGAACACAGTGAGAGAACGGTACCGATCGCTCCTGTGTCCATTCATTACTGTAGCATAGTAACCTGTGTTTATTCTGCTTTAATTTGTGGATGAACAGGAAGCACTTCAGCACAGAGCACTTCCAGTTTATTCACTGTCTAGTGCAGCTGAGGAATTTATATCCTCAAGTCTTTTCTCTGTCTCAAAAGTGAGACATTAGGGGTTTGTTTAGACTCATAATATTTCACCAAAGCCCCCGAACAGGGATATAAAAAAATAAATTATGTATATAAAAAAAAAAGAAATTAAAAAAAAAATTTGAAGGAATAATTAAAGAAAGATTAAAGTGTATGTAAATCTGAATTTTTTTGTTTTTGTTTTTGTCTGGCACAATATAGAGTATGGGATTTCAGATCAGCTGTGCCCAGTCTTGGCACAAAGAGTTAATTCAGCGCTGAGCAATCCTCATATCTTTTTTCAGTGAAATAAACCAGACAAACTTGGAAAACTTTGTCCATTCTTCCCTCTTGCTGTGATTTACATATCTGGTGCACTAGCCTAAGACATGCATTATTTTTTAATTCCCTCCCACTCCTTTCTTCAGGAGCTCTGCAAGGATTGGCTGTTCCACATCTCAGTATGATTTGGCATGCTGAAGTCATGTGGGGACTTTTCTGGGTTTTGACTGGATGTTAGGGATCATAGCAGAAGTTCAGTGTAAGAAATACACAGGAGAAAATGCATGTTGATAAGAGGAGTGTTGAGGTGGGCGGGGAGTCTACTGACATCACAACTTCACCCACTGAGCCCTGGAAAACAGACCCACCCAAAAAATTTTTTGGGTCTCATGGCAGTCAGAGGGGAGACATTTGACAGATAAGTATACATGCAGGAGGCGTGTATATCCTTCTAGATAACCAATATTGCAGTAGTTTAGAAAGGATGAGAGTGGGTTTACATCCACTTTAAGGGCTCGTTCACATGTTGGGAGGGGTTGCTGTCCAGTAGGCTGTATAGCACCCCATGATTTCTAACAGCAGCCCTAGATGGCATCACTGAACGATCTGGAAAAAACAGACAAGCTGGTTCTATAGGAGACAATTTATAGTTTGGCTTCTGTCCAAACAGGATGCCCATATATGGATCGAAATTTGGCTGGTTCCTACTGAACCAGCCAAATTTTGATCCATGTATGACTGTCTTTAAGGATGGATGAGCGACCCTGGACACAGAAAGTTTGCGTTCATGGTCAGACATCTGTCCCTGACCATAGGTAATTGCTGAATGTGTGGATATATTCAAACAGCGACAGCTACTGCCAGCTTGTCATTGCTTTGTACAGGCACCCCAGCCGAAGCTGTTTGCATACACCTGTGATCACAGCCCAAAGAATCTGCCAATGCTGGTAATCACCCATGTAAATGTAGCCTTTATTGCATGTACATGTGCTGAGGGAACATGCTGACGTGAAGACTGCAAGCTGACCAGAATGATGACCTCAGCAGTGTGTTGCTCATCACCATATTGGCCTTATCGGCAAACCAGGGGGTATTTTTGTCAGGGTTCTTGCCCAAGATTTGATGGTGCCCTCAGTGGAGGTCAAAAACATGGCTTGGTTATGTATTGGGGTAACAGGTTTACAAAACTTACTGCACAGTGATACAAATCCTTTGGCAGGTAGTTTCCATAAATGTTTTTCAGCTGTGAATTAAGCAGCTTGGTAAAAGCTTAGCATTAAATTTGTCTTTTCATGGACAAAAATAAAATGTAACATGCAGTTATTCAACACTAATGCTGCAGAGTCCAAAACAAAAGAGGCAGAAGTGAACTTGCTTAGTGGATTACTTATGAAAAATAGAGCCGGTACGGGGCCATTTGACATCACAGACCGACACAACTCCAAAGGTAGACAAGTCATTATTTAACATAGAGAAAGGCTTCCTTTCATGAAAAGGTCTCAGCCCATGGTTGTGATTTTTTTTGCAGCTGCACCCTTTGAGTTCAGCATTAGAACATCATGAATGGGAAATTGTCCATGGATGGAGTTTCTGCTCTTTTTATCTTAAATCAAGCAGGAAAAATCATACTTCTTTTCACTTGGGTGGTTGTGCAGAATTATGGCTCCACAGTGTAAAGTTTGCTTGAAAAGGAACAAATAGTTTCATAGTTTTAAGATATGCATATGAATGTGATCAACATAATATTAATTATTTTATTAGAGCCCTGGAGGTGTATCACCTCCACTGTAAAGTAAAACAATGAAAATAAAGTGTTTGAAAAAAGGAATTATAATAAAATATATAAAAATAGATAAAAAATAATTTGAAAGAATTAAAAGCACCACTGCCACCCCTGTACACACCCACTGCAATTGTGCAGCATATGGCTCGCTTGTGTATTTAAACTGTATTTAAATTGCACTATACATTTGAGGTAGCACTGCAAATGTTAGTTGTGAGTGCAAAAATTCTAGGTCTAGAAAAAGGCTTTTAAAGGTTTGTCTATGGAGAATTTCGGGTACCATCGTTTTTTGCAATTTCATGGGCACACACAGTTTTAAGACTTAATATGTTTGGTACCTACTTACTTGACATAACCCCATCCTTTAAATGTTACCAAAAATGGATATAATGTTGTTTTTTTGCATAAAACATTATTTTTGTGTATATATTCCTGAAAATAGTAATCTGATAAATAACTGTAGAAATATTGTGCAAGTTAAAAAAAATGCAACTGCAATCATTTTATTTTCCAGGATCTCTGTTTTCAGAAAATATATAAATTATATATATTTATAATAAATGTTATATAATGTTTTATATATATATATATATATATATATATATATATATATATAGAAATAGGGTTTTAAAGTACATTTTAACAAAAACTGCAGATTTTAACATGTGTTTAAAAGAATTATTTCATTCCCCTGGTAGAAAAATGGTCAATCTGTGTTAAAGCTTTGTAAATAGTCTTCTGCTAGGTATTACTGCAGTATTTATTTATAAAGTAATTTTCGATCCTCAATAGAGGGAGACAGATCAACCATTAGTATGTCTCTCATAGACTACCATTGTGGGAAGGAGCAATAAAACTCAAGCCATTTTGGTTCATTTACTAAGGGAGAAGAGAATGCCCACTTTTCAAAGTGAATTTTTAGTTACGCTCACCATACACTGCTCAGATTTGGCCAATTCCTGCTAAACCAGCAGAAATCTGAACTGTGAGTAACCCTGTTGGCACCAACTGGCTTGAAAACTTCAATTGAAAAATCAAAGGAGCTGGGTAGAAAACTGTTGGCCAAACAGTGACTGCATTCTACCAGATGTAGTCACTGTTTGGCTATTCAAGCAGCCATGGGCATTGTGGCTGCTTAAATACAGTAAGTGACAGTGGAGATACTTCCATCCATCCGTTTAGTATGAATGGAGGAATCTATTTGATTTTTCTTGTTTAGCCTGCAAGCTGAATTCAAATTTACTTTGCAAAGAATACCCAATTATGTGCAAGGATAATTAAAAAAACATGATTTTTAGTCAGACGTGATTGGTTGATTGAATTTAACACATTTTCACCTCATCCACTAAGCTATGTGCAAATCTGTTTTGGAAAATGGACATGCTCTAGAAAGATGTAGAGTTTGCATAAACAATGATAAATATGACGGCCTCCATCTCCAAATGAAATCACAAGAGCTGGGAAAATGTAGAATAGACTACCTCAAGAGCTGGTTGTGGCCAGATCAGTAGATTGTTTTTAAAAAAGGTCTGGATTCTTTCCTAAATGCACAAAATATAACTGGATACTATCATTTATAGGTAAGGTTGATCCAGGGAATATCCGATTGCCTCTTGGGGGATCAGGAATAAATATTTTCCCCTGCTGGAGCAAATTAGATCATGCTTTATTGGGGTTTTTCTTGCTTTCCTCTGGGTCAACTGTGGGTATAGGATTGTGTATAAGGAGGTTTTCAATTTGTGGGTGTTTTTTTTTCTGTCGGCTGAATTGGATGGACTTGTGTCGTTTTTTTCAACCAGATTATCTATTGAACTGTGTACCCCCGGGCAGGGCAGTGTTCTACTGGCACAGAGATGCACAGGTGTTGCATGCAACACCATGCCAGTAGTCCCATGGTTGTCTATTGGGATGTGTTCCAAAATGGTATCAGTGTGAGTCAGGGCCCCTCAACCCTGAAGGGTGAGTTCAGGGATTTGAACCCACGTACACCTGAACCCACATACACCTGCACCCACATACACCTGCACCCACATACATCTGCACCCACACGGATGTCATATTGGGACACAGCAACTGTGTCCTAATAGACAACAATGGTACTGCCAGCACACAAATGCATGCACTACCTGTGCATCCCCCATGCCGTTAACATAAGGTCCTAACACAAGGCCCTCAACGGGGCACATATGTAATTCTGTTACAATAAGTTTCACCTACAGTATATAAAAACGTATACATTCACTTTAAGGGTTCAAGACCATTCTGAGCACTGTGTATTTTGTTATTATATATATATATATATATATATATATATATATATATATATATATATATATATATATATAACATTTGCAGCAACAATATACTGAAAAGATCATATTCATTGTGGATCAGAAATCAATAAACACATAAAATAAATAAATCCATTAAAGTATTCCACCTAGCATATACAGTATACCTAGAGGGGAAGAGACACATTCCTCTGCCTTCTGTTCATGCCTATCATCCTGTTCTGTCTGACGAATCACTAAAGAATGAAAAGGTTCACAGTAAAGAAGTGTGGTGGCACGCTGCCAACGTTTTCTCATAACAATCCAATACTCCACCCTACAGCAGGATGCCCTGCCCGGCCACGCAGCCAGGAAGCTAGAGACCCACTTGTTTTTCAATACGGACCTTCTTTGGCTATAGAGGAAACATATTTCAAAGCTATTGTTTTCCTAAGGTAAAGTCCATCATACCTACTCTAAACACTGTTTTCATAATTCATTTGATAGTCATTTATATATCACAATCGCAAAAAAATGAATTCCAAAACATTTTTCACCAAAACCTATTCTTATAAATCATCATAGAGAAAACTACAATGGTAATAGCATTCCTCCATATGTAGAATATGCTTTTTGTATGATGATAAAGGAGAAGTCCAGCCTGAGCTCGTTTGGCTGGGCTTCTCCTATGGGTCACACTCACACTTTTTCACTTCTATGACACGTTTTCAGCAGAGAGGAGTCTGAAGTCTGCTCTCTGCTGATGTCACTGGGATCAGTCCAAGCACCGCGTCATCACAACAATAAAGTCCGGATCTGTCCCGTGCCTGTACTGATGCTTGTCTCAGCCTCTCAGCGAGCCGCTGAGAGCCTGAGATGGCCACTCCCTGCCCTTCCACAGCTCGGCGCTCCAATAAGCGTGGAGGAGCTGAGAAGAGAGCTGCTGATTGACAGTCAACATCTCTCTGCTTGGGGAGCTGTGAGAACCGAGCCATCGGGGATGGGGTGGGAGACAGACGCAGCATCGGAAAGTGGTTTAAATCAGTGGTTATTGATTTCATCCTTACTATGTTTCACATCATTTATGTATTTTCATAATGTACTCTGTCAAACACAGTTAACTCTGTGTCCTATTTTATCTTTTGTATAATTAAAATCTCAACTTTTTTGTTTACAAACATATTTTATTGAAGTTAAACATGAAAATTACAGAGTGTACAAGCATTAGAGAACACAAATTGGTACAGAACCTATTGGTAATAGTACAATTGGGGCTGAGTCAACGTACATGTACATCTCTTTGCCCTTGTACACACGGTCGGAGATTCCGACGGAATGTGTCCGATCGGACCATTTTGTCGGATATTCCAACTGTGTAGGGTCTACATCGGACTCCGACGGACCAAGTTTTCCAACTTGTTGGTAAAATTTTCCGACAAAATGCTCCGATCGGACATACTCTGATCATGTGTAGAGAATTCCGATCGGACAAAGTGGCACGCATGCTCAAATCAAATTCCTACACCAAAGCTATTGGCTACTAGCGTGAACGCAGTCCCGTTGTAACGAAATAACGTAATCACGTTTCGGACAAAATCCGTCGGAACAAAATCCGACTGACAAAATCCGACGGATTTTGTTGTTGGAATCTCCGACCGCGTGTACAAGGGCTAAGACTTATGTATCTGATAGTTGAAAAAGCAGTGCATCCAAAAAACATGTGCAAGCTTAATAACGTACCCTTGCAGTTATTGTGTTTAAATTGCAGAAGCGTTAGGCCTTTAGGGTCAACTCTCCTCTCTCCTGTGGGTAGATAGCAGTTTCAGTGCCCCACATTATAGGAGTGATAACCATGTTGAGTTTGGGATTTTCCAGCGCTGAGGTAAGCATGTGGGCTGTCCAAGCACTCCATTTTCTATCAAATATGTGCATGGAGTCCAGGAGAGTATGGTGGATTCTTTCCATTAGTCTGATGGACTCCATGTGGAGAAGAATCTATGACCAAGGCACCGAGGGGCCCTTAAAATCTCAACCTTTTTATATAATTATCTTGTTGGTTATGTTTAAATTTGAGTTTTTGTCCTTTAAAGTCCCACCAGAGGGTGTCTGTTCTTGTTTTGCTGAATAAATACATATATACATATGGCTCGTAGTAACCGATGACACTCTTCCTTTCATTTTCTAACCAACAGTAGAAAAACTACAGGTCCATTTGAGCTGCTATGGGCAGCAATGATATATTTACCCTTCACATCTTTTATATGAGGCCCATATTGTAGCATATAGATTGATGATAGACAAAGAGATTGGTAGCTTGATCAGAATAACAACAGCTTCATTAACTTAACTTCAAATTTGACTGATGGAGACCAGGCCAATACTATAAAAACAAAAAAAACAAAAAAAATTTTTTTGTACAGTAACATTTTATACAGCAATTCTTTTTTTTTATATTTGACTAAAGAGGACTCTGTCATGACCCTTCATACCTGGCTGAGATGAAGCTAACATGCCTTTTGTTTGACCCCAGGGCAGCACACATGTTTCAGAGCATGTATGTCAATCTTTTGTTTTACATCCCTACTCTATTTTACCAAAAAAATTAAATATAAAGTTATACAAAACGGCAATAGAAACCATATATTAGCACTATTTCATTCATTTACATATTAGAATACACGCTTGATTTACACTAGGTATTACTTTTTAACATTGCTATTTATATATTTTTTCGTGTTAGGATATCAAGGATATCTTTTAGACAGCAGCTGAGGTTAATATTGTTATGGTCTATTCTACAAGAGCGCAGATATTTGATTATTTTCTCTTATTGACATATTGAAAATGGTTCCTAATGAGAATCTCTATAGTTCTATTTTTTATATGATCAGCTAAATCAAATCTGCAAAGCTCATGCTCCCTGTTGATTACAAGATGTCTGCATTCTGGGCACTCATCCCTGGGTGCATGCTACCCTAAATGTTCAACTAAGTGCACCGTCCAGCCACATCCACTCGTACCAGCTGTCAGACTCTAGAATCTTACAAGCTGCCAACAATGGGGTTGGAAGGGACATATCTACTCCCTGTAGCTAAACACTGGAGCCCTGTGCACCAGGTCTAAATGGCCAGTGTGCATGGGGTCTTAGGGTTAAGGTCTGCTGCAGAGAGACCACTACTTACACACAGAGGAGCAGTCCTCTGCTTCAATATGGTGGAGGCCAGGAGGCTACTTTAATATGGCTATGGTTGTTTCACCAGCTAAATGAATGAGAAGACTGTAGTCATTTACCGTTTTGCTGCACAAGGAATCTTTTCACAGTGTTTACAGGAAATGTCATTGGGGCTTTGAGTCAAGCATGAAAAACAACCTAGTTTCCAGTTTGTGTGGATGTAGGAGGCAGAATTGGAATGCCTGGTGGTTATCTAAATTTGCGTTGTGGCGCACATGTACATCAACAACACACAAAATTAAACCAATGTGTGAATAAGATGGGCTTCCAGTGGCTCATAGTAGCAGCAAAGTTTTTCAAAGAAATACAATAAAGTCTGTATATTAAAAATTGGACCAAAAAATTATACACATTATATAAATATAAATATACTATAATTTGCGTGGATCACCTGTATGACCTCCATTAAAAATCCCGGCAAGGTCGTTAAAGAATTAAATACAAGCTGAAATGTTGCAATAACATATCACAAAACTTGGCATAAATAAAGTCATTAAGTAGTTTTCATACAAGTTCAAAGGCACACATTCTATGTAGGCACAAGACCTGCCCTAATCTAAAAAACATAACACCATTCAACAGAATCATTTCAAAAGAACTACCGGTACTACTTTATATAATGTAACATAAAAGAGAGGTTTGAACCACAAAGGTAAAGTACTGCAGTACTTGAATTTGACATTGAGCTCATTGACATAATAGCAGATATTAATAAAGCAAATATGTGGGAGTTTCAAAGCTATAGATAATTTAATATTTCAAGTTATAGACAGACAGGTTTTTGCTTCGCACAGGGGATAAGCATCTTTATACGCTCTTCTGCTGTTGTCTTTGCTTGCAAGCACTCTGCTCTTTATTGCTGACATTTTGCTGCCTGTCTTTAGAATCAATGGCTTCCATCCCAAGCAGACCCCGGACTATCCTGCTCCTCTCTTTCCCCTGCCTTCTAACATTATATTCATTGCCCCATTCTTCTCAACTTCCCTCCATTATCACCATGTCATGTGTTTTCTCTATGTACAACGCAGCCTTGCTCCAGTTTCCCTTTTTTTTGTTTGTTCTTTTATATATATATATATATATATATATATATATATATATATATATATATATAATTTTATGTCTCTATTACTTTCCACCTTCACTGTCTTGATAATTTTCCCAGTAAGTCACTTCTTGGATAAGCATACCCAGGACCGGTGCACTGTGCTACCACTAGGCAAACTAGGCAGCCGCCTAGGGCGCACTACTGTGTCTGTGTCCCGACCCTCGAATGAATGGAAGCAAGCAAACATTCATTGATGGCGCTGATAGGCTGCATTGATGGGCACTGGTAGGCTGCATTTGATGGGCACTGGTGAGGCTGCATTTGATGGGCGCTGGGGAGGCTGCAATTGATGGGCACTGGTGAGGCTGCATTTGATGGGCGCTGGCAAGGCTGCATTTGATGGGCACTTCATCAAAAAGGTGGGGTATACATGGGTAGGGCAAAGTGGGTGGAGTCAGGCGTGGGGCCAGGGTGTGGCAAAATTATGTTTCGCCTAGGGTGTCAAAAATCCTTGTACCTGCCCTGAGCATACCCAAGACATAGAAACACATACGAATGTCTGGCCACTGTACTCTTTGAATTAGAAGCCTATCAGTCAGCATCATACAACTCATATTCATGCAGGTTGTTGCTACTGCTATATAAGTGCATCCCATCAAAACCTATGTAAATTGGGCTTGCAGGCATGGGCAACCCAGTAATATATTTTTACTGGGCGGGCTGGACAGTGTGGGAGCCTGCAGCCATTGGAGGGGGTATGAACAACCTGAGGGGGGTTGGGAGGAGCACAGCTAGCAGTATAGGGGAGGATAGGGAGGGGGGCTGGGGGGAATTAGGTGAGCATGTATTTTGAAGAGCAGCTATTTAAACACATACATATAACCTAATATCATCCTCTTCAAATCACCCATAGGTGTGCGCAGGGGGTGTGCCAGGTGTGCCTGAGCACACCCTAATCACTCTGTGCAGTGCTGACTCCCCCTACTACCTGGGCTTCCCCTGTATTGCTCCCCCTCACAGTGCTGTTGGCTTCCCTCTTCTCCCCTCGGCTGCTAAGGAGGATGTTTCAGGATGGAGAGTGGTGGAAAGGGCTTGTCAATATGTCATTTACCGCCCCTTGCTTTTCTAAATGAACACAGTGAACACACTCACTCAATGTCTGCAATCATAACTGAAGTATATTAACAGTGCATAGCACTTTCCATTCATTTACTGTCCAGTGCAGCCGAGGCTGCGGAGAAAGGGACGTGTGTTTGAGCTTTGGGGTGCACAGCCTAATGGAATAGGCTGGGCACACCTATGAAATCACATAAACAGTGGAGCTCAGTCTGGGAAAAGGAGGGGAAGCACTAGTGGGGAAGTCAGGTGTGCTGAAGTGTTTTTGTGCGGATCTCAGGACTAGATAGAAATCAATAAAATTATTTTGGCATGTAAAACAACATTGGTATGCATTTCAACTGTGTATTTAGCAGGCTGATTTGCCTGGAGTTCAGCTCTATACATTTCCCCTTATGCTCACTGGACATTTAAAAAATCTGTACATGTGTAAAACAACATAATGATACATTTAGTCTTTGTAAACCCTTGTGTTTTTTCACCTTAATGCATTCTATGCAATAAGGTGAAAAAACACCTAGCAGACACCAGACCCCAAGCCCCCCCCCGCCCGTTTTACTTACCTTAACCCCCCTTATCTCTTTGGCGGGAACATGCTGTCCCTCTCTCCACGGGGTCCTGGCTCTTGATTGGATAGATTGATAGCAGCGCAGCCATTGCTGTCAATCAAATCCAATGATGTGGGCGCTGGGGGGGGGCAGGGTAGAGCCTGGCATTCGAGTCTATGGACGCAAATGCTGGACTCGGGAGGGCGCCTGCAAGGTAACCCCCCTGGGAGAGCGCTTCTACAAGGGGGTTATCTGATGCGGGGATGAGCCATCGGGGGACCGCAGAACAGGATGTTCGGGGTCACTCTGTGCAAAAGACAAACAAATACGGGGCTGTCACTGTATCAGAAAATGTGGCATGGCGGTCCCATGCCTATATCATGGGGTTTGGGTCAGGGTTTGGGACAGTAATGAGAGTATTAGTGGTTTTCTGTATACGTGTTTTTTTCTATGTATATTTGTTTGATTGTATTTTATTGGAGATACTTTGTGTCTGGATGTCTCTTTTATTTTTTGTAAAATGAATTAAAATAAAAAATATATATTTTATCTCTAATCTTGGTGGTATTGGTGGTCCAGTTAAAGTCCCATTAAGGGGGCATAATTTTTTTGTGCACTCTGTGCAAAATGAGCTGCACAGTGGAGGTAAGTATTATATATTTGTTATTTAAAAAAAAAAAAATGATCCATTACAATCACTTTAAAGATTTTCTTAGCCTGGATTCAAAAAGGAGGAGCTGAGCTTTAAACTATGACTGTAGTGGAGATGAGCGGTAACTTGATAACAGCCTTAAAAAATATATTTTGGACATTTCTCCTGTGATTTTGCATGCACACATTTGTTTATTAAATGTGGTATGTAAAACTATATTAGAATATTCCGTTTTGTGCGAGTGTCTGGAATCTGTCCCTGTTTCATTGCTTGATGTTTCCCTTTTTTGAAGGTTAATAAGATAGGCTTGTTGCCAATGCAATGATTTAACTGCTGATTTATGAACCTTTAACACATTTAACAGACCGCAGTCACAGAACACTTCCTAATCTCTGGCATTGATTAAGGCGGCATCCTTCTTGCTGAAGTGGATTAAAAAACTGATTAAAAAAACTGTCTATCATGATTTAAATATTAAACTAAAGACCAGCCTCTGTTGACCAGGGCTCTGTGGATCCTTGAGGCTCCTCCAGAGGTTGTCAAGGTTCTTGACTACATACCAGTAGAAGACACTGACTACATACCAGTAGAAGACACTGACTACATACCAGTAGAAGAAACTGACTACATACCTGTAGAAGACACTGACTACATACCAGTAGAAGACACTGACTACATACCAGTAGAAGACACTGACTACATACCAGTAGAAGACACTGACTACATACCTGTAGAAGACACTGACTACATACCAGTAGAAGACACTGACTACATACCAGTAGAAGACACTGACTACATACCTGTAGAAGACACTGACTACATACCAACATAAAGGGCCACTTCTACGCTGCCCACCAATGGCAATTATTAGTGTTTGTTTAATTTCTTGTTTATTAGGTAAATCTTTTTTTTTTATTCTACTTTTTAAACTCTCACAGGCGGCTCATCACATTACATACCACAAGCTATTGATCAAATCATTTTAGTGGGGGTTCCCTGAGACTTGAAAACAAATTCAGGGGTCCCTTTTCATTAATAAGGTTGAGAAAGGTCGCTATAGATGTTCCAGAATTCTTAGTACTTGTGTACACACCCCTGTTGAATGTGATTTTTCTCACACCTGTAACATAATGGCGTGGTCTTCTTTTGCTAATAGATGAAAACAAGCTTTTCATTTTGCTTCTGTCTCCGGTGGATCTGCATTTGAAAGGGGTGATGACCTGCCTGTTTAATGTGCTGGCCTCTGAAAGGTCAGTAAAGAATCTCATGTCAGCACTTTTTCTTATTTATTGCTCATAAAAGTTTAGTCATTCAGCAAGTTAGCCTATGTTCCTGTGGATGAGAAATACCAACTTTTGTGTTTTCGTGCCGAGAATAATAAGATGGTTCTTGGATTTTGGCATAGGGTGGGGGTGTTGTTTGAGTTATCTTATTAAGAAAGACTTGACAACTACAGTACAGTAGCTGTTTAAAAACAATTTTTTTTTTTTCAGATTTAGAGGCAATTTAAGCAGCTATTGTCACGTATCATGTCCTTTAAGCCTTGAATGCAGCTTTTGGAAGTAAAATATTAGTTTGTGAAATTCTGATTATGTAACAGAAAATGAAGCCTACCTGTGATATTGTGTAGTTTCTGTGTGTGTTATAGATATACAGTATAAACATATATGTGAACACATAGGCCACATTTATCAAAATTAAATGGTATTTTAACTCAGAAAGCACCTAATAAGATCAACTTATCTACTGAAGATAATTATATAGTGTAACAATTAATGCAGTGCTTTACATACTGTACATTTATATTAGCCAGTCTCTGCCAAGGGGCTTACAATCTAAGCCTTTTATCACACATTCTAGAGCCTATTATTCTACCAGAATGTCTTTGGAGTGTGGGAGGAAACAGAGTACACCCATACAAAGAGAACAGGATTGGAACCAAGGATCTGGTGCTACAAGAGAGAAATGCTTACCACTAGATCAGTGGTCTCCAAACTGCAGCCCTGGGGCTGGATGTGGTTCTTTGCTTGCTTTTATCTGGTCCTTGGGGCATTATTCCCCCTACTGTTAGCAATAGTGGGGCATAGTTTCTGCCACTGCCACCGACAATGGGGCACAATTCCTCCCACTGATACCAATGATGGCGCACTTATTTTCCCATTGACACCAATGATGCCGCACTATTCCTCCCATTGACACCAATGATGGGGCACTATTCCTCCCATTGACACCAGTGATGACTATTCCTCCCATTACTACTCCCCCCTAATACCAATCATGGTGCATTGTTTCCTCCCTTTGACACCAACACATTTTCTACTTCTCTTGGCCAGTGTGCCCCCCCTAAAATTTGAAGGGAAGAAAACTGGCCATTTGTTTTAGAAAAATTGGAGACCCCTGCAGACTATTGTACTTTCCAGAGTCAAGCATTTATTCTGCTGTGACCATTTTTCATGAAGAGTTGTGTCCCATTCATGCTTGTAGGGCAACATACACAAATATTGATCATATTGGCTCATCAGCTCCCCCCTCTGCTCTCTATCCCCTATCCCCCCCCCTCATTGAAGCATTCTTGCAATCTTAAAAAAAACCTCTATACATCTTACATTCTTGCCTTCCTTCTACAGTGGGTGGATACTAAAAATTGCAGAAAATATTGCAATGTAAGGATGTGGCGCTGATATTCTCTGCAGCATTTGCTTGTGAAGGGAAGAGGGGATATGTTACAGAGACTTCATATCCTGGGCCCACAAGAAATGGGTTGAATGATGCTGGGATTAAACCTGACACTGGGTTCCTGAGTAGGGATCAGTGCTGGAGAGGAAGTGATTATAGTAGCTTGGAGGGCTTCTTTATTTTTATGGCCTCTAGTCTTTTCTTTATTGCCCATAATGGAATTAGACTTCAATAATGAAAGCAATTTGCAATGGTTAGTATATGTATATATACCCGTGTCAAATCCAAATTTTACAAATTATTCTACAATAAGCAAGAGCCCATCCTGCTGACAGTGGTTTTTACTGGCATCCACATCAAACACAATGCAGATTGTATAAAAATGTATCAAATGTTATTTATAATCATTAAAAAAAATAATGCTATTGCATCACCACATAATTCTAAAATCAATAAACATGTATTATCAAATGATACAAATACAAATGTCCTACTAGGGACCAACCACAGACACCACTTTACATAGAAAATACTCAAAATTGAAAGATAGAAGTGTTTGTGTCAGGAAAGGTTCCCTCCGCTGGTAATATCAATCATTTGGCATGCAGTACTGCGATCCACCAGCAGGTGTCTCCTGCTGGAATTATGTCATCTTTGGTCCGCAGTACTGGTGTCCACCAGCGGAGGGATCCTGGCAGTATGGAGCAGGTATTGCCCTCTGCAGTCAGGCGTCACATGACTGACAGCAGCCATTATAAATACCTGGCAAGTTCATATACACTTCGCCTTGGTATTGTCCTTGAGCCCTGACCTGCAGCCTGTTTGTTACCTGTTACCTGTTACCTGTTACCTGTTACCTGTTACCTGTTACCTGTTACCTGTTACCTGTTACCTGATCCCTGCATCCCTGATCCCTGCATCCTGCCTCCTGTACCTGTTCCCTTCTCCTTGTCCCCCCATCTGCTGACCTCCTATTTATGACCCCGGCCTGGCTTGACTACGATTCCGGTACTCCCTTTTGTTACATATACTGGTTTATTTACTGTTTGGTTGTTTGGTTGTTCACTTGGTTCGTATTGGTGGTGTGTTCACATTTATATGCGTTTGCTTAATAAATTTACCTTCACTTATTTGTGTCTGGTTCACTTTGTCGCAGTCACACAGTTCTGGTCACATCTGGTTCATGACAGAATACCAAGGCCATTCCTGACCAGAAGTGGCTGCACAGGGGAACCATTTGCTTCAGTTTGGTTGCAAACATGAATGCTGATGAGATCATTTATCTTTCTCTGCTGGCATCTGAGAGTGGTGATTATTGCCGCCAGGCTTTGAAAGGATGGTCTAATGACCAGTTGTTTGCAGCTATGCGTTTGGCTCACTCCCTGGTCGATCAGGGTTATATATTGTTTGAGGAGGTGCAGCCTTTGATAAAGATCTGTACTGAGCTAGCCCTGCCCTGTATCCCAGATGGCCATGATGATTTCACTCCTCCTTTTGATATGAATCAGGTTGTATCTTTAGTATGGCTTTTTGAAGATGATCCTTCTGATTTTCGTGAACACTACTCAGCCTGTTCCCCACAGGTGATTGCTGAGTGCATTGTATCTGCTCAGTCTTTGGTTAGACAGGGAGGCTTAAAACTTCAGTTTGTACAACCCTTACTTTCAGCATGGTCTGACATGGTGCAATCAGCCCCAGCCAAACAATCCACCTCTGCCATCAGATATGAGCCTACCCAAAAGTATGTTTCCCCATCAGCCATGTCAACCTCAGTTGCAGCCCAGTACACGCTGCTCCCAACCAAATACTCATATCCAGTCTCTGCTCCCTGTACTTATCCTGCATTCAACTCACCTGCCTCCTCTCCGCTGTCTACTAACCCACAAGTTCTTTCCCCAGCTACTGGTACCTCTTCTCTGCCATATCACAATCCTCCTTTCCAGTCTGCTGCACCCCTTATTTACAGTCCTGCAGTCACCTACAGAGCTTCAGTAGCTAAGCCAAAGAAAAAGCGAAAGTTTTTCCCAACCAAAATGATCTTACCATTAACCCAACCTGCCTCCACACCTACCAATCTGTCCCAGCCCGGAGTGCCAGAGCCGGAGTTCCAGCCTGATGTCCCGGCCTTCCAGCCTGACGCCTTCCAGCCTGATGTCCCGGCCTTCCAGCCTGACGCCTTCCAGCCTGATGTCCCGGCCTTCCAGCCAGACGCCTTCCAGCCTGATGTCCCGGCCTTCCAGCCTGACGCCTTCCAGCCTGATGTCCCGGCCTTCCAGCCTGACGCCTTCCAGCCTGATGTCCCGGCCTTCCAGCCAGACGCCTTCCAGCCTGATGTCCCGGCCTTCCAGCCAGACGCCTTCCAGCCTGATGTCCCGGCCTTCCAGCCAGACGCCTTCCAGCCTGATGTCCCGGCCTTCCAGCCAGACGCCTTCCAGCCTGATGTCCCGGCCTTCCAGCCAGACGCCTTCCAGCCTGATGTCCCGGCCTTCCAGCCAGACGCCTTCCAGCCTGATGTCCCGGCCTTCCAGCCAGACGCCTCCCAGCCTGATGTCCCGGCCTTCCAGCCAGACGCCTCCCAGCCTGATGTCCCGGCCTTCCAGCCAGACGCCTCCCAGCCTGATGTCCCGGCCTTCCAGCCAGACGCCTCCCAGCCTGATGTCCCGGCCTTCCAGCCAGACGCCTTCCAGCCTGATGTCCCGGCCTTCCAGCCAGACGCCTTCCAGCCTGATGTCCCGGCCTTCCAGCCAGACGCCTTCCAGCCTGATGTCCCGGCCTTCCAGCCAGACGCCTTCCAGCCTGATGTCCCGGCCTTCCAGCCAGACGCCTTCTAGCCTGATGTCCCGGCCTTCCAGCCAGACGCCTTCCAGCCTGATGTCCCGGCCTTCCAGCCAGACGCCTTCCAGCCTGATGTCCCGGCCTTCCAGCCAGACGCCTTCCAGCCTGATGTCCCGGCCTTTCAGCCAGACGCCTTCCAGCCTGATGTCCCGGCCTTCCAGCCAGACGCCTTCCAGCCTGATGTCCCGGCCTTCCAGCCAGACGCCTTCCAGCCTGATGTCCCGGCCTTCCAGCCAGACGCCTTCCAGCCTGATGTCCCGGCCTTCCAGCCAGACGCCTTCCAGCCTGATGTCCCGGCCTTCCAGCCAGACGCCTTCCAGCCTGATGTCCCGGCCTTCCAGCCAGACGCCTTCCAGTCTGATTCCCCGGCCTTCCAGCCAGACGCCCTCCAGCCTGATGTCTCAGCCTTCCAGTCTGATGTCTTGCAGTCTGATGTCCCGGCCTTCCAGTCTGATGCCTTCCAGTCTGATGTCCCGGCCTTCCAGTCTGATGCCTTCCAGTCTGATTCCCCGGCCTTCCAGTCTGATGCCTTCCAGTCTGATGCCCCGGCCTTCCAGTCTGATGCCCCGGCCTTCCAGTCTGATGCCTTCCAGTCTGATGCCCCGGCCTCCCAGTCTGATGCCTTCCAGTCTGATGCCCCGGCCTCCCAGTCTGATGCCTTCCAGTCTGATGCCCCGGCCTCCCAGTCTGATGCCTTCCAGTCTGATGCCCCGGCCTCCCAGTCTGATGCCTTCCAGTCTGATGCCCCGGCCTTCCAGTCTGATGCCTTCCAGTCTGATGCCCCGGCCTTCCAGTCTGATGCCTTCCAGTCTGATGCCTTCCAGTCTGATGCCCCGGCCTTCCAGTCTGATGCCTTCCAGTCTGATGCCTTCCAGTCTGATGCCCCGGCCTTCCAGTCTGATGCCTTCCAGTCCGATGCCCCGGCCTTCCAGTCTGATGCCTTCCAGTCCGATGCCCCGGCCTTCCAGTCTAATGCCTTCCAGTCCGATGCCCCGGCCTTCCAGTCTGATGCCTTCCAGTCCGATGCCCCAGCCTTCCAGTCTGATGCCTTCCAGTCCGATGCCCCGGCCTTCCAGTCTGATGCCTTCCAGTCCGATGCCCCGGCCTTCCAGTCTGATGTCCCGGCCTTCCAGTCTGATGCCTTCCAGTCTGATGTCCCGGCCTTCCAGTCTGATGCCTTCCAGTCTGATGTCCCGGCCTTGCAGTCTGATGCTTTCCAGTCTGATGTCCCGGCCTTGCAGTCTGATGCCTTCCAGTCTGATGTCCCGGCCTTGCAGTCCGATTCCTTCCAGTCTGATATCCCGGCCTCGCGGTCCGACGCCTTCCAGTCTGATGTCCCGGTCTTGCAGTCCGATGCCTTCCAGTCTGATGTGCCTGCTGTCCAGCCTGATGTGCCCGCCTTCCAGCCTGACGTGCCGCTGCCCGCCTTCCAGCCTGACGTGCCGCTGCCCGCCTTCCAGCCTGACGTGCCGCTGCCCGCCTTCCAGCCCGATGTGCCAGCTTCCCGGTCCGATGTGGTTCTGTCTGCTGCCCTGCTTGAAGTGTCCATTACCCAACCTAATGTGACTTTGCCCATAGCCCAGCTTGACGCAGTGGACTTTCCCCAGCAACTGCTAGTTGGAGCGTCCGGAGGTCGCTCCTTTGAGGGGGGGTACTGTCAGGAAAGGTTCCCTCCGCTGGTAATATCAATCATTTGGCATGCAGTACTGCGATCCACCAGCAGGTGTCTCCTGCTGGAATTATGTCATCTTTGGTCCGCAGTACTGCTGTCCACCAGCGGAGGGATCCTGGCAGTATGGAGCAGGTATTGCCCTCTGCAGTCAGGCGTCACATGACTGACAGCAGCCATTATAAATACCCGGCAAGTTCATATACACTTCGCCTTGGTATTGTCCTTGAGCCCTGACCTGCAGCCTGTTTGTTACCTGTTACCTGTTACCTGTTACCTGATCCCTGTTACCTGATCCCTGCATCCTGCCTCCTGTACCTGTTCCCTTCTCCTTGTCCCCCCATCTGCTGACCTCCTATTTATGACCCCGGCCTGGCTTGACTACGATTCCGGTACTCCCTTTTGTTACATATACTGGTTTATTTACTGTTTGGTTGTTTTGTTGTTCACTTGGTTCGTATTGGTGGTGTGTTCACATTTATATGCGTTTGCTTAATAAATTTACCTTCACTTATTTGTGTCTGGTTCACTTTGTCACAGTCACACAGTTCTGGTCACATCTGGTTCATGACAGTTTGTATTCTCATCTGCTGGTCAATCTGCATTGTAAAAATTGGGATTTGCATAAAAGTTCAGTTTAGTCTCTGGATCTAATAGTTTCATAGTTTCATAGTTTCATAGTTAGTAAGGTTAAATAAAGACACCAGTCCATCCAGTTCAACCTGAGTGAGTATCTACAATTGTCCCTATCCCTGTACATTGCACACTCACATTGGTCCCTACCCTCAAGGAGCCCACAATCCAAGGTCCCCATTCATATACTAAGGCCAATTTTAGACAGAAGCCAATAAACCTACCTGCATGTCTTTGGATTGTGGGAGGAAACCGGAGTACCCAGTGGAAACCCACGCAGGCACAGGGAGAACATGCAAACTCCAGGCAGGTAATGAAAGTTTTCATACGTGGCTGTCGCTAACAATAACCTCTGCTGATTTATTTCTTCACCTTAAGCATCATCTGAATTGCCATGTTTGGACAGGTTTTCTTTAAAACAACTTAACCACTACAGATCCGCGCTATTGCCAAATGACGGCATTAGCGCGGACCTACATTTCCGGGACTACGTCTATTGACGTCGTCCCGGATACGAGCGGCCTGCGCGCCCCCTGAGGGGCGCGCGTGGCGCGCTCTGTGATCGGCGAGTCCGTGAGACTCGCCTGATCACCGATCCGTGCAAGGGGTCGATCCCGACCCCTTATCACGTGATCAGCTGTCAGCCAATGACAGCTGATCATGTGATAGAACGGAGCCGGTAATCGGCTATTATTCCTCCTCGCGCTGACAGCGCGAGGAGAGAAAAAAAAAGCCGATCACCGGCGGCCGTGATCGGGACATCAGTCCAGATCACGGCCAGCAATACAGCTGACCACCTGCCCCCTGCCAGTGCCCACCTGCCCACCGCCGTGCCATCCTGAATAAAAGTAAGTGCCCCCCATCAGTGCCCCCCATCAGTGCCCATAGTGCCCACAGTGCCACCTACAGTGCCACCCACAATGCCACCCACAGTGCCATCCAGCAGTGCCACCAACAGTGCCACCCACAGTGCCCACAATCTGCCTCAAAGGTGCTGCGACCCAGTGCCGCCCATCAGTGCCCAGCAGTGCCGCCCATCAGTGCCCAGCAGTGCCGCCCATCAGTGCCCAGCAGTGCCACCTATCAGAGCCACCTATCAGTGCCACCTATCAGTGCCCATCAGTCCCATCTATCAGTGGTACCTATCAGTGCCCATCCGTGCCACCCATCCGTGCCACTTATCCGTGCCACCCATCCATGCCATCTTATCTGTGCCCATCTTTGCCCATCAGTGCCGCCTTATCTGTGCCCATCGGTGCCGCCTTATCTGTGCCTATTAGTGCCGCCTTAACTATGCCTATCAGTGCCCACCAGTGCAGCCTATCAGTGCCCACCAATGCAGCCCATCAGTGCCCACCAATGCAGCCCATCAGTGCCCACCAATGCAGCCATCAGTGCCGCCTAATCAGCGCACTTCAATGAAGGAGAAAAATGACCCGTTTGCAAAATTTTATAACAAACTATTAAAACATGATTTTTTTTTTTTTTGCATCTTTTTTTGTTTGTTTAGCAAAAAATAAAACTCCGAGCTGTAACTAAATACCACCAAAAGAAAGCTCTATTTGTGGGAAAAAAATGATAAAAATTTCATTTGGGTACAGTGTTGTATGCCCGCGCAATTGTCATTCAAAGTGCATCAGCGCTGAAAGCTGAAAATTGGTCTGGGACTGAGGGGGGTTTAAGTGCCCAGTAAGCAAGTGGTTAAAGAGGTTGTAAACCTCAAAAAAAAAAAAAACCCTGCAAGACAAAGGCATAATGAGCTAATATGCATTGCATACTAGCTCATTCTGAAATACTTACCTTAGAACGATGCCCTGGATCAGTGTTGGCCCTCTGAGTACAGCGCGGACATCTTCCACCGGAGTTACTTCTGGGTTCACAGCTCTGGCCAATCACATGCATGCGGGAGCCGCCGGTCACAGCACGACTCCTGAAGAAACGGCACCAGCGACCCGTTTCTTCAATGGACATACGTCAACGACATCGGCAGCAGGGCATATACTGAATATCTCTTTAACTGTGCAAGTTTAAGAGATATTCAAGGTGCCTATAGGTAAGCCTTGTTATACGCTTACCTGTAGGTAAAAGTGGTGTAACAGGGTTTACAACAACCACTTAAAAAATAAAGATAACCTATACAATCCAATTATGATATTGCTACTAGAATGAGGCCATATGGTAATGCTTTCTCACTCTCTATAGCTACTAGATTTTCCTACTGCTTCCCTAAATCGTATATATCTCCACTTGTTCCACATTTTGTTGTGTTACAGCCTTATTCCAAAATGGATTAAAGAGGAACTGCAGTCTGCTCACATAATTTGTAATAAAAACATCTTTGCCATTCTGAAGCTTCCCTCCAATCACTTTGCATATTATTTTATATATACTGTGATTCTGTACTTGTCAAATATGCTGCAGATATCTCCCCCCATTATGTCTGGCTGCAATCATTTTAACTGTGGGCAGCTGAAGCTGCTGCCTGTTCATTTCTTGGATTTACACAGACACACAGAGGCACAACTCTAGCTCTGCAGCTCTCATTGGCCCTCTTATGACTTATCTCTCCTCCCTTCCTGGCAAACTCTCACAAGAGTGAGAGAGCTGTGCATGATGTCATAAGTCTATGCTTTTTACCAGACAAGAATCAGGAAGTGGGCTGTATAAGGTATTTACTGACATAAAAACAATGTATTACCATTCAAAGTTAAAACAACAAGGACAGAAGATTTAATAGATGGAAAGTAGAAAAAATGACTGAAGTTCTGCTTCAAATTCATTATTTTACTCAGAATTCTACAAACAATAGCAGGAATTATGCCCCATTGTTGGGGTCAGTGGCAGCTGAGGGTATATTTTTTTGCCACCACCCCTTCGGTCGGTCAGGTCACCAGCCCCACAATTATTCAATCTAGGTCAAGGGCAGCGCTTCCTCCAGGCAGCAGGTGGCAGATGGTGGCTTCACCCTGTGTCTCATCCTCCTGGGCTTCGCAAAGGCTTCCCCTGTGTCTCCTCCCTCCTTATCTTCGGCGGCCAATAGGATCACTTCTCCTCTCGGCGAGTCTGGTGACGGGTCTCCAGCCCCCCTTCCTGATTGGCTGGGAGGAGAATCAGGAAGACAACCGTGAATAATAATTCACTATTATAACACAATAGGGTTAGGGTTAGGGTTAGGGTCAGGGTCAGGGTTAGGGTTAGGGTTAGGGTTTCCCCTAGAAGAACAAGGTTAGGACTCAGGGATTAGAATAGGGCCCTCCCCAAAGGTCAAAGGTCAGGAGGCGTGTCCCCAGAGGTCAAAGGTCAAGTGTCGGGCTGACCCACCCCCAGCAAAGTGTTCCGCCTACCCCAACTAAGTCGGGGGCATGAAAAAGTCGGGGCTTGAACAAGTCGGGGTAATTGCCTATTTGAGTCTCAAGCTCTAATCATGTGCTTCTAAGCCCTTGTACACACGGTCGGAGATTCCGTTGGAATGTGTCTGATTGGAGCGTTTTGTCGGATATTCCGACTGTGTGTGGTATGCATCGGACTGTTTCCGTCGGAATATCAGTCGGACCAAATTTTCCAACTTGCCGGAAATATTTTCCGACAAACTGCTCCGATCGGACATACTCCGATCATGTGTAGAGAATTCCGATCGGACAAAGTGTCACGCATGCTCAGATCGAATTCCTACATCAAAGCTATTGGCTACTAGCCTGAACGTAGTCCCATCGTAACGAAATTACGTCATCACGCTCTGAAAGATCGGATTTTCCGACAACTTTGTCCGACCGTGTGTATGCAACAGTTTCGGACAAGATCCGTCGGACAAAATCCGACGGATTTGGTTGTCGGAATGTCCGACCGTGTGTACAAGGGCTTAAAAAACAAAAAAAAACATTGGAATCCATGTGTCCGGCGCCCTGCATGCAAATTAGGGGCCGGGTGCATGGATTAGGGGGGCAGCGCCCCTGCACCCTGTATGGATGGGCCGCCACTGGTCAGTGGCAAGAATAATGCCTCAAGGGCTGTATAAATGCAAGCAAAGGGCCACATCCAGCCCCAGGGCCACAGTTTGGAGACCACTGATCTACAGTAATACTTGCTCATGATGTCAATTTTCTGCGTACAGTACCACAACACTGTACTTGATATTTGTTTCTATTACAATAAAATGTTATAAAAAAAAAAGAAAAAAAAAGAACTTCTCAGGAGTACAGGAGGTCCAGACTAAACTATGCAAAATATTTTAATCTCATGCTGCAGTGCAATTTGAACTCTGAATGTCAATCACTTCATTACAGCACATTGATTTCAAAGTATAGCAAATCAGCTGATTGCCACCAAGAGAATAATTTGTACAGAAGCATGAAATTATTATTTACAACATTACAATAAATTACTCAAGGTGAAGATGACCAGGCAATCAATACTGTTGCATTTTCTATAGCACAACAAAGGAAAGGTATATAAAGTAAGCCCTTTTATGTTTCCATTGATCAGTATCAGGAGGCTATCATATGTCCTTCAGTAAAGGAATGTTCTTAGTGATGGGTATATACAGCCCTAGGCAAAGGTTTATGGTTTTCTATGACTATATAGTTACTAATCCATCTGATCTCACCACAATGGAGGTAGCAGAGTAGCATAGTGATGAATCTTCTTACACTCAATACACACTGGACACCTATTGTATCTACTCTGCTCAGAAAACAAAAAATCTAATCTTAAATAACCCTTGGCATGCAAAGTAATTATATTTAGCCTCAGCTAAATAAAATAAACTAAATAAAATAAAGTAGTTGTCCCAAGCTGCAGCTGTCTTACCCTTTAGTGCTATAAAATATAAATGTATATATAATATATATATATATATATATATATATATATATATATATATATATATATATATAGCTGCCCTAGGTTTAAAAAAAAAACAATGATTATATACCGAATATTAAGCACTCAATAGCTCATCTATTTAACACAACTGTGCTCTCAATGCTCAATGCATATAAAAATAAAAGTGAAAAAATAAATAAAAATAAAGCAAACAACAAATATTATGTGATAATTCATGCTTCATAAAGTATTCCTTATATCCCTTTGTGCAAACAAACGCCCAAGTGCCACAACCTTTGACACAGAACACCCACCGGAAGCCCTTATTCACAATGTGGATCATATAGTGCTTTTCCCCTTTAAGGGAAGGGGGGTCTGGATCAGCAGCACAATCTTTACTTCCTACAGTCTCGACTCAAGTCCAGATACAGCCAAAAAGAAAAGAAACTTGCATGGTGTAAAATCCTTACTTTATTTAAAATTATATTCTAAAATCATAAAAATGCTCACTCACATTCATTGGTGCATAGCCTTGCACCAGGATAACAGCACTTAATCACACATAGCAGTAACTCCGCTGATCCAAAAAACAGGCAAAAGGTTATGTAAGAGAACTCTCTCAACGTGTTGTATGTCCATTCAAATTATTTGACTTGCAACATGCGAAGCTGACCATATACTGTAGATCTGGAAAAGCAAGGTAGGAACAAAGCTGCAATATAACACAATTTTGACCTATCACGCTATGATTAAGTCCTGGGGGTGGGACAAAATGCATCAGGATGTGTGGTTTGATGGAGACATGTAATCTGAGGCCACTCCTTATCGTTTATTCACCTGGGCTGGTCGGGAGTAGCGGCAATCTTTTCCTCTTTACATATTACCATTTTGGTTTTGGGTTTAATGCCGCTTTAAATGTGATACCTGCATAATGTGCAAATTTATAACATTTGATTCCAGAATTCAACTACCCAAAGAGAGGATTGGAATACAAGTTTATTGAAACTGGAAAGCAAGGGAATCTATCAATTAAAATCACATATTCTTCCAAGCCATTCTACAGGACCTTAAAGTGGTTGTAAACTCTCCCCCACAACTTTGTCCCATGTAAATCAGCATAAAAAACCCTAATGAACCCTGCTTGTAGATATCTCCTTACTTGGTTAGTATTGTTGTAATCCTTTTTGTTCTTTAGAATGAAGTCACTGAGCATGCTCAGATCTCCCCTGATTTACGGCACACTCTGTGTACTTTGTCTATCTATTATCAGGACTTCCTATGGCACACAACACTGAAATCCCAGGAGACTGCAGAATCATTCAGCGCTTCCTTCTACACCCCATGTGACCATTTGACCTCACATGCAGTATAAACCAGGGCATCGGACAGCATTACTGCAGTCTTATCAGCTGAAGCTTATAAGACTGACAAAGGCAAACATTAGATAATCGGCACAAGTAAATACTATGAAATAAAACAAGTCAGCTATGAACAGGGAAGCAGGGTTGCCATAGAAATGTTGGATTGAGAAGGAGGCTTGGTTAACAGTACAGGAAGAGCTCAATGTAAGGGTGGAAATACACTTCACTGTGGACTCAGAAAACAATATTTAAGATGGCTCTGCCTAACCCCTGGAAACAAGTTTTTTAAAGTTTCTTTAAACATTAAGTAATGTGCGATTTGGGCTGGATTACAGTGACTGTAGTTTGATAATTATAATGGACTAAATGAAAAGAAGCATCAGAGTGGGAGAGTTTACTTCCTCTTTAAAGATTCAATAAATACTTCCTGCTTTCTATGATGGTTCGACAAAAAAAAAATATATTCCTTACCTTTGGATTCCCTGTTATGGTTTTCTCCTTTTTTTTTGTAAATGTATTTTTGGAAACACATTTTCCAATTTTCAGAATTTGATTGTTTTAGCTTTTGATTGAAATTCAAATAAAATATGTATATTTGTACAATTGGACAGAGTCTGAAATACTTTAAGAATAAAAAAATAAATGGAATAAAAAAAACATATATATTTTTTTTTTTCAAAGATTGTGTTTTGTGTACATTTTTAGGACCCAGTTTGAGTTCCGTTCTCGTGCACTCTACATTTCCTGACAATGATCCAGATGAAGATATTTCTGTAATTGACAAACAGCACTGTCACAACCCCATGTTTATGTTGTGACGTCATTGAACTTCGCTGTGCCTTGCTGTCATGGGATGTATTTTGGAGCTGAATAATAATCATCATCTTTACTGTGGACATTTTGCATACCGTGTCCTTTATGAAACAGGTTTTTGAGTGAGCAATAACACTGCTGGAATGTCATTAGCTTATCAGCAAACTATATTACTGTATATAGTGATCCATAAGTTTCTGAATGTGCAGAAATATAATGTATTTTCTGAGAAGTTGTCAATACAATTGGAATTGCTTTTTGGCATATTTAAACAGTAACTCACCTTGTTGAATTTTGTTCATAGAAACAACTACATATGCACCATAATATGCTCAACATTCACTTATGCTAACAATCTACAGTCGACTCTGTGCTTAGTTTATCTGCTTTTATGTGGATTACATTACAATTTGTTGGCTATTTATATTGATTGTTATGTTTACAATCTACAGTATAGTATAGTTTTTGCAGTACTGTCTAAGGCAGGGGTGCCTAACCAATGGCCCGCGGAGCCCTCTAATGTGGCCTGCGACCTCCTATTCTGGGATGGCAAGCACAGATCGCAGGTTGCCATGCCAAAGCATCAGTGTTGTGAATGAAGCCAGTGGTAGAGGAAGTAAGCAGCAGTGGAGAAGAGCCGCATAAGCCAATGCTGCCTGTATGGAGCCGGCTCCTGTCACAGATGGAGTGATACCAAATGCGCTCTGCCTGGGACAGTAACAGCCTGCGATACCTGAATGGAAGACTGTTATTAAAGGTAAGTTTATTACTAAAATTACAGTGTATATTTGGGCATATCTGTTCTGCAGTGGTTAACAGGCTGCTTTCAAACTGATCCCCAGGTGCACCTGCAGGATACCTGCACTAAGCCACAGACTTCTGTTATTACCTGCGGGTTTGGCACCCTTTCAGAAAGTCCAATATACCTGCAAGATATAATATAAGTCTATGGTAAAGTGCAGCTAACCTGCAGGAAAGCGACAGGTGTACGGCACCTGTGTCTGCTCTGCATATGCAGATGGAACATGGGCCTGTCATCCGTCTGCTCCATTCATTGTGGCCCGCAACCAGAGTACCAAGTCGATTAAGTGGCCCTCGCTCTTCAAAAGGTTGGGCACCCCTGGTCTAAGGGATCGCCTTCGACCTGAACAAACTGCTCTACAGTAAATCAGATTTGTGAATTTTGTTTTGTATCTACTCACATTTGATTTGATTACCTGAGCATTCCAATTCTGCTGGAGATTTACATTGCGTCATGTGGCAATTTAAAGGCCAATCATGGTTATTTTGGATATATTTGTCTACTTGGCAAGACATACCTCTCCCTGATTTTTTATTTTGAGAAGCTGTTTATGCAAGCTCTTCAGTTTATCTATGCTTTTTTGGATTATAAATAACCGTGGACACTGCACAAACAAAGCCAAAGATTACGCTTTTGCTATCCCATATTATCTGATACAGTATAGTCTGCACCAGCCTTTCTCAACCGTTTTAACACGTTTGAAATAACTTTCCAGTCTCAGGGAACCCTTGCTAAAAATTACTATATCTAAGTCATGATACATTAGTGTAATGGCCAGTGGGGAGAATGATCCCTACACTTGTTTTTTTTAATCAACAAAAGTTTTATTGAAGTTAACTTTAGGTACCACACAAAGTAAGTACAGAGATATACAGTCAATGATCAGTAATATTTGTTACATTTCTAGTAGTTTACAGAGATTTTAACAATGTGTGACCATTAACCTCCACCCCATAAATTGTGAATCCCTGCAAGAGACCCTTCATCTTCGCCGTTCCCTTATCCAGGGGGAAAGCGAACATGACAATATGCATATCCGGTTCATAAGGAAACTCGAACCTGTCACAAAATACCGTATATACTCGAGTATAAGCCGAGATTTTCAGCCTCTTTTTTGAGGCTGAAAGTGCCCCCTCGGCTTATACTCGAGTCACCGCCGTCTGACTGCTCGATCAGCGTATCGAGCAGACAGACGGCGGACATTAAAATTCAAAAGCCGCGCCTCCTTCTCCGCCTCCGCCTGTGATAGGCGGAACACTGAATTTCCCAGCAGTCAGTGTTCCGCCTATCACGGACATCCGCTCATTCTCATACTACGGACGAGGATGAGAGGATGTCCGTGATAGGCGGAACACAGGCTGTTGGGAAATTGAGTGTTCCGCCTATCACAGGCGGAGGCGGAGGCGCGGCTTTTGAATTGTAGAATGGCCGCCGAGAAGAGCGGCGATCCATCGGCACGACACGGGACGGAGGAGGCACGGGACGGAGGAGGCACGGGACGGAGGAGGCACGGGACGGAGGAGGCACGGGACGGAGGAGGCTCGGGACGGAGGAGGCTCGGGACGACGGCGGCTCGGGACGGAGGCTCGGGACACAGGTAGGCTGGACACACACACAAGGCTGCACGGACACACACACAGGGATGGATGGATGGATGGACACACACACACACACACACACACACACACGGATGGATGGATGGATGGATGGATACACACACACACACACACACAGGGATGGATGGATGGATGGATGGATACACACACACACACACACACACACACACACACACACAGGGATGGATGGATGGATGGACACACACACACAGGGATGGATGGACGGACACACACACAGGGATGGATGGATGGATGGACACACACACAGGGATGGATGGACGGACACACACACAGGGATGGACGGACACACAGGGATGGACAGCCATGTCTCACCCTCGGCTTATACACGAGTCAATAAGTTTTCCAGTTTTTTGGGGGTAAATTGGGGGCCTCGGCTTATATTCGGGTCGGCCTATACTCGAGTATATACGGTAGACGGAAAATGAAAAAAAAAAGAGAAAGAGGTACCATAAATAGGGTAAAAAAAATAGACAAACCCCAAACATATAACATGAAGTAAACTAATACAAAAAAAAAAGCTCTCTCTAGTCATATAGCCACTCCCATAATTGAGAAAGGTGCTTATATCATAGTGTGTACCACTAGGTGTACCCCGCTCAGTGCTCCATCATCTTTCTACTGCACCACACTCAAAACCAATCATCTCATTAGCAATCTATCCAGTGCCAGTTGTGGGGGCGCCACATCCGGCGATCCCAACCAACACTGCCATATACCGTAGAATTTATTGGGCGATTTCCTGTGTTGATAAGTATTTTTTTCCCTCACAAGGGTATTGTTAACCTGCTGGATCCATTGTGTAGCCCCTGGTACATTAGCCGAGAGCCAGAGATGGCCAATCAATTTTCTAGCCAAATAAAGGAGCCTCGTGAGCGCGATGTACACTAAAGGGGTATACAGGCCCTCATCAAGATTACCCAAGAGGCATGTCAATGGGTCTACTGCCAATTGCACCTGGAAAACATTATTAATTTTGGCCACAACAGCATTCCAGTACCTTACTAATTTAGGGCATCTCCACAAAATGTGGATCAGGTCCCCGTGTGGGTCTGACATTTTGGACATATGGGAGTGTCTCTTCTTCCCCACTTATGCAGCTGCTCAGGTGTACGGTATACACGGTGCAATATATACAAATGAGACAGCCTCTGAGCTGCAGATACAGACACCACTGGTCCCACCTCCAGGATCTGTTCTCACTGTTCGCCATCAATAAAGCCAATATCTCTCTCCCACTTTTCTCTACATGGCAAAAGGTCAGGAGCTTGTATGTGTGAAAGTAGCTGGGTATAAAATCTGGAAATAGCCTCTTTTTTCTCTGGTTTTACAAATATAGATTTCAAAAACGCAGAGTCGTCCAAGCAAAGGTCAGACTGCCTACCCTGTGCTTCCACTGCATGCTTTAGTTGGATATATTGAAAATAATGGCCCCCGAGGGGCGTAAACTCCACCGACAGGAGAGGGTATGGCTTTAGCCTAGGTCCCTGTAAGATCTGACCCAGAAACCTTATTCCCGCTCTCCTCCATACCGGATGCTTGGGAACCCTAGCCAAGACTGGGTAGTGTCTATTTCGCCAGATGGGGGTATAGCTCATGTAACCCGTCAATCCCAGTATACTCCTGACTTCTCTCCATACTTTCCTCAATAGTTGAGCAGTAGGGGCGCCAGGCGGTACATTAGGGAATCCCAATTCCATATGGGATAGGGCTGTGTAGGTTTCAGTCTGATCCAGTAACAGTCTCTTTGAGGGGTCCCTGTTTGTCTCCAAGTCCCAACCCGTGAAGTGTTGCAATTGGGCCGCAAGGTAATACAGCTGTGGGTGCGGAACAGCCATGCCCCCCCCCCGATCCTTAGGGTATTGTAAGGTAGTCACACCGGGGCATTATGCAGGATATACAGCAGCTGTGGGGCCCAAATCATCTTAGTAAGGTTTACTCGCCCGGTCACCGAGAGCGGCAGCCTGCACCAGCTAGCTAGCTTTTGTTGAAATTTGCGTAATAGTGGTTTAAGATTCAGCGTGATATAGTCGCCTGGATTTCCCGTCACCACTATGCCCAAATATTTGAAAGTGGTAACTACAGATATATGTGAGAGATCCGCCGCCAATGGCCCTGGTAAAGTATCTAATGGCAAGAGAGCAGACTTGTGCCAATTAATGGCAAAGTCAGATAACTGACCAAATTGGTCAATCAGTGTCATGACCACTCTCAGGGAACCCGCGGTGTCACCTAAGTACAGTAGTGTGTCATCCGCATATAGTGAGATTTTTTCTTCCTGACAGCCACGGCGCAAACCGACTATGTGAGGCGACTCCCTCACTCTAGCCGCCAGAGGTTTCAAGGCAAGGGCAAACAGCAGGGGTGACAATGGGCACCCCTGCCGCGTACCCCTAAACAACAGAAATGCCTCAGATAGGGTGTCATTAATCCTCACTCTAGCCGTAGGGGCCCTATACAGCAGCTGCACCCAAGAAATTAATGTATCACCCAGCCCAAATCGCCGCAGCACCTCCCACAAGTACTTCCATTCCACGCTGTCAAAAGCCTTGGCAGCGTCAAGGGAGAGAAAAGCTCTATTGTTGGGATTGTCAACTGGGATTTGTGTATTAAGAAACAGTCGTCTGATATTCAGTGATGTGGATCTAGTTGGGATAAAGCCGGATTGGTCCGGATGCACCAGGTCTGCCACCACCCCCGACAGTCTAGTAGCCAGTACCCTGGCCAAAATTTTCACGTCAGTGTTGAGAAGTGATACGGGTCGGTATGAGCCAGGCTGTAGAAGGTCTTTATCAGGTTTCGGGATGACCACAATGATAGCCTCATTCATGGAGGCGGGTAAACCGCCCCCATGGAGGGCATCATTCAGGGTGGCCAACAGAGTGAGAAGGAGAACATCCATATTTCCCATATATTTCAGTGGGTAGGCCATCCGCACCTGGCGACTTGTTATTCGCCAACTGCGCCACTGCCCGGGAAAGTTCCTCCAAAGTTATTGGGACGTTAAGTGCGGTCCGGGCCTGTTGCGACAAGTACAGAAGGGAGCACTGGTCCAAAAATTGGTCCAGTTCCTCCTTCGAGGGATGGGCCTTAGAGGCGTATAAATCCCTTAAAAAATTAGAAAATACCTCGGGAATGCGACTTTGATCTGTAATCACGTCTCCTACTGTATTCCGTATACATTCAATGTGTGCACTGTCCTGTTGGGCTCTAGCAGTCATTGCAAGCAAATGACCAGTATTCTCCCCTTCATTAAAATATTTTTGTTGGAGAAAAAAACGTTTATTCTCAGGGGTTGACACAGAGACCTGTCTATAGAGTACCTGTGCCTCCTGCCATTTACGCTCTGAGGCAGGGCAGGGATCAGAGATATATGTTTCCTCCGCCTTGGCAGCCTCCTGCATCACTATGTTCTCCCATTCTTTGGTATTTGTTTTAATGAGGGTGATTTGTCTAATGATCAGTCCTCTCAGATGGGCCTTCAAGGCATCCCATACCACCATAGATGTTGCCGATCGCCGATTAATCTCCAGGAACTCCCAAAGGGCCCCCAGAGACAAATCAGGTTCTAGAAAGAGAGCAAGCCAAAACGGGCTCACCTTCCACAGCTTGCACCTGGGTCTAGGAATAGCGTTGATACGAGCACATAAAAGAGAATGGTCTGAAATGTTGCGTGGGGCATACACCACCGAGGTGGTGAGAGAGTGTGCCAGGTCATTACCCAAACATAGATCAATCCTAGATAAGCATTTATAGGATACTGAGTAACAGGAATAACACTGAGTCGCAGGGTTAAGGTCCCTCCACACATCTCGCAAACCAATCTCCACTAGAAACCTAGCAAAGGGGGTGGGGGGTTACCTCCGGTCCCAGCTTTAAATTTATCTATATGTTTGTCCATAACATTATTGTAATCTCCCAGTGCCCACACCGGTAAGTTAGGGTGCAATGCTAGAAATCTTACCAGGCAAGTCAGGGTTTCAAATGAGAAGGGTGGAGGGACATAAATGTTAGCAATAATACAGTTTAAACCTGCCAGTTTACAAAGCAAAAAGATATATCTGCCCCGGTCATCAATCAGGGATTGTTGCAGCTGAAAAGGCACATGACGTGAGATAAATATGCTAACCCCTCTAGAGTAAGCTGTGTGGGTGGAGTGAACCTGAGTGGGGAACCCACGACTTCTAAGTGCAGAGATAGTAGAAGACTGAAGGTGGGTTTCCCGCAAGCATACCACTGAGGGTTTATACCTTTTTATGGTGGAAAAAAAAGCCACTCTCTTCACTCCATCCCCCAGCCCCCTCACATTCCACGACACTAAAGTGGTTTCAGTAGGCATTAGGTGTCATTATATGCAACTGACTGGTGGTAATGTAGATACAGGCATACCGTAGACATCGACTCCTCCCCCCAGCCATTACAAACACAAAAGAGGTATACCCATGCCATGGATCAGGGAATATTGGAGCAGGGCCATATGGGCCACAGAGAAGCATAGGGTTCAGCTTCATGCAGGAGAGCAAAAATCACACCATGCCTGACGTCAGCAGGATGTAGACTAGAGAGTGGAACCCTATCTTTCACTAACCCGAAAGACAGGTTCCAGCATAACAGCAAAAAACAAGAAAAATACTGGAACATTTTAAAAAGGGAGGGGGAAAACAAAAGGGATTGCATCCTGACAAAAATGCAGGAGCACATTTCTCAACTGATTTTCCACACTGGACTGGTATAGGGGGGCCCCAGTGTCTCGGTTCAGGTGATCCAAAGGGACTCACAGATCCAGATCATCTGTGGAGTGTGGAAAAAGCACAAATGTTATACAACTTTCCACCTTACAAAAGAAAAAATGGAAATGTAATCAGACTTCCTCTGTCCTGCCACCAGGAAGTGCATAGCCGTCAGAACAGCCCACACAAAAAAAGGAAGGGATAGGAAGAAGGGGCCACGGGAGAGATCAATACTAGGAAATTAAGTAGAATGTGGTCAACCCCTGGAGGCCGCAGCTTTCTGAAGGGTGTGCTCTGCTCGATCCAACCAGTGAGACGCATTAGCAGGGTTGTCAAAGAATTGCGTTTCCCCATTCACTGCAATTCTGAGCTTGGCCTGGTACAACATGGCATATGCAACGTCATATTTTCGGAGTCGCTTTTTAACTTCCGTGAACTTGGCTCGCTTGCGCTGCAATTCTGCGGAGAAATCCGGATAAAATGATATGCGGGCATTGTCAATTTTCATAAGGTCTCCTTTAGTTCTGGCTTGGGCCAGGGCTGTATCACGATCTTTGTAGTTCATCATTTTAAACAAAGACGGCCGCGGAGGTTCCCCTGGCTTAGGCAGCCTGGGTGGGACTCGATGGGCCCTCTCCACTGTAAACATAGGAGAGAAGGCATCCTTACCGAAAGTGTCAAGCAGCCAGTTCTCTATAAATGCTACCGGGTTCTTTCCCTCTGCCTTCTCGGGTATGCCCACTGCGCGGACATTATTGCGTCTTTGCCTGTTCTCCATGTCTTCCAAACGAGCAGAGTGACCCGTGATAACTGATTGCATATGTCGTATGTCCCTCTGCAATGGTGCCACATCATCCTCAACATTGCTTACTCTGTCTTCTAGGGCAGCCGTGCGGTCCCGCAGCTTCTGCATGTCCTGTCTGACTAGAGTCAGTTCCAACTGAACCCCCTTTATTTCTGTGGTTAAAGTGGTAATGGACGCATTACAAGATGTAACTGCGGTGTAAATGTCCCTGAGGGTGGGCTCCGCTGCCTGCGCCTCCTGGTCTAGTGGGGCTGCGCCATTGCTGACAGGGCCTGGGTTACTTACTGTGTCCCATGCAGCTGCGTCTGCGGTGTCCTCAGGCCAGCCATTCTCAAGAGCCTCCGGGTCATTGCTGTGCACATCGGGATCCAGGAGAGTGGAGGGGAACTTAGAGGGGGCATTTTTCCCCATAGCGCCACTGAACATCCTCATGGCTGCTTCTTTGGCTGAACACTGTGACCGGGCGCCATCTTGCCTGCCATGCTCTGCTGCCTGCATGAGATCTTTACCGCCTCTGCGGGACATGTCCGTGAACCGGAACGTGGCGAGGAGGGCACCGCTGGAACAAGGGCTGTGCAGGGAGTATTCCGGTATGCAGTGGTGGCAGGTCTGGTGTATCAGGATGCAGTAGTCAGGATAAAAGTGCGGCGTCTCGGCGGAGCTCTTACACCACGCTGCATACTCCATCCGCCGCAAGCCACGCCCCCCCTCCCTACACTTGTGGTCATTGGAAAGAGTTACCCCTTTACAGATAGCTAAAAAAAGATTAATGGTGTCAGTGTGAACGTATCTCAGAGGCAGAAATTGCTCATTGGTCAAGGAAGCCCTATCAACCTCTAGAGAAACACTTGGGTTCCTTAGAACCCTGGTCTACACCATTTGCACTGTTGTTTAGATCCTGGAGATTAACCTTCCTATGATTGCTTTGAGACATCCTTATACTAGAAATGCTAAAGATGATCTTTAATATAAAATTGTATATAAAAACTATATAGGCCATTTTGACTCTAGAAGTTTCTTCATAGTGTGACTTTTTTCTATTTGAAATGTTTTAACTAGATGGACTTTTTAGCCTAAATACAGAAATTATTTTTGGGAATAATAAATATTTGTTGGTATTTTTATGGTTGTTATTCAATTTTTAAGCCAATTCATGCACTACAAAGGAAATGGGAAAGAGATTCTAAGTTCTCCCCACTTTACCCAAAACCACAAAATAAAGTTTTGGTTTGGGTTGGTCTTTAAGTTTCTGTAAAATAATTAGTAAATAATTTTGTAAAATAAAAAAGTTTTTTACAAGCAATGATGTAATTGATGATGTAATGCATTTATAAACATGAAAAAATGGAATTAAAATAAAATACGATTTAAGTATTTACCGGTAAGTTCTTATATGGAAGCCATTCTGTGTCCACAGCCACCATTACAACATAAAGCAATTGTATGGATTACCCTCCATAAACAGGCCAATGTGACAATGTGACTTATAGCATTACATTTCAAAATGGCTAAAATGACATAACTTGTGGTTGCAGTCCTGCACCTTACTCAAGTTTTCAAGACAAATTAGAGTAAATTACAATAGCTTCTGGGGTGTAATGACAACACATGTCACTCCATGGTATGGCAAAGAGCAGAGGTTCAGCAGCTTTGCCAGAGTCAGACACAATTACAGCATATGTGTAGTGAGGGTAAGCTTCCAATGTATAAAAACGAATAATAGTGCACTAAATATGCTTCATAATAAACTCCAGTGAATAAGTGGCAAATTGTGATCTTAAACGATATATTCAAAAGGTCCACATGCACAATAATATAAATGAAACTCTTGAATGCCGAAGTGACGTGAATAAAATCAATCCGTGCTCCGTGACAGTCTCTGCAGGGAATAAGTGCTGACAGATAATCACCACCACCTCAGTGTGCAATGCCTGCTCACCTCAAATAAAGCCCCTCTTTGGGTCTATTGACACTTTCAATAATAATACACACAAGAATCAGCTCGATCATACACGGGTTTTCAGCTAATGGTTCTAGGATTACCAGAACTTCTTCATAAACAATTACTTTCTCCAGGTTAAATTTCTCAAAGCAAATAAAACATCATCATCGTGCAAGATTGCTTAAAAATACTTTTATTTATAACATAATATGTACTCACATTTGAGCAGAAATAAAAAAGCATTGAATGATCAGTTTGGCATTGGGACAGCTCTCCTCCTCATTACACATCCAGGGCAACGATACACTGGAAGTGTCGTCACCGGCTTCTTCCGACGCGTTGCGTCACAGGTCATGTGACTTTCTCAAGTTTTCAATGTGCATGTGGACTTTTTGTATATATCTTTTAAGATCATGATTCACTGGAGTTTATTATGAAGCATATATGTGAAATTTAGCAAATTATTATTCATTTTTATTAATTTGTATATGTGGTGCCAGAACACATTTATAGCTGCAGCTGTTTTTTTTCGTTTATATCATTAGCCATATTATATATTTTTTTTTAAGGTTGTTAGTTTTACTCTTATCAGTGCTTTAGTAATCATATTTTAAGCTTCCAATGTGCCTCCAACTAATCAAGTGTCTCAGCTTCTGGGTACCAACAACGCTGGAAGATCATTCATTTCTATAACTGCTGAATAGTGTTATCAGCCAGGCAATGAAAATAACATTAATATCAGTAAAATAACAGGATCAACAGGTCATTTCTTTGCAATCACCAAAGATAAGAAACTTTATTGAATTAGTAATGTACATAAAAAACAAGTAACCTTTTTTACAATTCTGACACGTTAATGAAGAGACATAGGTGTCATAGATTTACTAAAGGCAAAAAGACTGTGCAGTTTGCAAAGTGCAGTTGCACTCCACAAGTGCAGTTGTCCGGAGCTTAATAAATGACGTAAAGCTTCACTTTGAAAAGAATACCCAATCACATACAAGGAAAAAAACCAGCACTTTTGCATTTCATTTAAAAAACATGCACCTGGAGGTGGGTGGTTGGTAGGAGGGTACATGATGTAGGGTGTGTGCTAATGAGGTCAGCTGGTCAACTCCTTCCTGTGTCATAACCTATAGTGTGTCCAGGATGTAAGGCAGAAGCAATGGAGGAGTGTTTTTTTTACAGCCACAAAGACAGTAAAGTAAGCCTGTGTAGAATAAATGGAAAGCCGTTTTATTTTTGCAAAAGAAGAACATTAATGCTATATTGGTACATAGGGGAGCTACAATTTAGAAAAAAAAGTGAACAAAGGTGAACTTGGTCTTTAACTCAAGAGCTGTAAGGGCTTTTAAAGCATCACCTATTAACTATTTTGGGTATTATAGTTTTTGTGGCTGTGTCAGGGGAGTGTGCAAATCTTGCCATGTTTGGTATCTATTTACTCGACATACCCGCAACATTTATATTTTACCAAGAAATTAAGTATTATACTGTATTTTAGTGCACTAGAACAAATTTGAGTATATTTCATACTGGATGTAATTGTAGCTGTATTAGTGCACTAATTGAGTACTGTTGCACAAAGTACTGCTTGGACCTTGATGAAGGGGACATACCCCGAAATATTATCCTGAAAAATTGTATGTTTGTCCAAAAAAATAAAAAAAATAAAACATTTTATATCTGGCAACAAAAAGGTTAAATATAATAGGGAACATTGTTATTTGATGTTTTGAACAGCTCTAAGACCACAATGTATAAAGCTGCAATACACTTACCATTATGTAGCTCCTATACAAAGTAATAAATGTCTGTTAAAGGCCTCTACCCGCCAGAGTTGGGTAGGGCACCTCTAGGTTAGGCAGTAGCAAGATCAAGATCTAGAAATAGAAAACAGTAGAACCCCAGGATCTCTGTTTACATTGATCTGTCCTAACAACTTATATGTTTGGAGATTTCCTTAGGTTAAACAGAACAAAGATAAACTCTTGAAAGGTTGTCCAAATACAACGCATCTGCTGGAGCTATTACGGGAGAACAAGCATTACTACTTAAACTTCAGATACAATTCCAAAACAATCCTTTTCTTTCTGGATGAGCCATAGAAAAACAGGAAACACTGGATTTCTACAATGTATTTGTGAAGTAGGAAGAATTCCATTGATGTGGTGAAAAATTAATGTCTGTAGCTGCATAGACTTTACAGTATTTCAACAGTGGAAAATGCCAACAACTGTACTTTTGTAGAGATGTACTATTTACACATATTGTGCACATTTTATTAATTCAAAAACACAACTTTTTAGCCAACCAATTTGCAAATGAAAAAAGAGCATTTTGCTTAAAGACGATTTGATGTATTGCCATCAACATATTACAACGTACAATGTTTGTTGAGATGAGATTTTTATCTAATAAACAGTAAACCTGCCTGCATTTTGTAGTGACGTTTATATACATTATTGTGGTTCAACCATAAGTCTCATACCACAAAACTATAGTGATTGTTATTTGTTATAAAGTCTGAGATTTTGCACAATTGGAGCCAATAAAAGCAAAAAATAAGTCATGTGACTGAAAAAAAATCATCATTATGGCAAATAACACGTGTTGTACCTTTGTGAAATAAAGTGATACTAAAGTCTAGTTTTTTGTTTTGTTTAACAAACATGTTATACTTACCTGCTCTGTACAGTGGTTTTGCACAGAGCCGCCCATATTCTCCTCATCTCGGGTCCCTCACTGGCGTTCCTGGTCCCTCCCTCCTGTTGAGTGCCCCCACAACAAGTAGCTTGCTATGAGGGCCCCCAAGCCGAGCTACTGCCATGTGTGTCCATTTACACACAGAGCCATGGCTTGGCCCCACCCCCTCTCTCCCCTCATTGGCCCACTGCTGTCTCAGCCAATAAGAAGGGAGAGTCCTGGACAACCGAGACTCTTGTGCAACATCACTGGCTCGAGATAGGAATCAGGTTATTGAGAACAAGTGTAGCGCTGACCCCCGAAGGAACTGCTGGTTTTATTTGGGCTTACCGTTACCTCACTTGTTTGCTTCTCCGTCTTGGGGTTCCCGTGGTAGATGGCCCAAAGAATGTGAAAACTGACACTGAATGCTCTTTTTGGGTTATTTATTTAGAACAGAACAGAGTCTCTCAATAAAGGGTAGAGGGTTAGGAGTGAGTTCAGGCACTTAGATTGCAAGATGGAAGTTTTTAGAGAAAATCCAGAGAATAAAAACCGTTTCACAACTGGATTTAACAACCCCCGGATAGACCTCTCTCACTAGGCCTAGCAGCCGGTGGGGTGCTCGACAAAGTCTCTGCCACAGACTTGTGAGATACACTTGAGCATTACTGAGGGATGTAGATAAATTTAAAGAACTGACATACGGTACCAGGTTCTCTCAGCGATACCATATGAGCGTTGATCCAGGTTGCGTCCTTCAACTAAGCTTCCAGGCTCCTTCAGAAAAACCTGCCTTGAGCACGGTCTTCTCCTAAAGAGTCCTCCCCTGGGGTTCTTCAGTTGCTGGGCTTCTCCCTTCAGATGAGATGGCTCCGGACCACTCATGGATCAGTAGGCCCCGAAGTTTGCTTGGGCCTGTCCCTGCATTTGACTCGCCTCTGGCCAGCCGGCCCCAAGACTCAGGATGCATGGTTCCACACCCCAGGCCAGGAGGGCCATGGGGCTGGGTCAGGAGCACCACCAGAACTGAAGAGACAGAAAATAAAAGACCCCGCCAACGTGGCGTCGGTACCTTAAATACCACCCCCCAAATGCACAGCAGGAAAACACTCCCACTGGGCTGGTTCTGAGAGAATAGTGGCATTCAATACACCCAGCTAGACTGCTTTCTACTCTTGCTGGTGGTGACAGCAACACCTGCGGTCAAGGAGAACCCAGTGCATTCTAGCTGGACTGGTACTAAGACCAGAAATTTGGAGAAATAGTCCCGAAACCCAACTGTGGCTTCAGACAAATTAACTTTTCAAAAACCATAGTGCCTGCTCATCAGGAGCCAGTGCTACACAAGGTTAGAATTTTGCAGAATCTAACAACCCGTTTTATGTCCACAACATGGAAGCTTGTGGAAAAAATGAATTAAAACAGCACATATATTATATAAAGGTTCCTATTTTTTTAATGTCTAGTAGATGTTGTTTATGCAGCTCGATGAGTGTGGTGAAGGATAACTAATGCACTACATTCTGGAAAATTGTGTCAAATCACCAAACAGAAGAAAAAACTAGACTTTAAGCTGGTGCTTAAAGTGTTACTAAACCCACAACAGTAAAATCAGTCTGTATATGCAGTAAAGTATGCTTGTTATACTCACTGAGGAACCTAAAGGGTTAATCCTCTGTATTGTGTAAAAAGGCTGTTTGATCCTGTCTTCTCTGATTTTCCCCCTCTTCCACTATCCCAAAACTATCTAATTCTAAATAAAGGCACCAGGTATTTGGGAAAACAAGGAGCTATATAGGTGGCCTATGATATCACTGGTTATTTTTAAAGCAGCTGTTCAGCATTTAAGCTGTGTACACTGTCCTACATACTAATAACCACCACAAAGAAAATATATATACATATATACAGTATATGTACTGTATATAAAATCCAGTACTGCACTGAGATCAGAAAAATTTTACTCAAGTAGTCCAGTGGAAGAGGCACCTATTGACCTTGAATCGAAAAAAAAAAGCATAGACACATTTATTGGTTGATGACTTGTCTTTAAGAATCTTTTAATAAAGAGAAGCAGTCCCTTGTTGAAACACCAATCAATAAATATGTCTATGTTGTTTCAATGAAGTCCAATGGGTGCCTCTTCCACTGGACTGCTTGTATCAGTAGCAGTAGAGTGCCCACCACTGAATTAAATCCATATGTACAATATATAATGTATATGCTGTACTGTATATACTGTAGATACATATATTTATTTATAAGGAAATAATTCCAAAATTACATTTACATAAACTGTATCTATTGAATATCACTACACAAAATTGTTTCTATTAGCTCTTCCCACTGCAGTTGTACAGCTTACTGGACTCAAATTAAAACACAGTTATTTATTAGGGTTAATTGTACCTGCAGGCATGATATTTAAAACTGCTACAGGGTATACAGTCATAGGTTCTGATATATTTTTTACAATAAATCCTTACCGCACTGTAGCTTGACATGACATTTTTTTACAGTAGTACAGCAGATGTCTGATCTACTATCCTTGTCATAATTGATGTGACAGTCTTTTGTTAGACAGGTAGGGTCAAGGGTTTCCATAACACAACCACCAGAGTTTGAACATCAGTTTCCACTCCATTATCTGTGTGTCAGGTTTAATACAGGACTGTAAAGAGAATAGATAAACTGGAGCCATTTCATTATGGAAGCTAGCACAAGAGCTGGGTCAATGTCATGAGATCCAGTGTCAGTACAGCAAGCTAATAAAATAATCAAGAAATAACTTCATTTTGGAAGCAATGTTTGACCCAAAGGGCAAAGCCGGAGCTATCAAACTGAGTCAACTTGTACCCGTCTGACTGCTACTGAGTAAATTGGCGTTCAATAGACCAAAATGCATTCACTCAGCAGCATTAGGTTCATCCCATTTATTTTTCCTTTTGTACAGAATTGTCTAAAGGAAAATGTTTCAGTATCATGGGTCTTCTTTAATGTAACTGCTTATAGCTGTGTTCTGTCAGTCTCTTAGTCACGTATTTCAGTCTTTCAGAAATGATTAATGAAATGTATTGATCCTCCTGATCTGCCCAAAACACCACCTTGTATTTGGCCATATTTTATCAGACTACTTCCCCTTATCCCAGGATCCAAAATCAAAATTGTTCTTCTAAAACCGGACAATTTGCAGGTATTTTCATTAAAATCTGAAAGCCAGGCATATATAAAAGCCAAAAATAAATGCAGTTCTGTAATCATCAATAATGCAGAATTAAACTGAGGTCATACACTTTGTCTGATTTACATGCATTCTGCACATACTACCTGTGTATACCTTTTTAACGTCTCAAAGCTGTTCTGTTCCTGAAATTCCGCTGTATATTTAATCTGGTGATGTCACCAGCGAACACACAGTATATCCTACATTCACTATCCAGGCAATGATCTTCAGAGCACCTTGCCATGGTGATATAACCCCCATTCTCCATCATAGGCACTTGTTCTCCCATGTTTGTTGAAAATGTCTTACTTTCTGACTGCACATGCACAAGATTGTAAGGTGACATCTATGACGGGCGGAAGCACAGACAAATAAACAGAGGACATTTTCAAAAACGCCACTGGCTTCAGCGGGAGCAGAGATGAAACGGCAGGTAGTAAAAAACAAAGAGGGAATAATAATAAATCAAAAAACCTGCATAGAGTTCTAACTAGTCACATGGGGAATGTTCTCAGTTGGGTTGTGTCTTTTTCTGGAATTGTACTGCAGGATTTAATGTCGCTTTAAATTCATTTTTTTTTATTCATCTAGTGTAAGTATCTGAATTTGACTTGGTATCAGCCTCTTGCAATTCCTTATATACTCAGATGGGGGAGGGAGGAGTGGAGCCTAGAGCCAATCATATGTGCGGCATGTAGGAACCAGCAACAAGCTGATAGGAGGAGAGTGCAGTGTAAGCAATGGACAACCTTGTCGATCTGCTGCTGTTCTTTTCCTGTCCAGTTAGAAAGCTGGGGATGAATAGGGAACACTATTGTATTCCTTTGCTGTAGGTTTTGTTATCAACCTGGTTGTACTATGTGAAAGAGATGTGGAAATCCCAGTATGGAGAAATCCAAATCCCTTAGCAAGTTAGCCAAGTCCCAATGTATTTCATTTGTGTATTTAATTGTTTCCTGGGGTTCAGCTTTAATATGAAAAATTCTGGGACCACCTCCATAAAATGATAAAAAAATAACTGTGAACAATATAAGCCAACCCATAGTTGATATTTCAGTTATGTGAGTCAAGTCACCTAATGGCTTCTTATGTCTGTAAGGCAACTTTCACAGCTTTTAGTTTTATGTGTAGTGTGGTAAAAATTTCCTCCTGCAGTTTCCAGAAAAGGCTACCTTTCATTGATATGAATGGTAGTGCATGTAGTACTTATTCAGGGCCCATCCACACTGCCTGCATGCTAAATCGATTTGTTTTAGTGTACAGACTGCTTTCCGTTTTGCTGGCCAATGAGGGGGCATCACACTGTCTACACTTTTTTTATTACCTTTATTGGAAGTGTTCAAAGTGCATTCATTCATTTTGTCCACACAACAGTATGGCGGGCTGCGCTGATGTGGAGTCATCTCTGGTGCCACGCAGTGCACTGAGGAAAAATGATTCATGTCTGCATTTTTATGCTTTGCACATCATACCAACAGTGGTGCCCTTTGGTTTACTGTTGTTGATCCAGTGCCGTTGAACGCTAGTAAGCGCTGATAGTGTGAATCGGCCCTTAAACACATTTGGGGGAACCCTCTAAAACTGGAGCCTCTGGAGAGGCTGTGCACTGCATAGTAATCTTCTAACTCCAGCTTTTTCAGATGAGCTTTGAAAAACAAAAGCTAGAAGTTAAGTGATTGTACTGCTGCTCCAAATTCTAGTTGCTTCACCCTTAGAAAATTCCCCTAATTATATTGCATTATAAATGCAGATGAGTGCATTTAGCCTCACAAACTCTGTTGGTGAGATCATTGTGCCTGATTTCTCAGGTCTCCACACCTGCTATGACTATTATGAGGGGTTCCACTATCCTTGTTGGATTTTTCATTTATTATTTAGAACACACCAAGAAAAATTGGACTATCCCAAGGTAGGTAGGGACGCTGGAAACTCCAAGCTGTGCAGAAGCAGAGCCAGGAAGTAACATGGGAACATCCAGCCATTGTTCTCCACAAGCATTATAGGTGAATTGGGTTGCTTGGTCCATTAGACTCCACCTAGAAATATATTTTTGGGTGGACTGATTTTTCAATACTATTACTTCTCCTATTACATTTGGGGGTACTAGATGAATACAATGATACATTTTGCCTAATGATGCACTGTAATTAAAGCTAAACATATATCTTTTCATTTGACTTGGCCTACTTGGCTCCAGTTTTCATTTTTTGTACCTTACTTTTACAAGAGTTACCAGCATCCTTACCTTCTAAAAGGCCATGTATTTCATCTTACAAAATCCAGGGACTGTGTTCCCTCGTTCCATTACCACTATCCATCCGTCTCCCATACTTTCAGACACAGGAGCATAAGAGGGATTTTGCATAGTAGGGAATCTTATGACAAGAGGCTGCAGCACCAGATGCTGTCTTATATATCTGGACTGCAATATATGAACTCTGATTAAAGGAAAAGTGGGTGGTCTTCAGCACAAATATTGCTCAATACCACTCAGATATTGCTTTATATAAATGATACACCTCCTGAGATTGTCTCTTTAGATATAATTACAGTTTACTAATCCAGAAAGAATGTCAACTCTCAAAGAATACTTACAGATAGAATCTTATACAGTAATTCATTCAATTTCTCTGAGGCAAAAAGACAATTCGATCTAAAAACCCAAGGTTAGCCATACATTATGCCATTTTCTTGTACAATTTTCCTTTAGTTTTACCAAAACTATAAAATATGAGGTCAGATCTAAACACTGTCAATTTGTATGCAATCAGGCAGGCCCTTGCACTACATAGTTGAATGTAAATCTAAAAGAATTTAAATAAGAAAACTGTTTAATGTATGGCCAGCTTTAAAAGTAATTGAAGCAGGTAAGCGATAAATGTGAAGTTGAAACTAACAGGAAAGCAGTGGGAAGCAGAGAATGTCTACCTAGCACCCAAACTAAATAATAAATACAATAGATACTAGATCATACTAAATACAATAAGTGAATTAAAACAAACAAGCCGCTGCGGCATCACAGCACATTTGCAGAAGGTTTTAGATTTTCAGGCTGTCTGGTCTTGTAGAAAGCAATGTGGTTTATCTAGCAACACATGATAGTCAATTATTGTGGCCTTTACCGGCTAGCAATTGTAAATAACTACACATGCACTTTAAATATATTTAGAGAGAAGTACATTAATCAGCTACTTGGAATGTTGCTTTTATAAAATGTGCCACTGACTTTCACGCCTACCGGAAAGATGAATATTCCAGGTTTGGATTTATAGAGGGGTTGGCAGGGCCACAAGTTAAGACTTAGTGCTTGAGGGACAGCAAAAGGATTGTTTCAACTTGTACACCTGTAGTATGTGGAGTAAAACTGAAAGAGTATGTTAAAAATGCATATATGTTTGGAAAGAAAATGTATACACAGTATCTCACAAAAGTGAGTACACCCATCACCTTTTTTGTAAATATTTCATTATATCTTTTCATGTGACAACACTGAAGAAATGACACTTTGCTACAATGTAAAGTAGTGAGTGTACAGCTTGTATAACAGTGTAAATTTGCTGTCCCCTCAAAATAACTCAACACGCAGCTATTAATGTCTAAACCGCTGGCAACAAACGTGAGTACACCCCTAAGGGGAAATGTTCAAATTGGGCCCAATTAGTCAATTTCCCTCCCCAGTGTCATGTGACTCGTTAGTGTTACAAGGTCTCTGGTGTGCATGGGAAGCAGGTGTGTTAAATTTGATGTTATCGCTCTCACTCTCTCATACTGGTCACTGGAAGTTCAACATGGCACCTCCTGGAAAGATCCCAGTGTGTCAATAATTTGTGTGGCCACCATTATTTTCCAGCACTGCCTTAACCCTCTTGGGCATGGAGTTCACCAGAGCTTCACAGGTTGCCACTGGAGTCCTCTACCACTCCTCCATGATGACATCACGGAGCTGGTGGATGTTAGAAACCTTGCGCTCCTCCACCTTCCATTTGAGGATGTCCCACAGATGCTCAATGCGGTTTAGGCCTGGAGACATGGATTGAGAAAGTTTGCTAGAAATACATAAATGATATAGCCCAGTCAATTTACAGGCTGTGACTATTTGATATGTTACTGTGAATATTCTTCTATGGATACCTGAAATTCACATATATGTTTTTAACTTGATTGTTTTATTCAGTTTGTATTAAACAATTTACATTTTATGTTTGATTATTTTGGCGTTTCTTAGCGAAAGTCCCTTGGGCTTTTGGAGGACAATTCTTACTGATCTTTCCTCCTGCATTTCTCTTTCTGCACTTTTTCAATGATCTCCCATCATCTCCTTTATGTGCAGTCTTTCATTTTGCATTTCATGTCTCATGTGTATAAGAATCAGTGGTTTCTGGAAAAGTTGGCGCTGTTCATTCCCCTGTGAAGATAAAAAAATTATTAATTTTCAGGTTTATAAAATTATGATATATAGTATATATATATATATATATATATATATATATATAAATACAGTATCTCACAAAAAATACATATATGTTTGGAAAGAAAAATGTATATACAGTAGCTCACAAAAGTGAGTACACCCGTCGCAGTCTTGTAAATATTTTATTATATCTTTTCATGTGACATCACTGAAGAAATGACACTTTCCTATAATGGAAAGTGAGTGTACAGCTTCTATAACAGTGTAAATTTGCTGTCCCCTCAAAATAACTCAACACACAGCCATTAATGTATAAACTGCTGTAAGTACAGCCCAAAGTGAAAATGCCCAAATTGGGCCCAATTAACCATTTTCACTCCCCATTGTCATGTGACTCGTTAGTGTTACAAAGTCTCAGGTGTGAATGGGGAGCAGGTGTGTTAAATTTGGTGTTATCACTTTCACTCTCTCATACTGGTCACTGAAAGTGCCACTCAGAACAGCCCTTGCCATGGTTGACCATGGTTGACCAAAGAAGTTGAGTGCACATGCTCAGCGTCATATCCAGAGGTTGTCTTTGGGGAATAGACATATTAGTGCTGCTAGCATTGCTGCAGAGGTTGAAGAGGTGGGGAGTCAGCCTGTCAGGGCTCAGACCATATGCCACACACTGCGTCAAATTGGACTGCATGGCTGTCATCACAATTAACACCCAAAGATCAATTTTTTAGCACCTGTTTGACAGGTGTATATCATTGCAATTTTTTACAGCAAGGCCAATTTGTGCTTTCATTAAGAGTACCTCTATAGGGTTACAATGGGAAGGTTCCCCCCCACACCCAAAGAATCATTTTTCTACACCTGTTTGACAGTTGCATATTATTGCAATTTTTTTTACAGCAGGGACAATTCTTGCTTTCATCAAGAGTACCTCTATAGGGTTACGGTGGGAAGGCGCCACCAACACCCAAAGACCAATTTTTCGGCACCTGTTTGACAGGTGCATATCATTGCAATTTTTTTTACAGCAAGGCAAATTCTTGCTTTCATCAAGATTACCTCTATAGGGTTAGGGTGGGAAGGCACCACCGACACCCAAAGACCAATTTTTACACACCTGTTACTTCTATCCAAAGTCAAAGTGACACCAGAATGTATCCAAAAAATCTCTAATCTTGTTCCCAGTGCACTACATTGTGGCCTCATCATACACACTGTCTCCATAGCTGTTGCTGAGCAAAATAGAAGCAGCTTTCAGGGAAAATATAAATGTTTTGGCTTTATAAATGCAATTATTGCTGCAGCAGATTCTAGACATGGTACAGATCTGCCACTTTACAGGTAGACTAAGGGGACCGCCAGGCACTATATTGGAAGGAATTTTTAATTTTTATGCTTTTACTTTAAAAATAAAAATAAAATCACTGCTCATTTAAAAATTTAATTTTTCACAAACTTTTTATTGATACGTGTCCCCCAGGGCAGGACCCGGACCCCTATAACCATTGTATGCTCAATTACTTGCATATAAGCCTTCAATGGGCACATTTGATTTTTGAGATTCGGGTTCCATTGACTTTAATGGGGTTCGTTATTCGGATCCAAACTTTCACGGTGTTCGAAAGTTTTGGTGCGAACAGGGGTCCGTTCGGCCCAACCCCGTCAGGGTTCTTATTCTCTCGGCACAAATTCCAACACAATGTTTATTCCAATTTTTATTTCATAAGACTGAACTACTTGGACTTTCACTGAAATAAGAAATCTTCATTGCAAATTTCAAAATCTCCTGTAATGGCTACTAGATGCTTATTTTATAGGGTCAGCCTACACAGAATAATATTCTGTTCCTGTCCACCTTGAAGTTTTAGGTGCTCCAGCCCCACCCGTTCCATTTTCCATTATATAAGATAAATACAATTACAGCAGAGAGCATGTCTAATTCTCAAATCCCCCCCCCCCCTTTCCCATAAAGGCCAGAGCAAGTGTACAGACCTGGGAACTAAAGAGATCTCACTATGTTAGTCCATAACTAATATAACAAAGTGTAGGATGATTTAAGTTTCCCGCATCTAAAAACTGAAAAAACCCAGAAATGTTAGTTTTAGGTGGACTGATCATTTAAGAAATCTTTACATTATCTGAATAAGTGAGAAATGTTAATGCCAGAAAAGGTAATGCTAGCCTGTCAATCAAAGCCCACATCTTAATGCGTTTGTTACCACAACACTTCATATTCCTGATATGTTGCTGCTGTGCCATGTACTTGTATGAGAAAGTATCCTATTCTCTTTGTATTGCTTCCTTTGTGTGAAATCCCTGGTGATACTGCTAGTCCCCTTGATTTCCTATTAAAAACTGACCACACTAGCAGGAGAGCACACCATGATCAGTTCTCTAGCTGTGCTGGGAACTCAGTATGCTTTCCTCCAATGATCACACTTGTCCTGATATGTTCCTGCTGCACAGCCATTCACTGGGAAGCACAGGATTCTGTTGTTTCTCCTCCCCCAGCTCTTATGCATCTGAGAACAGAGGGAATGTTATCACTCATAAAGAGGGAAAAAGGTATTTATAATGTTTTTTATAGCTATACAAAAATGTTTTACCATTCATTTATATTTTAAAACTGAATCACTTTAATCACTTCCCACCCGCCAGCCATCAAATGACGGCTGGGCAGCACAGCTCTCATTCTGGGAGGCCGTCATAGGACATCCATCCAGAACGACTGTTCTTATGCGCCCTTAGGGGCGTGCATCACAGCGAACAGTGGTGCGGTGTGTCAGTCAGACACACCGCTATACCAATCTCGGTAAAGAGCCTCTGACGGAGGCTCTTTACCACATGATCAGCCATGTCCAATCATGGCTGAACACGATGTAAACACATTGCGAATAGAGGAGAGGCGATCGGCTGTTCTCCTGATAGGGGGGGTCTGTGCTGATTGTTTATCAGCGCAGCCCCCCTCGGATGCCCCCCCAGGACCACCAGGATGCCGCCAGGACCACCAGGGATTGGCACCACACTGGACAACCAGGTACGCCACCCTAGACCACCAGGGAAATACCAATCAGTGTTCAGGCAGCTGCCAATCAGTGCCCATCCCCAATGCCTGCCAGTGCCATGAGTGATGCCTATCAATGCCATCTATCAGTGCCGCATATCAGTGCCACCCGGAAGTACCCATCAGTTCAGCCTTTTGGTGCCGTGCCACCCATGAGTGCCCATCAGTGCCACCTATCAATGCCCATCATTGCTGCACATCAGTGTCGCCTATAAGTGCCCATCGTCAGTGCCCATCAGTGAAGGAGAAAACATATTTATTTACAAAATTTTATAACAGAAACAAAAGAAAAACGTTTTTATTTTTTTCAAAATTCTTGGACTTTTTTAGTTTAGCAAAAAATAAAAAAACGCAGAGATGATCAAATACCACGAAAAGAAAGCTCTATTTGTGGGAACAAAATGATAAAAAATGATGTTTGGGTACAGTGTAGCATGACTGCGCAATTGTCATTTAGGCCGGGTTCACACCGCTGCGATGCGGGAACGCCGCGAATCCGCGGCGTTTTCCCGCATCGCACACCTCCCGCCGGCAGTTCACACTGCCCTATGCGGACGGCTGGGAGTGTCAATGATATGTTAATGACACCCCCAGATCCGTCCGCATATCGCAGTGCGATCTGCCGACTCGCACAGGAATCGGATCGCATGGTGTGAACCCCCATGCGATCCGATTCTGTTGCGGACCAAAAAAAGGGTCCCGTGCGAGTTTGCTGCGGGAGCGCTGCGAATTCAGCCATACTATCTGTATGGCTGTACTCGCATCGCTACGGAGATCGGATGTGATTTGCGGTGCGAATCACATCCGGATCTCCCCCCGCAGCAGTGTGAACCCAGCCTTAAACAGCGACAGCACTGAAAGCTGAAAATTGGCTTGGGCAAGAAGGGGGTGTAAGTGCTTGGTATTGAGGTGGTTAAAGACACCTCTGCTCAATTTGTTTGGGTCATGCGTCACATTTTTTTATATATTTATGTCAGCAGCCCCGGGGAGTGGTTAGGGATGGGAATGAGGTCTTAGATGTTGACTTTTGAGAAAAAAGAGTTATGCTTAGGCTGCACATTTTGCTGCAAAGAGATGAAGAAGGCGCTATTATGTTTTCATGATTGTGGAATGGAAAGGTTCATGTTAACTGTGATGTCGAATGCATACTTCCATCAAAGGGAACATGTCCTACCCAGATGCTTCCCACTGCACTCAGCAAGATAGCTAAGGTGGGGCTCACATGGTCTCTTAAAGGGCCATCTACATCAGCTCTGAAGCCAAGAAGAAGGACTGCTTAATTCATTTTCAAGCCAAGAAAAAAGTTGCAACTGCTTAGAACTCTTGCCTTACAGGGCTGTAGTCTTAGCTTTGATTCTTAGCAAAAAACACTATGTGTATATTTGTTGACATGTTAATATTTATTTTCCATGAGTTTTTTTCCAGCCGTACAGTTTCTTTCCACAATCCAAAAATATTCTAGTAGTTTAGTTAGCTTCCAACCAATATCATTCCTAATGTTCAGTGTCCTTTGTAGAGTGTTGAAGAAAAGTGTCAATGCTATCTCCAGCATAAAGGGACAACTGCAACAATTACACACACACCCTCGAATGTCCTTTATTTACGGTGAAGGGACTGCCAGAGAACTTAAAATAGTTTTGTTCTATGAGGAAGTCGGCCTCTGAATGACCACCAGACATCACACCGGCTATATCCTTTGAAGCAATGTAATACAAAAAAAGATAATGCAACCACACATTTCATGGTCAGCATTTATCCACATTGTATACAATACATTAAATGTTAACCTAAGCAGAAAACCCCAAATAGCAATGCTGACAAAAGCAGTTTATAAACTTAGCACATGGAGACAAAGTGGATAATTAAAACCAAACATGAAAAGAACTCGTAGTAAACAAACAATAAACCTCAAGAAGAGCTAATACATTTTTAACCAGGTGGACAGACCACCACATCAATTGGATGTCTACAGCAGACATATCTAGAGTGGGGTCACCATGGTTCAGGATAGTACACAATCTTTGCTAAGAGTGATTTATTATATATAGCATTGAAAGATCTGCTGACTACTGCATTCATTAGCTAAAACCTGACCCAGGCTGTGAGACTTGTTTTCATCTTGATGCAAAGATAAAACTCACATGTGCAAAGATGTCTACATCTTTATACAGACAATTTATTCCAAGCTGGGCAAAGCAACAGGTTCACTTTCATGTCAGCCATTACAACAGCTTATATTTACCTTCTTTGCCCATAACTCAATTGGAGCAAGGAGAGGAAGAACTGTGTACAAGTTTCAATTAAAAGTTTACATGGGGCCAAGGACTCTCTGTGTAACATGTGATAGTGTTAAAGTACTTAATCCCGTGTAGAAAAAATTGTGAGTTTAAAGTTCTAGATAGCTGGACCACTTCCCGTCTTAGAGAAGATGTGAAGTGGTCAAGGCACATAACTATCTAATGGTCTCCATAGACAAGGTCCCACCACCAGGCCCCTGGCTCTGCTCACAACAATAGAGTCTCAGTCCCCCTACTGCACATGGAGCAGTTTCAGTGCTCTGATGTATTCACTATAATATCAGATTAGTGGAAAAACGAATTGGTTCAACCAACAGGATTATTCCCAGAATGGGAGAAAAAACATTTTGGGAGAAAGTATCTTGTAAGTCCCTAAATCAGGCATGTCCGAAGCCCAGCCTGCTGGCCAATAGTGGCCTGGGGTCCAGTTTCATACAGCTCCACTGATAATTTGTATATATATATATATATATCTTTTGTGGCCCCCAACGAATCCCCAAGCGCCGCGCCGCACTTGGGGATTCCTTGGGGAGCCACAAAAGATATATACTGTATTTATTATTCCTCAGAGGGGACGGGGAGGGGGCGGGACTAGTGCCATCAGATTACATACAGGAGAATCTCCCGTTTACTCGGTGGCCTCTGTAATAGGAAGTCCCGTCTCCTGGGCTGGCATTGGATGACTGCTCTGTCTATCATATCATCATCTTTGTATTAAAGAGGCAGCCGAGTAAACAGGAGATTCTCCTCTATATAATCTGTTGCCGTTTGTCCTCCCTGTCCCCTCCGAGGCTGCAGATGGGCATGGATCAGGCAGCACTGATGGCAATAGTGAGGCTGCATTTATCCCAATGGTGAGGCTACATTCAGAGGCTGGATTCATGGCAATGGTGAGGCTGGATTCAGAGGCTGCATTCATGGCAATGGTGAGGCTACATTCAAAGGCTGCATTCACGGCAATGGTGAGGCTGCACTCATGGCACTTGTGAGGCTGCATTCATGTTAATGGTGAGGCTGCATTCATGTTAATGGTGAGGCTGCATTCATGTTAATGGTGAGGCTGCATTCATGTCAATGATGAGGCTGAATTTATGGTAATGGTGAGGCTGCATTCATGGTATGGGTGTGGCTGCATTCATTTCAATGGTGAGGCTGCATTCATGACAACAGTGAGGCTGCATTCATGGCAATGGTGAGGCTGCAGATGGGCACTGATTAGCCTGCATTGATGGGCACTGACCCTTTTTTTTCTTTACAGTTCTTTATTTAAAATAAGTAAGTTTTTTCCTGAAACTTTCCTCTTAAACTGAAGGTGCGTGCGCTGAGTAGTCCGCTAATTGTCAGCTCCTATCTTGCCACAGTTACTCAGCTGTTGATGATATCCTGCTCATCAGTCCTGCCTGCTTAAGCTGTCCAGCCCAGAGGATTATTACTATTATTATTATTCACGATTTATATTTACAATCTCTGCCTTCGCTTTAGCCAGCATCACAGAGATGCTCTCCTGCATTCCTTTTAAAAGACTTGCTTGACTGACATCCCTTCTGGCTCCAGATCCTGCTTGCTGTTTTACTATGCTCATCTCCAGCTCCCTGACATTTGGCTTGTCTGACATTATGTTCTGGTTCCTGAACTCTGGCTATGTTTTGACTATGTTTTGTTCAATTTACTTTTATTATTAAACAAGTGTGATTTAACTGTATTTCTGTCTCTGTCTGATTTCATGGTTTCTGACAGCATGTTCACTTCATCAAATCTGGCCCTCTTTTAAAAAAGTTTGGACACCCCTGCCCTAAATTTTCTGGCAGAAACCCATAGTATCTTCTCCAGACTAACCAAAAATTATTCTGGTTGCTAACTCCACCAGCAAACGACCCCACATGCTTGCATGGGAAAAGGATTTGGGAACGGAGATAGATGAGGATTACTGGAGGGCCTGGTCAATTAGAGCTTATAAAGGCTTCATGAATATTTCCCTTATAAAAGCAGTCTACAAGGTTCATTATCGATGCTACCTGGTCCCTGAGCACTTGGCAAAAATGTTTACGGCTCATTGCCACTTTGCTTCCAAGGAGGCGGACATGTAGTGACAATGGGAGTTATTTATGAAAGGAAAATCCACTTTGCACTGCAAGTGCACTTGAAAGTGCACTAAAAGTTCACTTGGAAGTGCAGTCACTGTAGATCTGAGGGGGACATGCAAGGAAAATAAAAAACAACACTTTAGCTTGCACATGATTGGATGATAAAATTAGCAGAGCTTCCACTCATTTCAGATCTACCCCTTAGATTGAGAGTGACTGCACTTCCAAGTGCACTTGCAATGAAAAGTGGATATGGCTTTCGTAAATAACCCCCAATGTACTATACATGATGGTCATCCAATACAGTAAAGTGAAACGCTTCTGGATCAAAGTTCACACCCTGATATTGTCTGTAACCATGATAAATACTGTTAAAAATCCTAAGCTTGCTTTACCCCTCGATGCATACACAGACAAACTTAGACCTTGATATACTTTATATTTCTGGTAGCTAAAATAGCTATCACAACCTCCTGGAAGAGTGCTGCTGTTGATCTGGTCGTAATGAAATGGAAATTAACATGGATAATGGCTAATGAAAAGATGGTTAGCATTCTGAGAGATACCTCATTGTGGTTTGCCATGGCAGAAGTGGGGCCAGGCTCTCAGGTGGACTGTTGCTTCCATCCCATCTTTTGCTCTTTTCTTCCTCCCCTTTTCTTTCTTATCCTCCTCCCCCATTGATGGTGTCGTTATTGATTAACATTGAATGTGGGTAATTTTATTCGAGGATGGTCATTCCTAATACAGTTATATGTCTTGCACCCAGCAGGCGCCTTGCATTTGCTCCATGGGGTCTGTTCCCACATGATGGAGACTGTTCACAACTATTATACTCTATTTTCCTGTTAGTTTTGACCTATGTTTTGATCTGCAAACACATTTCTATAATCAATGTCTTTTACATATGCTATTTAAGTGTTCTTCCAGTCTGCATTACAGGTATTCTCCTGATTTTGCTCTTGAATGCTATACACAATATTGTTCTAATGCTAGAAACTTTATTACAAATATTTAAACAGAAATTAGTCTGGTGTGACATGGGTGTATCCCTATTGAAAGTGCAACAGAACAGAAAATTCGCCCTGGGACTTTGAGTGAGGTGAGCACGGTTTAGCCAATAAACGTAGCAGAAGTAAATACAGTATAAAAATGTATTCAAGTAGAAATAATGCATGCATTGATGTCACCAACAAATGGCAATTCATAAGGGATACATATAAATGAAATAGTAGTAGATAAATGTAATAGCAATCATATAACACACAGGCATCTAGTGTACCCGACGCATTTCAGGAGACCCAGCACGCTCTTCAGGGGTGGATACGTGTAAAATGTACCTAGAATGAAAGAATATGAATTGGATGTATAGCATAATATTGATTATATAGACAGTATGTAGACAGTATATAGACAGTAATAGAAGGACTCCATTTTTATAAAGTAGCTTCGGTGTGGAGAAAAGTTTTTAGGCTCTTATAGGGACACACAATACATATGTGATGGGTAGGGATGAGCTTCGTGTTCGAGTCGAACATACGTTCGACTCGAACATCGGCTCTTCGCCCGTTCGGCGAAGTCCGAACGTTTTGGTCCGTTCGCGCCAAATTCGTGTGGCGCTCACGGCCCACAATGCACTGCGGTGGCGCAGTGCATTGCTGGCTCATGATTGGCCAAGCATGCACTGTGACCCCGCATGCTTGGCCAATTGCAGAGCCAGCAGCGAGGAGAGCCATGATTGGCCACAGGCAGGATGCCTGTGGCCAATCATAGCTCAGGCTGTGTAGTGCACGCCCCACACTATATAAGGCCGCCAGCGCGGCGGCCTTGTGTGGTGTGTTGGCGTCTGAAGCAGTGGGTGTTCTGTGTACCTTCAACACAGTACACACCGATCGTTTTCGGCCGATTTTCGATCTTGCTGTTGTGTAGTGGTTGTTGTCTGCGTGCCCTGACCGCAGTATACACCGCTATATTCACCTCACCTATATAGCTAGTGATCTATCTTTTATAATAGAGCTTGCAGTCAGTAGTGTTAGGAGCTTGTGCGGGCTGTCTGCGTGCTCTGTACCCAGTACATACCGCTATATCCACCTACATAGCTCTTCTCTATTTGAGCCCACTTGCCATCTGCAGGAGTTATTGGAAGTTGTGTGTGCCTCCAGCACAGCACAGTATACATCTGTATATACCCCTTTATCTCTGGTGTTCTATAATAAAGGCATCTGCAGGAGTTAGTGGGTGTTCTGTGTACCTTCAACACAGTACACACCGATCGTTTTCGGACGATTTTCGATCTTGCTGTTGTGTAGTGGTTGTTGTCTGCGTGCCCTGACCGCAGTATACACCGCTATATTCACCTCACCTATATAGCTAGTGATCTATCTTTTATAATAGAGCTTGCAGTCAGTAGTGTTAGGAGCTTGTGCGTGCTGTCTGCGTGCTCTGTACCTAGTACATACTGCTATATCCACCTACATAGCTCTTCTCTATTTGAGCCCACTTGCCATCTGCAGGAGTTATTGGAAGTTGTGTGTGCCTCCAGCACAGCACAGTATACATCTGTATATACCCCTTTATCTCTGGTGTTCTCTAATAAAGGCATCTGCAGGAGTTAGTGGGTGTTGTGTGCCTCTAGCACAATATACACTACCCAACTGCTTTTTTACCCAACTCCCTTCAGGCCATTACCATGTCTGGAAGGCCAGCAAGGAGAGGCAGACAGGCGCGAGCCGATAAAAGAGGGCAAGCAGGCTCTGTGTCTAGAGACAACAGTGCTGGTCGTGGACGCGGTGCATTGTCATCAGCACGTGGCCATGGGACACGCTTGTCCTTCTTTTCGGCAGCTGGACATGTTGAGCCGCAACATGCCAACGACTTGGTAGAGTGGATGACCAAGCCCTCTTCATCCTCCTCATCCTCTCTCACCCAGTCTCAGGGTACTAGCAAAGCAGCTGCCAACGCATCGTCTTCCCTCCTCTCAATGTCATCATCAGTGACTTCTTCCCTAGACCCACCACATCCTCCTGAGGAGTCTCCTGAACTCTTTGAGCACAGTGTTGGGTACATGCTCCAGGAGGATGCCCAGTGTTTTGTAGCCTCTGATGATGACACTCAGCTAGAGGAAGGCAGTAGCGTGAATGCAGAGAGAGGGGATGCTCAAGAAGGACAGCAATCTGGCAGTCATGTTCCACAAGCTGCAGCATACTGCCAGGTTTGCTACAGCGATGAAGAGGGAGGGGATGATGAGGGCACTGACTCCACGTGGGTGCCTGGTAGGAGAGAGGAGGTGGAGGAGGAGGAGGAGGAGGCACATGTCCAACGAGGCAGGATGCCCTCCGGGGGCCAGCTTAGGGGCAGCACACCGACTGAATCACACCGCAGAGCTCCGCCTGTGCAGGGAGCTGCCTCTGCACGTTATTCTAAAAGTTCTTTGGTGTGGGCCTTTTTTGAGACGAGTGCATCAGAACGCACCGCTGCTATTTGCAACATATGTCTCAAGCGTATCTCGCATGGCCAAAACATCAGCCGCTTGGGCACCACATGCTTGACCAGACATATGTTGACCTGCCATGCAGCTCGTTGGCAAGCGTACCTCAAAGACCCACACCAAAGAACAAAGCGGCCCTCTCCTTGCTCCTCATCAGCTGGCATCTCCAACCCCACTAGACCTTCAGTCCTCTCTGAAACCTGCTCTGAGAGGAATGAAGGTGTAGAATTAGGTGTGTCACAGCCAAGTGTTTCCGGGCACTCTGCTAGCAGTACACCCACGTCCGATTATAGCAGGCAAATGTCCCTGCCCCAGCTGCTGGACCGGCGAAAGAAGTTCACTCCCAGCCATCCACATGCCCAGCGGTTGAATGCTAGCTTGGCTAAATTGCTAGCACTTCAACTGCTGCCTTTTCAGTTGGTAGACTCGGCCCCCTTCCGTGAGTTTGTACAATGTGCGGTTCTTCAGTGGCAGGTCCCCAAACGCCACTTTTTCTCACGGAAGGCGATTCCGGCTCTCTACCAGCATGTGGAAGGCAATGTCCTTGCCTCGCTGGACAGGGCGGTCAGCGGTAAGGTGCATATTACCGCTGACTCATGGTCCAGCAGGCATGGACAGGGACGTTACCTGTCTTTCACGGCCCATTGGGTCACTCTTCTGGCAGCTGGGAAGGATGCAGGACAAGGTGCAGTAGTGTTGGAGGTTGTTCCGCCACCACGCCTCCAAAATGCTACTATTGGTTGTGACACACCTCTCTCCTCCACCCCCTCCTCTTCTTCTTCCTCCATGGCCTCTTCCAGTGCTCTGTCCTCAGAACCAGCGGTGCTCCGTAGGCGTTCCAGGGGCTACGTAAGTACGCAGGCAAAACGATGCCATGCCGTGCTTGCGCTGGTTTGTTTGGGGGACAGGAGCCACACTGGGGCGGATGTTTTGTCAGCTCTGCAGGGGCAGGCCGAGAGGTGGTTGACGCCATGCCAGCTTAAGCCAGGAATGGTGGTTTGCGACAATAGCACCAACCTCCTCTCCGCCCTCCGACAGGGACAACTGACCCATGTGCCCTGTGTAGCTCACGTCCTTAACCTGGTGGTGCAGCGGTTCTTGGGCAGGTACCCCGGCTTACAGGATGTCCTGAAGCAGGCCAGGAAAGTCTGTGTGTATTTCCGCCGATCATTTAATGCCTGTGCTCGGCTGGCTGAGTTCCAAAAGGAGTTGAACCTGCCCAAGAACCGCCTTATATGTGACATGCCCACCAGGTGGAACTCAACGTTGGCCATGCTGCAGCGGCTGCACATGCAGCAGAGGGCCATCAATGAGTACCTGTGCGACTACGGCACCAGGACAAGGTCAGGGGAGCTCGGTTTTTTCTCACCACTCCAGTGGGGCATGATCAGGGATGCATGCACTGTCCTGTCACCGTTTGAGGAGGCCACAAGGATGGTGAGCAGTGACAGTGCATGCATCAGTGACACTGTACCTCTTGTCCACCTCTTGGAGCATATGCTGCGTGGAATAATGGACAGGGCACTTGAGGCAGAACAGAGGCAGGAAGAGGAGGACTTCCTTGCCTCTCAAGGCCCCCTTTATCCAGACAGTGTTCCTGCTGTGCCACCCATCACACAGGAAGAGGATGAGGAGGAGGAAGAGGAGGAGGAGGATGATTGTGTCAGCATGGAGGTGGAGGCTGGCACTCAGCATCAGCAGCAGCAGCAGTCTTGTAGGGATGATTTACAGTCCCAAGAAACACGTGGACTTGTACGTGGCTGGGAGGAGGTAGCTGCGGATCATGTTGTCCTTAGTGACCCAGAGGACTCCGGACCGAATGTCTCAGCTAACCTACGCTGCATGGCCTCCCTGATCCTGCAAAGCCTGCGGAAGGATCCTCGTATTCTTCGGATCAAGGAGAGGGACCATTACTGGCTGGCCACTCTCCTTGATCCACGATACAAGGGTAAGGTTGCCGACCTTATCTTGCCATCGCAGAGGGAGCAGAGGATGAGACATCTCCGGGAGGCCTTGCAGAAAGGTCTGTGCAACGCGTTCCCAGAGACTGGGAGGTTACAAACTCCTGGTCCTGGACAACGTGTTGCTGAGGCATCGGTCAGAAGGAGCGGTGGAGAAGGTGGCCGTCTGACTGATGCTTTCAGACAATTTTTTAGTCCGCAGCCCCAAGGTATGATCGGTTCCAGCAACCATCGCCAGCGTCTGATTTACATGGTGCAGGAATACCTAGGGGCAAGGTCAGACTTGGACACCTTTCCCACCGAAAATCCTCTGGCTTACTGGGTCTTGAGGATGGATCACTGGCCAGAGCTTGCACAGTATGCAATTGAGCTACTGGCCTGTCCTGCATCCAGCGTTCTTTTGGAACGCACCTTCAGTGCTGCTGATGACTTTGTTACTGATCACAGGGTGCGGCTGTCTACCGAATCAGTTGATCGACTGACCTTCATCAAGATGAATCAGTCTTGGATCACCCACAGCTACCAAGCACCTGAAGCTGATGTAAACGAATAATTTTTTTTGAAATATCACATCCCTTCAAGACTGCCTATGCTGATGCTGAGTGACTGTCCTGTTATGTTGATTGTCTATCCTCTTCCTCCTCCGATGATATGTTGGAAGAACATTTCTGTTTCTGGGTGATGCCATCAGCCCAATTTTTCTGCCCCTGTTTAACAGGGGCATTTAAGTACAATTTTTGATGCAATGCTTTGCAGCAGGGCTAATTCCTGCAATAAAACAAGAGTATATGGGAGAGGTTGCAGTGTCGTGGCACCAGCACCAGTGCCTAAGGCCCAATTTTTCTGCCCCTGTTTAACAGGGGAGTTTAAGTAAAATTTTTGATTTAATGCTTTGCAGCAGGGCTAATTCCTGCAATAAAACAAGAGTATATGGGAGAGGTTGCAGTGTCGTGGCACCAGCACCAGTGCCTAAGGCCCAATTTTTCTGCCCCTATTTAACAGGGGCGTTTAAGTACAATTTTTGATGCAATGCTTTGCAGCAGGGCTAATTCCTGTAATAAAACAAGAGTATATGGGAGAGGTTGCAGTGTCGTGGCACCAGCACCAGTGCCTAAGGCCCAATTTTTCTGCCCCTGTTTAACAGGGGCGTTTAAGTACAATTTTTGATGCAATGCTTTGCAGCAGGGCTAATTCCTGCAATAAAACAAGAGTATATGGGAGAGGTTGCAGTGTCGTGGCACCAGCACCAGTGCCTAAGGCCCAATTTTTCTGCCCCTGTTTAACAGGGGCGTTTAAGTACAATTTTTGATGCAATGCTTTGCAGCAGGGCTAATTCCTGCAATAAAACTAGAGTATATGGGAGAGGTTGCAGTGTCGTGGCACCAGCACCAGTGCCTAAGGCCCAATTTTTCTGCCCCTGTTTAACAGGGGCGTTTAAGTACAATTTTTGATGCAATGCTTTGCAGCAGGGCTAATTCCTGCAATAAAACAAGAGTATATGGGAGAGGTTGCAGTGTCGTGGCACCAGCACCAGTGCCTAAAGCCCAATTTTTCTGCCCCTGTTTAACAGGGGCGTTTAATTAAAATTTTTGATGCAATGCTTTGCAGCAGGGCTAATTCCTGCAATAAAACTAGAGTATATGGGAGAGGTTGCAGTGTCGTGGCACCAGCACCAGTGCCTAAAGCCCAATTTTTCTGCCCCTGTTTAACAGGGGCGTTTAATTACAATTTTTGATGCAATGCTTTGCAGCAGGGCTAATTCCTGCAATAAAACTAGAGTATATGGGAGAGGTTGCAGTGTCGTGGCACCAGCACCAGTGCCTAAGGCCCAATTTTTCTGCCTCTGTTTAACAGGGACATGTAATTACAATTCTTGATATAATATTTCACAGGAGGGCCCGTTCCTGTGCCCACCCAGAGTAACGGTGAGGACTTATAGTGTTGTGGCACCAGCACCACAATCACCAAAGGTCAATTTTTCTACCACTGTTCAACAATGGCATGTAATTACAATTCTTGATATAATCGTTCACAGCAGGGCTCTCCAGCGCCCACCAAGAGTCACTTTGAGGGCTTACAATGTTGTGGCAAAACCAACACCTTGTTCCGCCATTTCTGCAGAGCATATAGGGCAGGCCCCTACTTTCAAACATCCAACTTACAAACATCTTCTACTTGCAAACGGAAGGAGACAACAGCAAGTGAGATGAAAAAAGATGGGCGACAAAACAAATTATACAGGGGTGATAACCCTTCCCTATGTTTTCCAAAAAGCTTAAAATTTTTTTTTTTGACTGGAGCTACACTTTAAAAATGTACCAGTTGAAAATTACAAACAGATTCAACTTAACACAACAAACCTACACAGTCCCTGTCTTGTTTGCACCGCCTGTATACTGCTGTTCTGAGTATATAGGGCCTGGGGGCCACACGCATTTCCTTTTTTAATATGGGTACGGGGTTCCCCTTAATATGCGTACAAGACCCAAAGGGGCTGGTAATGGGCAGGGAGGGCTACCCATGCCATTTTTCTCAATGATTTTCAACCATATTGCAGGAACCAGATATAACATTAAAACCGCAAGCAGCTTTAAATGACGTTATTTCCGTTAAATGTCATTTTGTGCAGGGACTGAAACACGTGGCACTTCACATGCATACTACAGACACCCCCCAGGCACCATATTTAAAGGAATATTTCACTTTTTTTTCCCACTTTAATCGTCATTAAAATCAGTGCTCCCGCCAAAACGGCTGTTTTTAAAACTTTTTTTTGCATTGACCCATGTCCCCTGGGGCAGGAGCCAGGTCCCCAAACCCTTTTTAGGACAGTATCTTGCATATTACCCGTTAAAATTAGCACTTTTAATTTCGAACGTTCGAGTCCCATAGACTTCAATGGGGTTCTAACGTTCGTACGAATTTGGGGTCCGTTCGAAAGTTCTGGTGCGAACCGAACCGAGGGGTGTTCGGCACATCCCTAGTGATGGGTAATCTATGATGATTGATTGACAGGTTTACATTACTCCCCTCCACCCCTCTGGTTTTCCTGCACCAGTCTGTCCATGTTCCAGTGCTTCCTGCCGCATCTGACTCTACCACTAATTGCTGCTCTTCTTCAGAGTTGAATAACACTCAGGGTCAGTTGGAGTTGGACTTTAAGGGCCGGTTCACACAGCGAGGCGCGGCGAGGCATCTCCGACTTACCTCGCCGCGACCTGCGGGGAGCTCAGCGGCGACTTGCAGAGGACTTCTGTATAGAAGTCAATGCAAGTCGCCCCTGAAGTCGCCCCGAAGTAGTACAGGAACCTTTTTTCTGAGTCGGAGCGACTCGAGTCGCTCCTCTCAGAACGGTTCCATAGTACTGAATGGGGGCGACTTGCGGGAGCGAGGCGAGGCGAGCCGTGTCGCCTCGCCTCGCCTCGCTGTGTGAACCGGCCCTAATTCAGGTGGGTTTCATTAGAGGGGACTAAGCCATGATATTCTACAAAAGTATGTTCAATACTGATGCCAGTTTAGCGAGTGATGTGACAGATTTCAACAAGTAGTAAAGTTGGACTCACTCTACAACTTTAAAAAGCACTGCATTTTTGCATGGTAACACGCTAAAATGCAAGTGCAATGTTGTTTTCATGAGCCCTGATGAAACTAAGTTTGGAGAAACGCATATTCATACACACATATCTATGAATAATCCAAAATTAAATTTCATATTTTTTATATAGAAATAGTTTACTTCTTGTCTGGCCTGTATATTCTGACTTTCTTTTCATCCTTGTTCTATTCTATAAGCAATACGGATGATGGTCATGAATATGTTATATATACATTACATGTCCATCAGTGAATGGGGCTGTAGTGGATATGCTATATACAGGATTTTTTTTCAGCCAGAACATGTCAGAATTCCATTCCTTCACCTCCAGCACTGGCCCTTGTAAACACAGAAGCCCAGCATAGCAGAGGTTAACAACACTCCTTCAAGACTTGCTCCCTGTTAATGCCATTTGGTCACACCCATCCTAGGTCTCACCCTATAGTAGAATGAATGTTCTTGACCACGAAAGTTCTAATTAATATAAAAAAGTACTTATCACAAGCAACACATTGACACTTTAGAATTCCATTTGTTCAGAGAAAACATTTCCATCCCCTGGCATTGATTTTTCTTGTCACTACAGCCCAAAATTATCACCAATTTGCCCCATCAACTATTAAAGGCTCAAAAACAAATATATTCAAATGCAATTCTAATGATGTATAGCTTGACTTTTTCCACTCTTATGACGGCTGAGTGAAAATAAAAGCGGTATGGTTTAATCCTGATTTATATTTCACAAGAGTATAATTTGGCAATTAACCCTATTCTAGCAATGCAATTGACCTTCATCAGCTTTGAGAAAATCTTACCTAATTTTAGGCTAAATACTTCTCCTTGAAATCCGCCTTGTGAGAGATATAAAGGAGTTACACCTCATCTGTCACATTCTTCAAGTGCAAAGTTATCATCTGATAATCCTGCAAATTCTTCCAAAACAACTACTGTTACAAACTGTAGCGCCATACTTGGTTACACTATAACTTTGTGATCATGCACCGTAGTGTAATCAGCTTCTTTCCCTTGTCCTTGTTTTGGTCAGTTGGGAACACTGCCAGAGATAACTGACTTCAGCTGAGCTCAGTGTCTGGCCTCAGTACTCATCCCGAGCCTATCATGAGTATGCAGACAGATAAGACAACACATACTGAAACACAAAGCACTCAGAAACCTGGAATAATATTGTAATGATGAGGAAAATCTTTTTACATGGAAATGAGGTAGAACAGCTGTTTATGCAGGAATAATGTAAATCACTGGAAAACTATGAAGCTTATCATAATATGTGAAAGAATGGAAAACCATTATATAGGAAGATCTAAAGCATGGGTAGACAACCTTTAGGAGGTGGAGATCTACCTGAATAACATGAAAGAGATCAAAGATCAACGGGCCTCACAGTCTTTTAACTAAATAGAAAGAAACATTTATAAAAAATATAATTGAACAAATGTCACTGTAAAATATAAACGTAGCCTATCCTAAAAGTGGACTGTGTCAGTCAGTAAAACAGTGGACAGTGTGTAGGCAGTGTCAGTAGGGCACTCATTGGTATCAACAGAGCAATGAATATGTCAGTAGAGCAGTGGATGGTGTTAGTAGGGCAGTGGACTTTGTCAGTAGGGCAGAGGAAGATGTCAGTAGAGTAGTGAATGGTTTCAGAAGGGCAGAGGTTGGTGTCAGTAGGACAGCGATTGGTGTCAGTAGGGCAGTGGATGATGTCAGTAGAGCAGAGATTGGTGTCAGTAGATAAGTTGATGGTGTTAGTAGAGCAGTGGACAGTGTGTGGGCATTGTCAGTAGGGCAGTCGATGGTATCAGTAGAGCAATGAACATGTCAGTAGAGCAATGAATATGTCAATAGAGCAGTGGGCATGTCAGTAGGGCAGGGGTTGGTGTCAGTAGAGCAGTGGACAATGTTAGTATGGCAGTGGACTTTGTCAGTACGGCAGAGGACAATGTCAGTAGAGTAGTGAATAGTGTCAGAAGTGCAGAGGTTAGGAATAGAGAAACCCCCTATGGGTGGGACTTTATAGGTACTACCATATCAACATTAGTAGAAAAATATAAAATGTATTATACAATAAAAATATACATATAGATATACTTTATATATACTTTTATACACTTTCCTCAGAAGAGTCACAGATACTCCAAAAAGGCTTATTGTTTTGCCCGAATGCAAATGTTGACAAGTTTGAACTTGTCAAAGATCTTCAACTTTTTGCACGAAAACTCATCTTAAAGAATGTGGGGGACAGACAGCTCTCACGCCCAGTGAAAACAGGACGATTGATCAACTGGTCTCCCTATTGGAGGAGAATGATACTACTGATCTGATCGATTATATCGATCTACCTCAGGTGCTCTCTCTGTCGCTGGAAGCTGCAGCAGGTAAAACTAAAGATACCCCTTCAGGATCTAAATTAAAGAAAAAATCTTCAATGTTTCCACTCCCCAGGTCTAATCCTAATATTGCTACTTTTCTAAGGCTGGTTACTGGGGAAATTGATAAGCTTTATGTAGGCTCCCCCAAAACAACCAATTTTGGTACATCTGAGAAAATACATCTGTAGTAATTAAACCGGCGGACAAGGGGAGGAATATTGCCCTTGGACAATGCCCAATATGTGGCTATGTGCTCCAAGATTTTGAGAAATAGGAACTGGTACAGAAAGATAACTTCTGATATAGTCCAAAAATACAACTTAGAGTATTACCAACTTGTTGAACAGGCTTACTCGAATAATGTAATCAACAAGACTACATTCTGTTTGTTTTTACATGTAACTGTATCAGAGAGTACTGACCTTTTATTCATTGCCTAAGGTCCACAACGATGTACACAACCCCACAGGCAGACCGATCATTTCAAGTAGGGGGTCCATTAGTGAGAATGCCAGTTGGCTCATTGATGAGCATCTTAAACCATTTGTCACCAGTATACAATCATACTTGAAGGATATTATCCACTTTCTCAAGATTATTGAGAATTTGGTGATTCCCAAGGATGCCCATCTCGTCACTATAAACGTAGAGGCGCTTTACAGCTCCAACCCCCATGATAAGGGTGTGGCAGCTGTGAAGCACACCATCTATCAATGTAGTGATGTGGACTGGGGATACAACAAATTAATCTTGTCCCTTCTAGAATACATTTTACATCATATCTTTACTTTTAATGGCTCCCACTACCTCCGGGTGCCGGGGGTTGCGATGGGGACTTGCTGTGCCCCATCGTATGCCAACCTGTACCTGGGGGAGTGGGAGTCCATGTTCCTGAATGGTGAGGACTTATCAATATACACAGACCACTTTTTAGTGTGGTTTAGGTATATTGGTGACATTTTCACCATTTGAGATGGCTCATTGGAGCTATTGAGTCAATGTTTGGCAAGAATGAATCGTAATGAATTCAATCTTGCTTTCACCATGTCATCAAATACTGATACCATCTCATTCCTCGATGTGCAGGAATCTAGGAATGTGGATGGTACCCTTGGCAGCAGCCTATATCGCATAGAAACTGCAGGTAACAATATTTTGCATGCCTCCAGCTTTCACCCCGAGACCTTGATTAGGTCTATACCATTTAGTCAATATTTAAGGGTGAGACACAATTGTACAGATGACGCTACTTTTAAAATAGAGGCAGATAAATTGTGGAGTAGGCTGCCGCTGAGGGGTTATTTGACGGGCTACGACTCGAACTAGACAGGACATTCTTTATTCTCAGAGATCCCCCAGTTCAGACAATCCCTTGAGAATTATAACAAAATATTTTAATCAACATAAACTTGACATTTGTAAGATTGTTTCTAAATATTGGCACACTCTTAAATGCTATTGCTTCGTGCTCCTTCGATACGGTTTCGGTGTGACGTCAGCGAGCTTGCAGCGTTGGCTTGACCTGGCAAGTTGCCCGGTCTGTGCGCGTGCATGTGCGCTCCGTTAGCGGCGCCTGCACGGTGTGGAGGTGTGGCGCAGTGCCCGCCCTTGGAGGTTTGGCTTGTGGTAGACGACACACAGCTGATCGGCGTATTTGGCTCATCATCTGTGTAGCGTTTAGTATTTAAGCATGGATTCACTGCAGGCTAGAAAGGGCTAGGAGGAGGACACCTATTTGACGTGCTGTTGGGATCCATGATTTAAATCCAGACTATCTAGGTAACTTACACTTTGTTCAGCCAATATTAATATTTTTTGGGTTTGATGTATTTTACATTTACTCGAGATATCATATTATATACACAGGCATGTTTGGTTTTTTATTGTGGTTTACTTTGGATTTTCTTGTCTTTATGACAGTATTTTTACATGCCAGCAGGTCTGTATTCATTGGATTCCCTAGGGTGCCTCTCTCTGTTCTGTCATTGACCTGTGAGTGACATTATTTTTTGACTGAGGTGAGGTTTCACTATTACAATATATTATGGACGATTTTATTGGAGGGGCAATTACTAATGCCTTCTCCCCTCCCCTATAATTTTCATTCATGCCATCTTTTTACGTTATAACTATTTTAGTTTTTTCTATGTTTACCTTCTTTTCAGATTCTCCATCTATGGGGCCCCAGTATACATGTCAGCCTTCTGTTGGTCTGGAAATCTAGACTCCAGTGTGGCTGGTGGATATGTGACATAGTGGGGGATTTTTCAACATTATCCCCCCCGAACCTTTTCCCTTCTTTTCAAGTATATATATCATTTTTACTAATACACGGGTGGATGGGGTCAGTGTGAGGTCCTGTGTCATGATGTCTCTTCCTCATTTATCTTAAAAAAATGTCTTTGGATGCTCAAATGTACTTATCTAGTGATTAGGATGTAAGTATATGTTTTGTACTATTCTATGATGTTGTAGCAGTCTATGCCCCTGTACACACGGTCGGAGATTTCGATAACCAAATCCGTCGGATTTTGTCCGTCGGATTTTGTCCGAAACTATTGCATACACACGGTCGGACTAAGTTGTCGAAAAATCCGATCATTCAGAACGTGATGACGTAATTTCGTTACGATGGGACTACGTTCAGGCTAGTAGCCAATAGCTTTGATGTAGGAATTTGATCTGAGCATGCGTGGCACTTGGTCCGATCAAAATGCTCTACACATGATCGGATTAGGTCCAATCGGCCCAGTTGGTCAGGAAATATTTCCAACATGTTGGAAAATTGGGTCCGACGGAGATTCGGACGGAATCAGTCCAATGCATACCACACACAGTCGTATTATCCGACGACACGGTCCGATAAGACGCATTCCGACGGTTTCTCAGACCGTGTGTACACGGCATATGTCATGATTTGTTGGCTGATTGCTTTACATTTAAATCTTGTAGATATGGTGCTACCTGAGAATACCCCTGATGAAGGAGAATACAATTCATCTCTGAAACGTCGTTGGGTTTGGTTCATTCCATTGTATCAATCCACTATTGTTTGTACATTACTATGCATCCTTGATCATTTATGTGTTTTTTTTATATATGTATATTTTTCTTTGTATAATAAATTTAATATATATATATTTTTTTCAAATATAAAGTTTTATTAAACTCCATCCATGGGGCGGGGGGCCACGCAATACAACATCAATGCAGTAAATGTCAAGCATATAGCAGCTATTCACAGAAAGAGGTATACATTGTACAGTATAGCATGCGGGCATGGAACAAAAGTACAAGAGGGTTTCTTTACATCCATTACGTCTCTGTGCGACCATGCTTTTTACTTGGGGGTATATGACTGCGGGAATCACCGCACCAATTTCCAGTTTTCAAAAGGGTGGGGAGTCAGGATATGCAAGAGGGGGGAAGGAGAGGGTTAGGGAGGGGGGGAGGAGAAAGGGGGTAGGAAAGAAAGGGAGGAGAGGAAGGAGGGGGGGGAGACATGGCGGCAGTTAGGACCAGGAAGACTGTGAATGGGGTGTGTATAGAGGGGGCTTATCTTTGTCTCAGGAGGCGCTGACCCTGATCATAAAAAATAAAGATTTCTCATGAGATTCCTGCTTGTGCTGTGCTGTGAGTATCAGGTCCTCAAACTTCTTCACCTCCTCCACCTTCCTCAGCCGAAGTGCTGTGGAAGGGGAGATTGCTGTTTCCACAGCAGAGGGATGCAGGCAAAATTTTATATTTTTCTACTAATGTTGATATGGTAGTACCTATAAAGTCCCACCCATAGGGGGTTTCTATATTCCTATATTCTTTGGGATGTGGTACACCTTTGTAGCAGACTTATTCAGATAGCTCCCTCTCATTGAAGTGCAGAGGTTGGTGTCAGTAGGGCAGTGGATGATGTCAGTAGAGCAGAGGTTGGTGTTAGAAGGGCAGTGGATGGTGTCAGTCAGTAGAGCAGTGTCGATGTCAGTAGGGCAGTGGACTTTGTTAGCAGGGTAGAGGATGGTGTCAATAGAGCAGAGGTTGGTGTTAGTAGAGCAGTGGATGGTGTGAGTCAGTAGAGCAGTGGACTTTGTCAGTAGGGTAGAGGATGATGTCAGTAGAGCAGTGGATGCTGGGATATGCTGTTAGTAGGGCAGAGGTTGGTGTCAGTAAGGCAGTGGATGGTGACAGAGATGTGGATTTTCCTTCCGTAAATAACCCCCTCTGTCTGTTATGATTGACCTATGGATTACCACCCTTAACATACCAGCAAATGGGCAGCATGTAGGTGGGGTGCAGTGCGGTGCAAAGACAATAACTCACACAGGCAGATGTAAAGGAAACTTGTATTGAAGTAATGCAGTAACAATTCACAACAAACCCCTTGGGAAGACCAGGTACACTCACAGATGCAGTAGTGTGACAGGAGCAGATTCCAGCCGGAATGACAACACCTGTTGAGAGTGGCAGAATGTGGTCTGGCCATCAAGCACCCAATCGGGAAGATGTCCAGAGAAGCAGAGATCCTACGCTTTCCCTCCTCATAAAAAAACTTTAATTTACGATAGTTCTGTCCCTAACAGGCGGGGTACTTGTCCCTGCTTTCAAAATGCGTGCCAAAACCAGGAGCCAGGGTCTTAAATAAACTCTACCTGACCCAAGATGTCTGCTTGAGTCACATGGGGCAGCAGCATCCAATAGGATAGCTCCCCCAGTGACCCAGGAAACCATATAGGAACCTTGTTCCTCCTGAATTCCTCTTCGCCAACAGTGCCACTGCGGTGAGCGCCACCAGCTGTGGATAAAATAGACACCTGCCTACAAGCCACTTTCAAAGAATGGAAAAAAAATAACACAAAGGCTGAAAAAAATAATATAAACTGTAAGCAATAATAGGCAGTGAGAGCTCTATCATTACTTGTTCACATGGTAGGAATGACAGAAAGCATGGGGATCTAGCTTCAGGCCCTGTACTCATACCTTCTCAAGTGATTATTGGCTGTAAAAACTCTGTGTACAAATGCTGGAACTCACTCTATATGGCTGAGCTGTGAACCCCTACACAAGGCGTCACAAGCTTTGGTTGAATCTGCCATGCTGCATGTTATGATTGCCTCATACTGCCCAACTTTTTCAGATGGGAACAAGGGACACTTATAAGCAAAAGTGTGCAGCCATAGGACACACCCTCTGTCACGTCTCCATAAAGGAGAATTATACGAAAAAAAATATTCGTTAAACCAACAAGTGATTTGTTTTACCACTAACAATCCTTTATACTGGCTTCTGAAATTTACAAATGCAACAATTTAGAAATCGGATGAAAGGTTTAACACTGGGAAACACTTTTAGAAAGATAAATAGTGCATTTTATATACAAGTCTATATATCAGACCAAAATGAGGGACAAATGAGGAGGAAAGAGGGACAGTACTTTGTTCCAAATCAGGGACAGTTGGGAGCTATGTTGCCCTATGAATTACCACCCATAACAGACCAGCACATGGGCAGCCGCTTTTAACCACTTGCCGCCACCCTATAGGCAAATGTCAGCTGCAAAGTGGATTCAAAATCCTGACTGGGCGTCATATGATGTCCTCAGGATTTTGAGCCACTGCACGCCCCCGAGGGCGCACATCGTGGCGATCGCTGTTGAGGGGTGTCAGTCTGACACCCCACAACTATGATCTCGGTAAAGAGTCTCCAACGGAGACTCTTTACCATGTGATCAGACGTGTCCAATTACAGCTGATCACAGTGTAAATAGGAAGAGCCGTTGATTGGCTTTTCCTCACTTGCATCTGTCAGATGCGAGTAGAGGAGAGCCAATCGGCTGCTCTTCTGACAGGGGGGTCTGTGCTGATCAATTATCAGCGCAGCCCCCCCGAGGATGCCCACACTGGACCACCAGGGACTCCACCAGACCACCAGGGATGCCCAGCACCAGGTATGCCCCCCTAGACCACCAGGGATGCCAGTCAGTGCCCACAATGGATGCCAATCAGTGCCCACAATGGGCATTACTGATTGGCATGCATTATTGTTTGGCACTGATTGGCATCCATCAGTACAAAACAATACAATACAATGCCGCCTATCAGTGCCCATCCGTGACACCTATCAGTGTCCATCCATGCTGCCTATCAGTGCCCATCCATGCCCATCTGTGCCACCTATCCATGCCCATTCATGCCGCCTATCCATGCCAATCTGTGGCAGCTATCAGTGCCAATTTGTGCCACCTATCAGTGCCCATCAGTGCCGCCTATCAGTGCCACATATCAGTGCCCATCAATGCCACCTCATCAGTGCCACTTCATTGGTGCCACCTCATCAGTGCCGCCTTACCAGTGCCCGTCAGTGCAGCCCCTCCTTTCTCTGAATTGAGGAATTGGTCACCTGCAGGTTCCTGTTCACACCCAGCTATTAGTCACTGCTCGGTTCTTGTAATGCCTCTGTACCTGAGAAAGTGGAAGGAAAGGAATGTTTAGACTAGCTGCTTGATCTGAATCAGATCAAGCAGCTATTGCAATTGGTTGCCAGAGATTACAGTATATCATTACCGGTCACTGACTGGTTGCTAGAGGTTACAGCACACATTACAACTCACTGATTAGTTGCTAGAGGTTACGGCACATGATTTGTGCTTGTTGATTGGTTGCTAGAGATTACAGTGGTCATGACCTCGGGGGGGGGGGCATGATATACATATCATTCCCCCCTGAGGGGGGGGCACGATATCTTCTATTTACATATGAAAGTCGCGGGTATTTACATATTAATGCCAGTCATTTACATATAAACACAGGGTCTGCAGGCGAGTCATCTTTAGAGCTGGGCAGCATTAGTTGCAACACTTCACACTGAGATATTGGGACATAGCACAGGACTAAAACCTCAAGGGACGAGGGAATTTAAACCAGTATAGTTGGCAAGTATGAGGCAGCTGCTTTGGGCCCCACAACAATGACAGGGCCCAGGGCAGCTGTCCCTTTTGCCCTGCCTTAAAAACGGCCCTGCCCTGAACCATTGCAACCCCTTTAAGGCAGAAAGAAGAGTAAGTGATCATCAATTCTGCCCCTTTTTTTTATTTAGGTATTTTTTTAATTTTTATTTTTAACATTTGTTGTCTGAGTATAGATCTATATTTTTCCCAAGCTTGTTTGAATCCATTTCGGGTTTTAGCCTGTTCATCTCTATAACCACACTTGTTATTATCAGCTTTGTGATCACTTTTTGTACACATCTGCCAAGATGTTTGTACTTTTTACTCTTTTTTTAAAATAAAAAATATATTTTTAAATGCTGGATTCATCTGCACTATGTGGAGGCCTTCTTCCTTTTATTTTTCCTATGGTCCATGCTGGTTCTCGGATGTGAAGAGTACCATCCATATCGGGGACATTGCCATTGGCATCCATGTTTCCGTTTCACCCTTGGCTTGACAGATGTAGGTGTTTGCCAGTCCATTCATGTGAGTTCAAGTTGGAGATCGAATTCCTGACTGCTGTCCATACCTGTTTTACCCACCGCCACTTACCCTCTTAGGGTAAGAGTACCCATCCCCTTCCCATGGAGTTGGAGGCACATCCCCGGGTGTAGTGTGTGAACATATTTTTTTTCAAAATTTTCGGTCTTTTTTTATTTGTTTAGCAGAGGTGATCAAATACCACCAAAAGAAAGCTCTATTTGTGGGAAAAAAAATGATAAAAATGTGGGTACAGTGTAGCATGACCGCGCAATTGTCATTCAAAGTGCGACAGCGCTGAAAGCTCAAAATTGGTCTGGGCAGGAAGGTGTTTAAGTGCCCGGTATTGAGGTGGTTAAGAGCATCTTACAAGCATAATATACAGTATACACAAAGCAATTACACATCCACATTTTAATAGTTAATTTATGCATGCTGATCTGTGCTGCCATCCTAATAGAAGGATAACCATGGAGAGATGGCCGGATAGATTTATCTGATCAAAAACAGGACTCTCCCTTCAAAAAATAAAATAAAATCTGCAGCTTGTTTCCTAATGGATTTATCTTCCTGCCTGTATCTCAAACTATAAAAGCTTCTGAGACATGAGAGGTGTCCCGCCATCACATGCCACGCAGAACCTGTAGAAATACTGACATTCCTAATAACAGGTTCTCCTAAAATGACTGAATTTGTGCGGGATCACACTGTCCTGATAAATAGCACCTCAGTGACAGATGTCAGAATAAAATATACAGCATGAACATACTGCAAAAACTCTGAGAGCGATCGGCAGGCTGAGGCTTGTCAAAGATCTGAGATGTTCTTCCTGCTAACGCATATAGGTGGCTCTCAATAAAATGGGATATTTGCTGAGGAATTATGAAATATACAGGAAATGCAGATGTGTAAATTATTAACACGCACACACCTATGGTAACGAACATAAACCTCAAAATGTTTATCCTGAAGGCTGGGTAATCCTTTCTCTGAATTGAGGAATTGGTCACCTGCAGGTTCCTGTTCACACCCAGCTATTAGTCACTGCTCGGTTCTTGTAATGACTTTGTACCTGAGAAAGTGGAAGGAAAGGAATGTCTAGACTTCTACTGATAGAACCGCTCAACACGAATAATTATATATCACAGACGTGTTTAAGGTATTGCAACTTAGTGCATTCCCTTTTATATATTTATATAAATGTGACTTGAAATACCAGCAAACTGGATCCCTTGGAAAACTCATACTATTGTAATCCCAAATATAATGTCGGCCTAAATTTTATGCATGGTCACAATATAAATGATCAATAAATGGACTGATGGTTCAACTACTTAGCAAATCCGCTAATACTATACTTTATGGTCAACTGACTAAGCCACAGGAACAAATAATACAAAAGTAAATATACAGAAGTTAAAAAGGGTTGTAAACCCTTGTGTTTTTTTACCTTAATGTATTCTATGCATTAAGTTGAAAAACTTCTGTCACTCAACAGTCCCCTCGAGCCCCCCGTTATACTTACCTGAGCCCTGTGTTTCCCACTATGGGAAGGAGCACATCAGCTCCAGCCCGTGTCTTGTATCCCCATTGAATAGATTCATAGCAGCGCAGTCATTGTCTCCCACTGCTTTCCATCAAATCCAATGATGCAGGCCCCCAGGGGGGGGGGGGCGAGTTCTGCTTTCTGTGTCAATAGATGCAGAAGCAGGACATGGGAGCACGGCCGCACGGGTGTCCCCGAAGGAGAGCGCTTCTCCGACAGGGCACTCAAGAAGAGGAGGAGCCATGAGTGCCGCTGAGGGACCCCAGAAGAGGAGGATCAGGGCCACTCTGTGCAAAACCAACTGCACAGCAGAGGTAAGTATGACATGTTTGTTTTTTTAAAACCCTGAACCAGGGCCGTCTTTAATATTGACTGGATGCTGGGCAAAACTTTTCTTGGGCCCCCCCCCCCCCATGCAGTTTTGCTCTCCACCTGCTCTGAGACATACAATAAATAGCAGCTAGACTCAAAATCAATTTACTGAATCAGATCAAGCAGCTATTGCAATTGGTTGCCAGAGGTTACAGTATATCATTACCGGTCACTGACTGGTTGCTAGAGGTTACAGCACACATTACAACTCACTGATTAGTTGCTAGAGGTTACGGCACATGATTTCTGCTTGTTGATTGGTTGCTAGAGATTACAGTGGCCATGACCTCGGGGGGGGGGGGGGGCATGATATACATATCATTCCCCCCTGAGGGGGAGGGGCATGATATCTCCTATTTACATATGAGTGTCGCCGATCATTTACATATAAACACGGGGTCTGTAGGAGAGTCATCTGTACTAAACAATAGGGCAGAGCTGGGCAACACTTCACACTGAGATATTGGGACATAGCACAGGACTAAAACCTCAAGGGACGAGGGAATTTAAACCAGGATAGTTGGCAAGTATGAGGCAGCTGCTTTGGGCCCCACAACAAGGACAGGGCCCAGGGCAGCTGCCCCTTTTGCCCTGCCTTAAAAACGGCCCTGCCCTGAACCATTGCAACCCCTTTAAGGCAGAAAGAAGAGCAAGTGATCATCAATTTTGCCCCATTTTTTTTATTTAGATATTTTTTAAATTTTTATGTTTAACTTTTGTTGTCTGAGTATAGATCTATATTTTTCCCAAGCTTGTTTGAATCCATTTTGGGTTTTAGCCTGTTCATCTCTATAACCACACTTGTTATTATCAGCTTTGTGATCACTTTTTGTACACATATTTGTACTTACTCTTTTTTAAAATAAAAAATATATTTTTAAATGCTGTATTCATCTGCACTATGTGGAGGCCTTCTTCCCTTTTTTTTCCTATGGTCCATGCTGGTTCTCGGATGTGAATAGTACCATCCATATCGGGGACATTGCCATTGGCATCCAGGTTTCCGTTTCACCCTTGGCTTGACGGATGTAGGTGTTTGCCAGTCCATTCGTGTGAGTTCAAGTTGGAGATCGAGTTCCTGACTGCTGTCCATACCTGTTTTACCCACCGCCGCTTACCCTCTTAGGGTAAAAGTACCCATCCCCTTCCCCTGGAGTTGGGGGCACATCCCCAGGTGTAGTGTTTATTATACTTCAATGACTTTTAGGTTGCCATCTACTTCTCCTGTATAGGTCCATGCTTTTTTCACAGGTATCATTCTATGTGATATTTCAGGAGTGATATTTTTAAGCCAACCCAAGGCAGTCTATCATGTCTGTGTACTTGTACCATTGCAAACGTTTTTCTTTATATTTTTTATTTCTAGGTTCATACTTTGGAGTTTATATGCTGCACATAGCATTTTCCACATTTTGTATACAATTACTAGTTGATTTCTATGATTATTCCTTGACTTTATATGCACTTAGCACTTTATATAGCACTTTGTATATTTTGCACTTTATATTTTGTATTTTATTCCTGGATACCTGGTTAGTCTTTTTGCTGAAGCTGGCAGCTGTTGTATATAAGTACGCCAATTTTTTCCTTCACCATGAATCCACGTACTGTTGACTGGCTCTGCTGAAAGTTTATACCAAACTACTGTTTCAATAAAATAATATTTTCTAAGATAAGGGAGAAGTATGGCCAAAGCTATTTTGGCTATACTTCTCCTATGGATCACAGGAGTGCAGTTCGTTCTTCTGCACTCCTATGGCCCGTTTTCAGCCAACAGCAGACTGAAGCCCGCTGTCGGCTGACATCACACAGCCAGTCAAGGCTCAGGAAAGATACGAACCATATGGTTGGTATCCACCCAGATGCCTGGACCGACACATGTTTTAGCCTCTTAGTAATCCTGAGCCAGCCCTTTCTGCCCCCTCCACAGTTCAGGTTTCCAGTGAGCGCTGGAGGGGAGAACAGGGAGCTGCTGACTGACAGTCAGAGTGGAGGGGGAGAACTGAGCAATCAGTGATGTTTGATCGCTCAGTTCTCACTGCAGAGCTGGCAGGGGACAGATGCAGCATCAAATCAATGTTGCATCCACCTAGGTGAGTATAATTTTTTTTTTACATTTTCTTTAATCCCAAACTTCTCTTTTAATTTTGAACTTTACACCTGCTTGTTTGAGGTCATGATCTTAGTTTCATATTGAAAATACTGCCCTCCCAAACCCTATTCACACCCTTAATGTATTTAGATTTCAATCATGGTGCCCTTTACCCTCCTTTTCTCAGTACTGTACTTCTTAAGTTCCTGAAGTCTCTCCTGATATTGTCCCCCCCACTTTTCCCCATTTCGTTGCTCATCTATGCTAATCTACTGTTTTTATTACCTCTCATATTATTGTTTTCATCGAAAAATTTTATTCACATGTAAAAGGTGTGGAAATATTTATTTTCACATGAAATAGTTGTTTGGCCACTTGTAGTCCAGATTTCTCATGAATCTTTATTTTATCTAAACCTTCAAGTTGACCTTTTGTAACATGTTACATGTTACACCTATATTTAGGGTGTTACATGTAACATTATCAAAGAGAAGAAAAGGTACCACTCGCCAACACAGTGTATCAGTATGTAGATGAACGCGACCTCAACCAGCACCTCTACAGCCACACCCCCCTGACCCCCCTGACATGTTTTGCCCTGCTCACTGGGGGCTTGGTCACAGAGGTGGCCCTGCACATGTTTTTACACTATGTGCAGCCTCTGTTCTTTCCTATAAATGTGGGTACTGCCCAGCCTGACTTGCTAATCTATGGAATGCCCAAGGCTGAAAAGTTGGCAACTTTAACTGGATAGCTGGATGCTTGATATCAACATGCTTGTTTGATCTCTGTCATAGGGGTCAATTTTATTTGGTAAGAGGCCATTGTTACCTGTGGGGGAAGGCACAAGGTCATCTTTTCATCTTTTCAGGATTCTTTCTCTTGATTGCTATATGGCAGAATACTTTACCTGTCTCAGTTTTCTCTGCAAGCATGCTGAAGACTTTCACATTGCTGGACTTTGATATATTCAATACTTCAATATTTTTACTTATCGTTATTGTTGTTGTTCTTGGTTGATGTGCACTTGTTATGTGTATTTAATGTAATATGGCTATCTGAAGACATTCTTTACACAGTTGGTGTACAGAACACCCCAGAGATGTAGTTTCCCACTTGTGTGATTGGCTCACTGATTTTCCCAGAAGTTTGCACTGAGATACAAGTCTGATTTTAGGCATCCCCTACAACAAAAGTTTCAATATAGTTGAAATGCTCCTAAAAGGTTAATTACATGTAAAGGAAAGTAGACCCTCATTAGAGCCCCTCAAGCGCATCAGCTGATCAAAAATTTAAATGTCACTCCCATTCAGACTAAGCCTAGGTTCACACATATCGGATGCTGGAACTGGCGTGATTTCAGCGCTGGTTCCCACATCGCATTTCTCCCGCAGGCAGTTCACGCTGCCTTCTGAGAACGGCTGGGAGGGTCAATACAATGGTAATGACATCCCCAGATCGGTTCACAGATCGCAGTGTGAACTGTGAATTCGCACAAGAATCAGATTGCATGGGTGAGAACAACTGTATGGCTGAACTCGCATTGCACAGACATTGCATGCGATCGGCACTGCAGTGCGGGTGAGAATCACATGCACTGTTTGTGTTCACACAAATGTGAACCCAGGCTAAGACTTGTATAAGACATGATTTAACAAAGAGCTATACCTTAGGGCAGAAACAGGTAGGACTCTGGAGCAATGTTTGTTATAATCCTTGCAATGTACAGTACAGTACATGGATCACTTAGAGGGGAATGTTCTTTCTCAACAAATGTGAAGTTACTCTATAAAGCTGAACTTTTGACAAACATTGAAATACACATTTAAAATACTATAACAGAGCTGTCTTACCTACAAACTATTTTATTTATGTTAATCCAGTTCTAAGATTTTCACATCCCTGCCAGATAGCAGATCCCAGCGACCTGACTTTTCTCTGCTACAGTTATGCAACACAGTCACCTCCCTATCCCCAGTCCATCAATAGACAGTGAAGGGGCAGCGACAAACTAATTAGGTTGTATCTTTTTAAAAAACACAATATTTTAATGTGCATACCCTGTATAGCAACTTTTTATGTTTTTTTGTTTTTTTTTAATATCTGCCTGGGTTTTAGCTTTAAAATGCAGAAGAGCCATAATAACATTGAAAAATATATTACAGTACATATATAAGTATAATTCCCAGAATTACTGAGAAATTAAAATATTTTTCAAATTTTGTAGTTTTCTACATACCCCATTGTTTGTAACAATTTTAGTTAGTTTAATTTATTACATTTGGTTAAACAGTAAAAAAAAAAAAAAAACCTTGACAATAAATACAATGCAGACAGTTAAACACTGGCAGAATACTGGAATTATACAGAGATTTAATGTATAACCTTAAACCAAGAAATGGAAAAGTCCAATCTTTTTGTTTGCATTTTGAGAAATAGCAGCTTATGAGGCCATCCACTTTTATGGACTTGGTTCAGAAACAGTCGCTTGTGCAAAGGAAACAACTGCTTCCTTATTCTTTATCAAGATATTTAACATGTTTTCATTCCTTATCTCGGATACACAGCATCCTCTATATATTTATTAATACTTTTATCTTTCCCTCAGACAAAACTTGGCTTTCAGACGGGTACAGAGGTCCCCTAACAATTCAACTTAGATTTCAAGTTCAGGCAAAGGACTAATAATTGGTGTGAACCAACATATATCTGTCAGAATCATGTTGTTACAGGTCAGATAAAAGCCCCTAAAATTCAAGAGTTCAGTTAAGTTTATGGAGAATGACAGACTAGTCTGTGATGGAAAGTTAAAAGGCTAAATCCACCTTTTGCTAAATAAATTAAAAATACTGCTATTACTACAAAAAGTATGGAATCACCACTCATGGAAAATGTTCATTCTATTGCTTAATTGTGTAGAAGAAGAACGAATCACAGACATGCCTCAAAACTATTTTCATTTAACATTCCAATCTTCCAAAAGGAACAAAAAGAAAGAAAACTGTAATCAATTGCAACTGTTTTGCAGATCAAGCAGAGGGGAAAAATATGAAATCACTAAAAATATTATTGAATCATGAAAAAAAAAACTACCATACAACAACTACTTTATTGCACCATCTCTGGCTTTTATAACAGCTTAAAGAGGAAGTAAACCCTTCCAAACAACTTGGACCTATAGGTAAGCCTAGATTAAGGCTTACCTGTAGGTCCAAGCAATATCTCCTAAACCTATATGGTTTAGGAGATATTTGCCCGAAAATGGGCACCGCTGTCTACGGCGCGCATGCGCACTAAATGCGGCAAATCCAAGAATGGATTTGCCTAATTTGTCGACTCCCGTGCGCATGCGCGGGAGTGACGTCATCGCGGCTTCGCCGTATGGCAGCGGCGGAGCTGCGAGACGCGACTCCCGTGCGCATGCGCGGGAGTGACGTCATCGCGGTTGCGCCGCTGTGATTCGTCGGAGCTGCGAGACGCCACCAGCAACATGGATGCGGCGGACTACAGGGGACAGCGGCGACTTCGCTGGCTCCTGTGTCAGGTAAGTGACACATAATGAGCTACTATGCGATGCATAGTAGTCCATTATGCTTTACCTTTGCAGGGAAAAAAAGAGGAAGTAAACCCATCAGGGTTTACTTCCTCTTTAATAAAGCTGATGCCAACGTGCCCTACGTGACGCCAGAAGTGCGGGTTTGTTCTATCTTTGCCGTCAAATGAGTTTATGTGCGTATACGAATTGTACATTGTAAGTAGCCATTCATTTTTGAATGAGCTTGTTTTTTTGTATGAATATCTTCTGCCCCTGGATGATTGGGAGGTCCCACTGCGAGGGGTAACTACTGTGAAGGATTCATCCACCATCCCAATGCCCTTGTAGGCTAGGTTTTTGCTACCCCACACAGGTTATTCTGCTTTCCTGTTTGACCATCCTAGTGCTAGGTGCTCCCGACCATCTGGTAAAAGTCCCTGACTACTGTATGCGGGGTTCCACTGAAAACCCTGCATCAAGTCACTTGGTGGTGGAATATACACTTATTCTTGGACCTTTTTCCTTTTTTTACTCAAAGGACATATGTATTATTATTAGTGATTTCATTATGGTTTTTTTGCACATTGCATTTTATGATGTTTCACTTGTAGGTTCCATGCACACTGGCAAAAAAAAACTTTGATTCTACAGGAGTTTGACATTTTTTTCACCTGCCTGTAGAAGCACTTCTATGGGTCTTTGCACATTATGACAACTACACACATTTTCTGACAGGGACATTCAGAGGCAGGGAAAAAAAAAACCTTCTGGATCGCGTTTTGTGGTGAAACTCCATCAGTATCACCAGCAAAGCAGCTTCATTATTATCCCATTAAAGAAGAAGAGAATTGTGCGCTGCATTTTGAGATTTCATGCCACGTCACAAATGTTAATTCTCCATTACAAATGCTAGTTTACAAGACCGACCGCTACTGCTTCCGAGCATGCGTTTGTACTTTGGACTTTTGTTTGACGAACTTGTGTACACACGATTGGAAAGTCCGAAAACACATTTGTTGGCGGAAAATTTGGAAACCTGCTAGCCAACATTTGTTGGCGGAAAGTCCGACAACAATTGTTCGATGGAGCAACAAACGATACTGATTGGATAGATTGATAGCACTGCAGCTATTGGCTCCCGCTACTGTCAATCAAATCCAATGACACAGGGAGCCGAGTCCTGCTGTCTGTGTCAATGGACGCAGCAGCAGGACATGGGAGCGTGCACGCACGGGTGCCCCAAGGGAGAGCGAGTCTCAGACAGGGCACTTGAGAAGAGGAGGAGCACCATTGGGGGACCCCAGAAGAGGAGGAGCCACTCTGTGCACAACCAATTGCACAGAGGAAGTAAGTATAACATGTTTGTTATAAAAAAAACTGAACCTTTAGTTATCCTTTAAGCTTTGGCATTAAAACCTATAAGCTGGTTTCTATGCAGAGCTGCACCATATTTTGCACCCCCTAGCGTTAGTAAATAACCCCCATTGACTCCAGTTTCTGACCCTTTGTTCCTCATTTTTTTTGTTGTGCATTTACCGTTTTCAAGGCATATTGCTTTAAAATTTCTATCTTGACACTTTGAAGTTTTCCTTGGTCTACCAGTACCCCCATTTGATTTGTATTTGGTCCAGATTTTAGACACAGCTGACTGGGAACAAACAAAACATCTTTTGCAACATTTCGTGATGATTTACCTTCTTGAAGAAGTTTTATAATCCTCTCCTTTGTTTCAACTGACATCTCTGGTGTTGGAGCCATGAGTCATGTCAATCAGGTGGTGCAACAGCTCACCAAAGTGTGCAATCACTCTTTTTTTTTAACAGACTAATTAGCAGATGTAATCTGATACCAGAGGCGTACTAAGTAGGGGGCGGGGGGTGCGGCCCGCCCCGGGTGATGCACACTTGGGGGGGTGTCAGGCCGGCACCCCCCTCCGCGATTATAGTGGTGGCAGCGGCGCGCTGCGGACAGGGCCGCTGATAGGCCAGCCAGCGGGTCACGGCCAGCCATTCACAGTACGTGCGGGTCACGGCCAGGCCAGCCAATCACAGTGCGTGCGTGAGTAGTGCCGCCCCCCCGGCGCCGCGGAGTGATTCCTTCCTGTCTCTCCGCATGTAGAAGCAGGAAGGCAGCGCCAGCGACTCACTACTCAGGCGAGCAGCGGATCTGGCTCTGTAGACTCACAGTGCACACACAGGATCACAGGACACAGGACACACTCAGCATCGGGCGGCATCATCTGATCTACACAGTGAGTGTACACAGTATGTAAGTTGAGTGTTATATAGGCTTTCCATCAACCCCCCCCCCCCCCCCATTTGGCTACCAAAGTATAGGTTGGTCTAGAGCTATAACTTTATATTATACAGTAATACAGTTCACAAAGATAAATAGCCAGAAAGGATGCTTATGTACAAGAAAGTGAAATTTTTTAAGGTAATTTGAAATTTACAGATACGTGGCAAAAAAAAATGCAACCCCCCCCCCCAAAAAAAATCCTTCTCCTTAATGACAAATGATTATAATTACCGAACGTTGGTCGGATTTTCTTTAATGTACACCTGCTTGTAAGCCGCACAAATTCTATACAAAGCTCTATACCAGAGGCGTACTAAGTAGGGGGCGGGGGGTGCGGCCTGCCCCGGGTGATGCACACTTGGGGGGGTGTCAGGCCGGCACCCCCCTCCGCGATTATAGTGGTGGCAGCGGCGCGCTGCGGACAGGGCCGCTGTCATCAGTGCCACATATTAGTGCCTTCTGTCATCAGTGCCAAGTATCAGTGCCATTTGTCATCAATGCCACCTGTCAGTGTCACGTGCCATGCCATATCAGTGTCACGTGTCATCAATGCCACGTATCAGTGCCATCTGTCATCAGTGTCACGTGTCATTGGTGCCACGTATTAGTGCCATCTGTCATCAGTGTCACGTGTCATCGGTGCCATGTATTAGTGCCATCTGTCATCAGTGTCACGTGCCATCGGTGCCACGTATTAGTGCCATCTGTCATCAGTGCCACATATTAGTGACATCTGTCATCAGTGCCATATTAGTGTCACGTGTCATCAGTGCCCCGTATTAGTGCCATCTGTCATCAGTGCCATATCAGTGTCACGTGTCATCAGTGCCCCGTATTAGTGCCATCTGTCATCAGTGCCCCATATTAGTGCCATCTGTCATCAGTGCCATATCAGGGTCACGTGTCATCAGTGACACATATTAGTGCCATCTGTCATCAGTGCCACGTATCAGTGCCATTTGTCATCAATGCCACCTGTCAGTGTCACGTGCCATCTGCCATCAGTGTCACATGTCATTGGTGCCACGTACTAGTGCCATCTGTCATCAGTGCCACGTATTAGTGACATCTGTCATCAGTGCCACGTATTAGTGCCACGTGTCATCAGTGCCACGTATAAGTGCCATCTGTGCCACATATTAGTGCCATCTGTCATCAGTGTCACGTGTCATCGGTGCCATGTATTAGTGCCATCTGTCATCAGTGTCACGTGCCATCGGTGCCACGTATTAGTGCCATCTGTCATCAGTGCCACATATTAGTGACATCTGTCATCAGTGCCATATTAGTGTCACGTGTCATCAGTGCCCCGTATTAGTGCCATCTGTCATCAGTGCCATATCAGTGTCACGTGTCATCAGTGCCCCGTATTAGTGCCATCTGTCATCAGTGCCCCATATTAGTGCCATCTGTCATCAGTGCCATATCAGGGTCACGTGTCATCAGTGACACATATTAGTGCCATCTGTCATCAGTGCCACGTATCAGTGCCATTTGTCATCAATGCCACCTGTCAGTGTCACGTGCCATCTGCCATCAGTGTCACATGTCATCGGTGCCACGTACTAGTGCCATCTGTCATCGGTGCCACGTACTAGTGCCATCTGTCATCAGTGCCACGTATTAGTGACATCTGTCATCAGTGCCACGTATTAGTGCCACGTGTCATCAGTGCCACGTATAAGTGCCATCTGTGCCACATATTAGTGCCATCTGTCATCAGTGTCACGTGTCATCAGTGCCCCATATTAGTGGCATCTGTCATCAGTGTCACGTGTCATCAGTGCCATATCGGTGTCACGTGTCATTGTCCTGGTGCTCCAGGGCCTTAAAAAGTGTAATAGTTAGTCAACAATTTAGATGTGTAATTTATGCTCCTAGAACATGTGATGGCGCTCCCTGCATGTTGGGCCTCTCTAAGTGGCCAGGCTGTGAAAAAGTCCCACACATGTGGTATCGTAATACTCAGGTGGAGTAGCAGAATTTATTTTGGGGTGTCATTTGTGGTATACACATGCCATGTGAGAGGAATGACCTATTACAATGACAATTTTGTGGAAAAAAAATCTTTATCATCTTTATCCGGCTCTTGGGACACTATTCCTCTCACTGACGCCAACAATGAATCACCATTCCTCCCATTGACACCAACAATAGGGCATGATTCCTCCTATTGACATAAATAATGGGGCACATTTCTTCCCACTGACATTAACGATGGGGCATTCCTACCACTAATACCAATGATGGGCGCTATTCCTCCCACTGACATCAATTATGATGCACTATTCCTCCCACTGACACAACGTTTGGTGCCATTTCTTCCACTCACACCAACTACGAGGCACTATTCTTCCCACTTATACTACTTATGAGGCACTATTCTTCCCACTTATACTACTTATGAGGCACTATTCTTCCCACTGACACCAGTTATGGGACACTATTCCTCCCACTAACACCAATGTTAGGAACTATTCTTTCCACGGACACCAATGATGGGACACTTTTCTCCCCACTAATACAATTGATGGGGCACTATTTATTTTCCTACTAACCATAGGTGCTACATATTTTTTTTTTACTCCCAATGACCACCAAGCCTGAGGCACTGTTTACTCCCACTGATGCAGGGCATTTTCTAACACCACTGGCCACAGCCCCTAAAGTCTGAAGTATAGTGAACCCTTCCTTTTCTTAGAAAGTTTAGAGACCCCCCTGCTCTACAGCATTCTACTGTGCTGGAAGTTTCTGATCCTATACAAACTTAAAGTGGAGTTCCACCCACTTTTCCAACTTTGTTTAAAGGAAAGACAACCCTTTAAAAATTTTAAAACATTGCCTATGGAGATTTTTAAGTACCGTCATTTGTCGCCATTCCATGATTGTACGCAATTTTAAAGCGTGACATGTTTGGTATCCATTTACTCAGCGTAACATTATCTTTCATATTATTCAAAACAATTGGGCTAACTTTACTGTTTCGTTTTTTTATTTTTTATTCCTTGAAGTGTATTTTATTTTTTACACAAAATTTGCGTTTGAAAGACCGCTGCGCAAATATTGAGTGACATAAAATATTGCAATGACTGTCATTTGCTTAAAATATATATATGTTTGGGGGTTCTAAGTAATTTTTTTGGTATAAATTCACTTAGAAGGATATTGTAAATTTAAGCTACTGTGGACCCACTTATTAAGTTAAGAGGGTTATGGATGTCTGGAGAGTGCACAATTTGAGTATAAGCACCAAAAGTGCATGGGATTTTGTATTAAGAGAAGGAGTTATTTTCTAGTCCACCATGCACAGTTTGCTGGTGCACAACTGCACATGTTGAGATTTGGAAGAAGAAGCACTGGACTTTTTAGAGACATGTATTTATGCTTACGTTCAAAGTATATTTTTCAGAAAACACCAATATGAAGCGAAATCGACCTAGTGGGTTTCAGCAACGAAAGATGAAGAAGGCAAAAGAACAGTCAGCTGAGGCAATGTCTGGATCCATTTTAAAATATGTCACACCTTCAACATCTACTGCAGTAGGAGAAAGTGCTGAAGGCATTCAGACTTTTGAATTCGAGCGAGAAATACCAGAAGTATCTTCTCAAGAGCATTCATATATAAAAAGGCAAGAATTGGAGAAGATCGACTTATGTTCAAGCAGTGAGAGTGATGTCGCGGAAGGAGATGCCAGAAGAAGCCTCCCCCAGCAAGACTCTGATGAAGAAGCAGAGCAGACTGATAAACTATCAGTTTATTCTGATGTTGCTGCTTGGCCAGTTCCAGTTCCAGATGAGTTAAGAGTGGACCTTATTAAGAGGGGAAGTGAACCTTTCCAAAATAGAGATGGGCCTTTCAGTGCTGTTGAAAGACGAGGAGAGAAATCGAAAGGGAAAAGTCGACAGCTCACCACTGCATGGTTCTATAAGGCTCTTCCAAATGGTGAGACAATTCTTAGAACCTGGATGGTGTACTCTCCATCAAAACAAAGTTTGTTTTGTTTTTGCTGCAGACTTTTTGCGCTTGATGAAAAACTAACTGTAACATCCAGTTTTGTTACCGGGTTTCAGTTGTGGTGGAAGCTGAATCCAAAGGTATCTGATCATGAAGCTTCTGAACAGCATCTTACATGCTTGGAGAAATGGAAGACCTTGAGAACAGGACTGAGGCTACAAAAATGTATTGATCATGTCCACCAAACAACAGTGGACAATGAGAAAAAGAAATGGAGGGATATTTTGCATCGCCTCTTGGATATAACCTTGTTTTTGGCTCACCAGAATCTTCCTTTTCGTGGTCATAGAGAGATCATGTCATCAGTAAATAAAGGAAACTTCCTGGAATTGGCAGAATTGCTTTCAAATTATGATCCAGTTTTAAAGGAACATTTCATAAGGCTGAAACGTTCTACCGAATCTGGGAAGAGAATGACCTCTTATTTCTCGCCAAAAATTCAAAATGAATTTATTTGTCTTCTGGGGAATCAAGTGAAAAAGAAAATAGTGGCTGACATCAAGAAAGCAAAGTACTTTGGGATTCTTTTTGACAGTACCCCTGATGTGTCACACATTGATCAGATGTGTGAAGTGATCAGATATGTTCATATTGAAGGTGATAATGTTGAAGTAAAAGAATCATTCTTGGGCTTCTTTCCTATTGCTGGAAAGACTGCTGCTGAGCTCACAGACAATATCCTGCAACATCTGGAGGAAGCTGGACTGGACATAAGCCTTTGCCGTGGTCAAGGATATGACAATGCTGCAACTATGGCAGGGATTCATGGTGGTGTTCAGGCAAAGATAAAAGAGATAAATCCCAAGGCTTTGTTTATCCCATGTGCAAACCATTCTCTGAACCTTTGTGGGGTGCACTCTTTTGGAAGTGTTGCTTCCTGTGTTACTTTTTTTGGAACATTGGAGAAAGTGTATTTGTTCTTTTCAGTTTCTACACATCGTTGGGAATTGCTGATGGAGAATGTAGGTGTGACAGTGAAAAGACTTTCCCAAACAAGATGGATCGCTCATTATGATGCTGTGAAGCCAGTGAGGGCAAATTTTGAAAAACTTACTTCAGCCCTTGAAAAGCTGTGTGATCCCAAAGAAAATGTGGACACAAGAGGATCTGCTCAGATGTTGCTGCCTGCTGTATGCGATTTTACTTTTTTGTGTTATCTTTCTTTCTGGTGTGACGTTCTGGGAGAAGTTAATATCACACAGAAGTATTTGCAAACAGTGGGACTCACTCTTGAAAAGTGCATTGTGAAGCTACAAGCTCTAAAAGCATTTCTTGCAGGTCAATGAAATGAAATTGTGGAAAAGGCAATTCATTATGCAACTACCATGTGTGAGGAAATGGGCATTTCAATGGAGAGAAGAGGGCGAGTAAAGCTCCGGAAAACAATGCCAGGAGAGAAGGCAAAGGATGCTGGCCTCACATTGCCAGAGGAAATTAAAAGGGCTATGTTTGAGTGCCTTGATCGGTTTTACCAGGAGTTGGAAATTCGCACTAAGGCAATTGAAAATATCCTCTCAATGTTTGCTGTTATTCAGCCAAACGCTCTGGTTGTTGCAACCGAAAAAGATCTACAGAATTATACTTCAAAATTGACTGAGGTTTTTGATGAATTCTCGAATGAAGACATCTATGTGGAGATTGAACGCCTTCGGAGGCATTTGGAAGCTGCCAAGATCAGTATTGAAGAGGCAAAGAAATGGATGGTTTTGCAATTCCTGCAGTTCATTATTAAATGGGATTTTTGTGACTCTTTGCCTAACTTGTCTCTGTGTTTTAGATTCTTTTTGACTCTCTGTGTGAGCATTGCTTCATGTGAAAGAAGTTTTTCAAAATTAAAGTTAATAAAAAACTACTTCCGCTCTACCATGAGTGAGACAAGGCTGACAAATCTGGCCATACTTTCAATCGAACACGAATATGCAAAGACGATTAACTTTGATGCAGTCATTGATGAATTTGCAGAACTGAAGGCTCGAAGGCAGAGGATGTGAATGACTCCTTTCAATATAGACTGAGCGGTCACTTTGGAGTTTGGATCTGTTTGCTTAAAATAAGCAGTATTATCTGTTCAGTAAATGTTATAAATAATTGAAATAAGTTTAAGTAAGTTAATAAGTTATTTTACAATGTTTTTTTTTTTAAGTTGATGGAACGTTTACAAATTTGTGCAATAAATATTCTCGAGAAAATGAAAAAAAGTTGTGGGTGTTTTTTCATTTAAAAGTTGGGGGGGGGGGGGGGGGGTGACAGGTGTAGGATCCGCCCCGGGTGCCAAACGCTCTAGGTACGCCCCTGTCTGATGCAGATGTTTGTTTTAGAACTGCAAAGTACATGGTGATTCCATAATATTTTCCTCAGAATTGAGTGATTCCATTAATCTTGTTCATAAAAAATTCCATTTTAAATTTTTTTGCATTGGAGCCTGCAAAGCATTGCAACTGTGATCAGGTGCAATGCTCTGGCTCCTGTAGACTATTTATCCTCCCGGTTCCTACTGAGCTTCTGTTATGAGGCTGAAGAAAGTATCAATGGACTGATTGTCACCACACTTGTGCACTTTTGAGAACCACAAGTTCCTTTGACCACAGTGGAAGATGGGACTTGTATTCTCTCCTTTCACAGATCTCTGTGAGTGGATGATGTGGCTGGGTGGGTGAAGCCATGCACAGCCTCACCAAATTCAAATAATGACAGAAGTCTTCAGGGAGAACCCTGATAATGTAAAAGGTGGTAGGGTGGTTTGGGAAGGAATGGAAAATGAAGCCTTGAAACATATTTCATGTTACTCTCTAAATATGGGTGTAACATGAAGCTTGAAACAGAAAGGTAGACTTCGTTTTTACTAACTGACGTAATTATTAGGTAAAGTGAACCTTCTCTTTCCTTAAATATGTAAACATAGTGGTACCCTGATAAGCCTTTTCATACGCTATTTCAAATGCACTCCTTCTCTCTTAATATATGTGATCCAAGCAGTATTGTTTAAATGCAAAATGAAATACTTGACAAAAATGTTTAACTTTAACCACTTTGCCTTGATTTCCCATGGAAATATTTAAATAAAATGGCTTGAGGGCAGTCAGACGTGTCTGATGTGCAGGGTGTAAATGACAGTCTGGATGTGCCTTCTCTATGCTAAGCCAAACGCAAGATGGCAGCGCCCACTAGGGAAATAACTGGGGCACTTTAGAACAAGTTATAAAGACTTTGCCACCTTCCCTATTTAGGGGAATGTGACTGTGTCTACATCCTGCCTGACCCACTGATGCTCACCCTGCCAATGCTCTTCCACCACTACTTCCCCCCAATGTGGGTATTGTTACCAGCTGCAATGCTGAAAGGAGCGGCGGGTAGCATAAGCAAGCACCCCTGCTGTTCCTTCAGAACCTTGTGCAGTAAACAGTGATGCATGCACAGGAATGACATCATTGCGGCTTGGCCATTCATACAACTGAAAACCATGAACCTGGAAGGAAGGCCGGGTGAAGATGGAAGTGCCTACAACGGTGATAATGCGCCATTGGAGGGCTTCATTTTGAGGTAAGTCTTTTATAATGTGCTAGTATGCGATGCATACTAGTACAATATGATTTAAACTGTCCAGGGGACAATTTTTTAAAATTTTTGCTGCGGTTTAATATTGCTTTAAAAGGAAACATTACCTAGTAAAATATACACACCACTATTACTGACTTTCAGAGGCACATAACCTGGAACAAATTTGCTGCTAAAAAGTCAAAGTAAAGTCAAAATACTAAACCCTATGTTTTTTTCTAGATCAGTGAATAAAATACGAAGCCATTGGATCAGCATGACATTCAGACAGCTAGGATTTTTAGAAGGAATGACAACCTGTGTATTTTTATAAGAATAGGATTCCTTTAAGCACAGGAGGCAGAACCTTGGAATTAATTTGGTTATGTGTCTGCAACTAATTATACATCCAGAATCATTGGTTTATGGCACCGCCGTAGTCTGAAATACGGAAGCATTTGTTCAATTAGATTATAGCTGTTTCAGGCTTGTTAGCATGTTTGTTCCAGATGTACAGATAGCTACTGCTGCACAAAATAATGATGTGCATGCCCCTATCCATTATCCTTGTTGGAAGAATGATCTATCAAGTATACGCCCTTTAATAATTTTATTCCTTTTGTCCTTGGTTTTGTTACGTGTAACTATCTGAAATTCTGCCAATTTTCAGAGATGGGACAGTGGGACATTTAGGCAAAAACTTCATTATTCCTCACCCTTGAAAATTAGAAATTAATGTGCAAAAACTACTTATATCCACTGTAGATTACAGGAGGGTTAGTGTTAGTTTTAGGGGTACAGAAAGGTCAGTGTTATGCCGTGTACACACGATCTAACAATCGGGTGGAAAAGTCTGGCAAACTCAAGTCCGCCGGACAATCCCCCCGTGTGTAGCCTCCGGCGTACTTTTTTTACCCGAAAGTACGGCGGGCTTAGAAAGTAGTTTTGCACTCCAATCTTCCCACCGGACTTGCATTTCGGCGGACAATCAGGCCGTGCGTATGCCAGTCCGCCGTACTTTTGAAATGAACGGACTTTTCCCGCCCGCAGAAAAATCCGCTCATTTTGAGCACGTCTCCAGGTAGGCGGGGCCCGCGAAGGATGCGTCGATGGCCCCGCCACCTGGTATGGACTTAAAGGGGAACCCCAACGCTGAAAAAAACGGCAGGGGGTCCCCCCTAGGTCCACATCAGACCCTTGTCTGAGCACGCTACCTGGCCGGCCAGGAAGGGGGGGGACAAGCGAGCGCCCCCCCCCTCCTGAGCCATACCAGGCTGCGTGCCATCAACATGGGGGGTGCCTTGGGGAAGGGGGAGCCGCGCGCCCCCCCACCCCAAAGCCCCTTGTCCCCATGTTGATGAGGACAAGGGCCTCTTCCCGACAACCCTAGCCGTTGGTTGTCGGGGTCGGCTTCCCTCTGCTTGGTGGACTCCTGTTCTCCTGATCTCCCCAGCGGCAGTTTCCGTTTCCTCCCTCCTCCTCAGCGGCCAGTTGGGAGTCTTCTCTTTTTGGCCAATCGGAAAATGGGTATCACACCCGCTTCTGATTGACCGAATTAAAGATCAGTGTTAAAAGAGCGAATATTAATTTGCTCTTGTAACACACTTGGGTGGGCTCCAGGTTGTATGCTCTGCAACCTATTTTGATGATGCTGTGTATGTACCATTAGCAAACTACTATTGTTGCGATATTTTATATCTTTTTTTATATCTTGGAAAGAAAAAGCTTAATAAAAACGATTAAAACATAAAAAAAAAAGGTTTGTGCTATAGTTACAGGGAGGGTTTGACTAAGGGTTAGCGTTATGTTTACAGTGTGGGTTAGGTAGGGTCACAAGAAAGCTTATTGTAAGGGTTAGGGCTAAAGCTGAACCCTGGAATAAGCAAATATTTTTTAAATATAAGAGGCATGTGTATTCTTACTTGAAACTTGTGTTTTGTGCATTTCTTCCAGGTTTGTGCAATAATCCAGTGTATAAATTTGCCACTTTGAGGGAGCTTCCTGTAATAAAGACTGGTCACTTCTGCTCTCTGTGTTTCTGCAGGGAGACTGGTCTTGTCTCCGCCCCGTCCTGTAAATTTCTGCAGGCAGACTGTAGTGGGTGGAACCTGCTGAGCCCCTCCCACAGCTCTGTTCTCTGCACAGGCTGTGTGTAGAACATTGATGTCACTATGTTTACAAGATAACATCTGGATTTTTATGTGTGCAGGAAATGTGGATTTATATGCTTTATGGCTAATGAGGATTATATTCATAAGAACATTTTTGTGCTTGGAGTTCAGCTTTAAAAAGATAGGAAAGGTTAGTGAGAAAGAAGCATTCAGGGTAGGGAATCCCAGTCTGCACAGAAAACTACCAGTGCCAATCTCTTGGCACTGAAAACAAATGTATTGAAGGCACTCATATATATGGAATGGCCTGATCTGCCCGCCACACATATTTCATTCTATTTTTTACTGTGTGAAACAATTTAAGTTTTATGTTGGTAAGACAAGAATTCCATACTGTTCCATTCTTCTCCAAGTCAAAGATGCTTTTCATAGCTGGAACAGTTCATTTTTCCTTTATATTTATGTTTCAAATGTATCAGCAAAATGAAACGAGACTGGCAGCATCAGTTCTGCACAGACCTCTATTGTGTGCAAAGTCTAACTCCTCCGCAACTTTCTAATTGAAGATAATGGACTGCATGAGTTTGTGAGGCTGGACTGTCATGGCATAGAATAAAGCTTTTATATAATCTACCATCTAAGAGAAATGAAGAGGAAAATTAATTTAATCACAAATCCGCAGAACAGAGTAATGTCTTAGTGGAAAGATATCAAAGCTGATATGAAACATAATGACTCATCTGCATGTTGTCACATTAGGAAGGAACCTGATTCAGAAAATACACAAAGTTGACAATTAAATATCTGCTGCTGCTACCTTAGGAACATTATTGATGTTATTATTTACTGTATATAGAATGAGGCAGAGGCAAAGATAATCTTCTCAGGGTTATGATGACTGCCCCCCCTCCGGCAGAACACACTGGTCAGCTGATGCCGATTGGCAGACCTTTTTCAGTCATGCCCCTTCCTAAGAAGCCGGCCAAACATCCAGCTTCTGTCAGACCAGCTGCCGCACACACAGGCTGAATGTCGGCCGGTTTCTATTGAACCACCTAATGCCCCCCCACATATTCATCCAGTGTGTGCCGCCCTTAACAATGTGCAGACTGCCGTTGGTCCAGAGTTTAATCCAAGAATAGCAGCCAGTAAGACCACTCTATCAGCTCAATGTTTTAGAATGGTAAAGTTACAGAATAAGGGATTAACATATTTGATTTTATATTATTTTCAAGGAGTCAGAGAGAGCAGTAAAGCACAACTAATTTGCAGCAATGCATTGCAGAAAGCAGGCCTTGCATAAATTGGTAAAACGTGGAGATAAATGGGCTTAGTAAACACAAAGTACAATTAAGAGGCAAGTTAGCAACCAGCAGCCACACCAGAGAAAATGAACTCTGTCTAGAAGTTATCATTTTCTGGTTGTACTGTTTTAGCCAGCTTGGCTAAGAATGGAAAGTGAGATAAACACTGGCTGGTGCTGCTCTCTGTAGCCACTGGCCTGTGGTACTGAACTGGTTAACAGCTATATCAGCAAGAGGAGGGAGCTGCTGAGCAGAAAGAGTTCAATAGACTCAGGCAGCACTGCACTGTGGGTACTATAGTCCAGAGGAGAGCGACTGTTGCTAAAGAGATACCAAACCCTTTATAAACTGACCATACAGCTATCCAGTAGCCTTATTACTGCCTGCAGGCTTGACTAAAACTATTCTTACGTGCACCAACGGCACAACTGGGCCCCAACGCAAGCCAGCTGAAGAGTTAGAACTAAATGTTGTCCCTTTACAGCTGCTGCAGAAAGACCTTCACCTATTGCTCATGCTAGGAGGTACCTCTCAGGGGATATTGCATCATATCCTAGCCATTCTCCTGGAGTGCACTCTAAACTAGTTATAGTATTATTATTCAGATTGCAGTTAATGCTTATATGTGATATTTACTGCTGATTTTGCTGATTAATGAGTTAATCCAAGTCTAGTGGTACAGGTTGCCTTGGTATAGTGATTACACAGCCTAGTGGACTGTCTCAACCTACCTTCTGTGTGTTCATTTACCACCAATTATTCTAACCTGTACCAATATATTATTCATTTACCACTAAAGGTTCTTGTGTCTATTTCCTGGTGCTAATTCACAGCTGAGTATCTACATAAGTGTTTGCAGTAACTTTCATCCAATCGAGTGTGTTAAAGGGGCTGAAGTTGTTCTTGGAGTCGAGGTGCAGAATAGAGGACCCAAATTACCAAGCGAGCGGCTTTTGTGGGGGGTAGTACTACACTGGTTTACCAAATAAGCCTGAAAAGAAGGCTTTTACAAATTAGGCTGACGTGTAATATAATATTATTTAAAAGAAGGATAGTTGCTCGCTATAATGCAGAAATTTTTTTTTTTTAAGACCTAAAATTGCTCCTGCTGTCACTTATATGCTCCCACAGAAAAACAGTAAATAAAATATAAATGAGACATCAATGAAAAACATGAAAATATAAAATATAATATAATATAAAAAAAAAATATATATATATATATATATATATATAAAATATAAAAACACAGAACAAAACTAATGTGCAACATGTGTTCACAACAAAAGTCCAATATTAAAGTGATGATTTCTTCTGCTGACATTCAGAGGAATGTAAAGTGTTTCTTTGCTTCAATCAGCCTCTATTTGCATAATGCTCCTGCCACCACATACTCATCTCCTTACAAGACCCTACTAGGGGTCAAACACGCCTTGTACTCTGTGCAATTCTCCCTTCAGGAAATCCTCGCTGGCCCTTGGTAACCTCTATTGGACTCTCAAGGCACAGGTAATGATCTATATCTGATTAGGGTTCCTTCCACTGTGCTGCTTCAGACTTCGGTCCAGTATAATCCACATTAACTTCCGGTAGTTTCAACAATACATGAAAAAAGCAGAAAGTGCCTCCAATAGTGCAGTATCCGAAGGATTAAAAAATGAACCTCTCCACCCCAGCTAGTATACAACTCACATTTATTTAAAACATTAAAAGCATTGGTAATACATCAGAAAGGTCTCACTCAGTTGCTACAAGATTCCACCGCCAGGCTACACCTCTACTAGTTTCACCACCTCACACGTGGCTTCATCTGGAGGAATGAATATAATATTATTTTATTAAACATTATTATTATTAAAGTATAGTTCTCTAAGAACAAGAGTAACCCCAAGTAAAATGAATCGAGAGGTCATTCAACAGATTTGGGACTGAACGCTGCCAATATGGTACTTGCTAACATTGTCAGCTTGAAAAATTACTTAGTTTAGAAGGCATGACAAACCATGTTAAGGATATTTCTTTGTAAGAATTGCATCAATTTATGTCCATTGATTTGTTTGCATTTCATTTTTGATTATCATTATAAATATATTCATCTTTTTGTTTATATCTGCATTCTATTTTATTCTGTTTATACTTTTAAAAATCATGGACCACCCCCATGGGGTTAATGATATCATATCATTGGACGCCATGAGGCAGGAGCCTGTTTTGTTTTTTTCATCATATGCTGCAGCGGAGGTGGGCGGGCACCCACTGGGGTATAGATTATCCTCAGGTGGAGTGTTCCCTCACCTCTCTTATGCTGCATAGACGTCAATATATGATGCTGGCGGGGACCCGCCCAGGACCGGGATTACTTCAGCTGGGACCTTGTGGCAGTTCACTCCTCCACTGTGTTCCTCAAGGAAGGGATTACCCTGAGTAGCTTTTATCATCACATGGGTAATGGCAGACATATCCTTGTCTGCACACACATTCAACGCATACACACTTAGTTTTTAGTGCACTGATTGTACACCTTCACACCCATACACCTTGTCTTCACATACTCTGCAGACATTTCAACAAATACATACAAACCCCATTTGTCCAACACACACACATTTTTTTAGCAGTCACATTTATTTATTTATTACTTTTTTGACACTGTGTTTTTTTAGTTTTCAATTTTTCTAAGTTTTTCACAGATTTGGGCAATACATACATATACAACACCCATTGGATCGGTGTCGAGGGTGTCTGGGTCAGTTCATGGCTGTTGTTTCCTCTGTCCCACTCTCTGATCTTTTGGGGGGTGGATGTTAACCTGCCTCAACCTTTAACTGAGACAGTTTGTTCTGCACCACCAAAAATCCCATTGCTGGAGTTTTGCCCAAATTATAGGCTAATCTGTAAGTAAATTTCAATTAAGTGGTTGTTTCCAATATTATATCTCTATTCAGCAGGTTTTACATATATTAATATTCATCCTATTTTATTGATTTTTTTAGCAAATACGTGCATCCCACCCCTGATGGCTGGCAAAAAGCCAAGAAATGTGTTGGCTTTTTAACCAAGGGTGCAGAGCTAAGCCTTTTTTAATCATAAATTCAATTAATACTATTTTCCCGCGTCTGTATTCATATTATGTGATTTATGTCATTTTGATTGGTAAATTTATGATTCATGTATTTCTTTTTAAGAATTGCACCAATTTGTATCCATTGATTTGTTGGCATTTAATTTTTGATTATCATTCTAAATATAATAATCTTTTTTGATTATATCTGTATCATATAAATGTACTCACCGAGACCAAGATGCCGAGAGCGGTCGCTGTTGCGACTCGGCGCAGACCACCCCTGAAGGTGGCACAGAGGGTGGTTGCACCAAGAGGCACAAGCTACCAGTAGGACAGTCACTTGCTAGTAGATCAGCAGGTAGCTTGAGCAGAGCTGAAGGTGATGTCCCGTGGGAAGGTCCAAAGGCAAAGGTAGCAAGTCCGTAAAGCAAAGACAGAATCCAGGAGACAGGCCAGGGGTCAAACACAGTCCAGATCAGAAGACAACAAGTACCAGGAACGCTGAGACAGAAGGATAATCCAAGACAAGCCAGGGGGGTCGAACACAGGAGATAGCAGGTAAGTCCAGATGCAGGCTGAGGGTCAAACACGTTTAGAAAGCGGGAGTCCAAGGTCAAGCCAGGGGACGGGTCAGGAGGAGATCAGCAAGGTCGATGAGGCAATCCGGGTCAAAACGGGTAATAGAGATCACAGGAACAGACGTGGGAAACACAGGAAGCTGAAGATAAACCAGCAGTGTGTTTGGATGACCTCACTTCCTTTATAGGTCAGCGAGGGTGTGTGTGCTTGTGTGCTTTCGTTTATTCCTATTGCACACAGCTGTGCGCCAGAGCGCTTTACCTGTCCGCATCCTATAACAATCTGCATTCTATTTTATTCTGTTTATGCTTTTAAAAATCATAGACCACCCCTATGGTTAATTTATTTACATTCATTATCCATTTCCACAATGACATATTTATTTTAAAGTCCCATTTCCGTTCTCTAATTTTCTACAAAATATGGTAATCACTTTTATATTTTTCATGTTAAGGATATCTAAAAACCAAGGACAAAGATGTAATATATTTCTGTTGCAGCAGTACCTACAGTATATGTTTTGGATGCAATTTTTTCAGGCTAAAGCTGGCCATACATGGAGTGAATTTTGGCTAGTTTCTGATGACCTGGCTAAAACTGCTAAATTCAAAGGAGTTGGGCTGAATAGGGCACTGTTTACATAATTTAACACCTGGCAGTGCCAGTTGTCAAGATATGAAGCCACAGTTAGAGATTGTTTTATCAATTTCTCAGCAAAGTGACCCGCCTTCCCAGCAATTTTCTGTGAACTATGTAATGGAGAGGGGGAGTTGTTTGTAGTCCAAAACAGGTGAATAGCATAGGATGGGTGTCAATGCTGCTCTTTCATAGATACAGTATAGTGAGTGAACGTTGTCATTCCAGGACAGAAAGTATGTTACTGGCAGGATCACTGGGTAGAATAAAGGGGGAAAACATCTAAAGAAAGAAAACTAATACTCTTATAGCATCTGGACATTTTTTGTCAGGTTTTAAAGCGGTTCTGCACACATTTTTATCTTTTATTGTCATTCATTTCCCGCTGCTCCAAATATTACTCAATACCCCTTTATTTTAATTTTATTTTCTCCTACCTTTCGTTCTCAGCTATTTTTGTTATCTTCCCCTGCGACTATGGGCAGGATTTCTGCGGGGATCAGCATCACTTCCGCTGATCTCTGCACTGTCTCCTGGGATCTCGTCTAAGTAATCCCAGGAGTCATTGCGCCTATCAGTTGCGAAATCTCACAAGATTTCAACGACGTGACGTCATCACGCCGGCCATTGTCCTGGCAACATTGCTCAATAACAGCGCTCGGAGCTGTAGCTACTGAGCATGCGCGGGAACCAGCAAAGCATGCGCGGGAACCAGCAAAGCATGCGCGGGAACCAGCAAAGCATGCGCGGGAACCAGCAAAGCATGCGTGGGAACCAGCAAAGCATGCGTGGGAACCAGCAAAGCATGCTGGTTCCTCACAAGGGAGGAAAGGAGGAAGTAATTGCTTTGGGCTTCAAATGCCCACAAGCAAAATGACAACGGCCGAACAATAGGGATAAAAAGAAAACTTTGGAATAAAAACGGACATGGTTCGCAGAAAAAGGTAGGAAAAGTACGTTTTATTTAAAGACATCTATTTTAAAGATTAAACCAAAAATTTTTTTTTCCTCAGTGCAGAACCACTTTAAGTGATATAGAGGGAATGCTTACCCTTGGAAAGCTCTCCTAGAAGTGGTGGCCAAAGATGGGCTCTGTACTGTAGTAAAGACTAGATGTGCAAGAAGCAGAGCACCCAAACCAGAACATACGAAGCTCAACTTTAATTTTATGTAGCACCTTCTGTCTTAAAAAGTCAATGTGGTTTGGGGGTTTAAAGCACCCCCCCCTTTCATCAGGGTTTGATATTCTTGAACAAAGAGTACTAAACTGATATAGTTGGAGGGATAATGATGGGTGATAAGTATGATTGCTCCAGATGCTAAACTATATACAACATGTATAGTCTGCACAGAATTTTGCAGAAGCAGACCATCAATACATCAATAAAGGGTGAAATGGGTTATGGGTCACTGTGAAAGAAATTATTTTACAGTACTGCGTTGCTGCCAGTTGCCATATAATTGGATGCCGGAAGACATGACTTTCCTATGATTTTTCATGATTAATGCTGATAAAAAATTGATGACTGTGTGCTGCTTCACTAACTACTAGCCTTTGAAAATTACTGCTGCCAGGTGTGGCTCTATCAGTACAGCATGTGCCTGTTGCCAGCACTACCTTTCCTACAACAGCACAACATCCACTATAAACTACTTAGGGCTATGTCTTTGCAAGTAGAGACAAACCACAAAAAATCTGGGTGTTGGCTCGCATCAGTCACGGGGAGAATTTTTCCTTCGAGTCAACTGCTTGTGTCATCTTTGAGCCCATCAGTTTAAACAAGTATTAAAGAGTTTATACTACATCCTCCATGTGAAAAGCTGTTATCCAAAGGAACATAATTGTGTACAATGGAACTCTACGCTGGCTTAATTCACTCATGCAACCATCACAGGTGTTCTCTTTGTGGAATAACTCTTCTTCTTCTTGTACTATTATTATAGGGCTACAGTTACTAACATATTAGTCTATAGGTCTCCATAATTACAAAAAGGAGGAAAATCAGTACTTATTGGAACTGGCAATTGCTGATTTTGGTGCAGTTTTGTGGATTTGGCATAGTTGCTTCCAGTGTAAGTATACAGAAGAACAAGGGGTTTAGTTACGGCTCCATTCACACTTGGCATTTTGGGATCTCAAAATGCATTACAATCACAAAACGAAGGTTGCGGTGCCATTATTTTCAATGGCACCTAAAACGCAATGCTGTTTTGCAGTGATTGTTGGACAATTTATTGCGCGGCAATCGCTGCAAATTGCATTGCATGAAGCTTGTCTCCCCAAAAAAATCCTTTTTGGGTGATTCTGACGCAAAGCCTAAAATGCCAAGTGTGAATGGAGCCTCAGTAATAGGCTAAGTTTAGTGGTTAAGCTAAGATAGTGTTATGGCCAGGGATTGAAAGGTTTAGCAAAAAGATGAACTCCAGGCAAGCAGTTAAGTACAGAATTTAACCACTTCCCACCCGGACAATGCACATATACGGCCGGGTGGGAGCCATCTACTTCTGATAGGATGTTCAGGAACGTCCTTCAGAAGGAGGGGGATCGCGCGCGCATGTGCCCGCGCAGCAGCGCGATCCCGATGTGCTCGTGTCATCCGGACACCGCGCATCTCGGATCGGCAGGAGGGCTCTGTGATTGGCCCTCCTGATCACATGACGGCCGTGTCCAATCACGGCCGTCATGTGATGTAAACAAACAGCCGGTTGCTAGGCAATCGGCTCCTCCTCTCCTCACACAGAAGTCATCGCTGAGGAGAGGAGAGCAGATCGCTGCAGTCGGCTGGTGATCAGTGAGTATGAGCTGTTTTTACAGCTTTTTACTAACTGATCACCAGTCTAGTTTAAACACAAATCACCACACAGTGTAAACACACATGTCACCACAATACACATGTCACCACACATGTCCCCAAAACACACATGTTCCCAAATAATAAAAAGACATGTCCCCAAATAAAAAAGCACATGTCCCCCACATATGTCCCACTAAAATCACATGTTCCAATGATTATCTGCACACATATGTACGTGATCACCTGCACACATATGTACATGATCATTTGCGTACATATGTCCGTGATCACACAAACCAATTATTATACACTTAACGGATTTTTTTTTACCAAAAACATATAGCAGAATACATTTTGGCTTAAATTTATGACAAAATTAGATTTTATTGGATTTCTTTTAAAATAGAAAAAAGAAAATATAGTTTTTTTTTCCAAATTTACGCTTTTTTTGCGCTTATATCGCAAAAAATAAAAAACGGAGTCGTGAATAAATACCACCAAAATAAAGCTCTATTTGTGCGAACAAAATGATAAAAACTTCATTTGGGTACAGTGTAGCATGACCGCGCAATTGTCATTGAAAGTGCGAGAGCGATGAAAGCTGAAAATTGGGCTGGGAAGGAAGGGGGTGAAAGTGCCCTGTATTGTAGTGGTTAAAAAAATGCACAGGAGCTGTCTTATCAGCAAAAGGATTTACAGTGCCTTAAAAAAAAGTATTCACACCCCTTGAAATTTTCCACATTTTTACATGTTACAACCAAAATTGTAAATGTATTTTATTGCCATTTTATGTAATAGACCAACACAAAGTGGAACATAATTATGAAGTGGAAGGAAAATAATAAATGTTTTTTTTTACAAATAAATATCTGAAATTGTATGGTGTGCATTTGTATATCGTCTCCTTTACTCTGATACCCCTAACTAAAAGCTAGTGGAACCAATTGCCTTCAGAAGTCACCTAATTAGTAAACAGAGTCCACCTGTGTGTAATTTAATTTCAGTATACATACAGCTATTCTGTGAAGCTCTCAGAGGTTTGTTAGAAAACCTAATGAACAAACAGCATCATAAAGGTCAAAGAACATACCAGACAGGTCAGGTATGAAGTTGTGGAGAAGTTTAAAGCAGGTTTAGGTTATAAAAAATATATATAAAAATATAAAAAAAAAGTTTTAATCATCTCATGGAGCACTGTTCAATCCATCATCCGAAAATGGAAAGAATATGGCACAACTGCAAACCTACCAAGACATGGCCATCCACCTAACCTGACAGGCCGGGTAAGGAGCGCATTAATCAGAGAAGCAGCCAAGAGGTCCATGGTACCTCTGGAGGAGCTGCAGAGATCTACAGCTCAGGTTGGAGAATCTGTCCACAGGACAACTATTAATCATGTACTCCACAAATCTGGCCTTTATGGAAGAGTGACAAGAAGAAAGCCATTGTTAAAAGAAAGTCATAAGAAGTTCCGTTTGCAGTTTGTGAGAAGCCATGTGGGGGACACAGCAAACATGTGGAAGAAGGTGCTCTGGTCAGATGAATCCAAAATGTAACTTTTTGGCCTAAAAGCAAAACACTATGTGTGACGGAAAACTTACACTACACATCACCCTAAACACACCATCCCCACCGTGAAACATGGTGGTGGCAGCATCATGTTGTTGGAATGCTTTTCTTCAGCAGGGACAGGGAAGCTGGTCAGAGTTGATGGAAGATGAATGGAGCCAAATACAGGCCAATCTAAGAAGAAAACCTGTTACAGTCTGCAAAAGACTTGAGCCTGGGTGGAGGTTCACCTTCAGCAGGACCCTAAACATACAGCCAGAGCTACAGTGGAATGGTTTAGATCAAAGCATACTCATGTGTTAGAATGGCCCAGTCAAAGTTCAGACCTAAATCCAATTGGGAATCTGTGGCAAGACTTAAAAATTGCTGTTTACAGACGCTCTCCATCCAATCTGACAGAGCTTGAGCTATTTTGCACGAAGAGTGGGCAACAATTTCACACTCTAGATGTGCAAAGCTGGTAGAGACATCCCCAAAAAGACTTGCAACTGTGTTGGTCTATCACATAAAATCCCAGTAAAATGCAATTACTTGTATGGTTGTAATATGACAAAATGTGGAAAATTTCAAGGGGTGTGAATACTTTTTCATGGCACTGTATATTCAAGTTTTCCCAATCTTGACATTTACACAGACCCACCAGACAGCAGAGGCAATCTGGTCCCCTGTCTGGTCTGCTGTAGTTAAGCTACAGGTAAGCATGTCCTTGCACCCCAGAATATGACTGGACAAAAGAGCAGCAATAAGAGACTGATGTAGTCATCTCTCTACTCTCTCTCCATGTGCCAGCATGTCCTTAAAGTGTTCAAGCAGATAAAGGGATAAGAATGTGCTTTAGGCCACATTCACACCTGAGCTTCTTGTAGCTCTAAGCTCAAAGCTCCAAAATGCTCAAGAAACAAAATCAATGGTGCTGTTCACATGTGAGCATTCAGGTGCCTGTATCGCTATGCCTAGCATGTTGAAAGTTACACAAGCTACATTTGGGTGTTTTTGGCCCCATAGGCTTTAATAGAAGCTCATGTAAATGTGCAAATCAAGTGTTTCATCAAATATTATTAGCCTGTAACTGGTCTCTTTTCCCTATTGCTTTCCATTGGCTAAAAAAAAAAAATACCTGAAGTTTGAATACACAAGGAAAATGCTTGAAACACACATCTAAAATACTCATATACGTATGTGAAAACACTTAAATAAAAACCTAAAAAATACCAAAAAATCTCTCTGCTCAAGTGCAAATGCAACCTTAAAGCATAAACCCTCACCTTGCAAAACAACCCATTCAGTTCAACATAGAAATTCTAGGCAAAATATTTGTGTATAGATATAAAAATAAAAATTATAAATACATTTTTTCCCTTTTTTTTAAATGATTGCATAGCCTCTGTTCTCAGCAGCACCGAGAAGTGAGGGAGGAGAAACAGCAGCACATTGACTGGCATGTGATCAGAAGTCTGATCATTGGAGAACAGGCTGAGTTCCCGGCACTGTTAGAGAACTGACCACTTGTGTTCTCCTGCTTAGTGTAGTCAGTTTTTAATAGGAAAGCAGAGGGACTAGCAGGATCACCAGTGATTTCACACAAAGGAAGCAATACAAAGAGAACCAGATACTTTTTCATACAAGTACATGCTACAACAGGCACATATCAGGAATATGAAATTTTGGATTAACATATTATTTATGCTGGCCAAAGATGGATCAAAATTTGGCCAGTTCAGCAAGGATCAGCGGAAATTTGAACCATGTGTGGCCATGTCTTTTCGATGGTTTGACTTTTGTCAAACAGGCTTGTTGGAAAAATGTTCTCTATCTGCAGCCACTAATCAGTGTATTCTGTTATTGAAGGGTCCCCGCTATCATAATACAATGTTCCAGCAGTCACGATTTCTCTACTCACCTTGCTTGTTTGGATGGAGGAATCAGATCTTTTTTTTTTTTTTTGTTCAGCCAGGTGGCTGATTGAAAAAAAAAAAAAAATCATCTATGACCAGATTTAGCTAGAACCACTTGGCAGCATAGGGCACCAAGGTGAGCTGAATGATTTTTTTAAGAGCTCCACAAATAAACAAAAAGAACAAACAGACCTAACCTAAACTGTCATCCCGACCCTCCAGAACCTGGTATAACTATTCAAAATTTGCTCTGGGCCAGCTACAGCAGAAATTTAGCTGCTCTACTTTAAGTAGTTTCCAGCAGGCCTTTCTATAATTTGATTATTGTATTTCATAAAAACATGTGTAATTGCACTCTCTAATGATCATCAGCAAATGTATTTAATCCCTGTTTAAAGGGAACATATAGTGTATTTTCAATGCTTTCACACTTTTTTTGTTGTGGATGAGCCATTGGATGGAGTTCTCTTTGGCTCTGTGCAACTACTCCATCTCTCTCTCTCTCTCTTAGACCCCTTTCACACTGGGGTGCTTTGCAGACGCTACAGCACTAAAAATAGTGCCTGCAAAGCACCCTGAAACAGCCGCTGCTGTCTCTCCAGTGTTAAAGCCACAGAACCTGTGGCATTCATGCGTGTTCGGGTTTAAAGGGATGAGGTGGTAACCCTACCCCCCCCCCCCCCCCGCATGCCTACTTGAGCTCCATCTCGATCCAGCAATGTGCATGAGAGCAGCCACTCTCTCAGGTCTCTCTCTCCTCATTGACTCACACAGCAGAAAGCGACATTGGCTCCTGCAGCTGTCAATCACAGCCAGTGAGCCAATGAGGAGAGAGCAGGGGCAGGGTGTGTGTGAATGGATGGTGCCTATTCACATGAGCACGACTCAGGAGTGAGTCTGCTTGAGTGCCCCAGAGCAAAAGCCTTGCTATTGGGGGCACTAGGAAGGGGGGAGGTGCCAGGACTGCCAGCAGGAGACCCAAAAAGGAACCCAAAAACAAGAGGATCAGATCATTGCACAGAGCAGGGAAGTATAACATGTGTGGGGTTTTATTGTTTTTTTTAAATCACAACTTTTAGGCCGCGTACACACGCGGGGACTGTTCGCCCAACTTTGTCCGTCAAACAGTTTCAGCAAACAGTCCGCTCAAAATTAGCATGGACGGACATGGCCACACACGACGAACGAACAGTTTGCTGAAACCGTGTGCGATGACGTGAACGGCACGTACGACGGGACTAGAAAACGACGTCCTATACACTGCAATGCAAACTTCGGCGTGTAAATCCTTTCTGAGCATGCGCGGAACTTAGTTTGACGAACAAGCCTACACACGAGGGGACTGTTCGCTGAAACAAAGTTTCAGCGGACAGTTTTTCGGAATTTCCGAAAAACCTTGTTCAGCGGACTGTTTGCTGAAACTGTCCGCTGAAAGCCCACACACGAGCGGACTGTCCGCCGAAACACTGTTCAGCGGACAAAGTTGGGCGAACAGTCCCCGCGTGTGTACGCGGCCTCAGAATTACTTTAAAAAGTAAGGTCCAGTGACAAGGTCTCTTTAAAAGTAGGGCTCAAAGGAGTTTTATAATTAATTAAACTCCAAAATGTAACCTGACCTAATAAAACAGCTGGGGAAAGCATACATGAAGATTTTTTTCATACAACAACTGATCATTTTTAACTTCTTGCCAACTGCATAATGCATATATGCAGTGGCAAGAAAGGTAGGCTTTAATGCCCAGCTGCTGCACATATGTGTTCACTCGCAGCACACATGTGCTAAGAATGCGCTCGCCGCCCATTCTGAGCACAGTGACTGAGCTGTCACCAATGGCCCTGATCAAGGATTCTGATCAGGAACCAGGGAGGAGCTCCTGATCATGCGACTGCCATGAGAGCCAGTGGCAGCAGGCACAATATACAAATGCCCACAGCCTCCCAGTTATAAAATCCCACTGATAGGGCTGCTGGGAGGTGCTGTTAAAGCTGAGGTCCACCCACCCCTTCAAAAACGAAAAGCCAGCAGCTACGCATACTGTAGCTGCTGACTTTTAATATTAGGACACTTACCTGTCCTGGAGTCCAGCAATGTCAGCACAGCAGCTGTCGAGTGCTGCCGCCGCCAGTGCTGGTAAGGGAGCCCAGCAGTGAAGCATTGCAGCTTCACAGCCAGGTCCCTACTGTGTGGGCCCGGAGCATGCTGCGCTCTTTAGCTGGCCCAGTGGCAGGGGAAGAAGAGGGAGCCGGACCTCTGGTGTACCTCGCCGCTGCAAGGTCTGGCGGAAGTGGTCAAAAACAGGTACCTGCCCCCGCCCCCCCGAACGATGCCAAATGTAGCACCGGTGGGGGGGAGGAGACAGATGAGCGTAAGTTCCACTTTTGGGTGGAACTCCGTTTTAAGGGAATAAAGTTTGATCACAGTTGTACAGGCTTCTCTAAAATTATTTATGCTGATTTTGCTGTACACTGTGAGCTTCTGAAAAAAATAAAATGTAACCACTACATCTAAGGACTGGTAGACTGCAATATGTTACATTTTTTTGGTTTTGAGTTTAGCTACACTTTACCTGATTGATGTTGAACAGTCTAGTCGTAACCTCACCTCTTTGCTCTTTTGTTGTCATTTGTCCCTAAACTGTAACATTCCATAACAATGTATGGTATGAATAACTTAAATATGTCAAGAACTGCAGTAACAGCCAGCTGTCTATTTGCCCTTCCACTGAACAATGAGCGATTCTGGCTTCAGCGAGAAGATCCCACGCACTTTATAATCTCTAGGGTCTCAGAAAAGAATTAGAACTTCATTATTTAAAATGTAGAAATTACAGTATGAATAATGTACATTTACATATATAAAGTCATTTCCACTGACCAAACAACAGGAACATTTATAATACACATGAGTGTGGATGGTCTTTGTGGAGATGTGAAGCACTTCTTTTTATGGGAAATGTTATTTGATTAACGTTTTAAAGGGAATGACCATATTTTTTGGCTCCAAATAGTTTTTGATATTTGATATTGATGGCATTGTTATCATTGGGTGGTGGATAGGGTCAGGCATACATTTTTGTTGAGTTTGGAGGTAATGGTAAAGAATAACTTTACAGGTTAGAGCGGCTGTCCCCAACCGCGGAAGGGGTGAGTCTGTCCTTAGCGACCCTTTACAGCACAGCCCCCCCCCTTTAAATCAGCGTCTTCAGTTCCTATACACATCACAGCCCCCTTTACATTACAGTACCCCTTTACAGTGCAGTCCCTTTTACATCATAGTGCCCCTTTACAGTGCAGTTCACTTTACAATACTGTAACGGGGATCACTGTAATGTAAAGGGGGCTGTGATATAAAGGGGACTGCACTGTAAAGGGGGCACTGTGATGTAAAGAGGGGCTGTGATGTAAAGGGGACTGCACTGTAAAGGGGGCACTGTGATGTAAAGAGGGGCTGTGATGTAAAGGGGACTGCACTGTAAAGGGGCAGTGTCCTTTACATTACACTGTTTCTAGCAATCACAGCCTCCTCCATGCCCTTGCAGTCTGCCCATCACAGTGCCCCTGCAGTCTGCTGCCTTTCCTCTCTAACATCGCTCTTCGGTATTCTAATCTCTGCCTCCCCTGCACAGAAGTCCCATCTTTAGCAGGGCAGAGGCTGTGATCAGTCTGGGTCCTCTCTCCTGTGAACTCTCTATTCCGATCTGCAGCTCATCCCACCCCTTGCTCTGATGATTGGACAGATTGGATGTGGTCAGAATGTCCGACCATGGGTATGGGGCATTACTGTTGGGGAGATTTCTTTTGACTTCCTGCCATGACAGGAAGTGAAGAGAAATCTCTTCAACGAAACAAAATATTACAGCGCACACATGCAGAAAATACACTTACCTCCTACAAGGCTTATTTAAAACACCTAGACATTTTCAAAAAACATTATCAAAAAACATTGGGATTTGGTCACACCATATTGCTATATGGTGCTTAAGCCCACTTACTGCGACAAAGTACCCCATGATTAGTGGGTCCTACACTATCCATAGACTGGGAGATCCTGCTTCTCTATATGGGAGAACCAGAGGTCTCCTTGCAGCCTTGCAGGAGGTAAATGTCTTTTTTGCATGTGTGCTATGGTTGCCACCTGTCCAGGATTCACCCGGACAGTTCGGGTTTTGAATCATGTGTCCAGGTTTCAGTCCACCTGAAACCCGCACACATTATTCAGACCAGGCTGTGGCTCCCCAAGTAGCTGAGATAGTCATACACAAATCTGTTGCCGCTGCAGGCGGCTGTTTGGGGGCTGGTTTGGCATCACTGAAGGATGGGACGATAATGTCAGCAAGAACAATTTGGCCACACCCACTGGCACGCTCTGTGCACTACATTACTACTCTCCTTGGGGCACCCAAATGTGTCCCAGGTCTTTTATAATCCTATAGTGCAGTGTTCATCAACCCTGTCCTCAGGGCCCACTAACAGGCCAGGTTTGCAAGATAACTGAAATACATCACAGGTGATATAATTTGCTGCTCAGTGATTGCAGTATTCTAGTCTGCATCTCCCCAAGGTAATACATAAAACCTGGCCTGTTAGTGGGCCCTGAGGACAGGGTTGATGACCACTGCTATAGTGTACACTGCACAAAAAAAGTGCCCTGTGCCGCAAAAGTGTTCGGATTTGGCTTGAAGAAAAGGTGGCAACCCTAATGTGTGCGCTGTAATATTTCCTGGGTTAGGACCTCTGACAGTGTTTTATTGCAGTCTGTACCTTTCTGTTGCTTCAGATAGAATTAAAAACCGGAGAGAAATTTGAAACTTTCCCATACTAATCAAAACACAGAGGAAGTGTTTCAGAAACCGAAGCAGTGCTATTAGTCCAGAATACAATGGGCAGGACTAGGTGTGGCTAAGTACTAGTTGATAAACCACAGGTTTTTGAATCAGAAGTGACAATGCCAATAGCCACGCCCAAGCAGCATTTTTTCACCCCACTGTAGTGCAAGCAGGCACAACCTACATGAGTGTGACAACTCTGCTGTGAATTCCGAAGCAGTGTAGCATTGTTGTCAGACCATCACAGAAAACTGCATTAGGTGGACTTCACTGGAAGGCTCAACAGGTTTTTGGGAGGCTTTGCAGGGGGAGTAAGAAAACTGTAAGAGCAGATGCATCTAGAATTTAGTGACTAGAGAAATATGCGGCTCTAGGTTCTTCTCAATGCTATACTGAATTCACATGTGTAAAGTTTAAATTTGTTGTAAAGGCTGAAAGTTTTTTTACCTTAATGCATTCCCTCTGCTGTCACTCAAACTCTGTGATGAGAGAGTTGGGGTATGTATAATATATACTAGGGGGAGTACAACTGGGGGAATCAGCAGTAGAGAAGGATCTGGTAGATCACTAACCTAGTCCCAAAATACCAACCAAGACGCTCTCTTCGGTCATCCCAAGACCTCCTGCTCTCTAGCTTCCTTGTCACCTCCTCCCATGCTCGCCTACAGGATTTCTCCAGAGCTTCTCCCATCCTTTGGAACTCCCTACCCCAATCTGTCTGACTGTCCCATAATCTATCCATCTTTAGGCAATCCCTTGAAAACCCTTCTCTTCAAAGAAGCCTATCCTGCTTCTAACTAACACTGTTTTACTTCCTCCATCAGCTCATCCCCCCACAGCTATTACCTTTTGTATCAATTGACCCTTCCTTTTTAGATTGTAAGCTCTAACGAGCAGGGCCCTCTGATTCCTCTTGTACCAAATTGTAATGTAACTGTAATGTCTGCCCTCATGTTGTAAAGTGCTGAGCAAACTGTTGGCGCTATATAAAACCTGTATAATAATAATAATAATAATCATAGACTTAATAATAGCATGCATTGCAAAGCTTCAGATTCTAAAGCTTGAAAAATACTTTCTTGTATTAAAAAGAGGTATGGCGGTATGGACTGCAAAGAGAGAGATATCATTTTGCCCCTGTACAAATCATTAGTAAGACCTCATCTGGAATATGCAGTTCAGTTTTGGGCACATATTCACAAAAAAGGATATCGGGAAACTGGAGAAAGTACAGAGAAGGGTAACCAAACTGATAAGAGGCATGGATGAGCTCAGCTATGAGGAAAGATTAGAGGAACAGAATTTATTCCCTCTGAAGAAGCGGAGATTAACCACGTCAGCCCAGAAGGTTTACCCCCCTTTATGACCAGGCCATTTTTTGCCATACGGCACTGTGTTATTTTAACAGACAATTGTGCAGTCGTGCAACACTGTAACCAAATAAAATTGATGTCCTTTTTTTCCCCACAAATAGAGCTTTCTTTTGGTGGTATTTGATCACCTCTGCGGTTTTTATTTTTGCGCTATAAACAAAAAAGACCGTCAATTAAAAAAAAAATATATATATATATATTTTCATACTTTCTGCTATAAAAATATAAAAAATCAAATTTATTCATCAGCTTAGACCAATATGTAGTCTGCTACATATTTTTGGTAAAAAATCCCAATAAACGTATATTGATTGGTTTGCACAAACGTTATAGCGTTCTTTTTTTTTTACTAGTAATGGTGGCGATCAGCAATTTTTAGCAGGATTGTGACATCACGGCAGACAAATCGGACACTTTTTGGGAACCAGTGACACTAATACAGTGATCAGTGCTAAAAAAGAGTGCACTGTCACTGTACTAATGACACTATCAGGGGAGGGGTTAACATCAGGGGCAATCAAAGGATTAAGTTTGCTCCTAGGGAGTGATTACTAACTGTGTGGGGGATGCTTTGACTGGAGAAAGACAGAGATCCGTGTTTCTTCCCCTCTCACAAAACGGTGGTCTTCCTTGTTTGAGAACAACTGCCGGGTCCCGATTGACATTGTGTCTGCCGGACCTGCTGATTGGCTCCCACAGTGTCCACTCACAGCAGGAGTGGGTTGCTGGCAGTGCGCACCCCAGACCCTGTGCACAAAATCATGTACAGGAGGGCTGTCCTGCCGCAGTATATATGCGCAGGGCGGACCTTAACAGGTTAAAGAGGGATATGACCACCATTTATAAATCCATTGGTGGTCCATACAGTGAACTTGGTGTAGAGTTATTCACTTTAAGGTCATCACAAAGGACAAGGGGCACTGGAGGAAAAGATATTTAACCCCCTCAACAGCTGGTTCTGGCCAGCTCAGTAGATTGTTTTAAAAAAGGATTCTTTCCTCAATGCACAAAATATACAGTAACTGGATACTTCAATTTATAGGGATTAGCACCAGGGGTAGTTGATCCAGGGAATATTCATTTGCTTCCTTGATAATCAGGAAGACATTTTTGTCCCTGCTGGAAAAAAACTGGATCATGCTTTATTGTTTTTCTTTTTTTTTTTGTCTTTCTCTCAATCAAATTTGGATTTAGGTTTTCTATTTTTGTGTGCTTTCTTTTCTATTGGTTGAACTAGATGGACTTGTGCCTTTTTTTAACCAGACTAAATATGTAAGTTAATATGCCTTCAGATATACAATGAAGAGAAGAAACAAATATTTAGCACTTCTATCACTCTTTATCCATTCCAGCAAGACTATTAAAAATTTTACTTAAAGCGGGAGTCCGCCGGGACTCCACGTTTTTTTTTTTTTTAAAAGCCAGCAGCTGCAAATACTGCAGCTGCTGACTTTTAAAATAGTGACACTTACCTGTCCAGCGCGCCCGCGATGTCGGCACCCGAAGCCGATCTCTCGATCGTCTCTCGGGTGCTGCCGCCGCCATCTTGGGTATGGGAATCAGGAAGTGGAGCCTTTCGGCTTCATTCCCGGTTCCCTACTGCGCATGCGCGAATCGCGATGTGCAATAAGGATGGACCCGCTGCCTCTGGGATCTGTGTGTTTCCCAGCAGGCAGCGGGGGGACTTTCGAAAAGGGGCGTAATCTACGCCCCTTTCCGCAGAGAGCTATCCCGGAAGTGGGTGCAGATACCTGTACTGTACAGGTACCTGCACCCCCCCCTCCCCCCTGAAAGGTGCCAATTGTGGCGCCGGAGGGGGGGAGGGTTCCGATGAGTGGAAGGTCCACTTTAGGGTGGACCTCCGCTTTAATTACTTCAACATAGGTCCACTTTAATTTAACCGTTAAAGTGTTACTAAACCCACAACAGTAAAATGAGTCTGTATATGCAGTAAATCATGCTTGTTATACTTACTGTGAAACCTAAGGGGTTAATCCTCTGCACTGTGTAAAAGGGCTGTTTGAGCCTGTCTTCTCTGATCCTCACCTTCTTCCACAGTCCCCAAACCACCTTCTGATAGAATAGAGCCCTGGAAGCAAGTTGCACATGCTCAGTTTGGTGTGTATTGCTAGAGAGTTTTTCTTTTTTTTCTTGGCAGAGTGCATGTGATCAGCACAGGGCCAATCAGCACTGTCCAGACAGGATCAGGGGTCCTGCAGGTGAGTTTGACGAGAGACAGCGCACACAGCGGGGAACTCCCAGTCCGATTTGCAAGATCCTCTTCCAGGTGCTCAGGCTCAATGTTTCCTTACAATGCTACAACTAATGCCGCGTACACACAACCGGACTTTCCGGCAGCCTAGGACTTTCGAACGGACTTAGTGCATTTGTGTGTGGCCAAGTCCGTTTGTTCGGAAATTCCATCGGAACTTCGTCAAATGTCCATCGGGAAGACTGTCGGACCTAGTCTGCCGGAAAGTGTGTATGCGCCATTAGGCTGTTGCCAAAACGCCTTAGCTGTTTTGCTTGTCACTTTTTGTAACCTACCAATAAAATCGCTCTATGAACTACAGAGTTGCCGGCTCAATCCTTTTACTTTTTTTAAGGGGTCCTGCAGCCTCATAGGACAGTCTGAGCAGAATTTAAAACTCCTCCTACAAGCTTTATCCAGAAACTGATGTTAATAAGAATACTGAGGATGAGAAAAGGTATTTAGCAGTTTATATTTAGTAAAATAATTGCATTTCCATGTTCTGTGTGCTGCGGGAAACCAGATATAGCGAATGCAGGTTCCTGGGTTTAGTAACATTTTAACGTGTAAGTAAACCCTTCTATCGTTTTCAGCCAAGGAAGCTGCCATCTTTGCCTCTGTTTAATCTACAACTGCTATGATGCTGCACATGTGATCAGTTTTGAGACCAGCCATTGGATGGTTTGACAGTTTGGTTGAGAGCACAACCAAGTAGTGGCTGGAAATGAAACTGTTTTATGGATGGGTTTACTTCCGCTTTAGGTTCAGTTTGAGAGGTTACGTAATGGGGTGAGAGTAATTTTAAAATTAGGCCTAGAGATTCCATTGGAGTTTAGGATTGGGGTATCATTTATATCTTAGGTTTTCAAGTGCAATTATTTATTTATTTTTTGGTATTTCGAGTTAGTTTATATGGTATAATAAATAATTTTTAGGTTTGATACATTTGTTTTTAAGCTATTATAAATTGATTGTCCGAGAAACAATCACGCCAATAACAACTGCAGCGATTAACCACTTGCCGTCCTCCCATTGTCAAATGACGGCGGCAAAGTGGTTTCAAAATCCTGACTGGACGTCATAGACCGTCCTCAGGATTTTGAGCGGCTGCGTGCCCCTGGGGGCACACATCGTGGCGATCGTTGTTGCGGGGTGTCAGTCCATGCCAATACGTGCCAGCTATCCATGCCAATCTGTGGCAGATATCAGTGCCAATTTGTGCCACCAATCAGTGCCCATCAGTGCCGCCTGTCAGTGCCACATATCAGTGCCCATCAATGCCACCTCATCAGTGCCACTTCATTGGTACCACCTCATCAGTGCCGCCTTATCAGTGCCCCTCAGTGCCGCCCCACCAGTGCCCATCAGTGAAGGAGAAAACTTACTTATTTACAACGTTTTGAAACTGAAACAAAAAAAACATATTTTTTTTCAAAATTTTCAGACTTTTTTTATTTGTTTAGCAAAAAATAAACACCGTAGAGGTGATCAAATACCACCAAAAGAAAGCTCTATTTGTGGGAAAAAAATGATAAAAATTTCATTTGGGTACAGTGTAGCATGACCGCGCAATTGCCATTCAAATTGCGACAGCGCAGAAAGCTCAAAATTGGTCTGGGCAGGAAGGTGTTTAAATGTCTGGTATTGAAGTGGTTAAATTAAAATGAGGGCATCTGATGCGATTCATTTTAATTTGCATAGGGAGGAATTGATATATAAACATAGGAAATGCTCGAAAAAAAAATCAGAAAATCTGGTCTTGATGGTTAGACTTGAATCTGTTTGTGCAAAAAAGATTGTGCGAAATTTGTTCAAAATAAGTAGTGTAATAGATACCTGGGAGAGATAATTGTATATATGAGTTATAAAGATGCAATCATTAAATTAAATTGAATACATTGGTTTATGTATTTCTTAAAGCGGGATTCCACCCTAAAGTGGAACCTCCGCTGATCGGAACCCCCCCCCCCCTCCGGTGTCACAATTGACACCTTTCAGGGGGGAGGGGGTGGAGATACCTGTCAAAGACAGGTATTTTCACCCACTTCCGGACATAGACTCCCACGGGAGTCTACGCCATTTCCTGCCCTGCCGCGCTGTCTGCTGGGACACACACGGGTCCCAGTGACAGCGCGGAGATTTCCGATTGCGCGGCGCGGCTCGCGCATGCGCAGTAGGGAAGTGAAGCCGATTCGCTTTACTTCCTGATTCCCTCACCTCGAATGGCGGCGGCGGCAGCCGAGGCCCGAGCGGTCGATCGGCCTCGGCTGCCGGCATCGCTGGAACCCGGGACAGGTGAGTGTCCATTTATTAAAAGTCAGCAGCTGTAGTATTTATAGCTGCTGGCTTTTAATATTTTTTTTGGGGCGGAATCCCTCTTTAATGTTATGATAAAGGATCTTAAGTAACAATGATATAATCTGTAAAATGCATAGTTTATTTGGGACTTTTCATACTTTTTTCTTTTTGGTGTGGAATTGTTTGGTATGTAATTGTAAACTGTAAATTGTCAAATTGTCAAAAAATCTTCTTAATAAAAATGGTTTGATTCAAAAAATTAAAAAATTAATTTAGGGCTAACCCACCACTATAGAGTTTATAGAAATTGTATCTGAACCCCCATGGGAGTGATTGATAATTGCATTCTCATTTTCATAAAAAAGATGGGTTTATACTTTGTTACAATACAGTATGTCTGAATTCTGAAGGGCTATATGGAACAGAAAGGAAAAAAACACATTCACTGGGTGTGTGGTTCATAATAAACCTCTTTGTTAACGTATCATTGTAATTTGTTGCTATTTTAGGAAGATTTTTCTGTAATGCATTTACTGTGGTCAGATAAATTGGTAATTAGATGTGTACCTAGGGTCACTGATGCCATGGGCTAATTAAATTGCTTCTGTTCAGTGTATACATTACTGCAAAGGCTAATCTTCAACAGTAATGATCATATTGTATTACTGAAATGGTTTATAATCTTTATACTGTAGTATAAAAAGAAGCTACAGGCAAATGTGATGTGAACCATCAGTGAGACTTAAAGTGGTTGTAAAGCCACTAACATCTCTCCCGGAGTTACTTCCGGGTATAACGGGTTCTGGCGCTGTGATTGGCTGGAGCCGTGATGATGTCACTCCCACGCATGCGTGCGGGAGCCGCTGGGAGTGGCACACTAACTGAAGCAATGGCACGTACGTGCACAGGAATATACATGGGGGTTGATTTACTAAGACTAGAGAGTGCAAAATCTTGTGCATGGTAGCCAATAAGCTTTTAGCTTCAACTTGTTAAATTAAGCTTTGACAAAAAAAAAAAAAAAACTGGAAGCTGATTGGTTTCTATGCAGAGCTGAACCGGATTTTGCATTCTGCAGTTTTAGTAAATCAACCCCAGAATGTTTTAAAAGTATATTTGTGCCCAACTTTGGAGCTATGGTAGGATCTCAACTACTATGAGAACACCAAATTAAACTTTGTCTTTGTCATCCAATAAAGTAATCAGCTAGCACAGTGGTCATCAACCCTGTCCTCAGGGCCCACTAACAGGCCAGGTTTGCAAGATAACTGAAATACATCACAGGTGATATCATTTGCTGCTCATTGATTGCAGTATTCTCTGCATCTCCTCCAAGGTAATACTTAAATGGGCCCTGAGGACAGGGTTGATGACCACTGAGCTAGCAGATAAACCACCAAAGTATGGAAGTTTTATTCAGTTTTATAGCCTATTTAACTGTTCCTACATTAGATGCCAACTAACACCCCAATATTAAAGTGTTACTAAACCCACAACAGTAAAATCAGTCTGTATATGCAATAAAGCATACTTGTTATGCTCACTGTGCAATCTAAGGGGTTACTCCTCCCCATTGTGTAAAAAAGGATGTTTGATCCTGTATGCACAGATCCTCCCCTTCTTTCATTGTCCTCATAAAATGTCTGGATAAGACAGAGTTACTGGAGTCAGGCTGCACATGCCCAGTTTGGTGTGTACTGCTAGAAATTTGTTTTTTTTCTTGGGAGAGTGCATGTGTTCAGCACAGGGCTTTTCAGCACTGTCCGGACAGGGGGTCAGGGGTCCTGATAGGACAGCTCCGTGCAGTATAAAAACTCCTCCTACAAGCATTAAACAGGCACTGATAGAAGTCACAAGACTGCTATATACTGCTGATAAGAAAATGTTTTTAGCAGTTTATATTTACTAAAATTATTGCATTTCCATGTTCTGTGTACTGTGGGAGACCAGATATAGTGGATGCAGGGTCATGGGTTTAGTAACACTTTAAAGCTGAGCTACCTATATACAGTTGTGCTCATAAGTTTACATACGCTGGCAGAATTTATGATCTCTTGACCATTTTTCAGAGAATACGAATGATAACACAAAAACATTTCTTTCATTGTTAGTGTTTGGCTGAAGCCATTTATTATCAATCAACTGTGTTTACTCTTTTTATAAAGGCAACAGAAACTACCCAAATGACCCTGATCAAAGGTTTACATACCCTGGGGATTTTGGCCTGATCACTAGCACACAAGTTGACACAAAGGGGTTTGAATAGCTATTAAAGGTAACCATCCTCACCTGAGATCTGTTTGCTTGTAATTTGTGTATAAAAGGTCAGTGAGTTTCTGGACTCCTGACAGATCCTTGCCTCTTTCATCCAGTGCTGCACTGACGTTTTTGGATTCTGAGTCATGGGGAAAGCAAAAGAATTGTCGAAGGATCTGTGGGAAAAGGTAGTTGAACTGTATAAAACAGAAAGGGGATATAAAAAGATAGCCAAGGAATTGAGAATGCCAATCAGCAGTATTCGAACTCTAATCAAGAAGTGGAAAATGAGGGGTTCTGTTGAAACCAAACCACGGTCAAGTAGACCAACTAAAATCTCAGCCGCAACTGCCAGGAAAATTGTTTGGGATACAAAGAAAAACCCATAAATAACTTCAGGTGAAATACAGGACTCTCTGAAAACATGTGGTGTGGCTGTTTCAAGATGTATAATAATAAGGCACTTGAAGAAAAATGGGCTGCATGGTCGAGTCGCCAGAAGAAATCCATTAATATGCCAAACAGCACAGAGATAAGCCTCAAACCTTCTGGCACAAAGTCATTTGAAGTGTTGTGACTAAAATTGAGCTTTTTGGCCACAACCATAAACGTTACATTTGGAGAGGAGTAAACAAGGCCTATGATGAAAGGCACACCTTTCCTACTGTGAAACATGGAGGTGGATCGCTGATGTTTTGAGGATGTGTGAGCTACAACGGCACAGAAAATTTGGTCAAATTTGTTGGCAAGATGAATGCAGTATGTTATCAAAAAATACTGGAGGAACATTTGCATTCACCAGCCAGGTGAATTACACAATTGCATATCCCTGGTTTACAGTAACAGGAAGTGACATAATTGGAGATCTCAATGAATTTTGACAGAACACCGGCATCCTATTCATAGGGTCTGTATGCCCCGGAGGGGGGTGGGGCAGTGAAGCATCAGCCAATCAAATCTCCTCTGTGGTCACATGATCAGTGGCCACATGATCGAGAGCCTGTCCCACTGACTCCTGATCATTAATATGGACTGAGAGATGTCTTACTGTGATGGGAGTGTGCAGTGAGCAGCCCATGAAGGCATATGTGCAGCGTATGGCTGTTAAAGCCCACCTTCTTTGCCACCACACATAGCCAGTACATGGCTGCCAAGAGATTACAATTATTTTATTGGAGGCTGCAAAAAAGCATGTTTGTAGCGTTCCCCAGTTGCATTTATTTCAGAACAGAATACCCCTCTAACTATTTTGGAAGCTTCATTGACCATTTGATTATAAAATGATTTATTAAAAAACAGTTGTTTCTCAACAAATAAACACTAGCGCAAATATGTAATCAAAAACAACATTAGATGTGCCACACATTGCTCTTGAATGTGTTGGCAAGTTTAGAATTTCAAGTACTTGGGAAGAAAAAGTAAACAGAGAAAGATCTGCCAAATTTTCCCTATTCCATGTTATATCACATCAATGTGTCATTCACTTTTCACATTCCTGTAACTAACAGCAACCAAACAGAGGTTTTAGCAAAAGTAAACTTTGTTTTAGGCGCGAGCACTAAGCTTCCTTTAATACCACACAAGTGTCAGTGTTGAAAGCCGTTTACATACACCTCTTAATATAATTAGCCTATTCTCAATACATGGCTAACCTCATCCCAGCAATGACATTTCTGTATAATTACCACCATTCAGAGGCTGCCTGCCTGCTTTATGACTTTAGAAAGATATTAATGATTTCTCTGTAGCTTGCCGTTCTACTCAGAGGTTAGCAAAGGTTAACAAAAGCATAAAAGGCAGCATTAAGAAATGCAGAATTTACAATTTAAAGTGAAATGTGCCCAAAATAGTAAGAATCTGAAGTACGTACTTAGCGAACGTAATGTTCCCTTGGAGACTGGAAGTTAAAAAAATTACTTATTGGTAAGATAAAGATATTATCCTATCAAATTAATATTCTGTATGTTCAAAGTTTGATGGAATGTATAACTGTTTAAGAGCTATTTAGAAACAATGGGGGTTATTTACGAAAGGCAAATCCACTTTGCACTACAAGTGCACTTGGAAGTGCAGTCGCTCTAAATCTAAGGGGTAGATCTGAAATGAGTGGAAGCTCTGCTGATTTTATCATCCAATCATGTACAAGAAAAAAATTCTGTTTTTTATTTTCCTTGCATGTCCCCCTCGGATCTACAGCGAATTTACTTTCAAGTGCGCTTGCAGTACAAAGTGGATTTTCCTTTAGTAAATAACCCCCAATGTGAAAAAAAGTGAGTTGTTTCCCATATTGACCAATCAGAATACATTTTTTATTATATGGAAGATTAAACAGAAAATCAGATTGGTCACTTTGGGACAGCTTAAATTAGGAAACGTACACCTATGTAACATATTTATCGGCACGCATAACACGCACTTTTTTCCCCTTAAAATCAGGGGAAAATTTGGGGTGCATATTATACGCTGACCCCCCACCGTTTCTAACCCTTTCTGCCATTTTTGGTGGCTTTTGGCTATTTTCGCCCGCACTCGGCTGCTCTCTGCGGCTTTCGGAAAGTCGAAAGCCCCTTTTACAAATTCCCTCCTAAACTTGGGGTACGTGTTATACGCCGGCGCGTGTTATTCGCCGATAAATACGGTTTATCCCATAACAGAGTCCAACAATTAAAGCATAGGCCTCATTCACACTGGCACTATTAAACTTATGTGTATACGTATTCAGTGGACATGTCTAAACATATAAGTGCATGTAATGATTTTTCAATAGTGCCTTTCACACTGAGCATTTTACTTACCCTTAGGTGTGGTCAGTTTAGCTGGGCTTAGAGAAAAAATAATTCTGTGCACCTAAAGCAGGAACATATAAATGCAGGAAATACCTGCAATAAAAAAATAAGTGATCTGGCAGGCATAAATGTTGCTAAGATCCCTCCAGTTCATCACAGTAGAATTACATCCATGCCCCACCTTACCCAGTGAATGCCTTCAGAGCCATCATCATACCAGCAGGCTTACTATACAGTCAGCCATTCCTACCAAAAGGCCAGAATGATGTCGGAGCATCCCTATTTGGTAAGAACCAATACTAAACTTGATCTCAGCCAAAAGTCCAAGAAGTGGTCTAAGTATTTAGCATTTGGGATAGTTATGTCTTCAATGCAGGTGCAAGGAAGCATTTCCTTACTTGGACTACACATTGTAGGTTTCTGGCAAGTCACAAAGTGTGAAATAGCAGTAGGAGGTGGGGGCTGCATGAACACTGGGATTTACATGATTGTACCACCCTAAAACTAGCATCTTAACCTAGGAAGTGGATTCTGACCTGGAATAATGCCTGAACCAGTACAGCACCAGTCACCTGAGAAAAAAGCTGAAGGCATTATAATGAGCAGCACTGTGATCTCTCCGAGAGTTAATAAATGCCTGCATGTAGGCTGAGCGGTGGGGGAAGACCCAGGCAGTAGTCACCAAGAGGGAAGACACAGCACACACAGTGGTTCAGAAAGCAAAGTAATTTGTCAAACTGTTCCAGATACAACATCAGAGTCTTTCCAACAGTAAAAAAAACTCAAAGCAGTATACAGGACTCACAGAAAGTGGGTGATGCACAGAGGCTGGCAGCACCTGGTGCAGAAAGCATCTGGGAGGCAAATGCAGTAAGCTCACATAGCAGAAGCATTCCCCAAGAAGCTCTGATGACAATCCTTATGCTGTCCTTCTCCCTGACAAGCAGGTTCCTGTCACCTATCCACATGCAGAATACACACCAGCTGCAGTGAGCCAGGACTTTTTGTAAGGTCTGCCCTCACAAAAAATGTTTTTAAATTTTTTAATTTTTCAAAATAGCCAAAAATGAAAAACGCCTGTAAACGAATCAAGGCTAAATGCGAGTTGCCGTGTTTAGCCACGTTTAGCATTTTAAATGCCTCTAAACACAACTTCTGAATGCATTTTTTTGGGTTACAAAAAAAGCCTCTAAACACAACTGCCTAGAAATGACTATAAACAAACCAGTGTACTGATAAGATAACATAGAGGAGGGTTCAGGAGCAGTTGAAAAAAAAGGCCCAACTGCTCCTAAACGTCCATTTACCAGCAGCAGTGTACATGAGGCCTAGGTGTAATGGGTATCCCTCCCATCTTCCACTCCCTCTGCAAAGCAGATGCAACAGCCTATGTAGGAAAGTCAACCTGCACCTGCCTACATGCAAAAGTTACTCTTAGATGCTATTTAGCACACATGGCCATATTAGGTCAATGATGTCACTAGCGTCACCGCCCCTTTGTTACGTGTGGCTGCGTGGAAGAGAATTCCACTGTCATGGAGGATTGGGCCAGCGGCTTACTATCACAAGACAGCTTCCTAGGGGTTCTCAGCCTGAGCTCATCACTTATCAGAAAAGACAAATATAGACTCATACATACATGTGAGTGACGCTATTAATGTTAATAGCATACACATATATAGATAAAATCCATACCTATATATACAGTAGCTGACATAAAATAGTAGCAGCTAATTAAAAGAGGGAAGAAAATTTAGTTAAAAAAACACATCAAACATATCAGAAATAAAAGTAGTAATACCATAAGTATGCTAGTTGCATGAAAAGGATAAAATATAAACTTTGAATTATGATTAAATATGATTCGATTAATTTAAAACTCCAATTTAGAGTGTAGGTGGCGAGAATCTGAAATACTAAAAAATAATAATAATAACACAACATCTATATGAATATGGAAGATATAGTGTGTGTATCCAGTTTGTTATATACGTACATATATGCTACTAGAGATGAAAATGAAGTGTTAAGATAATGATACACAGATGTTAAGACATACTAATGGAAGTATATCTATATGTAAAGATGATACTGGCATATATGTGAATCCATATGATGGACTAGTACTTACAGTGGATGCTCTTGAAAAGATAAGAGGGAAGGACATTTTATGCTATGTGTGATGTAAACATACTTGAAAATTATAAAAAGTAATGTGTTAATATAACATAGAAAAAATGAATCAAGTTAGTAACAAACCCATTTTCAAAAGAAAAGATGACAATGAATGTAGGGATTGATATACAATTATAAGATAGTATTAATTTCCAGTTCCACATTTAAGCCATTAGGCACAAGAGTATCTAAAGCCGTGTACACACGAGTACACAAGAGTATGGCCAACTTAGTCCGTCAGACAATCCGACGGACAGTCCGTCCTACTTTCGAATGAACGGACTTGACCACACACGGATGCACAAACAGTCCGTCGAAAGTTTGCGCGATGACGTGTACAGCACGTACGACGGGACTAGAAATAGGAAGTCCAATACACAGCAATGCAACCTTTCGCCATGTAAATCCTTTCTGAGCATGCGCCATACTTAGTCCGTCGAACTAGCCTACTCACGAGCGGATTGTCCGCTGAAACCAAAGTATGACGGACAATATTACGGAAATTCCGAAATACTTAGTCCGCCAGACTGCACGCTGAAAAAGTCCGCTGAAGCCCACACACGAGCAGACTGTCCGCTGAAATGTGTTTCGACGGACTAAGTTGGCCAGACAGTCCGCCCGTGTGTACGCGGCTTTAAGGTTTATATCCAGAAAGTCTCACGGTGACAAAAATCTAGAAAAACGTTCAGCTTCAGATACATTTTTTGTTATGAACTCGATGACCCATACTTGTAGTCCTACAGTAGATTTGTTGTGTACCGCTAGAAAATGTTGCGGTACACTATGTTGGTCACATCCCTCTTCAACAAAGCGACAGTGTTTGCTGAAGTGTTGTCTGAGGGGTCTAATGGTGCGACCAACATACAGTAATTTAAACGAGCATATAAGACAATGTACTACATAATCTGTAGAACAGTTGTAGACATTCTCTAAGTGGTATGTTTTCCCTTTATGAGTAAAACTTTTTTTGACCATGTTTTACATAATGTTTTTCGACAGCAATACATTCTCATTTGATTTTTTCATACCGTCACCAATATTTATTGTTTGTCATACAAGTGTATTACCAGCCTTGCTATGTGTCATCCCCGACGAGCAAACTTGCTCAGTGCTGGTGTCACCCATGCTCTGAAACGCGTTGTATTTCCCAGCCTTCCGGTGATGTCACACGCCATCTTCGGCTCTGCGCTCCATGATGCAATCCACACAAACATACCCGGAACCACGCGGACAGCTTCCTCCCATATGTCACTGCAGTCTTGGCTTCTTTGGAGCAGCACGCTGAACTTCTCCCATCAAGACATTTTCATCAACAGATGAGCCGATACTATATATCCTTCCTGTGAGTCTTATTGTTATCGTTGCCATGTCTAATAAATGCTACACTTAGAGGTGCTGTTCGTTCTGTCTTTTAATGCATCCACTACAGAGCCGACTCTACACCTGAGAAAAGCCTTAGCCCTGAGTAGTCAAGCATTACAAACTCCAGCCTGTGGCCCATTCCTTCCTCATTGGTCCTGCATTATTTGTAATTGAACTTCATATGGACCTTGTTGGATATTATATAATCTTTTGCAGAACTTCATGATAAGTACTTGGACTTGTTTTTACACCGCCTTTTATAGGGGTTCACCCTGAGCGCACATTATACATGTTTATTTGTATTCATCACTAATCAGAGGTCACCTGAAAGTGGTGGACTATGATGTAAGACTATATCTATGCCTGTTTGACCTGGATATTATTGCTTGTTTCCATTGTCTCCTGACAGTTCAGCATTATACAAGCAAATATTGTTTTGTATTACTCTTTTTTTGAAAATTAATAAAAACTATTGAAACTGAAATGTTAGCTTGGCTGTCCTGAGTGTGTTTCCTTTATAAATTAGGAATGATTTATTAAAAGAAATACATTTTTATTAGGCCTAGTATGGCTATATGCACTCATCCTATCATGTACAGAGGAAAATTACTACTTTATATTATTATTATAATTCCTTTACAAGGAATCCCGAACAATTAAATCCAGATATAATGTTCCCACCTTCTTGCTGATATTGTACCTTTCCAGCCTCCCTGCATCCTCCCACTGCTGTTTGAAAGTATTTTTACATGCTTCACCCACCTTGTGGAATTTTGTAATACGGTTCATTAAACTCCGCTCCGTCTCCAATCTTGGTTCTAATAAAAATGCACCGCTCTAAGAGGGAACAATACTGAACCACTTTTATTAGATGCTGTACATGCATTATTGGGTCTCATACTTTTAAACAGCAGGAAATCACAATAGAAAGTCTTATTGAGATCCAGTACCAAATTTTTTATGGTGAAGGTATTGGCATACCTTATTTCATGTACGCTGGGGAACATATTGTGGATGGTATCAGTGCTCCTTCAATGTTGAACAGGCAGATGGTGGTGCCACAGCTATTTGTGGCAAGCCATACACAATCCAATATTGACTTTTCCGAAGATAAATTGAGTTCAGGAGTTAATAGGTGAGCAATACCAAGTTTGTGCAAGTGTCTACAACCACTAAAAAATGAACCTGTCCTCTACTCCGGAAATCTTAGAGTATTATTAAGGGCAGACATCACAATTTGCCTTCTTTTATTTTTCCTGTCTAGAAAAGCCTCAGTGGACCCTCATTTAATATTACTTTCACTTTGCTATGGAGACCTTGGTTTGTCTATTTGAGGCATAATCTTGTCCACCTATGGCCCTAAGTTTAGGCCAACCAGCAGCCCCCTATCCAGAGAGAGTGCCCTCCAGATAAGGAATTCAGTAACTGAGAATTTTAATCAGTGGTTGCCATACTTACAAAGTATAGTCAACTGTGGCCCCTGATATCCCCAAGGGCTGCACATAATTTTCAGTATATGTAATTTACTATAGGACTGTCAGAGACTGCCAACATGCTAGAGGAAATGATGGTCAGAGCTTGTGGACATAGAGATGACTGTTAACATTACAAATCAATACTCCTACTCCAGATACAGAATGAGGGCCTCGCAAAAATAAACACCACAGGAACACATGTGGACTTTGGGCCATAGCTTGGGCACCAGGGTGTTAATGCCTTCATAGCAAAGTAAAAGCAATCTCAGATGCCTAGAGGCGATTCAGTTCGCATTGTGCGCTATACAAGTATTTCATTCATTCAATCAGATGAGGCTAAGATGAAGCTTTGCTGCATATAAGAGGTGACAGCATGCAGCTTGTGGTGCATGCTCTAATGCCATGTACACATGACCAGACTTTTCGACAACAAAGGTCTGACGGAAAGAATCCGCTGAACAATTTGATCGTGTGTGGGTTTCATCGGACCTTTGCTGTCTAAAAATCATACGGACTTTAGATTTAGAACATGTTTCAAATCTTTCCGACGGTCTCGAGTCTGGTTGAAAAATCAGTTCCTCTGTATGCTAGTCCGACAGACGAAAACCAACACTAGGGCAGCTATTGGCTACTGGCTATGAACTTCCTTATTCTAGTCCAGTCATACGTCATCCCGTTCGAATCCGTTGGACTTTGATGTGATTGTGTGTGGCCAAGTCTGTTAGTTCGGAAAGTTTGTCGGAACACCGCTGAAAAGTCAGTCAGGAAGACCGTCTGACCAAGTCTGCTGGAATGTCCGGTCCTGTGTACATGGCATTAGTCAGCAATTTTCAAGACAGTAGGGCAGACACAATCCAGCCACCCTCAGACAGATGAAAGAGCAAATTTAAGTATGTAGAAGAAGGGATCAAATGCTACAGCACTAGCCTAATTTCATAGAAACATAGAAATCACGTTTTTTTAAACCAGTACAATCAGCCACATATCCATTCAAAGCAATAGGTGTACTTTGAGGGTACCACAGACTGAGATATTAGTTGCTTGATGGTTGCTTCCATCTTTGCCCACAATTGCTCTATAGTACAAATAAAATTGTGTAGTTCAGAGTGTCCTTTTGTGTTTTAGAATATTCAGATTTAAAAAAAAAGTTATCACTCAATAAAAGTTTAGCGTTTTCATACTCAGTCTGGAATTTGTCCTTGAAGAAGGCTTAAAGCATTTGTGTTTAAGGTTATCTTGTCATCTTTAATATAAAAGGGGAACATCACTAAAGGTATTAAGACAAGATGAATGTCCACAGTTACAAATGGTGTGACCTGTTTCTGTACAGCTGCAACAGACCTAAATGGCAGCATTATAAAAAAAATCAATAGACCAGGTCAAATTCATTGGACAACTGCCTGAATGTGTCACATGCGTATGCTAATTTACACAGTAACAAACATTCTCTCATGAAGAAACTGATGCGCAGAAAGATTATGACAGGTAGGTATAAATTAAATTAAATTCCTAGTACTTTTGGGTATGGGGTAGCATTTGAACTTTTCCCATTATTCCCAAAATGCAGTACTTGGCCTGCATGGCCAATCGCAGTGGCGTTGGGTGGCGAATGGGTTATCGGCTTTAACTCATTGACGATAAGCTTACACAGGGTTAAGCTGTGAGGAAGATGAGAATCAGTGAGGAAGGAGGTGGTCTTCTGTCAAGAGAACATGTCCAATTACCCTAGATCATTAATGGCGAACCTTGGCACCCCAGATGTTTAGGAACTACATTTCCCATGATGCTCAACTACACTGCAGAGTGCATGAGCATCATGGGAAATGTAGTTCCAAGACATCTGGGGTGCCAAAGTTCGCCATCACTGCCCTAAATCTTCTGTCAAGAGAATAGGACCAACTGCGACAGATTTTCCTTGATAAGGATTGATAAGGTAAACAACAACCTCTGCCCACTGTGAATGATTGTGAAAGAGAAGAATAACAAACAAATGCTTAAGTTTAGAAAGTAGAGAGATCAGCACACCTGTAGAGGCCTGACATAAGTAACTGTGCCAAGCATCTTCACAGAAACACAGGCTTTTAAGACCGTTGCCCCATCTGAACTCCCTAAAACATCTTACGTGTTAACTGATTAAGAAGTTTCACAAGCCACACATCATCAATTACAAGAAACATTAATTTCTGTTATTTTGGAACACCTTAGCTTGATTGAGATTGCTGTAGCATATTAGACTACTGGTGTGCTACAGACTGCACAACAAGACCTTCCAAAGACATTGCTCTAACAATATCTTTCTGCAAACAAAAGACATTTCAGAGAATTCCAGAGAGAATACCTAGTATTGTCATCTAATCATTAGTCAGGCATATAATAATGTGGTTTGCTTTGCTTTTTAGATATGGAATCCTTCTAAATGGCATACAAATAATGAGATTTATATGCCATTTAAAGTGTTACTATACCCACAACAGTAAAAACAGTCTGTATATGCAGTAAAGCATACTTGCTATACTCACTGTGGAACCTAAGGGGCAACTCCTCCACATTGTGTAAAAAGGCTGTCTTCTCTGATCTCCCCCTTCTTGCACTGTCCCCAATCCATCTCCTGATAGTACAGAGCCTTTGGAGGCACTCTGCACATGCTCAGTTTGGTGTGTATTGCTAGAGATTTTTTCTTTTTTTCTTGGGAGGGTGCATATGATTAGCATAAGGCCAATCAGTACTGTCCAGACAGAGGGTCCTGCAGCTTTATAGGACAGTCAGAGTAGAATGAAAACTCCTCCTACAAGCTTTAACCAGACACTGAAATATGTCATAAGACTGCTATATACTGCTGAAGAGAAAAGGCATTTATCAGTTTATATTTACCTAAATAATTGCTTTTCCGTTTTCTGTGTGTTGTGGGAGACCAGATATAGTGAATGCAGGGTCCTGTGTTTAGTACCGATTGAATAAGTAACACAAATATATTTTTGGAGCTCTTTTTTAATGTCAAACTTCCTTATTATGTATGCAACCTGTTTAACTATACTCAGTATTTACTGGTATATTGATCATTTATCACAGAATATACTTAGATCACACCTTGTATTCTATCATCCTGTTTCTCATAAGAGACACATTACAGGGCTGTTGTAAAACCAGAATAAAAACAGCCTCACTTATTAAAGCGGAGGTCCACCCTAAAATGGACCTCCGCTCATCGGAACCCTCCCCCCCTCCGGCGCCACAATCGGCACCTTTCAGGGGGGAGGGGGGTGTAGTTACCTGGATAATCCAGGTAACTGCACCCACTTCCGAGCTAGCTCTCTGCGGAAAGGGGCGTACGTTACGCCCCTTTCCGCAAGCGCCCGCCCCTTCAGCAAGTGCCCCGCTGCCTGCTGGGAAACACACAGCTCACAGAGGCAGCGGGGACCGTCCGGATTGCGCCGCGCGGCTCGCGCATGCGCAGTAGGGAACCGGGAAATGAAGCCGAAAGGCTCCATTTCCTGATTCCCATACCCAAGATGGCGGCGGCAGGACCCGATAGACGAGCGAGCGATCGGCTTCGGGTGCCGTCATCGCGGGCGCGCTGGACAGGTAAGTGTCACTATTTAAAAGTCAGCAGCTGCAGTATTTGTAGCTGCTGGCTTTTAAAAAAAAACAAAAAACGCGGAGTCCCGGTGGACTCCCGCTTTAATTCTAATATGTTGCAATTATCATAGCTCAGAAATGCACAAAACATCCACTGTAAAGTGTCTATTACTCTTTCAGTAGAAGTGATGTGAAAAAAAACCTCTTCATTGCATCAACATATTTTAAACTAAAATGATCTTTCCATTTTTCCTTATGTGCACACACAGGCAGTGCCAGCGTTCTCTGTCTATTAAACAACTGGCATCCTGGCTATCTGCCTAGAGATAATATTGGGGTGTGTCGGAGAATTCAGAGGATGACATGAAACATTTTAATACGTTTCCAGGAAATGCATATCAGGAACTCTTATTTCATTCCACTGTGAAAAGAATTCCAAATAAGTTGGATATAAAACAGTATGGGGCTAATGATCTAAATGTATGTCTTAGTAAAGTAAAAAAACAAATACCTCTGTCATTTATGATAGTTATATGTCAGCGTGTGGTTTGAAAGTGAGATTTATGTTATACAGGATGTGAGTAATGTCGAGCGATTATTATTATTATTATCAACTGGATAGTTCCCAGAGCAACACTGTACAAATACATTGTGGATTTGAATAGTGGTTTAAGAATAGGTCATGCTGGAGAAAGTTACATATGGTTAAATCTATTGTCACCAGACTACAGGCATCTGCATTGCAGTACAGAAGATAAACAGGATTACCCGTTCATTGCCTTGCTTCTCTTTGTATGTACATGATTGTCATGCAAATGTTTTGTCGTAAGTGAATGTGGAATCAGCCAGTGACAGAGCTGGAATTATTAGGCAGTCTAGTAAACTTAATAGATAAATAGTGATGAGCGCAACCTCAAAACAGTGACGATCACAAACAAAAATAACAGTGAGACGATGATGAATAAAAATAATAACTAAATCACGTGATAATTGATGATCCAAATTAATAAAATGTTAACAAGCTAAAAATATTGTAATTCAACGTGAACAAAAAAATATATTATATTGTGTTTAGTTCAAACAAACGAATCCTAGATTTATAATAGAGTCTTGCAGTTCATGTGTCAAATAAAGTGCTTCTTATAAAGTGCTCCTTATAAAGTGCTTCTTTTAAAATGATTCTTATAAAATCCTCCTTAAATAATGAGCTCACAGAGTGCTTACCTCATCAGCAGCTGAAATACACATTAAAGGAACTCTCGGATGTTCAAATATCCAGATACGACCGTCCGGTCAACCCTCCATCTGATCGGTGGCTCGAGTGATAATCCGTGGGGTAAGCAGCAATGCCAGCGATGCTCAGTCAAAATATCGGTGGCACATATAATAAGGAGAAAAGGAGAGGCCTCTCCTCATGTGTTCAGACTAGTAAACTTATTCACATTCATTGGCCTGCAAATATTAACTGCTGTATTATATTAAGAATATTTTTGTTGCGTGTTATATTCCATACTGAACTATTACAGGCTAGCTGCAGACAGGGCTGGTGCAAGGATTTTTGGCTAGCTTTGTGTATCAAAAATGTATACAACTTTTATTAAAGGGTATGTAAATCTTAACAATTAACTTTTATTTTAAGGTGACCAGATGTTCCTGGGGACCTTCCCCAATTTTAGGGGATTGTGCTCGGGGAAAAAATTACCCTGATTTAAGTTCCTGATAAGTTAAAAAGTTCCTGATTTCTTTCCAGCTTTAATAATTGGCATCCCCGGCCTAGGCAGCCGCAGGGTAAAACAATCAATATTTCTGTTGGGAGGGGTGTGTCTGCTCCCAGGGTTATTGATGATATCACATGCTGATATTTTGTGGTCTTTCCAATTCCTTCCCTCTTGGCCTGTGCAGACTTTGTTGGTATGGAAAAGAAATGGATTGCTTGCTGCCTTGCCCCTGTTTGTGATAGTGACCTGCAGTACACACCTGAGCCTGCATTCTTGACCCAGAGCAAAGTAGGCTCTGGTGTTATTAATTCATACCCATTTCAGCCCCTCCTGTTGTTAGCACAATTTGGACATTTGCATGCTAATATTATTTCCACCCCCCCCGCTTCACCCCAATATAAGTGGGGGTAGCAATTAGGGTGTCTCTGAATTAAATTTTGAAATTTTGAAAATCTGGTCACCTTATCTTCTTTGCCCCCTTTGTCTGTTAAAGTGGTTGTAAACTCTGTTACACAACTTTTACCTACAGGTAAGCCTAAAAAAAGGCTTATCTGTAGGTACCTTGAATATCTCCTAAATTTGCACAGTTTAGGAGATATTTGGTATATGCGCTGCTGCCAAATTCATCGGCGCACACGCACTGACAAAACGGCACATTGGTGCCATTTCTTCAGGACTTGTGCTGCTCCCACGCGCATGAGCGGGAGTGACATCATCGTGGCTCCGGCCGATCACAGCACCAGAGCCACGAACTCGGAAGTAACTCTGGTGGAAGATGTTAGTCCTGTCCTTGGAGTGCTAACTCCGAATCAGGGCATCGTTCTGAGGTATGTATTTCATAATGAGCTAGTATGCGCTGCATACTAGCTCATTATGCCTTTGTCTTGCAGGTTTTTTTTTTTACTGAGGTGTTCAACCTCTTTAAAGCATGTCTATTTGCTAAATTTCAAAGCATATATTCATTCTCACATTGTATTCCAATTATTTTAGACTACTAATCTGAACATGTTCCACAACTGCTGCTTCAAAGCAAGGGGTATCTCTTTCTAAACACCCATATGCCTCATGCCAAAATGGGGCATTCAGAGGGGGGGCATGGAGGACAGGAATCAGCCGACATATAGAGGCAGTGACTACACTATTATTATACAGGATTTATAAAGCGCCAAGAGTTTACGCAGCTGGAGACAATACAGTTACAATACAATACAAGAGGATTAAGAGGGCCCTGCTCAGAAGAGTTTACAATCAAATAGGGTGGGGCAGGTGGTACAAAAGGTTGTAACTGTGGGGAATGAACTGATGAAAGTGGTAAAAGATTAGCTGGAGGCGTGAGGGGCTTCCCTGAAGAGATGAGTTTTCAGGGATTGCCTGAAGGCAGCTAGAGTAGGAGATGGCCAGACAGGTAGAGATACAGAGTTTCGGAGGATGGGAAAGGCTCTGGAGAAATCCTGGAGACGAGCATGGGAGGAGGGAGCTAGAGAGTAGGAGGTCTTCAGAGGGGCAGAGAGGACGGTTTGGGTGATATTTGGAGACAAGATTGGTGATGTAGCTCGGGGCAGAGTTGTGAATGGCTTTGTATGTTGTAGTTGGTATTTTGAATTTAATTTTCTGGGTGTTCTGGAGCCAGTATAGGGATTGGCAGAGAGGGGTGGCAGGCACTGAGCGGTTAGTAAGGTGGATAAGTCTGGCAGCAGAATTTAGGAAAGACTGAAGAAGGTATAGCCTATGGAGAGGTAGGCCAATGAGAAAAGAGTTGCAATAGTCAAAGCGAGATAATGAGTGAATGAGTTAGCTTGGTGGTTTAATTTGTTAGAAAGGGGCATTTAGAGGTGGCACAGCTCCCCCAGCTCACAGCCACATGGTGAATGGTCTGCTCCCCACACTACCTGACCCAGCGCCATGTCTCACTTGGTCTATCACTTTGCTTATATCCTGCTCCTATTATGAGATGAGCCCTCACTCAGGCCGCGTACACACGGGCGGACTGTTCGCCCAACTTTGTTTGTCAAACAGTTTCGGCAAACAGTCCGCTCAAAATTAGCATGGACGGACATGGCCACACACGGCACTTTTTGAGCGGACTGTTTCAGCGAACTGTTTGACAAACAGTTCGCTCAACTTTTGAAATGAACGGACTCGCCCACGTAAGGCGGAGGCAAATCCGCCCATTTCGAGCGCGTGTACAGGTAGGCGGGGCCCGCGAAGGAGACGTCGCGGGCTCCGCCGCCTGGAATGGACTTAAAGGGGAACCCCAACGCCGAAAAAAAATCCGCGTGGGGTCCCCCCCAAAAGTCCACAACAGACCCTTGTCCGAGCACGCTACCCGGCCGGCCAGGAAAGGGGGCCGGGTAGCGGGTGTACGTCTCCTTCGCGGGTGTACGTCTCCTTCGCGGGCCCCGCCTACCTTCACACGCGCTCGAAATGAGCAGACTTTCCTCCGAGCGGGAACAGTTTGCTCATTTCGAAAGTAGCCTACACACGGGCGGACTGTTCGCTCAAACACAGTTTCAGCGGACAGTTTTTCGGAATTTCCGAAAGACTTTGTCCGTCAAACTGTCCGCTGAAACTGTCCGCTGAAAGCCCACACACGAGCGGACTGTCCGCCCAAACACTGTTCAGTGGACAAGGTTGGGCGAACAGTCCGCCCGTGTGTACGCGGCCTCAGTCCTACTTGGCATACCCAGCCCAGTCTAAACAGTTTCTAAACTGGTAGCACCTTAGCAGTAGTTGGCTCCATTCTATTACGAGACGAAATGTTGGCCATTCTATTCTCCCTCCCTACCAAGAATCTAAAGCCACCAGAATAGACACCTCCCTGAGAGTTGATATTTCAGCAAACAATCCGTTGGTGTGCTTAAGAACTCAGTGGCCACATTGCAAACTTACAAAGACTTTATTTTGGAATGGCTAACTGAACTAGAAGCAATAAAAAGGGGGTTCTGGGACTTTAGTTGAGGCAAGTAATGACCAGGTAGGTAAAATTGTATTGTTGTATTTGTAGCACCCTCTACTTATGTAGGTGCTAGAGGTTAGGATTTTTTGTAAGTGCAGGTAAATTTAGACAGGGTTAGCTGGAAGCTAGGCCTGTTTGTTTTGATCTGTGTGGGCTGAGAGTGGCTCAGAGAAGCAGCTGTGACTCACAGACAGCATCACTCCACAGTTACCTCCCTCTTGCGTCTAGAGGATTCTAGAAGAAGAGAAGGGGAAGAGAGGTGGAGCTGTCTGGGGTGTCTCAGGGAGCCCTGACGAATCCCCAACTAGGATTGGAAGGGGGCAGGCTTCCTTGAAATACCCAGGGTCAGCCCAGCTAGGCATGAGTTGTCTGGTGGAAGAACTGAGGATGGAGTACAGGGCCTTGAGGGGAGCTCCCCAGTCTGGGGGGGGGGGGGGGTGACCTTGGGCATTGCAGGACAGAGCCCTTCAAGAACCCATGAGGGATCCGAACTGGAGGCACAAAGAGGATTCAGAGAGGACAGCAAGAGCTAGTACTGCTGGGCAAGTCTTCAGGAGGGATTGACCATTTTGCAGCCAGGAGGGCTGGTGAGTGACATAGGCAGTCAGGAGGACTGGAAAGGCATGCCAGAGAGGACTGAGAAAAAAGAGTCAGAGCTGGGTGTAGAGCCAGTGAGGATTGCAATGTCAGTGAAGTCAGTGCGTTTGCAGTCAGGAGGGCTGGCAGGGCCTGAAGAGGACTTACTGGGAGCAGTAGTCCACCTAGGACAGCTAGCACTAAAGACTTCCTGTTTCTATTTCTGCTACATTAAAGGGGCCAGCGGTCCCTGCCTGCAAAGGGCAAGTTGCTTAGGTCTGGCTGAGCCAGTGTGCCTGAGAAGTAAATGATGTCCTGGATAGAGAGAGAGTAACAGTCTGCAAGCATGTGATTTGCTGGAGGAGACTGGAGTAACCAAATGTATATAGTCATCCGAACTGATTGCTGTAGAGCCAGTCAATTGTTAATTCCACTGGGCATTCCCATAAATTCCCTTCCCCATCCAAGTTAAATTCCCTCAATAAAATCCCAAAAACAAACATATGGACTGTTCATTGTCTCCAAGGTATTGGGAAGTGAATGCCGGGCTGGACAGGATGACAGGTGGGCCACTTCACTTAGCAGCCCCTGCTACACATTTATTGACATGAGCAGAAAATATAGCAAATTGCATAGGTAATACATAGGTAGTAACAAAATCTTATATACATACACACACCATAAACGAGTTGCAGTCTATGCATGTAAGCAAGTCACATGATGACACATTGCAGTTGCCCATAATATAAGACAGTGTATACATATCATAAAATCAGAACAAAATTGCAAATATGGTCTAGTATGTTCTGAGTGGACAGTTCATTGTATGTTGGAAAACATGACTGTACCCTGTAAATCTTGACGCGTTTTGTTGATTCACTCCACTTCCTCAGGAGCGGATGCTAGAATATCTGCAAAAACATATATAAATATCAATGTGGACGTTTCCGTGCACTCACTGGAGCTTTAGGATCATCTTGGGAAAACATGAGGATTTTTTTAGTGAAAGGCTCTACCTCCTATCATTTCCTTTCTCTTTTTTTTTTACCCCTCCCTATCACCCCGCCCCCTCCCCTTTGGGGGCCTGTCTATTTGATTGTGACTTTATCCTCAGGGGGATGCTTATTTGGGCTCTATGCATCCAGTGTCAAATGTCCTACTGGTATCCCTAGCAAAGGGATCATAACCTCTTCACAATGATCTTGCAATGGATGCCTTCCACATGAGACTCCTGCTATTCTGTTGGATCATTTGGTTATCTATGTAGTGTGGCTTCTTTTTCAGGTTTCTTGTTGCACTGCTATTGTGTGTCAAATTTTTGGCCTACTGACCTCCTTTCAACCACATTAGACTTCCACATAAGTTCCTTCTCTTCATATTTTTGCATGTTGAATTCAGCCGATACAAGGCAGGTTGCTTAGCTTTTTCCTCCAATAGTACACAGGGATTCGCTTGTCTTATGATTTTGAGTCAAGAGAAATGCTGAAGGCTTGAATTGCCAAAGCCACTAGACTTCTGTAACACAGTCAGTGTTTATACTGGCATCTGACCTTTGTTCTGAGGTCATTCTGACATTTTGTTACAGGCTTTCCCTCTTTTTTCTCTACTTTTTCTTTCAAACCCCTCCCTTCCCCCCACCTTTGTTTTTGTTTTGTTTTTTAACTATGGCTATACCCCAGACCTCAGCTTTTTTGAAACTCTGCACATTCAATGCACGGGACTTAATGGGCCTTCCAAAAGGTCACAGGTCCTATATGATTCAATAAATCCAAAGTCGGGATCATTTTCTTCCAAGAAACTATTTTTTGTACAGATTGCATCCCCACTTAGGAGCAGATACATACAAGTTAGCCAACATATACATTCCCAATAAAGATCAAGTTGCTTATACTAGTCAACATCTGCAAACCCTACTGGGCTTTGCAGAAGAAGTTATCCTTATTGCGGGTGATTTAAACTGTGTCCCTAATCCCACAATAGACACCTCTACAGGCAGGAGTTAATTTACCTATTCACAGGTTAATAGACTGAAGAAAGTCTTGCTGCAACACAACCTACTGGATATGTGGCAACACCCATCCCACTGATAGGGATTATACTTTTTTCTTGGTGGCCCATGATTAATATTCGCAAATTGATTTTTTCCTCATTAGCCAATATGCCCTGACATTTCACCCGCCGTGTACCATTGGCAATGTCTTGTGGTTCAACCATTGCCCAGTGATCTTGACCCTATCTCTTATGGATCTGTCTCAACAGGAGTGGACTTGGAGATTGAAGGGCTCATTGCTCCAAGACGACCTATGCTTAACTGACATCAGGGTGACTGTATCCCATTTCATGAAGTAAATAGTGTTGCGCTATCATCAATATTCCACCTATAAAACCGAAAGTACTAAGTGTAAAATATCACAAAAATAACTATTAGTAATAGAAATTCTTTTATAATAATTAAAAATGTGGGGAGTAGGAAAGCGAGGAAAAGGACATCCCAATTATTCCCCTACTCCTTCAAAATATATAAGTGTAATTTCAAACATATATATATATATATATATATATATATATATATATATATATATATATATATATATATATATATATATATATATATATATATATATATATATAAATATCACTAATTGCCAGATGAATATATATATATATATATTATGTGAAATAATTAATTATCAACACCCTGAAGTTAATATTATAAATTCATATAAATTAAGGATGAATTTCTGAAACCAGGGAAACAATTCTTAAATTAAAAATTCTTAAATTAAAAAATTCTTAAATTAAAAAAAATATAAAGGTATATATGTGTACATAGGTTAAATATGTGTATAAATCCCAGTGTGCAATAAATTAAATTGAATTAATTAATAAAAGTGCACAAAAAAAAACAGCCACTGGGCTATATTAAATAATACATACAGGTAGATCTCAAAATAAAAAGTACTTATGGAGTAAAGTCAGTACTATAATAAGTAACCACTCCTGAGCGTGTTAAATGCTTCCGCCTGATAGGGATATCCCAAAAAACCTTCACCTTAATCTTAATCAGGTGGGGTGGTAAGCCAAAGGGATAGTCCTGCTGCTCCGCTCAAGGAAGGTTATTGATTCATGAAAAGCAAAGGAAAAAATATCATTGCTCAATGTTTCCAATAGAGAAAAGGATCAGCATTAAAACCACTCACATGCGTTGAATATTGGAAGCGCTTCTAACAAATAGAATGGTCAGATCACACCGCTTGTATCTGCAGCCTCTGTGCTACCAAGCACTATCGTGCGCTGTCACAGGCTCCTCTCTCTCACGCGTTACGTCACCGTCACGTGACTTTCTCAAAGGGTTTAATTTCATGACTGACCACCAAAATGATGATACCCCTCTTTCTACCTGTGGAAGGCGCTAAAATAGAACCTGAGAGAGGTGTTCATCAAATATGGCTTGAAAATTAAAAAAGACCGTCTAGAGCAGGGGTCTCAAACTGGCGGCCCTACTGCTGTTGCAAAACTACAAGTCCCATGAGGCATTGCAAGGCTGACAGTTACAAGCATGACTCCTACCGGCAGAGTCATGATGGGACTTGTAGTTTTGCAACAGCTGGAGGGCCGCCAGTTCGAGACCTCTGGTCTAGAGCAAATACATGACTTGACTGATCGCATTACCCAACTTGAAAAATCCCATAAACGACAAACGACGAACCCAGTTGTTATGCCTTAAAGTGGATGTAAACCCAATGTCATCCTTTCTAAACTACTGCCATAGGTGTTATCTAGAAGGATATACATGCCTCCTGCATGTATCTTTACCTGTCAAATGTCTTCCCTCTGTCTGCTATGAGACACGAAAAACTGCAGATTCTGTGGGCGGGTCTGTTGTCTGGAGCTTGGTGGGTGGAGTCGTGATGTCAGTAAACTCCACGCCCACCTCTACACTCCCCTTGTCAATATGCATATTGTCCTGTGTATTTCTTACACTGAACTTCTGCTATGATCTCTAACATCCAGTGAAAAGACAGGACAGTAACCACATGACTTCAGCATGCCAAATCATGCTGAGGTGTGGAACATCCAATCCTGACAGAGCAACAGAAAAAAGCAGTGGGGGAGGGAATTAAAAAATAATGCATGTCTCCTAGGCTAGTGCACCAGATATGTAAATCACCTGTCACTCACAGCAAGGGGGAGGATTTGACAAAGTTTTTCTCTGTTTGTCAAGAATTATCTGACTGAACAATAAAATATGATTGCTCAGAGATGGATTAACTCTTTGTGGCAAGACTGGGCTCAAATGATAGGAAATCTTATATTCTACATAAAAAAAACATTTTTGGGTTAACATCCGCTTTAACTTTCTGAAACCAGGCTTCAAATCCTCCAACTTGTGGAACTTAAAACCTTCTGTGCAGGATAGGTTTCAAAAACCTTTCTCTGCTGAGGGTAACAAACCCGGTAAACTGTTGGCCAGAGCTCTCCACATTAGAAATGGCCTTACTTCCATCTTGAAGCTCGGGGAACCCAAGGGTTAAATCACCCACCACCCTAAAGCCCTGTATATACCGGCTGAATGATGGGGGACATCGACCGGGCAAATAAAAAATGTTCGACATTCGGCCTGTGTGTATGGCATCCGATCCGACAGAAGCCGACCATTTGGCCACCTTCTGCCAGACGAGCATGCTGGAAAACATGCTCATGATCGGAGTGTTCTGGCAGGGGTCCGTCCCCCTGTATTACACAACAGCTCAGTGGTGGAGATCGCTGTACTAATGTCAGATCGTTAGTACAGCTGCTCTGACCGGAGCTGACAGGTTTTTTCTTTCAACCTGCTGGGTTAAACAGAAAAAACTCATATCGTGTACAGGCATAAGATCGTAAATAGGTTATTTTGCTTTTTGTAAGATAAATTGTACAATTTACCATCTAATTCCTCAGGTGTCCACTACAACACTTTTGTCTCATGTTTGTGGTACCTGCCCACAGATAATCTCTTTCTGAGAGAAGATTTTACAGCTATGTACAGAATTGGTAGAGGACTCAGTCCCTAAAGCCCCGTACACAGGGGCTGCATGCCGGGCAACATTGGCCGGTTCAATAAAAAATAGCCGATATTCAGCCCATGTATATGGCAGTTGGTCCGACAGAAGCCGGCCAAAACCAGCAGCTGACCAGCTCCTGATCAGTGCCCTCAGGCAATGGCTGAGAATGCTGATTGGAGTGTTCTTGTGGGGGGGGGGGGGGGGGACACCCCACTATCAGAACACAACAGCTCAGTGGGGGGAGATCTCTGTACGTCTTTAGTACAGCGGCACTGACCAGAGCTGACAGTTTTTTTTTTGGTCAAACTGCAGGCTTAACACACCTCATGTCACTGTACTGTCTCTGTCACCAGGCTCCTATAAGCAGATAAAAAAAACGCCTGCTTAGACACTTTCTCACAGCATGAAGGTCAGTGATAGCAAGGCATTGATGTAAACCTGATCTGTCCTCGTTAGCCAAATAAACATGCGAACTGGAGAGAATTAGTCACATGGAACATATGATTGTCTGGGATAAGTATAAAATGGAAGCATATGGCCTCATGTGGACTGTGTGGTCATACTTCCGATACTCAACAGAGTTGGCATCTTTTGTTTCCTGAATTCTGGTAGGTTTAGCCTGGTTGGACATGTTTTCTCCCTTCCCTTGAACCCCCCACCTTCTTTTTCCCCAAGTTTACCCCAGTAACCTTTCTGGCGGTTGTCTTGGTCCCATATTTTCATTGCCACCCTAATGTCCCTCTCTTGTGATTCAGGCTGATGTTTTAATACCTTACTACATTGGTTTATGTATGCTTCAGTGGCTAGTTTAGCACATTGTTCTGGTTCATTTCTTCCTGTCATACTCAGAGAATATGCAATATGAGGATTTCCTGTACTTATACTGACACCTGATAAGTACTATGTTTACTTTTGCTCTGTATAGCTTGTTATCTTGATAAACAATAAGACAAGACTAAACAGAAAAAATAATGCAGCCACCACATCTAAGGACTGATAATCTGCAATATAATACATTTTTGCTTGTATAAATGATTATACACACATGTATGTAAGTGCATACATACATCACCTGCTATATGCATCCTAAAGTTACATTTACATGGAAAGGTGTCAATGAAAACTAATAACGCTACTTTTATTTTCCCTGCTGTGAGGTGAAAATGGAGTGTAGCATCTGCATCCCCAAATACTGAAGCCTGCTTTTATTTAAAGAACAAACTAAATGCTCCTAAATGACAAGTCAAACAGTAAATCCATTTATCATGTGAAGCACAAGCCTCATAAAGTTAATGCCCCCTTCTGTGCAAATATTACCCCCCTCTTACCTATCCTGCACAAGTTTTGTTATATGAAGTAAAGTATACTCAGCGAAGTACCTCGCCAGCACAGTTTTCTGGTGGGGGGGGTACCACCAATATATTGCTGCAGATGTGCCCATTCTGCCTGGCCATCTACAGTCCCCTCACACTGATGCCAATCCTTTGTATCCCAAGTGGACCCCACTTAAATGTAATCGGAAAGCCTACCTGAATCTGTAAGTGCTACATTAGAAAAGGGTGTTTGTGTGGCGAAGGCCCCTAGACTAGGAGAAAGGGGGGATGTTTGGAGAGGATTTGGAATAGAAAATGTGGGTTGTTGTGGTGAAGGTCCCAGACTAGAAAAGGAGGGGTGTGGAACAGGAGAGGGGAATGTGTAAAGAAAGCCGTGGACTAGGCGTGTCATATATGCTGAAGAAGGCCCTGGACTGGTGGGGGGCACAGAGAAGACTGTGGACTAGGAGAGGTGAGGTGAGTGCATAGCTCCCAACTGTCCCTGATTTCGAGGTACTGTCCCTCATTTTAAACAAAGTCCCTCTGTCCCTCTTTCCTCTTCATGTGTCCCTCATTTTGGTCTGATCTATATAATTGTGTATAAAATGCACTTTTTATCTTTCAAAAAGTGTTTCTCAGTGTTAAACCTTTCATCCACACTTTAAATTGCTGCATTTGTAAATTTTAAAAGCCAATATAAAGGAATAGTAGTGGTAAAAAAAAAAAAGCCCTTATGGATTTATTTAAAGAGGAGGGCCGGTTATACGAAAAAAAAAAAAAAAAGTCAGCAGCTGCAAACACTGCAGCTGCTGACTTAATCAACACACTCACCTGTCCAGGGCGCCCGCGATGTCGGCCGCCCGAGGCCGACCCGTCCCTCGGCTCTCGGGTCCCGGCGCCGCCATTCCTTGTAAGGGAAACAGGCAGTGGAGTCTTACGGCTTCACTGCCCGTTTCCTACTGCGCATGCGCGAGTCCCGCAGCTACTGCGCATGCGCGAGTCCCGCAGCGCTTTCTGAATGGGACGCGCTGTGTTCTGGAACACACAGTTCCCAGAACACAGCGCGACCCATTACCCAGAAGACGCCGCGACGAAGACAGAAGACAGAAGATCTCCGCGGAGGAGGAAGAGGAAGATTGGGAGAAAGTGCCTAGCAACAGGCATTTCTGGTAAGTAAAAAAAAATACTTTTTTTTCATTTTTTTTTTTTTATATTTTTTTGTAATTTTTAATATTTTTTTTGTTTTCAGGGTGGCCCTCCACTTTAACTTTTTTTTGGTTAATTCTCATTTAAGGGGGTGTGGCAGGAGCAGTGTCCTATACCTGCATACATTTGCTAGTAGGTGTCCCTCATTCCCATTTCAAAATGTTGGAAGGTATGTGAGTGTGTGGAGATTGCCATGGACTAGGAGAGGCGAGTGTGCAGAGGAAGCTATTGACTAGGAGAGGGGGTGTGCGGAGGAGGCTGTGGACTAGGATAGGGAAGTGTGTGGAGGAGACCTTGGGCTAGAAAGAGGAGTGCCTGGAGGAGGCCATAAACTTTGAGAGGGGGTGTGAGGACTGGGGGAGGCTGTGGACTAGGAGGCAGAGAACAGCACAAGTTCCTTACATTTCAGAAGTTTGGTATTGATTTGGACAGCCAAATACAGATGAGCACTTTGCATTTAAAGTAGAGCTGTGGTCTCCATTCTGCCTAATGTGCTAGGTACGGCACTGTGCTGCAGCACATATTTTTTTACTTGGAGGCCATAGTTATACTTTAAACACAGAGTGCTCATCTGTATTTGGCTGTCCAAATGAATACCAACTTCTGCAATGTCAGGAACTTGTGCTGTTCAAGAAGAAGTAAAGGCAAACATTTTTTTTAACAAAAAGCACACCCTGTAAGGCAAAGGCATAATGAGCTAGTATGCATAGCATACTAGCTCATCATGAATAACTTACCTGAGAACGAAGCCCCCGAAGCGGACCTCCGTATTCCTCTTCGCCGCTGCCATGTATCCCGGAGTGACTTCCGGGTCTCGCTGCTCCGGCGCTGTGATTCGCCGGAGCCGCGATGACGTCACTCCCGCGCATGCGCACGGGAGCCGACACTCGCGGGATTTTTTTAAACTATGGATGCCCCCCACTGAGACCATCGCCTGTGGAAGGGAATTCCACATACTTGCCGCTCTTACAGTAATTAACCCTCTGGATAGTGTAAGGTTAAAGCTCTTTTCTTCTAATTTTAATGAGTGGCCACATGTCTTGTTAAACTCCCTTCCGCAAAAAAGTTTTATCCCTATTGTTGGGTCACCAGTACGGTATTTATAAATTGAAATCATATCCACCCTCTTCTTCAGAGAGAATAAGTTCAGCGCTTGCAACCTTTCCTCCAGACCCTTTATTAGCTTTGTTGCCCTTCTTTGTACTCACTCCATTTCCAGTACATTCTTCCTGAGGACTGGTGCCCAGAACTGGACAGTATACTGCAGGTGCGGCCGGACCAGAGACTTGTAGAGTTGGAGAATTATAGTTTTATCTCTGGAGTTGATCCTCTTTTTAATGCATGCCAATATTCTGTTTGCTTTGTTAGCAGCAGCTTGGCATTGCATGCCATTGCTGAGCCTATCATCTACTAGGACCGCCAGGTCCTTTTCCATCCTAGATTCCCCCAGAGGTTCTCCCCCCCAGTGTATAGATTGCATTTATATTTTTGCCACCCAAATGCATTATTTTAAATTTTTCTACATTAAACCTCATTTGACATGTAGTTGTCCACCCCATTAATTTATGCAGATCTTTTTGCAAGGTTTCCACATCCTGTGGAGAAGTTTTTACCCTGCTTAGCTTAGTATCATCCGCAAATACAGAGATTGAACTGTTTACCCCATCCTCCAGGTTGTTTATGAACAAAATAAATATGTTTGGTCCCAGCACAGAACCCTGGGGGACCCCACTACCCACCCCTGACCATTCCGAGTACTCCCCATTTATCACCAACCAATGACCTCGCCCTTGTAGCCAGTTTTCAATCCATGTACTACTCACCCTATGGTACATGCCAACGGACCTTATTTTGTACAGTAAACGTTTATGGGGAACTGTGTCGAAATCACTTTTGCAAAATCCAGATACACCAGGTCTATGGGCCTACCTTTATATAGATGGCAACTCACCTCCTCATAGAAGGTTAATAGATTGGTTTGGCAAGAAGGAATCCATACTGATTACTGATAATGATACCGTTCTCTTTACTAAAATCTTGTACATATTCCCTTATTATCCTCTCCAAGAGCTTGCATATTATTGATGTTAGGCTAACTGGTCTGTAATTCCCAGGGATGTATTTTTGGCCCTTTTTAAATATTGGTGCTACATTGGCTTTTCTCCAATCTGCTGGTACTATTCCAGTCAGTAGACTATCAGTAAAAATTAGGAACAATGGTGTGGCAATTACTTGACTGAGTTCCCTAAGTACCCTAGGAGGCAAGCCATCTGTTCTTGGTGAATTTTTAATGTTAAGTTCCCCATGTCTAATTTTAATTCTGTCCTCTGTTGACCATGGAGGTGCTTCCTGTGATGTGTCATGAGGATAAACACTGCAGTTTTGGTTACTGATGCCCCCCGATTCCCTCGTGAAGGCTGAGGAGAAGAATAAATTCAATACCTTCCCCATCTCCCCATCCTTTGTAACCAGATGTCCTTCCTCATTCTTTATGGGGCCAATATGGTCCGTCCCTTCTTTTTTACTTTTTACATATGAAAAGTGATGGCCTGCTCCAAGGAAGAGATCCTCCACCTCTATTCACACTGTCGCTTACCAGATTTTAAGATCTCTTTTTAGGGAGATCTACACAGGCATGTAATCCTTTCACAGACAGGGGTTCACTTTAAGAATCTAGAGAGTGGCTCCCACGGAAACGTCACAGATGGTACCAGAGTTTTCTAGGCAATATTCCTCCCCCATGTGAAAAACAAGAATGCCTCCATAGTGTAATTCGTACACACAATTATTTATTAAAATAAAATAAAGAATTGCACTTACAAACGTATTCTTTCTCATAAGCGCTCTATTAAAATCAACAAGCCGGCCGGTTCAATTAGTCGCTGCCCATGTCTTCCAGGTCCAGCGCAGTACACGGTGACGTCAGCATGTCGCTCCTCCCTACGCCGTTTCATCACAACTGACGTCTTCCAGGGGCACGGGCGGCGTGCTGACACACCGCCATATAAACACAATTACACGCGGAAGTAAACACCCAGTGCTGAACTTTTAACTCACCACTTAGTCCAGTTTCACTTGGTTTAAGTTCCAGCAAGCTCAAAGATGAGCAGGCTCACAATGAGTTCTACAGAAATGTATATAGGCCTCAAGCACTTGTGAGCAATTAACCACTCCCCTTATGTGACAGTTTGTTAGAGTGGCCAAGCTTTCCATTCAATTTCTGTCAAAATTACAAAGCAATTAAAGACATAAAATGGTGTCTTCAAACGACAACAAGGAGATGTTATTACAGTTGCCTTGACTGAACATTGCTAAAAAATTTAATCGCTTTCAACATAGTTGCTGTATTTTTTATTTAATTTTTTTCAGTTTTTAATGTATCTCATAATAAATTGTATTAAGTCATTCAATGTATTGTGCAGATTTTGGAATCGATTCACCAATGGAACTCATGGGTGGTAGATTGCTTTCTTTCTAGCCAAGGAGATAATGGCTCTTAAATCTGAGAATGTCGCCCTTTATAGATTCGCAGTGGGCACGCCGATCTCCATATCAAATCCCTGCAGATTCAGTGTCTCTTTAACCACATTCCGACCGGGCCATAGCCGAAAAACGGCTACAGGATGGTCGGCTTATTCTGGGAGGGCGTCCATGGACATCCTCCCAGAATGTTGCTCTCACGCGCCCCCTGGGGCACACTCACGCAAACATCCATGACCGCCGTGTCCGGAAGACCAGGCGCATCACGGATCGCGATAGCGCCCGTTTACTACATGATCGCCTCGTCAAATGAGGGAGCGATCACTTGTAAACAAACCGGTGTCACGTCATGACGCAGGTTCCTCCCTCCCCCTCTCTGTACCAATCGGTACAGTGCGAGGGGAGAGGGGTAGAGATTGCAGCAGCTCTGTGGGCTGGATATGTAGTGCCCACAGCGCTGCTCAGTGACAATTCTCTGCATTACTCTGCCCATACTCTGCAACAGTGTGCAGTACTCTGCCAATACTCTGCAATACTGTGCAATACTCTGCCAATACTCTTCAATACTCTGCCAATACTCTGTAATACTGTGCAATACTGTGCAATACTCTGCAACTCTGCAATACTCTGCCAATACCCTAAAATACTCTGCAATACTCGCCAATACTCTTACAATACTCTGCCAATACTCGCCAAGACTCTGCCAATACTCTGCAATAAATTTTAACAGAAACAAAGAATTTTTATTAATTTTTTTAACGAATTTTCAGTCTTTTTTGATTTATAGCGCAAAAAAATAAAAACCCAGCAGTGATTAAATACCACCAAAAGAAAGCTCTATTTGTGGGGAAAAAAGGACAAAATATGGGTACAGTGTTGCATGACTGAGTAGTTGTCATTCAAAATGTGAGAGCACCGAAAGCTGAAAATTGGTCTGGTTAGGAAGGGAGTTTAAGTGCCCAGTGGTCAAGTGGTTAAAGTGTATGTAATAACAATACATTTCTCTCATGTGCCTACTTTAAGTCTATTAATAATAACCAATGTAAGCATTTTGTGGTTTTTATTATTAATTTAGAGCTGTGTCCTCTGCATACTTCCTGCATTATTCCTATTTTGTCCTTTTAGATCCTATGTAGGACAACAGAATAATTAGCTTTTATGTTGTAGAGATCTGAAAATGAGAAAGGTTGGGTAGCTTAGCAAAAGACACTGGGCAGGGCTAACACCATGCAGTCCATCTAAAGCCCAGTAAAGTGTCAAAGTAAAAAATAGTGAGCAGGCAGGATCTTTATTTCCAATTCCAAGTACTGTGGAGCGATTCATCCTCAAATTTCACAGCAGAAGCACTGAAAGGGGTTGTAAACCCTCGTGTTTTTTCACCTTAATGCATATGATGTAAAAAACACCTGGCTGTCACCGGCCCCCCAGCCCCAATCTTTTACTTACCTGAGTCCCTTCATCTCCTCGGAGGGGATGCGCTGTCCCTCTCTCCACAGGGTCCCGGCTCTTGATTAGATAGATTGATAGCAGCACAGCCATTGGCTTCCATTGCTGTCAATCAAATGCCGGGGGCGGGGCAGAGTCCGGAATTCGTGTCTATGGAAGCAAATGCTGGACTTGGAAGCGTGCCCGCAAGGTAACCCCCACAGGAGAGTGCTTCTCCTAGTGGGTTATCTGATGCAGGGAGGAGCCGCGAGTGCCACGGGGGATCCCAGAAGGCTGTTCGGGGCCACTGTGCAAAACAAGCTGCACAGTGGAGATAAGTATGATATGTTTGTTATTTAAAAAAAACAAAAAAAAACGATCCTTTACAATCACTTGAAGTCATTAACCGCGGTGCTCTGCATTCACATACAATGATGCAGAGAATAGTGATAATGATATTGTGTTGGCGACACTCTCTGCGTCACTGAAGATTGTACTACCAAAAAATGGAACCCAGTGGCTTTACGTGAATATGTGTAACTCACAATTGGAGATCAAACAAGCTCAAGTGGGGTGCAATGGTTCTAGTGAGTCTTCTCTAAACACAGACAGGGTGCTCCCATTAAACAGGGGACCTCAAGTTTTGAAGATACTTCTACAAAGTCCAAAAAAGCATCAGACAAATGGGCTGAAAGTCCAAAAATGTTTATAATTGGTGCTTTCTCAGCAAGACAATATAAAACATCTAACATGTTTCTGAGGTTCAAAGGTAGATAGAGGAGTTGGCTGTTTTATATGGTCTTGCTGAACGAACAACAGTATTAAAAGTTTTTGGACTCTCATCTCATTGGTATGGTGCTCTTTTTTGGACTTTGTATATCTGTGGCATTATGTGACTGGGTGGAATTGTTCTAAAACATTCTTCATTCAAACACATCTGAGTTGCCATGCCATTAGAATGGGAAAAAATCGGTGTTAAAAGTACATGTATATTTTCTTACAGGCATGTCAAAAACACACGTTACTGCATGCACATAGGTGTGAAAGGGTGCTCCTGCCACCTCATTTAAGGCTTGTGTACACGTGCCTCTGTCTGTTCTCAGTTGCTTTCCTTACTCATAAAAGTCAAGGCAAATGTAAAAGAATAGCCGCCCCTTCTGATATTGGAGAGAGGGACACATTTTTGCATAAAATATTTAGGCAGTTCAAACAGCCTTGTGCCCTCGATCAAAATGAAACCGGATAAAGTAAAAGGAAAGACTGGTCATCCATTTTTTCAGCATTTTACTTTTTCTTAATATTAGTATTAAATTAAAACTGTTTTTTTTAAAAAAATATTCTATTCAAATATGTTTCTTAAAGGGAGGCTCCAGGCTTCTTCAGAAAAAAAATAAAAGTCAGCAGCTACAAATACTGTAGCTGCTGACTTTTAATACAAGGACACTTACCTGTCCGGGGATCCAGTGATGTCCTCACCTGAACCGATTCCTCAATCATCTTCGGGTGCAGGTGCTGGCATTTCTAGTAAGGGAAAGAGGAAGTGAAGCCTTGTGGCTTCACAGCCTGTTTCTTACTGCACATTTGCGATCTGTGAATGGTCCCGTAGTCTTCTGGGACCTGTAATGTGTCCAAGAATACTGTGGGGGAAGGAGGAAGGAGGGGCCACAGCGATCTGAGCCAGAAGTGGGAGCAGGTACCTGTCAAAGCCAGATAACCGCTCCCTCCTCTCCCCAAAAAGTGCCGAATATGGCAGTGGAGGGTGCAAACAAATGAAGCTCGGCTTTAACTAAAAAATAGTGCGCTCTCCTCCAAATTGCAAGATTTTTTTTTATTTGCTGTGATCCACCTTCTTGGTAGAGTGGCTACAATTATTCTCCATGGACCCATTGTAAGTAAGAGCATAGCCACCTTCTCTTGCTCATTCCTGACATGGACTATTGGATTTGTAGTGTGCATAGAACAGTGTATATGACCGCAACTAACATGCACTGCTCATTCCAAGCACAAGTGAGAGAAGAAGGGGAAGGAGCCAGAAAACACAGTAATGCCTTGTACACACGGTCGGACATTCCGACAACAAAATCCGTCTGATTTTTTCCAACGGATTTTGTCCTAAACTGGTGTTGCATACACACGGTCGGACAAAGCTGTCGGAAAATCTGATCGTTCGGAACGTGATGACATTCGTTCGTTACGACGGGACTATGTTGAGGCTAGTAGCCAATAGCTTTGGTCTCGTAATTTGATCTGCGCATGCGTGGCATTTTGTCTGATCGGAATTCTCTACAAACGATCGGAAAAAGTCTGATCTGATTTTTTTGATGGAAAATTTGAAATCCTGCGCTCCAATTTTTTTCCGTCTGAATTTCCGACGCAAAAAGTCCGACAATATAATCCGATCAGACCTTTTCCATCGGAATTTCCGACCATGTGCAAGGCATAAGACATGATTTCATGAAAAACAGATTACAGGGCCAGTAAAGTAGAACTATAGGAAACATTTTTTTTTTTTTCATTTTGGATAAGGTAAGGGAGGGTTACAACCCCTAATGCAGGGGTGGACTGAATGGCTGGTCACTTCAGGCCATGGTCCAAGTGCCACCTGCTGCAACACTGGTTCGGGGGCTAGGGCCAAAAACTTGTGGCCGCAGGTCTCCCGGGGACCATCTTTTGGGGCCCGCCCCACCACAGCACTGCTTTGGATGGTAAGGGGGAGGGCAAGCTCTGCCAGATCAGACAAAGCAGGGATCTTCCGCTTACCCGGCGACCGCTGTCATCCAATGACTCGTCTCCTGCACGGGCTCCCTTGATACACGTCACACTGGACCAATGCCGGGATGTGTGATGTCTATCCAAGGAGGTGGGACATCCAATGACAGCAGCCTGCCCAGTGTCACAGCGGGGATACCCACTCTGTGAGATCTGGCGGCTCTCCTCTCTAACCCCCATGCACTGATCAGGCTGCATTGAGGGGCATTGGTAAGGCTGCATTCAGTGGCACTGGTGAGGCTGCATTCAGTGGCACTGGTGAGGCTGCATTCAGTGGCACTGGTGAGGCTGCATTCAGTGGCACTGGTGAGGCTGCATTGAGGGGCACTGGTGAGGCTGAAATGATGGGCACTGATCAGGCTGCATTGAGGAGCACTGATCAGGCTGCATTGAGGGGTACTGCTGATGCTTCATTGAGGGGCACTGGTGAGGCTGCAATAATGGTCACTGGTGAAGCTGCAATGATGGGCATTGATCAGGCTGCACTGATGGGCACTGGTGAGGCTGCACTGAGGGGCACTGGTGAGGCGGAATTAATGGGCACTGGTGAGGCTGCATTGAGAGGCACTAGTGAGGCTGCATTAATGGGCATTGGTGAAGCTGCATTGAGGGGCACTGGTGAAACTGCATTGATGGGCACTGGTGAGGCTGCATTAATGGGCACTGATCAGGCTGCAATGATGGGCACTGGTGAGGCTGCACTGAGGGGCACTGGTGAGGCGGAATTAATGGGCACTGGTGAGGCTGCATTGAGAGGCACTAGTGAGGCTGCATTAATGGGCATTGGTGAAGCTGCATTGAGGGGCACTGGTGAAACTGCATTGATGGGCACTGGTGAGGCTGCATTAATGGGCACTGATCAGGCTGCAATTATGGGCACTGATCAGTCTGAATTGAGTGACACTGGTGATGCTGCAATGAGGGGCACTGGTGAGGTAACATTGATGGGCACTGGTGAGGCAGCACGTCATCAATCTCTGACAGTTTTCTATAGTATCATATTCATTGAATATTATGTATGGCCCTTAGGAGCTTTCAGGGGCCGCACATGATGGCCCATGTATCAAGTAACTTGACCAGCCCTGATCTAAAGGATGGATAAAAAGTTTAGTATAACCTTGGAAACAGTGGTGGCTAGTGCTCAAAATTTTTGGGGGGCTCAAACAAACTGAAAAAACTTTGAAAAAAAACCCATCAATTTCAGCCACTATGCCCATCAAACGCAGCCACTGTGCCATCAAGCACAGCCACTGTACCATCAAATGCAGCTACTGTGCCAAACGCTGCCACTGTGCCCATCAAATGCAGCCACTATGCCATCAAATGCAGCTACTGTGCCAAACGCTGCCACTGTGCCCATCAAATGCTGCCACTATGAAATCAAATGCGCCCACTGTGCCATCAAACGCAGCTTCTGTGCCAAACGCTGCCACTGTGCCCATCAAATGCTGCCAGTGTGCCCATCATATGCTGCCAGTGTGCCCAACTGCCCATCATATGCTGCCAGTGTGCCCATGAAACTCTGCCAGTGTGCCCAACCGTGGGCCAAACTGGCGCAGCGGGTGACGGCAACAAGCAGGGTCCTTCATGCGTCTCCTCCCTCCTGACAGGTGTCCTTTAGCGGTGCCTGTCGTTTCAGCCAATCAGGTAACAGGTAACAGACCTGAGCACCTGATTGGTGGTTCAGTTTTAGGAAAGCGAATAGTCTTTCGCTTTCCTAACACAGATGAGTGGACTGCGAGCAGTTCACCTATTTTGCAGCCTTACTTACCAGCTCTGCTCGGGCCATGCATTCCACTGAGCTTCTGACAGCACAGGGAAACCGGAAGTAACGTCTTAACCCCAAGAACAAAGCACCAGTGGAAGTTGTTTGGCACGATGGAATGCGCTACAAAGCAGGTAAATACCCTGCGAATGAAGGGCCTTGTCTGCAATCTCGTGATTGCTTGGATGTGGCACTTCCCATAATGCACTGTGTCCAGGCGCCCCAACATAGTGCACTTAAAGGAAATTTTTTTCTTTAAGGGCCTTTTTAAGAAATTTTTTTTATTTATTTTATAAAAATGTTTTTACTGCTGAGGGGGGCAGCGCCCGTGCGCCCCCTATGGACAGGCCGCCACTGCTTGGGAATGAAGCAATACATTTATTTAGATCTTAATTAAACCAGAGCTGAAAAAAGGGTAAATTCACCCTTAGAGAAAAATCTGTAAGATAAACTTACACAGGACCCCCCCCCCCCCCCCCCAGTCCTGCTGACCTGGATCACGGCAATCTCCCTTTCTGAGCTCCGCCAGTATATCCGCGTCAGGGCTCAGAAATCCCCCGCAGCTGAATCTCCAAAACGTACCCAGTCAGGAGGGACATTTCGGAGCATTCTAAACGGCTGGCGCCATCACATGGGTGGCGCCGACCAATCAGAAGCACCATAGAATGTCCTGTCAGCTGGGAAGAAGACGCGTGGATGCCAAGGAGATTTCTAAGCCCCGGGCTCCTGATGCGAATATACTGGGGCTCAGAACGGCAGATTACTAGGATCCAGGTCAGCAGGACTGGGGGGATGAGGAGGGGGTCCTGTCTAAATTCATCTTACAGATTTTTCTGTAAAGGTGAACTTACCCTTTAAGGTGGAATAAGGGACAGAGGTACCTAATCAGTGACAGTCTCTCTTCATCATGGGCGGCTGGGAGATATGTTAAAAGAAGCTCACAGCAGCTCAGAGGATGCATGAATCAGCTCATAAATCAGCTCATAAATCAGCTCTCCTGTGCTTGACTTGCATCTGATTGTGAAGCCCTGTACACCGGGCCTGTTCACACCATAGCACACGCCATGGCACACGCCATGGCATGCCTTTTAAACTTGTGTTGAAATACATGTGCTTTTTACATGAGTTACAGTGTGTTTTAAAAGCCAGTTCACACCAAAACGCGATGCAGGAAACCCACATTCCATGAGCATTTCCAGCACCGTGTTCAAAACGCACCGAACTTGCAATCTGCGGCGGGGGGGGGAGAGTCAGTGTTAACTTAATGACACCACAAATACAGGTCACAAACGCAGTGCATTTGCCTGTAGTGGATCGCATAGTACAGAAGTACCATACGATCCACTAGTTGTGTGTTTTGTAACTGCTTCCCGCCAACGCCATTGTAAAATGACAGACGGGTGGGAACCCTATTGTTCTGGGAGAACGTCATTTGACGTCCTCCCTGGAACGCTCCTCACACGGCCACTCCGGCATGATCTGTCACCCGCTGCATCCACCAGACCCAGAAAATGACTGATCACTACACTGCCCGACTGCCAGTGTCATGTGATCGGTGTGGCCAATCACAGCAGACCACATGACAATTGTAAACAATAATTGGCTTCCTTTCATGACATTCATTGTATACCATTGTATTGCTAGTTGTGATTGGTCACAGTGATTACATGGTACAGACAGGGTCAATCACAGCCCATTTGCACCATGTGATTAGATGTGACCAATCACAGTGTCTACACGCTATCATTTAGTAAAAATATTTGCTTATAGCAGTGAAATTTACTGCTATAAGTAAGTATAGTAAGTAAGTAAATAAGTAAGTATAGTATAGTAAAAAGTATGTAAAAATTAAAAAAAACCCTGATTAACTCCCCAGAGTGGTACAGTGCTACTTTAGTAACACTGTATTGATCTTGTCACAGTATGTAAAAAAAAAATGTTAACAAAAAAAAAAAAAGAAGAAACAATATTTTTAAAAATGTTTAAAAAAATTATTCAGTTTCAGTAGGGTGTACAGTGCATCCGGAAAGTATTCACAGTGCTTCATTTTTTCCACATTTTGTTATGTTACAGCCTTATTGCATGATGATGAATTAAATTCATTATTTTCCTCAAAATCCTACAAACAATACCCCATAATGACAACATGAAAGGTGTTTGTTTGAAATCTTTGCAAATTTATTCAAAATAAAAAAACAAATCACATGTACATTATTGAGCAAAGGCTGTGAACACTTCTTTGTTGAAACACCTTTGGCACCAATTACAACCTCAAGTCTTTTTTAGTATGATGCTTCAAGCTTGGCACCTATTTTTGGCACTTTCTCCCATTCTTCTTTGCAGATAAAAGAAAGGTCTGGTGACACCTCCATCCTTAATAGTACAATAAAAGCAAAGATATCGCCCTTTGGGACTTTATATGAGGTGTGCACAATAGGCTGATGAAATTGACAAATATAAATACAATAAAAATATTTATTGCAGAAATGATCACACAGAAAAGAGTGGCATAAACAAAGGCAAAGCCGATACAATTTGTACAGGGTTAAAGATTGCATTGCATTAGAAATACATGAGTATACATAACATCTAAAACACCCGATGTGTGACTCGCTCTTCAGGGGTGGATGCATGCAGGATATATATGGAAATGAATGACCAAAAGGGTAATTTCACACATGAATAAATGATGGACAAACGGTAAGAGGGGCCTTACAGAAAAAAAAACAAAAAACAACCCCGTACTCACCAATTGGCAAGGCCTAGGTGCCTGTGACTATGTTCCTCCTCTCTTTCCCAGATGCATTAAGAGGCTGCAGGAGGAAGATGGAGAGATTGATTCTTCTATATCCTCCAATCCCCCATTCGGCTACTTTCTGATGCCCCTCTTGTGCTCTCTGCCCCCCCCGGCTCTCAGGTCCCCCCATGTGCTCTCCACCCCCCAGTGCTCTCTCATACCCCTGGGTACTCAGGTCCCCCCATGTGCTCTCCACCCTCTCAGTGCTCTCTGACCCCCCTGAGCTCTAAGGTCCCTCATGTTCTCTCCACTCCTCAAGTGCTGTCTGACCCCCCGGGGCTCCCAGGTCCCCCCCATGTGCTCTCCACCCTCCAGTGCTCACTGACCCCCCCCCCCCGTGCTCTCAGGTCCACCAATGTGCTCTCCACCCCCCCAGTGCTCTCAACCCCCCCAGTGCTCTTTGACCCCCTGGGCTCTCAGGTCCCCCCATGTGCTCTCCACCTCCACAGTGCTCTCTGCCCCCCCCCAGTGCTCTCTGATCCCCTGGGCTCTCAGGTCCCCCCATGTGCTCTCCCCCCAGTGCTCTCTGACCCCCCCTTGGCTCTCAGGTCCCCCCATGTGCTCTCCCCCCAGTGCTCTCTGACCCCCCTTGGCTCTCAGGTCCCCCCCAGTGCTCTCTGACCTCCCTGGGCTCTCAGGTCCCCCCCCCAATGTGCTCTCCACCCCACCCCCATTGCTCTCTGACCTCCCCCGGGCTCTCGGGACCCCCCATGTGCTCTCCACCACACCCCCAGTGCTCTCTGACCCCCCAGGGCTCTCAGGTCCCCCCCATGTGCTCTCCACCCCCAGTGCTCTGATTCCCCCCTTGCACTCCAGCTCCCCCCAGTGCTCTCAGCACCCCCCCCCATGCTCTCAGCTCCCCCATGTGTTCCTTCCACCCATGTGCTCTCCACCCTGTGCTCTCCAGCCCCCCTGTGTTCTTCGCGCCCCCTGGTGCTCTCTGCCCCCCCCCCCATGCTCTTAATCCCCCTAGTCCTGTGCTCTCAGACTCCCCAAAGTGCTCTACAGCCCACCTAGTGTTCTACAGCCCCCCATTCTCTCTACCTCCGTGCTCTCCAGCCAGCCCCCCATGCTCACCAGCCCCCCACGGTGCCCTACGTTTGCCAGACCCCCTTATGCTCTCTGCCACCCCCTCGTGCTCTCCACCCCCTCAATCATATACAACCCCCCCCCCCCCCACTCTGTGCTCTTTCTCAGTTCCCCCTCGCCTCCATTAGGATGGAGCTTGGGGAAGGGGCCGGTCAATATGTCTTGGGCTGCTCAGTCTAAAATGTCCATGCTTATTTTTTCTCCCAGTCCGAGCCTGTGCGGGACTTCCACTTTTGGGTGGAACTCCACTTTAAAGTAATGCAGTTCCCTATCACAAAAAAATGACCTGGTCAGGAAGGGGGGTTACATTTTCCAGAGGTCAAGTGGACAAGGACATTCTTTCCAAATAAAGGACAACTGGTAGCTAGGGTAAGAAAAGCTTGCAGCAGCTTATAGGTGGACTCACGCAACCTGTAAGCAGCTCAGACACAAGTCCAATCACCTAGAAGCATGGTGTAGGGGGCTGTGGGTGAGGCTGCAGCTCCTGTACACCAAGTGCCTCCTCTGTCCCTGGAAACAGGAGCTGCAGCCTCACATTGGAGGATTTGTGCTACCTGAGGCCATAGACAGAGATCCTCCCCTGGAAGCCTGCCCAGACCTCTGCATTGTATGAGCCCCTCCCTGGGATGGAGATCACTCGCTGCTCATACAGGACACAGTGAGGAGTGAGGAGTGGAAGAGGAGTGAGGACTAGTGAAGAGTGGGCTGGGCAGAGAACCCTGAAGAAGAGAAGAGAGCTGGCAGGCAAGACTCGGGTAGTCAGGCAGGGCGGGGTGTGTGACATATAAAGAGCCCGATCCCTCCAGAGAACAAGGCTTGCATTGAGCGGAGGGGACTGGAAAGGGCGCAAGGAGGGAGGGGGACCCGGATAAAAAGAAGAAGCGGAGGGGGGAGGAAGTCAGCGTGAGAACTAAGAGAGAGAGCGGAGCCACCACCTCCACCACCAGCACCTTCACCTCCACCACCAGCACCTTCACCTCCACCACCACCACCACCAGCACCTCCACCACCAGCATGTCTACCGCCCGGCTCTACCTGTACTGTGCCGCGCTCCTCTCCGCGACACTCATCGCCGCCTTCAACCTGGATACCGACAATGCCATCTCCAAAGGAGGAGAGCCCGGGAGCTTGTTCGGCTTCTCCCTCGCCATGCACTGGCAGCTGCAACCCCAGGACCGGAGACTGTAAGTTCACCACCCATAGACGGCTCAGGTGTCGGAGGAGATCCGGACAAAGTTCATCGCTTTGCTGCTTCTCTATAGATCCTTCCATTACTGACAGCTAGAGCTGCTGCATAACTTCTTTACCTAGATCTAGAGTGTGAAGGACAGGGGGATTGTTGGCACAGTGGTTGGCAAGTGGCAGTGCAATGGCTGTATAGATAAATCGATTATAAACCCGACAATTTCATATTTTGCAGTTTAGCAATAATTAGATGTGATGGCTGCATTCCTTTTCTTTTTTTAGGCTTTGTTATCGTTATTGTCATCTGATGATCCGGCCAGTAACAAGTTTCCAGTCTTAGGAGGTCTCCAATCTGCACAGAGGAGCAATGGAGGCACCCATTGTTAGTGTGTAGCAGATTTAGATGGACTTGACTAACAAATTCTGTTTGTGTTTTTGAAAGGAGCTCTTTGATAGAAGAAAACTCTAAATGCCTGTACAAAAAAAGTCTATATCAGGGGTGTCCAAACTTTTCAAACAAGGGGCCAGTTTACTGCCCTTCAGACTTTAGGGGGCCGGACTGTGGCCAACCGGAGAAATAATGCCACATCTTTAGTGGGAGGAATAACGCCCCATCATTGGTGTAAGTGGAAGGAATAGTGTCCCATTATTGGTATCACTGGAAGGAATAGTGCCCTGTTATTGGTGTCAGTGGAAGGAATAGTGGCCGTTATTGGTGTCAGTGGAAGGAAAAGTGCCCCGTTGTTGGTGTCAGTGGAAGGAATTGTGCCCCGTTATTGGTGTCAGTGGAAGGAATCGTGCCCCATCATTGATGTCAGTGGAAGGAATAATTCCCTATAATTGGTGTCAGTGGAAGGAATAATGCCCCATCATTGGTGTCAGTGGAAGAAATAGTGCCCCATCATTGGTGTCAGTGGAAGGAATAATGCCCATTATTGGTGACAGTGGAAGGAATAGTGCCCCCTTATTGGTGTCAGTGGAAGGAATAGTGCCCCATCATTGGTGTCAGTGGATGGAATAATGCCCCATCATTGGTGTCAGTGGAAGGAATAGTGCCCCATTATTGGTGTCAATGGAAGAATAGTGCCCCATCATTGGTGTCAGTGGGGGGAAGGATTCCCATCATTGGTATTAGTGGGAGGAAATGTTCTCCATTGTTGGTGTCAGTGGCAAGAATTATCCTCTCATTGTTGGTATCAGTAAGTGGAATAGTGCCCCAAAGGCCAGATAAAAGCACGCAAAGGGCCGCAGTTTGGAGACTACATTTCTATATGAGTGTTTTTTCTGCCAAAGGAACACTAGTAGAATTTTGTAACAACATTTTATGTTGTAAGAATGTTCATTCACCTTTCTAATCATCGGTGGGGTCAACTTTCATTTTCAACAACAGTGATGCAGGGTGGAAATATTTCTCAAATGTATAAATTTGTACGGCTCGGTTCACATTTATGCAAATCGGTGAATTGTGAACTGCATTCGATTCCCATGACGTGAACAGAACATCTTTCAATGGGGCTGGATTCCATATGTCCGGGTGTCCGCAGTCCATCTTTAAAAAGAGTCCTGTGCGTTTTTCAGTCCGGTTCACGTTGCACAGCTAAACCAGTGAACAAAACCACACAGGACTACTTTTAAAAACTGCGCTGAAGCCGTGGCCAGACATATGTGGATCCTGGATTTGAATGGTTTATATCAGTGTCTTGTATGAGGTGGTTGTTAGACTCTGGTACTCAGGACACGTGTCCCAGGATTTCTGCTGTTTCCCGGTCTCCTCTGAGATATGGAGATAATACATTTTATGCATAATCTAGTTATGGGACATTGCATAATTTTACAGAAAAATTGAGAATTTATCTTCTTTTCCAGTCGCCTAAGGCCTCTTTCACACAGGGCGGATCAGTAATGATCCACCCCGTGATGATCCGCTGGTGTGGTTTTTTTTCGTTTGGTAAAGTCCATTCATTCTAAAATCAAATGTTACAAGCAGTTGAAATCTTGAATTGCTTTCAAACGCCGTTCATGTGGACTGAGAATTTTTGGGCAAATTTTCGTTCAAAATTCTACTAGTGTATACCTAGCTTTACACTTTTAAAAATGTTTTCCTTTTGAGATAAATTAATAAAAGTTGACTATTGTAGGCGCCCCGTCAGTGGTAAATGGTGTCTCAACCCTCTAACTGCCACTTTATATGGACAGTTGGTCTGGTAAAGGAAGTTGGAAAATAACAGACTTACTGGTTAGATCACTAGGTGAAAATAAAAGAAAAAAGAAAACAAATGCAGCCACCACATCTGAGGATTGATAGACTACTATATATAAGATGTTTGTTTTCGGGTTTAGTACCACTGAAATAGAGGCATTGCATGATGGGCAATTGCGTTTCCCCTGATTTGATGGGTTTATATCAGTGTCTTTTGCGGAGTGGTTGTTAGACTCTGGTACTCAGGGTAAGTGTCCCAGGTCTTCTGCTGAGTGTACTTGTGGTCTCCTGTGAAATATGGAGATAATACATTTTATGCATAATCCAGTTATGTAACATAGTATATTTTAACTTCTTTTCCATCCTTCTCTTATTGTTTTTTTTTTTTTTTTTATTCTAAACAGTAATACATTTTTTATTTTATTTTATCCATGTCATCACAATGTGACATTCATTTTTGTTCAGTTAAAAAGATTATATTAGTTTTAAGACTCATATTAGACCCAAGCTAGCCATCATAGTATTTCACCAGCCCCTCAGCATTTTTAATCTGTATTCCCAGAGATGCCCCCCGAGTCCTAGAACCATAGAAGCATCCCTGGTCTTGTGCACTCAGGTTGGGTTTACACGAATGCGATGCCAGACATCGCATGTGATTTGCACCATATTGCTGTGCACATCACATGCGATTGTCTGTGCAATGCAAATTCAGCCATACAGTTTGTATGGCTGAAATCGCTTCGCATTCGGACTAAAATGGTGCAGGACCCTTTTTTTGGACCGCACTGGAATCGGATTGCATCGGTGTTCAGACTCATGCTATCCGATTGCCCTCTGATTTCACATTTCACCCTGCGTTCTGCAAACTAATTTGGGGGTGTCATTAACTGCACATTGACACGCGCATTCGCAGAGAACAGTGTAAACTGCCTGCGAGTCAGATGTGGGAACCCATGCAGGAATCACTGTTGGTCCCACATCACTGTGAACCCAGCCTTAAAGTGAATCTGCCATGAAAGTATATGGAGGGCGCCATTGCTTGGGAACGTTAGTTCCCTGGCTGCCATGCTGATGCTTTTCTGAGCCCCTGATACAGAATATGTATAGAGATGAGGAACTCTGACAGTCATTTACAGTTCATCAATGACACAAAAGTATTTTCAAAACTATAGTAACCCTTACACACGACCGGACTTTTCAACAGCAAAGGTCCGATGAAACGAATCCACCGGACAATTCGATCGTGTGGGGGCTTCATCAGACCTTTGCTGTCTAAAAATCAGATGGACTTTAGATTTAGAACATGTTTCAAATCTTTCCAACAGACTCGAGTCCAGTTGAAAAATACGTTTGTCTGTGTGCTAGTCCGACGGATGAAAACCGACGCTAGGGCAGCTATTGGCTACTGGCTATAAATTTCCTTATTCTAGTCCAGTCATATGTCATTACATTCAAATCCATCAGACTTTGGAGTGATTGTGTGTGGCCAAGTCCGTTAGTTCGGAAAGTCCGTCAGAACTCCGCTGAAAAGTTAGTCGGGAAGACCGTTGGGCCTAGTCTGCCGGAAAGACCGGTTGTGTGTACACGGCATTACAGGTATCCTCTCATCCTGTAACTGGACAGTGAAAGGAGAAGCAGTAGACTGATGAGCTCTTCTCTCTGTTACCCTCTTCTCTACCACTGTCAGCATGCTCCTAGCAGTGCAGAACAACTGATTGGCTTCCTGTGATGCTTCTTCTTCACCAGCCTGAGCTCTGCTTTTATTAATGAAAACATCATTGTACAATATATCTGCCTGGAGTTCAGATTTAAGAAGGAGGTGCTTGTTTGTCCCAAGCAATGAGTGTTTCTATTCCATGGCTATAGTACAGGTTACACAATGAAATGTAGGATTTGGCTGGCTGCTGGTGAAGGTTGCATGGGGCGGTTTGCAGTGGCTGCAAGGTTATACTTAGTACAGAATATGTCAGACAATGTATTACTTATGAGGAATTGAGACGTTATCTTCCACTGGAGGCTTTCTGTGAGCTCTCCTGCACAGGTCGAATGTAACTGCTTTATTGTGGATCTTGTGTTTGAACATACGCCTTACATGCTGCTCAGTGAACTTTGAAACCTGTAGATGTTAGGTAAATGATTAAGCTAATAAGTCATCTATGTGTTGCGCCCTTGCAGCCTTCTTGATTTTTACCGCAGACAGGATATGTCGTAGCAAATGAACAATTTACTACAAGACAATAAAGTGCCAGTCACTCAGAATTGTTATAAAATTACATAGAAACATAAAAAGTGGCATTCAATTTAAACATAAATGTAAAGTTAAATGTTAACTCAGGGTCCGTTCACACAGGGGCGACCCGTCAGGCGACTTAGCCGCCTGACAAGTCGCGTCCCGCTCTATGCAATGGAACCGTTCTAATCGGAGCGACTCAAGTCGCTTCCGACTTAGAAAAAGGTTCCTGTACGACTTTTGGGGCGACTTGCATTGACTTCTATACAGAAGTCATTTCACAAGCCGCCGCTAAAGTCGGATCCCGGTCGCCTGAGGCAGTCGCGCTGCAAGTCGTGCTGCCTTAGTGTGAACGGGCTCTAAATGTACAGTTAAATGTAAAATGTTGGGCACAGGTTCTTAATTAGTTTTACTTCTGCGCTAATTGGAAAAAGAAAATCAGATTTTCTGCATATGATAAAATATGTATAATACAGAATAAGTATTTTTAGCCAATACATTTTAAATAGCTTGGAACCAGTTAGAATGTACTGAGAATGAATGTGTCAGGAGTACCTGACCTAAGGTCTCATTCAGGTCAACGCCATACCATATAAAAGTCCAAAATGCAGTGCTTAAAATCGCATCAAAGCGCTTTCATTAAAAGGTAGATAATACGAAGGGCCCTTAACCAGCTTCTGTGTGTATGGAAAAGCACACCGCACCCAACTGAATCCAATCTACTTACCAGAAGGAAATGATATAAAGGCACATAATCATCAATCCCAGGAAATCATGGTGTCACTCTCCAGATGATACAAGTAGAGCAGCAAGGAAGGGTCCAATGTCAGATAGTGTATATATATATATATATATTTTTATTATTTGATGATCAACAAACTGTGCTGTCTGCCCTTACTTATTTTTGTTATTATTGTTAGCGCAGATACCCACCACCCCTTCGTTTAAACTACTATGCCATACAATGACTGTGTCAGAAGTACCTGACCTAAGGCCTCATTCAGATCTATCCCATACACTGAATGTGTCAGAAGTACCTGGCCTAAGGCCACATTCGTGTCTATGCCATACAATGAATGTGTCAGAAGTACCTGACCTAAGGCCTCATTCAGATCTATGCCATACAATGAATGTGTCAGGAGTACCTGACCTAAGGCCTCATTCAGATCTATGCCATACAATGGATGTGTCAATAGTGTGATTCGTGTTTGAATCACATGCGGTTTCACTATGACAAGCCTGGATTCACACAAAAGTGGTGGAGGAAACCACCTGCGATTTGGACGGGAATTGCACAATATTCCTGTTCAAATCACATGCGACTCTTTGAAGTGTGATTTGAGCCCATTCAGTTTGTATGGGCTCAAATCACACCGCAGCAGTATCAATTTTAGGTATCCAGAGCATGTGCATGCATACGAGTTTGCATGCAAATACTCAGTATCGGCACTAATCCCAATACCGGTGTCAGTGCAACCCTAGAGTTTAGCACTGATGCATGAGGCTTCAGCATTAGGGTGCAGGTGCACCATCCAGCCCCGCTGCTGGCAGCTGTTAAACTATATGTGAGGCTGCCAACTGTTGCTGCTGGATGGCACACCAAGTGCTGCTAATGTTTAATGCAGTATCGAGAGACAAAGGCTCAGAACACAAGAAATCTGCATTCCAGGCATTCATCCCTTAGGCACATGCTGCCCTAAAGGCTGGTAGCAGCTGTCAGACTCTCTAATACAGCCATTCTCAACCAGGGTTTCGTGGAACCCTGTGGTTCCTCCAGAGGTTGCTAGGGGTTCCTTGAGCTGTGGCCGATGAACCACCTTTTTTTTTGGTGCCTACAGAGTTTAAGGTTCAGCATCACTTAGCAAAGCCAGCAGCATGACACCAAATATCTTTTCAGCTGTCTTTAAGGGTGGCATTCTGAGCACCACTTTAAGTGGGACATTCTTCCTATTGGCCACCAGTATAATGGGCATTGTTCCTATTGACCCCTGTTAAATTGGTTTTAGTAAGGGTTGCTCAAGACCTGAAAATTATTTTTGGGGTTCCTCTAGGGTTAAAAGGTTGAGAAAGGCTGCGCTAATAGTTTAACAGGTAGCTGACAGTGGGGCTGGCCACCATGTGTGCATGCGACCTAAAACACGTTATATGTCTAAAACATGGTAGCAAGGCTCTTCATGGTAAATCGTGCACTACAAACATGTAATAATACTCAGTGAATGGAGCCAGACCCCTATTCACACCTGGGAGATTTGAAGCCCGTTTCCCCGAAGTGTTTTACTCCCATTATATTTAGTGGTGTTCTTCACACCGGGGTATTGTGCCACTTGAGCTTGCCTCTTAAACTTTAGTACATGAACTTCTTTGGGGCAGAGGTATGTGTCTTTGGTTTCTAGAGCAAAAGAATGTCACCAGCACACCAAGGACCTCCGAAATGGGTCCTAAGCTTTAATCAGCAATCACATCGTTACAGCAGATTGCAACGGTTAAGAGCCACACAGGACCCGTTCATCAGTCACACGCCTGATGAAGGTTTCCTGCGTGGCTTTGAAACGTTGCAATCTGCTTAGGACCCATTTTGGAGGTCCTTGGTGTGCCAGTAACATTCTTTTGCTCTGACTTGACATGGTTCAAGCCGGTGGTTGTTTCAGCACCCACATATATGCTCAGCCATTTTTATAGGAACGTGTTCGGTGGGAATAGTGCGTTCAAAGTTTTGGTTTCTAGAGACTTCAATGACAGCACTTAAACAATACGCGTAATACACATTTTTAGCACAATTTTTTTTCTTCTTCTTCTCTCCTGGTAACTAGCTTTCTATTGACTACAATGAAAATGCTCAAGACTGAAAATATCCATAAATGTGCATATACACACAGCAGAAGCTCAAGCATGAACTTGGCTATACTTGGTAAACAAGGGGTGCAAGAGATGACATGACATTGATTTAGGGCATGTTGGCACTTGTAGTTCCCCTGCAGTCGCAAAGCTGTAGGTTTGCGTTTTATGGAGAAAGGATGATAACTGAAGGATGAGGATTCAGCATGCAGGCATAGCCGCCTCTCAGAAGATCTATCTGTTGATAAACCATCAGCGGTTGAGGCACCACATGTCTCAGATTGCCAGGCAGTGCCTCTGGAGCAGTGGTGCACCAACAGGGGAACCTCATGTACTAGAGATTGGCTGACAGTGGTTCATCTTTTTCCAGCACATTGTAGAAGAGTAAATATCATCATAAAATGTTAGCTAGAGAAAAAATGAAACATATAAACATAAGATTTGTTACATTGTGTGTGGCATTTGTACATGACTGTTTTTTAAATAGAACTAAACACTAACTGGATATTTAGTTTACTGAAGCAATTTTTATAAATAATTGCCTTGTTTTTTTTCCAGAATATATTTTACACTAGGTCCACACTGTAGCCAGTCCAGGAAATCGTGTAAATTGTCTGCGTTCCCTGACCTGCAGACAACCTCAGGGAAAACATACTGTCCTTAACTGCACCAGAGAAGGCATCAAACCACATGATGCCAGAGAATGATCAGGGACTTTTTCCCTGCATTTCCCGCAGGTACAGCATCCCATTCAAATGAATAGACTGCTATGCCTGCGCAAAACACGAGCTGCGTCACCTAGTGAACCTAGGTATACCAGTTTTCCTTTTTTTGCACTTCAGTGCTGCAGATCTCCTCCAGCTTTTTTCAGCCACTTCTGGTCTATATGTACTCACTTCAATGTCAGCTGTACATCAGTGCTCTGGACCAGATTCCTGATAGTGTCAGCAATGGGCCATGCATGTGCAGTGTGTGTTGGCATGGTCATTTGTAGTCTCGCCCAGGGACACATGCGACAGGGTGACAATGTAGGCACACAAGTGGGAGACAGATGTTATTCCATAACAGGAACTGCCTGAAGAAGGAAATTCATGTCAGGATCACCAGGTATTTTTTTTTCAAGTTGCCTTCAGACTTTGGCCTTTGGTTGAAGTGCATGCATGCTATTATTTGGTATTTAGCTGGTAATGTGCTTTGTGATAATGTGCTCAGTGGTCCCTTTGGGCTCTCAAGAGTGATCGACATTTAGATTGTTTTTCAGAGGGCATTTCACAGGAGTTGACGAGGCATTATATCGCTTTCTCATCTTCTTGTTTAACCCAGTAGTGCTGCACTACCGTGCCGCAGTTGCATGCATTGTAATTGGTTGTGGTGCAGTCTCATTGAACTCAATACATGAGTTTGCTAGATGGTACCACACTACTCGTTTTTTTTTGTTCTACTCAGCGGGTCAAACAGAAATAAAATCACAGCTCAGGTCAGAGCCACTGTACTAACAATCTGATGTTAGTACAACTATCTCCCCTGCTCTGCTATTGTGTTCTGACAGAGGGACAGCCCCCCCACCAGAACACTCCGGTCAGCCATTGGCTGAGAGTGCTGATTGGGAGCCGGTCGGCAGACTGTTTTCAATCATGATCCTTCAACAAACCGGCTGCCATACACACGGGCCGAATGAACCGGCTGATGTCACCCAACATTCAAGCTGGTGTGTACTAAAAACACACCTCAACCGCCTGGTTTTACTGCACTAACAACATCCATGTTTAAGGGGCCTAAAGCAGCTCATTCGTTTATTATAGGTACTTATATAGTGCAGTCAATTTTACACAGTGCTGTACATTTATATTAAACATTCACATCAGTACCTGCCCTCAAGGAACTTACAATCCAAGGTCCTTGACTCACATTCATAGAGTACATACTAAGGACAATTCAGACAGGAGTCAGGTAACCTACCAGCATGTATTTAGAGTGTGGGAGAGAACCCACAAATGCACAGGGAGAACATGCAGACTCCAACCAGGTAGTGCCGTGGTTGGGATTTGAACCACTGACTCTAGTGCTACTAGGCAGAACTGCTAACCCTTTACAATAGACAGCCAACAAATGATAATGGAAAGAAACCTGACCTGCATTTTTTTTGTTTAACCCAGTGCGCCTCACCACACTCATTTGACCTTGTGTTACCACAACACATAAGTGTGAAGCCAACATTAATGAAAACTTCTCATTTATAACGATTGAAAACAGCTTTTGAAGTTGATTAGCATGTTAAAGCTTATAGGAGATTTCAGTGTTTGGGTTTAGATCTTCTATAATAATACTAAGATGACAAGGCCCTGTAGATTATACACATTACACCGGGGGGAAGTGAAACTACTTACATCTAATAGGCTGAAGCTCGTAGTTCCTCTAACTTGGAGAATGCACAGGTCGCTCAGTAAGGGAGCTTGCAGTTACTTTAGGCTTTGCATCTCCATTGTGATGGACAAATCTGTTTTCTATGGGATCCTGATTGATTCTAATCACAGCAGTAGGGTTAATTGCTCCCCACAACCCCTGCCCCCACATGCACTTTTGTCCCTGTGGGAATTTCGTTTTTCAGATTCCATTTCCCCTGCCCTCAGATGGGTTGTATTGTTCTCTGTGCTTGCACTGCCCTTTCACACTCTGATGGCTTCTCTGAATCCAGACTGTCAGCTGCACAATAAATCATCACTGTAACGTTAGAAGGAAGTGAGGTGGAGATGTTCGCAAGCCACAAAAAATATTTCTGTGCAGATGTATTACACAGGTATTGTCTGTTGTGGCATTTCATACATGGCTGTTATTACAGATGTATTTAACCAAACCAGCCATTAACCCAGCTAGTTCTATTCTCCAAAAGTAAAACGGATTTAAAATATTACATTTATTAGCTGTCCCATAGATATGTTACCTGAGCCCCCCCTGAAGTCCTACCTTGTTTACTTGAGTCCCCTGAAAAATGCCCTACCTTGGTCTTCAAGAAACTCAAGAAGTTTGTTGGTACCTAGTCGCCTTTTATGCATAATACCTGGGTGTCTATCCCGATGGTTCAGAACTGATGGCACATTTTGATACATATGGTGGCAATGCCTTTAATAGTAAATATTTTTGGCCCTGTGCTTATCAGATAGCCTATACTATCTTAAATAAAGCCCAAGAACTCAGTGAAAGCTCTTTTGAAAAAAATAAATAAAAAATGTTGACTGTGCCAACTTCCATCTGCTTACAAATGTTTCCACTGCTGAAAAGCAAACAATTGCCAGGTTCTAGAGGAAGCCAACTATCCTTTTCAATGACCTTAAATCTCATATTAACTGTTTGCATGACATTTGAGAAAATGGTGGCTACCTTGGGTGAAAGATTATATAATTTCCATAAACTTTGGGATTCTTGGATCACACACTAGAGGGTTGATTTACTAAACTCCGGTTTTAGTAAATCAACCCATAGGTCTTTGGGTTTAGGTCAATCGGCTTTGGCTTGTGCTGATGGCACCGGTTTGAGAGGCTTCTGAGATCATTCAGAATTCATTGGGGTGCATTTGTCCTGAAGTCCACCTGCTTCTGACCTGCATTTGCATTCCCATAGACATGTATGGGGTTGCAAAACCTGTTTGAAAGCCTGTTGACATAGGTGCAAAGCCTGGCCAGATATGTGGCATTCAAGCATTGCTAGAGTTAATCAAGTCTTGTATAGTATGCAGCTCAACCAATTGCATGTTTAATGGAGAGATTTTTCAGCATGTTTGGCATTATCTGACAGTTTGTCTTCCAACTGTATTTGCTTCAAATACAGACACAAGCACTGTCGCCTCAGAGAACATTGACAGTGTGATGGTTTCATAGATGGCAAGATACTGCTCCTCACAATCTGATCTTCTGTGTCCTTCAATGTTCAATAAGCATAAAAGATCCATAGCTACCCTTTACCAGTAATGAGGCTGAAGTTATTTGTCTAGAACACAGGTTGCCAACCACTGTGCTGTGGCTCACAGCTGGGCCACAGCCTCTCTTCACCTGGGCCTCCAACCATCTGCAGATCCTTTAACCCCCCCCCCCCCCAAAGTGCATCCTAGCTTCAAGAGTGGTCCTCAGTGTTCCCCACCCTGCTGTAGAGCCACCAGCAGTGCCGGATTTAGACCTTGGGGGGCACGGACACTTTAAGTTTGGGGGCAACATTAAATTATATGACAAATAAAAAAATGAACTAAAATAAATTTAATAAACCACATTTGTTCTAAAAAAAATAAGGTTTCCCCCAGTTTTATTGACTGTAAGAACACATATTACACAGGTATTTGGAACTAGCAAGTCATACATCACAGTTATGCATCACACTATAATATTTACAAAAAGTCTTTCTTTCTGCACTTAGCATCTGCAAAACCTTTAACTCATCAACCGGTATCATCTTGAGGACACTGCTCTCCACATCCAGTAGGCACAGCGCACTTAGTCTTTCATGGTCAGCGTGGTGCCAATTTGCTGAATGACCTTTCTCCTGAAAAACTGAGACTATCATCCTCAAATAAATTTTAGGAGCTACAGTAACACCTGGAAAGGTATGAGCAAGACCCTTCATCATATAATAAAACTGTCCGTTGAGATGGAGTGAGATATGACCAGACCTTGACAAAGTCTGCAAACTGGACAATTTCCTTAACGAACACACTACTGAAGTCTCGATGGAAAATATGTTTAATTTTTTTATAAAGGAAATCTGGGGTCCCCTCTAGCAGGGGGACCCGGGGCAATTGCCCCTTTTGCTCCCTCCTTAAATCCTGCATTGGCCACCAGTCCTCCATAGGGTCCCAGACCTCCAACAGTGGTCCCATACTTTTATTGTGTGAGCATAAACTTTTTTTTTCTATTGTTGGGGCATTTGGAAGAATTTACCGGACCCTGGTCTCAAAATGGTTAAGAATCATTAATCTAGAACAGGGGTCTTCAATTGTTCTAAAGAAAGGGCCAGTTTACTGTCTTTAGGGGGGCTGGACTGTGCCCAATGGGAGTAAACAATGGCTGATCTTTGGTATTAGGGGGAGAAATAGTTGGTGTAAGTGGGAGCAATAGCGCCCCGTTTTTGTTGTTAGTGGAATAAATAGTGCCCCATTGTTGGTGTCAGTGGCTGGAATTATGCCCCATTGTTGGTGTCAGTGATGGGAATAATGCTTGAAGGGCTAGATAAAGGAAAGCAAAGGGCCACAGTTTGGAGACCACTGATCTAGAACACCCTAAACCAAACCATACAAGCAGTTTTTAACAGTCACATATACAAGTGCAAAGTGCTTACACTTGATGGCAACTGAAATAATGTTGTGGTTTTAAAGAAAAATATTACCCAAATACTGCAGACTTCCTTTTAGGGATTTTTCTCAATTTACAGATGTCTCATCACACTGTAAATTTAGACAGATCCCTTATCTCAAGTCTTGCAGAGCTATAGAAACCTTCATAGGCTGGCCATATATTATACAGCTTTCTTATACAATTTTCCTTTAGTTTTACCAAAACCATATAATACGAGGACAAATCTAAACACTTTCAATTTGTATGACATCAGGTGGGCCCTTGTTCTACATAGTTGAAGGTAAATCTAAAGGAATTGAACAATAAATGTGTATAATTTATAGGCAGCTATAGTGCCGTGTACACACGATCGGACTTTCCGGTGGACCGGAATCTGTATGACAATTCGATCATGTGTGGACTCTCGAAAAGTCAGACGGACCTAGAAATAAAACATGTTTCAAATCTATCTGACGGACTCAAGTTTGATGGACTAAAAATCGGGAAAACCGTTCATCTGTGTGCTAGTCCGACGGACCAAATACGACCCAAGGGCAACTATTGGCTATTGAACTTCCTTGTTTAGACCCGTTTACATCATCACGTTCAAAACGAACAGACTTTTGAATGGACTTAGTCCAGTTGTGTGTGGCCAAGTCCGTTGCGTTCAGAAAGTCCGTCGGACCTCTGCCGAAAGTCCGTCGGGAAGACCATCGGACCTAGTCTGTCGAAAAGTCCGGTCCTGTATACGTGACATAAGAGTCTTCTATATTTTTTTAAAAAATTTTAGTTTTTGGTAATTTGCTTTACTGAATGTTTTCCTTTATCATGCCAAAGGAGATGATGGAGCTTTTTAAATCATTAATAATAATATTAGATATAATAATAACTTTATATGTAAGGAAAAAAGAGCTCCCAATGAGATCTATCCGATAGGCAATGACTGGTAATGTAAATTGTAGTCTTGATAGATGTTTTCATATGAAGACCGCATGGCATGTATAGCATTCTCTGTTATAGAAATTGTCATTATAATATTCGCTCTGGCTATGTGCATGTGTGGACAAGTTTGACAAATTCTACAGCTATTAAAGTAACATAGAAGATGATTGCACTGCTGGTAAACCGAAAAACCGGCGTTATTCTGCCATAAACACAAGATGACTTGTATTTCACACTACAGACAGTGCTTTCTTGGAGGAAGTGGTGTGTGCACTGTGAAATTCTTCTGAAATGTTTCAGTGTCTGTTCACATAAAAAGAAGACATTTCAGCTTTATCAGAGGGTCGATCACCCTTTTGGGTGTGAACGAGCCAGATCTTTACCTAGTGGCTGTTTTGTGTCTGAACTATGGGCAGACCTAGAGAATTGTCATCTTTATTTACTTTAAAGTCCAACCGTTTTTTTTGTTTTTTTTAATTTGTTGATTTGGGAAGTGCCCAGCACGTGGGAGATTCAAAGAGCTTTGGCCATACTTCTGTCGTAGGTCACAGGAGTCCACTTAGTTCTGCACTGACGTCACAGAGCCAGTCCATGCTATGCAGGGATTCCAACAATAGTGTCGGGATTAGACCCCTTTCACACCGAGGGCGTTTTGCTATAGTGTTAGAAATAGCACCTGCAATCCGCCCTCAAACTGCTGCACCATTGTCTCCAGTGTGAAAGCCCGAGAGTTTTCACACCGGAGCGGTGCACTGGCAGGGCATCAGGAAAAGTCCTGCCAGCAGCTTCTTTGGAGCGGTGTGTTTACCGCTCCTCCACTGCTGCTCCCCATTGAAATCAATGGGGCAGCGCTGTAATACCGCCGGCACTAGTGGCCGAAATGCGCTGAAGATCCGATGGTAAAACGCCGCTAAAAATAGCGGCGTTTTACTGCCGACGCTATGGGCGCGGCAGTGTGACAGGGGTCTTACTGCTGCCACTTTTTCCTCAAGCCAAACCCGAACACTTTAGCGGTGCACAGAAAATTTTTTATTTATTTTTTAGTATAGAGGGCGCTACATGAAATTAATATCAGCATAGAGTGATGTGATGTATGTCTACTTCACATATTTATGTGCACTTTAGCTGTTATTGGTGGAAATAATTATCACTCTATAATGATATTAATTTCATGTAGCGCCCTCTATCTATTATCAATTCTTGTTGTTCACATTATGCAATCAAGGGAGCAGCTTATATATTTTTATTTTTTATTATTTATTGTGTTACACTATTGTCACATTGTACACAATTATATATGTGGCGCAAAGTTTTTTTCTTTTATATTTATATCTTTTATATTTTTTAGTATACACTATAGGACAGTGATGGCGAACCTTGGCACCCCAGATGTTTTGAAACTACATTTCCCATGATGCTCAACTACACTGCAAAGTGCATGAGCATCATGGGAAATGTAGTTCCAAAACATCTGGGGTGCCAAGATTCACTATAACTGCTATAGGATAACAGACCTGGGGCACCTTTGGAACAGTAATGCAGCGTGCATAGTGCCCCCCTCACCCTCCTTGTCAGACCCTGCTCTGAGCTACATTCATGTCTAAAAAATGTGTCCGGGTTTCAGGGGGGACTGAATCACAACCCTAGTCGGGATACACCTAGATTTGTGACCCGCAACTGGCTCAACCCCTCAACGCACAGGTAAACTGTCTGTCACCATTGGGGCACACAGGAAAACAATTGTTTCCTAAGTGTCCCATTCACACTGCAACACAGGCCATAACTATCTTTTTATGTAAACGCTAAAACTTTTCCGCAAAACCAATCAATAAATCGCTTATTGTGTTTTTTTTTTTTTTACCAAAAATATGTAGAAGAATATGTATCGGCCTAAACTGAGGAAGAAATATATATTGTTTGTTGGATATTTATTATAGCAAAATGTAAAAAATAATGCGTTTTTTTTCAAAATTGGCGCTCTTTTTTTGTTTATAGCGCAAAAAATAAAAACCGCAGGGGTGATCAAATACCACCAAAAGAAAACTCTATTTGTTTGGAAAAAATGACGTAAATTTTGTTTGGGAGCCACATTGCACGACTGCGCAATTGTCAGTTAAAGCGACGCAGTGCCGAATCGCAAAAAGTGCTCTGGTCTTGGCCAGCAAAATGGACCGGGGGCTTAAGTAGTTAACAAAGAATACCCATTCACATGTAAGGGAAATGAAAAATAAAAAAAACTGCATTTTTGTTTTTACATGATTGGATGACTGAAGTCAGTAGATCTCCCCCACATTTAATAAGCTCTGGAGCAACTGCACTTGCAGAGCACTCAGTCTCTTTGCCTTTAGTAAATCAACCCCTTTGTCTTGTGTATGCCTTAAAGATACACAGTAAATAGTTGCCAACACAGACCCACTACATCTGGTGTGAACAGGCCTTAAAGCAGAAAGTTTTTCCTGCCACACTTAGTATTAAGTCATTGAGCTTATTACATGTTTGGTCTGTTTTCTGACCATGAGCTGTGATGGAATGCTCTTGCAGACATTTTTTTAAGCTCTTGCCATTTCCATAGCAGCTGTGTAATGAGCATGAAATCCCTGTGACTTGCTTTGTACACAATGCAGTGCAATGGGACAGTCGTCCTTTGCCTACGTGTACATAGAACCTGTCCTATTGGCTGGCAGGGAATTCCAGGACAACAAATTGCTTTGAATGACTGATCTGAGGATCGGAGGCGGCACACATTGTTACTCCTCATACACACTAGTTGATTGTAAACCCTGTTGCTCCCGACAGGAGAAAGTCAGCGTTATAAACTCATTTAGGCTGCAATTATTTTCAAACCAGTTTAGGTGAGTTTAACAGACATTAGGTCATGCGTTTATGCACGTTTAGGAGCATTTGGCATTTTTTATGCCCTAAAGCTCCCCTCCTGAATGTGATTTTTTTTTTTTTTACATTCCGGAGAGGAGCTTTGACTGCCTCCTAAACTCTCGTAAAAGCTTATGGGGTTGATTTACTAAAGGCAAATAAGCTGTACCCTTTTGAAAGTGCAGTTGCCCTCTGAAAGTGCAGTTGCTCCAGGCCTTAGTAAATAAGGTAAAGTTTCACTTTAAAAAGAATAAACAATCACATGCAAGGAAAAAAAAACTGCATTTTTGCTTGCACATGATTGGATGATGGAAGCCAGAAGGGATCTCCCTCATTTGCTAAGCTCTGGAGTAACTGCACTTTCAAAAGTTCACAGTAAATTTGACTTTAGTAAATCAACCCCAATGTATCTCCAATACATGAGCATTTCCGCTTGTTTTACCTTTTTTTTTTTTTTTTTTTTTTCATATGCTGCTATTATAGAAAAATACCTGTTGATCCTGCCAGAAATCGGGCTCCTAACTTCATGTTCCCTGCCCAGTTTCCTTCTGTGGATTACATAACACCCCCTATGTTATAGCAATGAATAAAAGGCGGTGCTCTATAGTCCAGATCAGAAGAGCAGCGTAGGGTGACAATGCAGCTCTTGCATAGATACAATATGGTGAGTGAGTGTTGTCACCCTAGGACAGAAAGGGTGTTACCAGCAGGACCAGCATTTGAGAATAAAGGGAAAACAGTATGAGAAAATAAAAACAAAGGCAGCCACCAAATCAAAGGCATAGTACACACCTATGCTTGTACGACTGTGCATACGCGTGTTTGTATGTTTTCGTGCATTTCATTGGGCTTCCTTATGCTCAAAAATTGCACAAAATTAGCCCAAGCACCCTTTTTTTTAAATTGTGCCACACCAGAGTGCATGGTACTTTGTTGGCACGTGATTTAGCAGGCACGTTAGCAATGTGTTTTGAAGTGCAATTAAGAATTTATGAAACCGCCACAACCTGGAAAAGGGATATGCGTTTTTTTAATGTGTTTCAGGAATAGACACAATTTTGCATCCGTTCTAGCATCGCACAGATGTAAACCTAGCCTGAGGACCAGTAAGGTACGCTATATCATTTTTTATCTTGGAGAGGACTACATATCCCTTGTACCTTGCTTCATGCAATCAGTGATTCCCCTACTGACTTCGCCTCCTGAAACTCCTCCTCTCCGCACCTTGGTAGTTCAGAAGGCAGGCTCTGTCAAATGTGTGACACAGCAGTGTCTACCTACAGGACACAGTGATTATAGGTAATTCAGTAAATATGTGAGTATCTTCACAATGTACATTTGCAACGTTCAAGATCGTTCAGATTAATAAGCGTAGACTAGAAATAATTAAAATACAATTTGGAAATGAATATATCATTTTACATTTTGTCCATAGATACAAAATCAATATGCTGGACATTATAACAAGGATGCTTTGTAATTATGTAACATTAGATAAATATGTTTTTCCCAAATTGCCGAGTGTTTGTGAGTCTCTGCATCATGTGTGTTTATTTTGGTGTGTTTGGTATGTGTATAAATATGAAAAACATCAGCAGCATGGAAAGTCATTAAATTAAGGGCTAGAAGAACTTTGAGAGGTTACATTGTTCTATAAAGCCTCTCATCTTCATGCAGCTTTATACCTGATTTACTGGGAATTCAATACAATATTATTTTACCATTATTGCATTATACATTGATTAGTGGCATGGTTTCAGTTCGGACAGCTTAGTTCCAGAAGGCGTTGCCAACTGTTGGTGCATTTTGATCCATTCTCATTCAATCATAATCCAGATAGATCAGGTATAATTAAAATGCTCCCATGTTCCCGGGCTAGTAGATGATATTAGTCTCTTATGGGGTGGATAGGCTGTGTATTTTATAAAGTGTATATATGCTCAAAAACAAACATTGTCCATCTAGAACTAGTGCCTCGTTTCCACTGAGCGGATCGGTTTGGGTTGGTTCCGTACGGTACACTATTTTCAGTGTTTGCATTATGAAAGCGGCCCATACAACCGAACCATACTGCACCATTCATGGTCCTGCTTCAGATGTGGGGCTGTAAAAAAGGGTAGGGTATGGTTGGGGTGGAGCTACTGGCATTACACAATACGTTCCACTGATTGGCGGACAGAAAAAACGTCAATGCTCACGTCAAAGGCATTTTTTCTAAACCCTGTATGGCCCCTTGCGATCCGACTTGCAGTGGAAACGCTCACCTGAATAGGCCGGACCATTCTATCCCTTCCAAACTGTACCGGCCCGAACCGTTCCGCTCAGTGGAAAGGAGGCATAAGTGACCTTAAAGTGACTCTCACCCCCCTTCTAACTCCTATACTAACTACCCCGTAATAGATGCTTATACTTACCTATTATCAGGTCGCTCTGGTCTGGTCATGTGATCGGCACCCAAGGGGAGAAGAGGCACAGACAGCAACGAAAGATGCCCCATAGTAAGCCTATGGGTGACCTCACCACCCGGGCATTCCATCTGTTGGCAGAGCTCCCTCGTCTCCCCTGAAGCCTGCCATTGGGGAGATCACGTGAACAGAGTAGGTAAGTATAATCTACAGGATATAGATGTTAGAAGGTGAGTGGGAGCCACTTTAAGCTAGTTAGTGCTAGACTGAAATTCCACTTTAACATATTGCAGCTTACCACTACTTAGATGTGGTGTTCTTAAAGTGATTGTAAGGGTTTGTTTTTTTAAAATAGCAAACATGTCATACTTGCCTCCACTGTGCAGCTCATTTTGCACAGAGTGGCCCTGAACATCCTCTTCTGGGGTCCCCTGGAGGCTCTCACGGCTCCTCCCCACATCAGATAACCCCCGAGGGGGTTACCTTGTGGGCGCGCTCTCAAGTCCAGCATTCAGCATTCATAGCCGCCGAATGTATGACTCAGCCCTGCCCCACGTCAATGGATTTGATTGACAGCAGCAGGAGCCAATGGCTGCGCTGCTATCAATCTATCCACTCAAGAGCCGAGAACCCCTAACAGATTGACAGCACGTCCCAAGCGGGTGAAGTTCCAGGGCACTGGCAGGTGTTTTAGGATGCATTAAGGTGAAAAAACACAAAGGTCTACAACCCCTTTAATCTTTTTTGTTTTTTCTTGGTAATCCTTCAAATAACCACTTTCCGACCGTATAACTTACATATACGGTGGCAAGGTGTCACTGCTGCACCGGATCGTGTAACTAGCACGTGATCTGTCACTTCCAGATAGGTGGCGCGCATACGTGCCGCCGCCGCCGCCGCTCCACCCTCTGCTGTGATTATGGTCTGCGGGTACAGCGGACTCAATGCCCCCACACCCGCTGATCATTTGGTACACGATGTAAACAAGGCAGATTGCCATTCTTTCAGCAGGGAAGGCATGGATCCTGTGTTCCTGGGAAAAAGGATAAATGTCTAGTAATGCCTAGTAAAAGCACATCCCTCGCTGTACAAAAACTCAGGCTAGGCACACAGTTAACCCTTTGATCGCCCCTGATGTCAACCACTTCCCAGCCAGTGTCATTAATACAGTAACAGTGCATATTTTTAGCACTGATTAGTGTCACTGGTTCCCAAAAAAGTGTAAATTAGTGTCCGATTTCTCACCGCAATATTGCAGCCCCATTATAAGTTGCTGATCACCATGGGTGGAGATGGGCTTTAATGTAAAAGCTACTTGACCACTGGGTCGCTTTTACAGGTGGTTGTCCTCCCTTCATCCGCGTTTCCAGCCTCTCCCGTCCCATCGGTTCCCTGGTTGACCATAGAGATAACTGAGGACTGGAACTTCACTGGTCATCTCTATGGTCCAAGAAACAGGAAGTGATGAGTATTTTGTCACTTCCTGTTTCGGTTAATGTAAACAGGCTGTTACCGGCCTGTGAAAGCATCGGATCGGATCTTGGTTTGATCTGAAGCTTTTAGGGGCAGAGATAAGATCTGAGGTCTAATAGACCCCAGATCTCTCAGCATAAGCAGTGACAGGTACTCTTTACTGATAGCAATAAAGTTGATAAAAAAAATTAAGGGATAATATAAAAATAAAAAAGATTAAATAAAGTAAATTTAAAAAAAAAAAAAAAATCTAAGCACCTCCATCTCCCCCGTGCTTATGTGCAAAGGCAAACACATGCCTCGGTCCCACACACATACGTAAACAGCTGCACACCACACATGTGAAGTATCACCACGAATGTCAGAGCGAGAGCAATGATTCTAGCACTAGACCTCCTGTTTAAATCTAACCTGGTAACCTGGAAAGGCTTTTAAAGCGTTGCCTATGGATACAATACTTAAATGTACCATAGTTTGTCTCAGTTCCATGGATGTGCACAATTTTAAAGCGTGACATGTTTGGTATCTATTTACTCGGTGTAACGTCATGTTTTATATTTTACCAAACATTGAGTGTTATATTTTGTCTCTGTTCACTAAAGTTGATTAAAGTGTATTTGTAAAAAGAAAATTGCATTTGATATACTGCTGCAAAAATATAGCGTGACATTAAAAATTGCAACACTCGCCATTTTATTCTCTAGGGCCTCTGTTTACAAAAATATATAATGTTTGGGGGTTCTAGGTAATTTTCTAGCAAAAAAATATATATGATTTTTACATGTATGACAGATCTGTCAGAATTGGCCTGGGGCTCAAGTGGTTACATTGGTATTGAAGTTTCTATTATCCTGAAAGCTGTAAAGACATGTTCGTCTCTACTTTGAAAACAAATGGAGTTTTTACAAGTATTGATTCTATTCTATCCATTCACGTGTACATGAGCCGATGGGGCTGAGGGTAATGAATCTCTCAGCATTAAATGAAAGGCTCCACTCCCTACTCAGCACAAACCTGCTGTAAATTTCTACCTTTTATATCGCACATTCCATCTGACATGGTTGATTGACTTATAGATGATTTAACGTTAGCATGGGTGGGGAAAAAATTTCTGAATTCCTTAATGGTTTGTGATTTATTATAGAGGAAGGGGATAATCTGTTTATTTGCTTGCTTTATGCTTTATTGATCTGTTGTTCCCAAAAGCCACTATTGTGGTTTCGTTATATTAACATGTTGTAAAAAAATTTACTTAGCAGGAATGTATTTGCTTTTTGTCTCACTGAAGAGCGCTTAACGAGTTTCTCAACTGCCAATGTTAATACCCTCGTGCAGACCTACTCCTGATATGTTTAATGTGATTCTGTCACAGGGTTGCTGGTAAATTAAGGCAGGCCATACATAATGCGATTTCCTGCAACCTGTGGTTGCTCGATTACTGACTGTGTTGATGGGGTAATCACTCCCACAGAGCTATTATGTTCTCCCAGCGGAGGGGAGCTGACCCTGCCGGGAGAACATAGTGATTATTGCTATCAGCTACAGCCGCTGGCAATAATTGCATGCTACATATTTGACATGCTGATTGTACTCAAGTTGATCGATCAATTTGAGTACAGTCAGCCTGCCCATACATGGATCGAATCTCAACCAGTCCCTCTTGAACTGGTCTAGATTCGAACCATCTATGGCCAGCTTAAGCACAGCCTGGAAAGAAAAAGTATCTATACTGAGGCTTTGCTGGCCCCCAGTCACTGCAGGTATTTCACACTTCTGGGTGTATAAATACCTCCTTCTCCCTCAGAATATACAGGAAGGCAGGAGGGACCACTATCCTCTTGTCAGTAAGGAACCCTATACTGCCAATGTTGATGTACTTCTGAAAATGCCAGTTACTTGGCCATTTCTACCTTCAATAGTTGCCTACCTGGGACACATCACAGGTCCCTGAAGGCTAAGGGAACATTCACAAAGAACAGCATGGTGGGCCACTGACAGTGAAGGCGCAAGTAGTCACAGCTGGCTGCCCACAGTGCTGGTGCCAGAGACCAGTGAATTTCTGGCTTGGGTGAGGATGGCATTGGATCCTTGGACAAGTGAGTGTCCTTTTTTTTAGTCAGCAGCTACAGTACTTTACATTTTTTGTTCCCAAGGTGAAGAACCACTTTAAGGGCTCATGCACAATGGGTCTTAATGGTGCACCAAGGAGTCATCTCACTTGTTTTCCATTGCTGCTCACGTCTTCCATCCACTATTGGTAGGTCTCTACCTTTTATATGGATCTGAGGCTGGGATGTAAACAATGCAGAATCCCATATACTGTATTGCACCCACAACGCTCTGATCGGGGTTTCAATGCTCTAATGGCTTCGATGCAAACATTTTATACATGCACATGTCTAATGTAGGCAGGGGTGTTGCTAGGTGGCAAAAAGACCAGGGGCTTCAGAAGTCCAAGAATTGTATGTGGGCAGTGGGGTTGTGTTACTTACCCATCAATGCTGACCACTTACCAGCCTGACCTACATACACTTACCTGCCTGACCTACATACACTTACCTGCCTGACCTACATACACTGACCTGCCTGACCTACATACACTGACCTACCTGACCTACATACACTGACCTACCTGACCTACATACACTGACAATGACATACATACACACACTGTCTGACCTACCTCAGCTCAGCCGTTGTGTGCAGTCACAGCAGGCAGGCAGTCAGTCACTTGTCAGAGAGGACCCAAGGAGGAGAGTAGAGCCGTTCACCCCGAGTGGGGAGCGGGGGTGTGGCTTTCCCGCCTTCTGGAGCCTGCAGTGACGTCACGTCACTCACATGTCCCGTGGTCCTGGCATTGGCGCTGCAGGCTCCAGAAGGCTGGACTTGTTATGGCACTTGGGTGCACTTTACCATTTTCGCCCACTATGGCACGCAGCCACTTTCGACCACTAAGGCACTTGGCCACTTTTGACCACTAAGGCACTCGGCCACTTTCCGCACTTTGCCACTTTCGGCCCCACTCGTGATCAGAATGGTCGCGGTGCTTGGGGCTAACAGTGGAATGCAGCATTCAATAGACTCAGGGTATTTTCGGGGTTACATTCGGGGCTTCAGACCCCCCTAGCCACTCCCTCCCGATGCCCCTGAATGTATGTGCGTTTATTACGTTTTTGCAGAAGGAAGACCTGATTTCTAAGGAGACCTTGACCTTCACAAGTAAATGTGTTGCATGAGAGTGTTCTTGATGGCCATGGCAACTAACTGGGTTATAATTTGTACCCTGTAGTTGCAAAATGACCGCTGCAATCTGGTTGGTTCCTTTAAAAAGCCATTTATATGTTTTCACTTTTTGTCTTGCCAACAAATTTACATGATTACCGATTTTTGTTTTATATTTCTACTCTGAGACTTTTAGAACCTACTTAATTCTGTTGTATGCAAAACTACACTGCAGAATATATATATATATATATATTTTTTACATGTGATTGGCTCCGAAGTTCCACACAATGTATTGTGTTTTATGTCTGACGCCATGTCGCTTTCAGCAGAGTGTGTTGCCATGGCAACAGGCAAATTTGGTTAACACATCACTGGAAATATAACACATCACTGGCACATTGATGCTGATAAGGAGGCTTTTAGCAGCCAGGCCTGGTTAAATAAAGAAAAAGACAAGATAAATATTGTCTGGCCTCTGCTCTTGTCTGCACACGTCTGGCCAACATTCCAGTGAAGTGGATGTATAGAAACTGGATTGCTTTTATATTCAGCACACTTTACATACCTATGAAAAAGAATATGTTGTATTTTAGCCATGAAATTTATTGATGCTGCAGCAAATTGCTTTTTGCCTGAAGATGTTTGAGTTCTTAGCTAATAGTGCAAACCAAAGAGTATTTCTTTGTATCTCTCCTAAGGTTACCTGGTGTATTAGTATCTGGTATATTATACATACATACCACACACGGTCAAATTTTTTTTTCTTTTTCAACTTTTGTTGTAGGCGGCAGTCAGAAAAAAGTTTCTGAACAGCGTCTGTTCCATCCGCTGATGAATACAATAGCCAGCAGCAGGGATTCCCCATTGCATGCTGTTTAGCGTAGATGGGGGAATCAGTTTATCGTCTTTAGGCTGGGGGCAGGGGTAGAAAAATCTGCACATGTATTGCCAGCTTTAGACCAGCCGTAGACAGTACAAATATCGACCAGTTCAGCAGGAAGCAGCCAAGATTTGACCTGTGTGTGGGCAAGATCGATCAACTTGAGTACAACCAGCCTACCGGAAACTGGTGCAGCTCTGCATAGTAACCAATCAGCTTCCAGCTTTTATAGTCAAAGCTTAACTGAACAAGCTGAAGTTAGAAGCTGATTGGTTACTATGCACAGCTGCACCAGTTTTAGTAAATCTCCTTCCATTGCATTTCTGACCAGAAAATGGTTTCCATGGATTGTGCATTGATGGATATTGTACAATATGTTTGGTTGCCATTCAAAAAAGGGCACAGCAGTTCAAGTTCATGAGTCTAAATAGGCCCTAAAAATAAATATAAAAAATAGTTCTTGCACGTTATTGGGTGATTGAAGTTTCACCCCATTTCCTAAGCAGCTTCACCGTATTTATTAAGCAAAGTGAACATTTTCTACTTCTTTAGTAAACCAGCCCCACTTAGTATAAGCATCAACAGCATATTTCCAATATTGTGATAGTTTACAGCTATCAGTTTAAATAAAATGATATGATGAATCAAAATTATTAGTTTATCTAGATTTTAATCGTGTAGTATTTCCATAAAATTTTCTTATCTGATTATTAAAGCAGTATTCCTAGCTCTAACTAACTAGGCCTAAAATGTCTCACACCCACCTTCTAACTCCTGTTCTGACTACTCTGTGTAATGCCGCGTAGACACACGACCGGACTTTTCGACGGACTAGCTCCGACGGTCTTCCCAATGGACTTTCGGCGGAGGTTCGACGGACTTTCTGAACGAAACGAACTTGGCCACACATGACCGGACTAAATCGGTTTGAAAGTCCGTTCATTTTGAAGGTGATGAAGTAAATAGGACTAAACAATAAAGTTCAATAGCCAGTAGCCAATAGCTGCCCTTGCGTCGTATTTGGTCCCTCGGACTAGCACACAGACAAACAGTTTTCCAGATTTTTAGTCCATCGGACTTGAGTCCGACGGATAGATTTGAAACATATTTTATTTCTAGGTCCGTCGGACTTTTGCGGGAAAAAAGTCCGCTGGAGCCCACACGCGATCGATTTCTCCAACGGATTCCGGTCCACTGGACCAAGCCTGCTGGAAAGTCCGGTCGTGTGTATGCGGCATAAGGAATATGCTTGTATTTACTTATTCTCAGGGCACTCCTTACCGGTCAAGTGATTTTGCAGCTCCACATTTTGGGTAAAGAAGAGAGCGTCGGCAACTGATAGAATGCCCGGGCAGCGATGTCACCCATAGGCTTACTATGGGACGTCCATTGTCGGATGTCCCTCTGGGAGCCAATCATGTGGCTCTGAGAATAAGTAAGTATAAGCCTCCCTCTACACAGGGCAGTTAGTAGTTAGAAGGGAGGTGGGAGCCATTTTAAGCATAGTTAGTTAGAACCTGGAATTCCACTTGAAGGCTATTGGAGGGAAACAAAACTTTAAGTAATAAAATGTCAATTAGGTTATGTTATTTAAACCTCTTAAATTATGCATGTGATGGATTGTACAGCATTATTGATGTCCTGTTTGCCATGATCAATCTCTCACCCTTATCTGCTGCATTTTTAATGATGATTGTAAATCGAGACTTCTTTGGAGATTATATAAAGAATGTTGTGCTTACATTTCACATAAAACTCAGGTGACAGCATAGACACATGTAACAAATGAAATGTGCTCTGCTTTGCATCCTGCATTTCTGTTAGGTCTTGGTTCTCTAAGCTGTAATGATCCTTGTTCACCATAGTTATTGTTATTTTCAGAAATAGGAGTCCTTTAGAGTCCACCAAACTGGTATTCTCTACATAAATCCTATGTTGCGCTTAATCTCTTCATGCCATCTTCAGGCTGCCTTTTACATAAAAGAAGGCAATGTAGCTTACCAATCGGCTCTCACGGCAGTCAAATGATCGCGAGTCCATTAAGCTGGTTCCCAATCAGAAGCCTAGACTAAAAGCTATCAATGACAGCTCAGTTGGTGTTCTGTGAGCACAGTGAGTGCATCCACAGCACAACCTCAGAACACCATGGATTCATCTCTTACATCATCTGGGAAGCAGCTGTCTCTCCTTGGTTCTTGCCAAGAAGAGACAGCCAGTCCCCTGATTACACATTGTAAAACATGCATTGTAGATGATAAAGAGGACTCCTGAGATGCGTGACATGAATATCCCAAGAGGCTGTGGGTAGCAGCGGGGACGTCATGTTTCCCTAGACAAGAATCCCGGAAGTACAGGGTGCCCCCCTTTCCCAAAAGAGGTATTTAAAATAAATAATTTTACAATTGTAATTTAAGGAGTGGGTAGAAGTAAAGTATGTGAGGAGGGTGAAGGTCAGCTTTTAGCAGTGTATATATCAGATGCATTTCTCCTTGGTAAGCACTTACTCTGACCTATATCTCTGAAGTCCGCAAAGTTCATGCTCCCTACTGAATGTAGAGTTCTAGCTCTGATTCGGAAGGGTGTAAGACATCTGCAGAGAGGCCACTGCTTCTACACTGAGAGCAAGGGTCCTTCTCTACAGCTGCTGGCATTTGTAAGGAAAACTGTACTTTGCACACTTTTTATTTTGATGCACTTGGAATTTATTTAGCTGATTTAGTCAGAATTTACACTATTGCAGTGCATTATCACATACAAGTTGACAAGGAATATACCACATATTATGCGTGTTGTATTAAGTCAACCCATTCATTTAAATGGACTGCCTACTGCATCAAAACCCACCAAAATGGTGCAAAAAGGGTGCATATACTACACATCACACCACAACACACAGTAGTACTCTACATCATACCTCCCAACTTTTTGAGATGGGGATGAGGGACACCTATCAGCAAAAGTATGCAGGCATATGACACACCCCTTGCCATGCCCCCTTAAAGGAGAATTGTACACAAAAAACAAGATTGGTTAAACCCACAAGTGCTTTTTTTTACCACTACAATTCCGTTATATTGGCTTTTAGAATTTACAAATGCAGCAATTTATAAATCAGATGAAAGGTTTAGTGCTGGAAAATACTTTTTGATAGAAAAAAGTGCATTTTATGTACATCTATATAGATCAGACCAAAATGAGGGACAAATGAGGAAGAATGAGGGACAGAGGGACATTGCTCCAAATCAAGGACAGTCCCTCGAAATCAGGGACAGTTGGGAGCCATGCTCAACATTACCCTGTGTATGGTGCCGCTGGCAAGGTGGGTCAGGGTGCCATTAAGAATGAAGTACTAACACATGTTACCACAGTTGCCATGGTGCTGTATACCTGATCATTTATGACACCAGCCATTGGATGGCTTGACAGTTCTGATAATTCATGGCATGCCTTGAATATAACTGTTTTGGGAAACAGCTATATGGATGGGTTTAGTTCCGCTTCTTACATTGTGGTGCTCAGGCTGAATTGGTAGAAATTTGCTGTCGGGAAGGTAGATGGGATTGGTAGGAATTTGCTGTATCACTCTTGCTAGGTCTCTAGTGCCAGTTCGGTATGGTACACTATTTTGAGTGTTTCCATTATGAAAGCGACCCATACAACCGAACCATACTGCACCATTCATGGTCCTGCTTCAGATATGGGGGCCATAGAAAATGGTACGCTATGGTTAGGGTGGAGCTACGATACATTCCACTGATTGGTGGACAGAAAAACATCTGCCAATCAGTGTGACGCTACGCTAAAATTTTTTTTCGAAACCCCGTATGGCCCTTGGTGATCCAACTTGCAGTGGAAACGCTCACATGAATAGGCTGGACCATTCAACACAAGGCACTTTTTCCTTTAAAAAAAAATATTTTTCTTTTAACTTTATTGAAATGTCAAAGTAACATTTAGGCCTCTTTCACAGCATGGTGCAGAGACATCAGTTTTTCTGCATGTGCTGCAAGGGCTCAAAGAAAACAATGGTTCTCTATGTGCCCTATTCACACCACAATGTGTGGCTTTTTTTCTGTGCAGGAATATGCAAAGTTTTGCAGTTTTCTGCAGAGAAAAAAAAACTGACACATCTGTATTGGTGTGAATAGGGCACATAACTGACGTGCATGAAAACTCACTGAAACGCACATGTAAACTGATGTAAACTCAGTCTCTGCAAATGAAACCTGCACAGTTTTCCCATCAGTTCCCATCCGTTTTCATGCATGTATGGTGTGAACGAGCCGTTAATTTATTTCTGTGCACTACAGCGAAGACACTTTGCAGAAAAATGCAGCATGTCTACATTTTTAGGCTCCTTTCACACATGCGGACCACTTGTACATTTTTCATCCATCCGTTGATTAATGAAAAAACTGATGTAAATGGTTGATCATCCGTTTACATCTGTTTACTTCCACTTCCGTCAACATCAGTTTTTTGGAACGGATCAAAGGCCTATTCTTTTTCTGTTAAAAAAAGAGATCGGACAAAAAACAGATGTAAAACAGACAAATGGTTCATTTTTGCATGAAAAAAGGGCTCCGGGACTCAAGTGGCTAAGAATTCTAGCTGGAGAATGTAAAAAAACGTATGTAAAAACGTATGAAAAACTGATGAAAAACTTCATCTGTTTTTTCTTTGAAAAAACATGACTGAATTGATGAAATGAACGGTCCTGACCTGTTTGCAGCATGTGTGAAAGGGGCCTTGTACAACATGCTGCAAACCACCTCCAGGGTGCATTGTAGTGTAAACAGGGCAAATAGAAAACAACTGTGTATGTTCAGGGCTGGTCAGCCTGTCATTGCTTTGTACAGGCTTCCCTGTCACAGCTATCTACAACCACCTGTGATTCCAGCCACATAAATGCGCTTAAAAAAAATAAATAAATAAGAGATCTCGTATGCTGTGTATGGGCTGCCATTAACAAGGAATGGCGTTGCAAGTGCAATGGGGGAATCTAGGATGGAAAACGACCTGGGGGTCCTTGTAGATGATAGGCTCAGCAATGGCATGCAAGCTGCTGCTAACAAAGCAAACAGAATATTGGCATGCATTCAAAAGGGGATCAACTCCAGAGATAAAACGATAATTCTCCTGCTCTACAAGACTCTGGTCCGGCCACACCTGGAATATGCTGTCCAGTTCTGGGCACCAGTCCTCAGGAAGGATGTACTGGAAATGGAGCGAGCACAAAGAAGGGCAACAAAGCTAATAAAGGGTCTGGAGGATATTAGTTATGAGGAAAGGTTGCGAGCACTGAACTTATTCTCTCTGGAGAAGAGACGCTTGAGAGGGGATATGATTTCAATATACAAATACCATACTGGTGACCCCACAATAGGGATAAAACTTTTTCGCAAAAGGGAGTTTAACAAGACTCGTGGCCACTCATTAAAATTAGAAGAAAAGAGGTTTGACCTTAAACTATGTAGAGGGTTCTTTACTGTAAGAGCGGCAAGGATGTGGAACAGACGCTGGTCTCAGCGAGGGTCATTGAGAGCTTCAAGAAACTGTTAGATAAGCACCTGAATGACCACAACATACAGGGATATACAATGTAATACTGACATATAATCACACACATAGGTTGGACTTGATAGACTTGTGTCTTTTTTCAACCTCACCTACTATGTAACTAAGTGTGGCATGCGTTTTTTGTGCTACTATAGTGTGAATGCAGCCAAGAAATTAACTTATTTCTAATTAGTTGATTTATTGTGTTGCAAAATACTTCAAATGTTCTGGAAAATCGCAGTCATAGATAAGAGTTTATATAGAGAAATGCGTGTTTTGTCTGTGGCTGGAATGTTTTTAGAAGATATGCTACTAGGCAATTATCTTGTGTGTCATGTTGGTCATCTTTTGTTCTACTGTTAAGCACTAGAAGTTGTTTTCTTTGCCCTCAAATGGACTGGTATTGCTTCACTGATTTTACATAGTTGTGACTTTTTTGTGTGAACTACCACCATTTATGGGATGTCACATTATATGTACTGTTATGTGTCTTCTTTCCTATTGTTTAAAGGCTGCTCTTAAAGTGGGGTACCCCCTAAAAAAAAAAAGAATTAAAAGTCAGCAGCTACAAATACTGCAGCTGCTGGCTTTTAATAATCGGACACTTACCTGCCCCAGGGTCCAGCGATGTGGGGGGAACGAAGCCCCCCCCTCGCTCCCCGCTCCGCTCGCGGCGCCGTCATGCATACTGTGGGCACCCGGCTGTGGCTTAACAGCCGGGCACCCACTGCGCATGCGCGAGCGGCGCAGGGCGCCGTGATACGCCGTACAGTCACCTGGGACACATGACAGGTCCCAGGTGAATGTGCGGCGCGAGGGGAAGTGATGTCACCAGCCCGGGCAATGAGGAAGGCAGATTACGAGGGACCCCCTAGCAACCGGTATTTAGAGGTGAGTAAAAAATTTTTTTTTTGCCAATTATTTTTTTTTTTTTTTTTTTTACGAATTTTAAGCAGTTTTAATTTTTTGGTGGCAACACCACTTTAATATTAGTTCCAGATTCTCTTACCATACACAGTTCATGCACTTACACTGTATAATTCCCCGAAACAGCAGATCCAAACCCAAAAAAGAAAAATGAAATATGTTTCAGCTTCCTAGTTCTTAGATAAATGGTCACATTCATTTTGATTTTTCATCCTAAAAATATTTTTAGTAAATACAGAAAAAAAGTTGATCTTGCTAAAAGTGTCACTTCCTTTAAACTGAAAAGACAGAAAAAACAATGTTATCTTTCTTGTGTAAAGTACTAATATCATCACGTAATGGAGATGAATAAAGGCAGACCTGTTTGAAGCTAAAAGCTGGACAGATGGAGCGATTTTTATTTTCTCCCTGCAACTATGGTTTGCCAGGAAGGAAAATTGCTTGATTCCCCCATCAACACAGTCAGTGTTGATGGGGGAATCCCTCCCATGGAGTCATTATATTCTCCCGACAGGTGGAATACACACTAATTACTGCTAGCGGCTAGCAATAATCACGTGTAAAATCTGACAGGCTGGTTGTGCCCCAGTTGATTGATCGATTAGCTTGGGTACAGTCAGCCTGCCCATAGATGGTTCTATTTGAATGATCTATGGCCGGCTTATGCCTGTATGAGAACTATTGAGAGTTTCATGGATACAGTGGGGAAATGAGTATAGTTTTACAGGGACATGTCGTGTCTTATTCACAGGGATACCAGGTGAAAAAACAGGGTAAAAAGCCTTAAAAAAGGAAAACGAATGCAGTCATTTCATCCGACATGTAAGCTGCAATATATTACATGTATGTTGTCAGGTAACAGAGGGAGAGATAAAGCATACTGCGCATGCATAGGTTTTGACTGAGGTAGAGCTCTTGTTTTTGTGGTGTAGAGGGCCCATACAACGTGAAGAGACAGGTGTTTATGCATCCAGGAAGTGCCAGGAGTGGTGCCCAGGTGTTTGTGTATAGCCTCTGTGCAAATCGATGACAGGCCTATCATCGCACATCCGAGCGTTTGCATGCATACAGGAAGGAATGATCAGTTGTAAAAACAAACTGTCTGCGTCCAGGGGCAGCCTTTCATTGATTTGTACAGGGACTGTATGCAAACACTTTTCACTTCTGGGCACCTCCCAGGCCCATAAACACATCTTCATGCTGTACAGGCCTTTTGCACCCATGTGAATGAGTCCTTAAGCCCGCCATAGATGGATTGAACCGGCTGAGATTCGATCCATCTATGGACAGGCTGTAAGCAACCCCAAGCCCCTTCCGGCTGGGAGAACACAATAGCTCCACGGGAGGGGTTCCCCCATCCACACTGATTGTGCATATGGGGGAATCAGGCAATCTTCTTTCTGCAAGAAAATTGCATAATCTATGGCCTGATTTAGAGTTATGCCCCATGCACACAATCAGAAATTCCGCCAGCAAAAGTCCGACCGTGTGTATGCTCCATCAAACTTTTGCTGACCGAATCCCAGCCAGCAAAAGATTGAGAGCAGGATCTCAGTTTTTCGTTCGGAAAAAGTTTCGATCGGAAATTCCGATCGTCTGTACCAATTATGCATTCTCGGAAACAATTCGACGCATGCTCTGAAGCACTGAACTTCATTTTCCCGACTTGTCGTAGTGTTGTACATCACCACGTTCGTGTCGGTCGAAAGATCAGAGAACTTTTGTGTGACTGTGCGTATGCAAGCCAAGCTTGAGCGGAATTCCATCGGAAAAGCCGTCCAAGTTTTTCCTGACGGAAAATCCGATCGTGTATACGAGGCATTAGTGTACTCTAGGATACATTTTGGATGTGATGAACAAAAGCAACTGCAATAAAAGCTGACGTTTTTGGATTAAAAAAATGCTATATAATGCGATGCAGTCCATAGATTATGCGGTTTTCTTTCCTGCAACCTCAATTACCCATCAACACAGTCAGTCCCTGGTGGGAGAACACAGTGATTACGGCAAGCATCTATACCTGCTATCAATATAATCGCATGCTCAAAATCCGACATGCTGGTTGTACCCATGTCAATTGAAGGATGGATTTGGGTACCATCAGCCTGCCCATAGATGGATCGAATTTCAGTCAGTCCCTGCTGAACGGATTTGATCCAACGAGCATGGCCCTCTGATTCCTCTTAAAACAAATGATACAAGGTCTGGTGTTACCCCAACGTCACCTCCATCCCTAATGCAACACATATATACAAGGGGTTCACCCTGGGACTTTGAGTGAGGTGAATATGGTTAGTCAAAAAACATGTCATAGAAGTAAAATAATGTAGATTTATTACAATTGTTCTGCATCGGAAACATAACAGCAATAACTACAGGCCGATAAAATATGCATATAATATGAACATGAAACAATCCACATAGAAGGTAAAACAATATATACCAATATACAAATATCAGGGACACTTTTATATTTGTATCTACCAAGGCCATGTCAGTGCTCCGGTTGTTCCCCTGTTGGGGTTACCCTTTGCTCCGCTCCTTCAGCTCCCGTGCTGGATGTTTGTTGTTGTTGCCGCCACCGGTGGAATCAGCAACCAATGGCCTGGTCCAGCCCATTGGTGAGTATGGGGCCCACAGCGTGACCCCGATGATTACTCACCTTCCTGCCTATTTGATGCGACATACACTCATTATTTCATTTACTACTTGTTTTACAGATTTAGCAAAGCATTTACCCCTGAAGAGCGAGTATGGTCTCATGAAATGTCTTTGGGTACTACTCATGCTTGCAAATTTCTCTGGTGTTTCTATATTGATATATATTGTTTCATCATGTATGTGGATTGTTTCATTTTCACATTATATGCATATTTTATCGGCCTGTAGTTATTGCAATTGTAATAAATCTACATTATTTTACTTCTATGGCATGTTTTATGACTAACCGTATTCACCTCACTCATAGTCCCAGGGCGAACCCCTTGTATATATGCTCTGATTCCTCTTGTACCAAATTGTATTCTAATTGTAATGTCTGCATTCAAATTGTAAAGCACTGCGCAAACTGTTGGCGCTATATAAATCCTTTATACGGTAATAATAATAATAATAATAATCTATGGCTGGCTTAAATGCAAATAAACAGCACTCCACGGGATCCAACTTGACTCCAGCAAGAACTACAACTGTGCTAAAATTTGAATTTTATATTTACTCTGTGTAAATCACTGCAGCTGGAATCCATAGAACCCATTGCAGAGTTATTGGACGTGTACTTCCTAAAGTCTACACGGTGTCACCTTCTCTCTATGCTTCACGTATCACTAGTCACATGCAAACTTCCTCAGCTCTGGATTTTTTGGAGTGTATATAAAAGCAGATTGCTGTTTCAGGTCCATCTGTCCCTCATCACTTCTCAAGAAGTTTCAAATCACCGTTATCCATACTGAGTGTGAGCTTTACATTTCACACAGCGTGGTTACATACATAGCCATCTGTCTCCTTCTTCTGGAGATAGTGACCTGAGCTCTCCAACCACTGGTGCTGGTAATCTGAGCGGTGAGTGATTACTGGCCTGTGGACCAGCAGCTGTTTCTCAGGCTAATGAAAAAATGCTATTGATACAACAGGCTGGTGATTTAATTTCATTGGAAAGTTATGTTGAGCTGTCCAAACTTTAAGGAATCAAAAAGAAAACAAGAAAGGATAATACATATTTATTGGCGTATAACACTCACTTTTTCACCATGAAAATTGGGTGCAAATAGCGTGTGCCAATTATACACCAATTTTTACATTTTTAGCTGCCTCGGAGGGGACAGGGAGGGGGGCGGAACAAGTGCCGTCAGATTACATGCAGTGAGAATCTCCTGTTTACTTGGTGGCCTCTGTATTAGGATGTCCCGTCTTCTGAGCCTCCATTGGACCACTGTTCTGTCTATCATAAGAGATTCTCACTGTATGTAATCTGTCGGCCTTCATCCTTCCCCCCCTCCCTGTCCCCTCTAGGCTGCAGATGGGCATCGATCAAGCTGCATTAATGGCAATGGTGAGGCTGCTGCATTGATGGCAATGGTGAGGCTGCTGCATTGATGGCAATGGTGAGGCTGCTGCATTGATGGCAGTGGTGAGGCTGCTGCATTGATGGCAATGGTGAGGCTGCTGCATTGACGGCAGTGGTGAGGCTGCTGCATTGATGGCAATGGTGAGGCTGCTGCATTGACGGCAGTGGTGAGGCTGCTGCATTGATGGCAATGGTGAGGCTGCTGCATTGATGGCAGTGGTGAGGCTGCTGCATTGAGGCAATGGTGAGGCTGCTGCATTTATGGCAATGGTGAGGCTGCTGCATTGATGGCAATGGTGATGCTGCTGCATTGATGGCAATGGTGAAGCTGCTGCATTGGCAGCAATGGTGAGGCTGCTGCATTGAAGGCAATGGCGAGGCTGCTGCATTGATGGCAATGGTGAGGCTGCATTGATGTGAACTGATGAGGTTGCATTGATGTGAACTGATGAGGCTGCATTGATGGCACTTGTGAGGCTGCAGATGAGCAGCATTGATCAGGTTGCATTGATAGCAATGGTGAGGCTGCAGATGGGCACTGACCCTTATTTTGCTTCAAAGTTCCTTATTTAAAATGTACGTTTTTTCCTGAAACTTCCCTATTAAAATTAATGTGCGTGTTCTACGCCAATAAATACAGTAACTCTGATGATTACTTTGTCCATTTGGTCCAAATTTCTTTGCTCAAATTTTTGTAAGTATGCTCAAATCTTTTTTTTTAGTGCAAACAGCAGGCAATAATCAATTTATAAATAATTTACCTCTAATGTAATTTACTTTCACTTTAATACTATTGTGCATTGATGGGCATGAAAGCTTATTCCTCTTAGATGTGTTCTCTAATGCGTTTTCCAATGCAGGATAAATGCATGCACAGGAAAAATGTATGGTGGGGCCATACACGTTTCAATAAATTTTCAATTTTCTTTCCGATCAATCTCTTCCAATGGGAAAAATCTATCTATAGTTGACTTGACAACCCATTCGATCAATATGGAAGTTAATGCATTTCAATTGATAGTAAGATGTGATTCTAACTTCTGATTGAGAGTTATTGATCGCATTTCTGTTTCCACCATGTAATCTCATAATCTGATTGAAATACAATTGTATTCATAAACAAAGTAATTCAGGGCTGCCAATTGGTCACTCATTTTCTAATTGGCTGATCAACGCAGTTTGATCCAATTACTTTAAAATTTAGTCTAAATTGATCAAATGGGAAGTTATGGCCATTTGATTATTTGCAGATTTGATCGTTTTTAACGTTAATTATTGGATAAAAAATGAAAGCTTGTGTGGCCACCATAAGACTTCATTCACACCGGCAGTGACATACATGCTTTTATATGGGTTTAGAAGACATTTCTAAATGCAGACTTTGAATAATTCACAGTTTACCTATGTCTGGGGCTCATACACACAGGCGCAGAGGACCAGACACCATAAAGAAGGAGTTTATTTCTTGGAGTCACAGGTGTTTGCATAGAGCTGCAGCCAGCAGCTTGTACAAATCAGTGGAAGACACCATGGATGTACACATAAAACTGCACAGCCAACAATTACATCCATATAGGGATGAATGAGCAGTCCTGGACCCAACCTGTCTGCGTCCAGAGCTGCTCTTCCATCCATCCCTGTACACATGGAGCTGCTTGGATGTGCAGTAACATGCATACAGTTGTGGAATCTGTCAGCCTGTCATTGATTTGTGCAGACTGCTGTACACAAACACCTGTGACTCCTGGGCGCAGAAATACATTGGTCCTCTGTGCCCATGTGAATGAGCCCTTTAGATGTGGTTGCTACTTGCATTTAGAAAAAGATAGAAATGTGTGCGTCATGGGGAGGATTAAATATTCTGCATGCATCTAAACACATGTTAACGGATGTAAAGGCAGGAGGAAGTGACCTGGGAAATAGCGGTTGTTTTGTACTTCCTAGATCAATTTCTGTGCACTTAAATAGAAAGAAGGCAGGAGGCAAGTGTGACTGTAGACTTACTAAGAGAGTAGATTCTGTGTTCACTAAGCTTACTGAATAGGGCGAAGCTGCGTTCACATCTATCATCCAATGACGTGCCAGCAAAAATCTTTTTTTTATTTTACGTACACCTATTTAGGTAGTAGGTGAACCAGTGCTGGGACAAGGTCTAGAGCCCAGGGCGAACGTGCCAAACTGCCCCCCCCCCCTCCCAAGATGTATGAGCTTTATGTGTCAGCAAAAATCTCCCCACAAAAACACTGAGCACTAATCTGCATGCTTAACCCCAAGCATAAATTCCTCCTCCTCCCAGTATAAATCCACCCCCGCCTGCTGAAAACCCCCATCTCAGCGCAAGTTTTTGCCTCCCATTCCCCAAATCACCCCTCTTGGTACAAATCCTCTACCCTTAAAATGTCCCCTCCTAGTACATGTCTTCCCCCCTCCCACTTCAAATCCCCCATCCCAGCACAAATTGCCCCCAAAGCCCCCCCACGGTCCTCCACCCTCCCAACACAAATCCCCCTAAATTATCATTCTTACTTAGCACCTCTCTAAATTTCCTCTCCTAGGACAATACTTGCCCCCTGCAGCACCCCAAAATCCCCCTTCCAACACAAATCCCATTCCTCCAATCTCCTTGTGGCCCCCCCACCTCACATGATACCACATTGCTTGGGGTAGCCGCTTCCCCTGCCCACCCCTTGTCCTGGCCTTGGAGTGAACACAGACAAAGATTCACTTAGCTTAGTAAATGTGTTCATTGTAAAGCCTAACTAAGTCCCTATTTGGGGGGACACTTGCCATAATATGCAGATGTGCATATTATAACTTGCACATTATGAAACACTTATCTCCCTGTGTGCTCTCCTTTAGTGGTGACAGGTCAGAACTGTCACTGCCACTTCGTCCACCAACTTTGCCATCTTCCCCGACTCTTTTTCTAGGTCCCACAGGTGCTGGAACTCCTACTAGAGTTACATCGTCCTTGTCACCCAGCTCTTCTCTGCACCTTGTTCTGTAAAAAAACATGTTCCAAACGTGTTCCAAAATACTGTATATGGTACATAGCATTAAAACTCAAGATTAGCCATAAGAAAAAGAAAAAAAACTTGAAGGTTTCCCACAGCATGCAGGCAGCTGGATCCTTTAGAAATCCTCACGGCATTATGCCCTGTCCTCTTCCTGTGGCTTCATTTCTGACATTGCAGGGTTGAGTCTTCTGTGAAACTGCTGTAAAAAAGCTCTGGAGAAGGACTCACCTTCTCCTCCCTCTTCCTCTGTTGAGAAATAGGCTTTGGTTGCTTTCACTGCCAGTGTTTCATCAGATTTGGCGACCTGTCAGAATTGGTAACGGAAGTGACTTTTCGTCACCGCCATCTTGCTACATCCCGCACTCGCCCACAGTAAGGATAGCGTGGGAAAGGGGCAAGCGGACATCTTGCTACACCCACCATAGTTTTGCATTGTACACTTATTTTTAAATGCAAACTGAGGTTATATACTGAAATACAGTACTTAGAACTCCATTTGACTGTTTAGATGTGGAATTTTAAAAGTAGCGATAAAGCCTGCTGATCTCACAGGTTGGCTAATCTGACAGAAGTTTGCTGCTTTTAAAATTCAATATCTAAACCAGGGTTCTCAGACTGGCGGCCCTCTAGCTGTTGCGAAACTACAAGTCCCATCATGCCTCTACCTGTGGGAGTCATGCTTGTAACTGTCAGCCTTGCAATGCCTCATGAGGTAGTTTTGCAACAGCTGGAGGCCAGCCAGTTTGAGACCCCTGAACTAAACAGTCAAACGGAGTTCTAGGTACTGTTTTTCACTATACAGTTAAACCTTGGTTTGAGATTAACTTGGTTTGAGAGTGTTTTGCAAGACAAGCACCTTTTTAAAATAAATTTTGACTTGATATACAAGCGATGTCTTGATATAAGAGTAGCGCCATGTCACAACTGAGTATAAAAGAGAAGAGAGGCACCTTTAAGTGTAGCAATATGGTTACACTTAACGAAGGTACAACATTTAGCAACTCACATGGTTGATGATTAAAAGAGGCACATCTAAGTATGCAGGCATCCGGGGTAAAGCTGTCCACATAGACTGCCCTCCTCACCGCCATTGACATCATCCCTTCAAGCCTCAGTCATGATTACAGACTGACAGTGGTGAGCTCCGGCGGTGCGGAGGATGCTCTATGAGGACAGCATTACCCCGGATGCCTGCACACTTAGCTGTGCCTCTTTTAATTATCAACTATGTGAATTGCTAAATGTTGTACTTTCATTAAAGTGGAAGTAAACCCACTTTTTTAACTTTTACCTACAGGAAAGCCTATAATAAGGCTTACCTGTAGGTAAAAAAAATATCTCCTAAACCTGTACGGTTTAGGAGATATTCCCCTCGGTATGCGCCGCTGACTGCAGCGGCGCATGCGCACAAGGGGGTTCTCTCCGCGAAAATCCGGCAGCGCTCGTCCGGCCGGATTTAAATCTCCCGCGCGCATGCGCGGGAGTGACGATATCGCGGCTCCGGCCACTCACAGCGCCGGAGCCGCGATACCCGGAAGAGACGCCGAGGGAGCATGTCGGCTTCCTCGGCGTGGATCGGGCGAGATGTCGGGGCCTCGTTCTAAGGTAAGTATTTCATAATGAGCTAGTATGCGGTGCATACTAGCTCATTATGCCTTTTGCTTTGCAGGTTTAAAAAAAAAAAAAAAAAAAATGCGGGTTTACTACCGCTTTAAGTGTAACTATATTGCTACACTTAAAGAGAAGAGAGGCGCCTCTTTTACTCTGTAGCTCCTGCTGATTTTGCTTCTAATTCCCTTGGTGAGGCTGCCATTTGTGGATGGACATTTTATGGTTACACAGCCTGGTCACATTGGCACAATCTTTTTTTATGGACTATAAACTTAAGGACCTATGAATAAATGGTTGTGGAACGAATCATTTGAATTTCCATTATTTCTTATGGGGAAATTTGCTTTGATATACAAGTGCTTTGGATTACAAGCTTGTTTCTGGAACAAATAAGGTTTTATTGTATAACTTCAGTTTACTGTTACAAATAAGTATAAAATGCAAAACTACAGTGGGTGTAACAAGATGTCTGCTTGCCCCTTCACACTCTATCCTTACTGTGGGGGAGTGCGGGGTGTAGCAAGATAGCGACGATGAAACGTCACTTCCGTTACACATTCTGACGGGTCACCTAATCTGACGAAACACCGGTAAAATGATTTGTGAATAGAGGAGGGTCTGATGAGTCACAGGTTTCTCTCCCTCATTCACAGATCTTGTTACTGGCAGTTAAAGCAATGAAAGAACTTTTCTGAATGGAGGAGAAGGGAGGAGTGGGCGGGTCCTCATCACAAACTTTTTCTCAGCAGCTTCACAAAAGACCCTAAACTATTAACCCTCACCTCACCAGAAGTTCAGCATCAGGATGAGGATGGGGCATCCCTGCAGTGAAGTAAGTTAGGTCATTAAAGGGGTTGTAAAGGTTTGTTTTTTTATTTTCTAAATAGGCTCATTTAAGCTAGTGCATTGTTGGTTCACTTACCTTTTCCTTCGATTTCCCTTCTAAATGTTTTTTTTCTTTGTTTTCTTTGTCTGAATTTCTCACTTCCTGTTCCTCCTCAGTAAGCTGTTCAGTAAGCTGTTCTGGCTGACTAAACACCGCTTGGATGATGGTGTGAAGTTTACTGAGGAGGAACAGGAAGTGAGAAATTCAGACAAAGAAAAAAAACATTTAGAAGGGAAATCGAAGGAAAAGGTAAGTAAACCAACAATGCACTAACTTAAAGGAACCTATTTAGAAAATAAAAAATAAAGCTTTACAACCCCTTTAAAGCTATAGAGAATGTTTTTTTGACCAAACTTCAGCATTAAAATATAATAAATACAAGTTTGAATTTGCGTGCAACTCTCTATGTGTAATCCTTCATGAATGTAACCCTCTAGGCCAAGGCTGTAGCCTGAGCATGTTTGCGTTTAAATAACACATGACAGCACATCACAGGGAAACAGGCCATATCTACAGCCAGAGCACAGCACGGAACAGATTTATTAGACTGATCTAAATAGGCAAATCATTTCTTATTTGTCAAAAGAAACTTTAAAACGGATCTTAAGACAAAGTAAAGGTTGCAGTTGATAGCCTGTCCTGTGTTTATGATTTTGCCCTGCTGCCTTGTTCACCCACAAGAGCCTCCAGAACAAGTTCTGTGTACATTATGGATTGGAGCTTACACAGGGCTAAGGGCCCTCCCCTTGCAGTCATGTGACAGTTTAGGTTGGTGTTTGAAAGCTTAGGCACTGAGCCCTGCCTTAGTGGAGAAAGGGGAGAGAAAGTCACATAGCCCCCCATACCTGAAAGTATGGAATTTCACACATATCAGGGGAGCGGAAAGGGCTGTGCGGGGGAGGTAAGTGTCAGTCGTAGAGGTTGTGGGCTGTTGAATGAATAGGAGATGTAATGTGATTGGCTGACATGGGCAAAAAGGATTTTCATGTCAGCGTACTTTTTGTATAGTATAAGAAAATTTCCCCGCCCTTTCTGAAGTAACGATGGAAATAATTTAGAAAGAGTGCAGAGAACCAGAGATGTTGCCAAAACAATGGATCTATAATCTATCAGTCATTACTCTGGTGAAAATTGAAGTGTTATTATGGGCACAATGAAAAATATCATATATGATGTACTCTGTCAGTAGCATTAAGACGTTTTCATTTTTTCTGAGTCCACCTGCAACATCATTTTCTACCTATTGATCCTGCCAGGAGACCTGTTATACACAATATTATCAAAAGTATTGGAACACCTGCCTTTACACAGACATGAACTTTAATGGCATCCCAGTCTTAGTCCGTAGGGTTTAATATTGAGTTGGCCCACCCTTTGCAGTTATAACAGCTTCAACTCTTCTGGGAAGGCCATCCACAAGGTTTAGTCGTGTGTCTTTGGGTATGTTTGACCATTCTTTCAGAAGTGCATTTGTGAGGTCAGGCACTGATATTGGACAAGAAGACCTGGCTCGCAGACTCCACTCTTGTTCATCCCAGAGGGGTTCTATTGGGTTGAGGTCAGTCAAGTTCCTCCACCCTAAACTTGTTCATCCATGTCTTTATGGACCTTGCAGTCACAGTCCCCGAACTGTTCCCACAAAGTTGGGAGCATGAAGTTGTCCAAAATGTCTTGGAATGCTGACACCTGGAGAGTTCCATTCTCTGGAACTAAGGGGCCAAGCCCAACCCCTGAAAAACAACCTCACACTATAATCCCCCCCCCCCCCCCACCAAATGATTTGGACCAGTGCACAAAGCAACATCCATAAAGACATGGATGAGCAAGTTTGGGGTGGATGAATGTGACTGGCCTGAACAGAGTCCTGACCTTAACCCGATAGAACACCTTTGGGATGACTGCGAGCCAGGCCTTCTGGTCGAACATCAGGGCCTAACCTCACAAATGGAAGAATGGTCAAACATTCCCATAGACACACTCCCAAAAAAAAGCCATATAAAAAAAGAATGCCTATGCTGAAGACTATAATTAAAGTGGTTGTAAACCCTTACAACCAACTTTGACCTACAGGTAAGCCTAGATTAAGCCTTGCCTGTAGGTCCAAGAAATATCTACTAAACCTACACGGTTTAGGAGATATTTGCCGAAAGACAGGCACCGCTGTCTACGGCGCATGCGCCACAGACAGCGGCGTGCAGGCGCTCTGAGCGCGCCGCTGTCAACGGCGATATGCCACGAGTGGCGGCTCCCATGCACATGCGCAGGAGTGACGTCATCGCGGCTTCGCCGAATGACAGCGGCGGAGCGGCGAGACCCACCGAGAAGATAGATGCTCCGGACTACAAGGGACAGCGGTGACTTCGCTGGCTCCTGTGTCAGGTAAGTGACACATAATGGACTACTATGCGATGCATAGTAGTCCATTATGCTTTACCTTTGCAGGGAATCAAAGAGGAAGTAAACCCATCAGGGTTTACTTCCTCTTTAAAGGTAATGCCAAATACAGTTACCAGAATACTGTTGCATTATAGTGGCCCTTTCAATCTAAGCCTAGATTTACACTGATGCAGTTGGTGTGTGCTGTGTATGTAAGGGCAGAGCAGCCCACTCATTTGAATGGGCTGCTGTACCTGTGTATCCCGCAGGGAAAACTCCCTGAGCCTTTTTTTAAAAGGTGGCCTCATGGAACCACATGATACTTTTGCACCATGAATTTTCACGCACCATAAAATGCGTTTTTTAATGTGTGGGGGTGCCAAAAAGAAATAATGGCATCCGTTTGTATCTGCAAAAGGGCAGCGCATACAGGAGTGGCAACGCATCTGATTTACACTTATTTCCGCAGCCACAATAGTCTGAACCTAGCCTAACATATGATAGGTAGCCACAGACATCCTATTTCTCATTGATGATCTTTATAATAATATATTGTATTTACAATTATATCTAAAATGATGTAATATTATTAATATTTTACTGGCTAGAATTGATGCTGCCAACCAAAATGAAGGTGTAAGCTGCTTGTCAGTATTCTGGGAAGTAGTAACATAATAGTGTATGAGTCATTTTGTGCTTTATGTCTCAGTGGTGTTTGTAGTCCCCGAAGTATATTAATAATGTTTACTATGTGCTGTCCAATGGGAATTATCTACAGGATACCATAATGATGAGAGTGGATGCCAGCATCTCCCCATAGGGAAACAAAGCTTTGTATGTATAGGAAGTCTGGATTTTGTTACATAATGATGATGCAAACTTCTACTAACATCCTCTTAGGGCTCATACACACAAATGCAAAATACGTTGGGTTTGGTTCTGTAATGTGTAAATTTTTTTATTGCAGGATCTAAATGCAGTTATATCATATGTTCTGAACCGATACACACAGCTGAATAATCTGGAGCTGCATTTGTAATGCTTTTTCAGCATGCTTGCAGTCTATTCTTGTCCCATTTCAGTTTTTTTTTTTTTTACAATACTTTTTGTTTTACTGAGTTGCATTTGCAGTGCTTTCGGGTGTGTTTATATGCATTTTGGCACATTCACATGCAAAAAAGCATTGCAATGATGTAAATTATTATTATTATTATACACGATTTATATAGCACCAACAGTTTACGCAGTGCTTTACAATGTATAGGGGGGACAACACAATTACAGTACAGTCCAATACAGAAGGTACGGGAGGGCCCTGCTCGTAGAGCTTATATTCTAAAAGGAGAGGGTGGTACAAAAGGTAATAGCTGCAGAAAATGATTTGATGGGGGTGGCTCTGGGACAGTTAGGTGGGGGTGGGATAGGCTTCCCTGAATAAATGAGTTTTCAGGGATCTCCTAAAGGTGGACAGGGTAGGGGCTGATCAGATATACTAGGACAGGGAGTTCCAGAGGATGGGAGAGGCTCTGGAGAAGTCTTGAAGGTGAGCATGGGAAGAGGTAACAAGGGAGCTAGAGAGCAGGAGGTAAATGAACCCTAAATGAGTAATTCATGCTGTAGCTGCACATGTGGAGAATGACTGATGACATAGTGTGTAGTCAGCAGGCTCTAAGAGGACATGCAATTATGGGTCCTTGCTGACTTGGAGGTACCTGCTTTGGTGCTGTCACTTTATTTATCCATACCTACTAGAAGTAAAAAATCTCTGCACAAATACTCAGCTCCACCCAAAATGTTTTATTTCACATTGGATAGAGCATGGAAGGTAAGTTTGGCTAATATTGCTGTCTTTGTCCCTATTTGAAACATGGGCCCTCACTTCATGTCAAGGCAGGAGGTGATAGGAATTCTTTCCAATGGAACACAAGCAAATATTAGAGCATGGAAGAGTTAGAATGTCTGACAAGTGTTTATAGTGCTCTCTAGGTTTTTCTGTCCCGAAGACTATCCTTTTCCCTTAAGTTTGTCTGGAGTTCAGTTAGTAAAATCTCTACTTTCCTTACAGAAATTTCTCGTAAAAATAAGTCAGTCCTTGTCCTTGGAGGCTTGTAAGATCTAATGTCCCTCCTTATCTCTTGCACAGCAGCTCTCAGACTGGGAGAGGCAAGGACATCACAAAAAAACAGACTCCTCCATGCACATGTGCTGACAGGTAAAACATAGTGACAGGAGGAGAGAGAACCATGAGCAGTTTGCTGCCCCTTTAGGCCTTATTCACACAGACATTTGGAGGTGCAGGGCAGGGCCTGGTCTAAGAATCCCAGTGTTTTTTCTGTGACCACGGAGCCCAGGTGGTATGCACAGCTGTTCATAGAGGTGTACCCATATAAATGGCAATATTTTCTGTGTCTGTGTTTACCTGTGCATATGCAAATTATGTATTCCCCAAACATGATGGATTCCACACATGCAAAACTTCCATGTGTGCATGTGCAGATAAAAGCCAATGCAAAAAAGCATTGATGTTTACACAAGTAAAAGCGTGTACAGCCATTCACCCCTATGGGCATCCATATGTGTCACCTGCAGGTTGGAATTTTAAAGCCAAACCCTTGCCTACGCCTCTAAACATTTTTCTGTCCAGTCAACGGGTTGCAACGTTAAAGGCTTGTGTGCACTGTGTTTCCAGCCTTGGTACACAGCCCCATAGAAGTCTACATAGCCTCACAGAACTCTGTACAGCCCCATATAAATCTACACAGGCCCACAAAAGTCCACATAGCCCCATAGAAGTCTACACAGCCCTGTAGAAGTTTACACATGCCCACAAATGTCTACAGAGCACATTACAAGTTTGCACAGATCCAAAGAAGTCTACTTAGCCCTGTAGAAGTCTATACAGCTCTATAGAAGTATACACTGCCCAATAGACATCTACACAACTCCCCAGAACTCTACACTGCCCCCTAGAAGTCTACACAGCCCCATAGAAGTCTTCACAGCCACTAGAAGTCTACACTGCCCCCTAGAAGTCTACACTGCCCCCTAGAAGTCTACACAGCCCCATAGAAGTCTTCACAGCCACTAGAAGTCTACACTGCCCCCTAGAAGTCTACACAGCCCCATAGAAGTCTTCACAGCCCCATAGAAGTCTTCACAGCCCCTAGAAGTCTACACAACCCCATATAAGTCTACACAGCCCCTAGAAGTCTACACAGCTCCACAGAAGTCTACACAGCCCCTAGAAGTCTACATAGCCCCATAGAAGTCTACACAGCTCCATAGAAGCCTACACAGCCCTGTAGAAGTCCACACAGTTTCATAGCAGTCTACACAGCCCCACAAAAGTCTATACAGCCCCACAAAAGTCTACACAGCCCCACATAAGTCTACACAGCCCCACAGAAGTCTACACAGCCCCATAGAAATGTACACAGCCCCATAGGGTCTACACAAGGCTGTAGAAGTCTAGGGGACACGAATGTGCAGGCGCAGCCAGAAAGATGAAGACTTGCGATGCAGGATGTAAACAGACTATGGAACTACTGCCTGCCTGATTGTGGTAAACATGCATTTGTGGAGGGTGGGTTAGGATGGATCAGGGGAAGAGGGCGAAAGATGAGATAGTTTAACATGTATATTTTCAGTTTTACCTGGAATTTAAAAAAATAGACAGTTGGATGGTAATTGGTTGCCATGGATAACACAAACACATTTAATACATGACAGTCTTCTTGTTCCTTAGATCTCCTATGTCAGTTCACCTTCCCCACCCTTTTTGACGGGGGATCTAAATCAGGGTTTTAGTCCAAATTCTTTTCCACTTTTGGCAAGTCTCAACCTTCCATCACTTATCTCCAGCTTTCCCCAGGTTTATAAATCACTTTTAGCAGTGAAAGCAGGCAGTGCCTTGTTTTGAAGTAAGCTGACACTTCACATGCCGAGACAGCAGCTGTGGTGTATGCACTTTGTAGAGTTTGTGTTCCACACTGAGAGCTTATGAAATCTTATCTCCTCGCTCCAGTGATGATACAGAATACAGCATTGTGTCATTCTGTAATGTCAGGCTTTTCTTAAATGCAGTTTGTGTAGTTTTATGTCTTGTACAAAACCTGACCAAAAAAATTGAAAACATAATCTACTGTATGAAAAAAAAGTATGAGGGCCCATTAACATTTGTTAGGTACATGAATGCATGTGTATTAATGTACGTTATGTCATGCATTAACATGTTGTGCAATAAGACCTCGTTCACACAAGCGCTGAGCATGGGCGTCCGCAGAACTTTTTTCAGGGGGGGGGTGACATAATTTTAGGGTCACCAATGTGCCGCCTCTTTTTGACAATGTCATTATCACATTATCATGGTCAGAGACTGCAGACGTAGTACAATCCCTAGGATAAGTAATGGATAATGGCCAACAGGCCCTCTTAACAGACCCAGTCGAAGCTACAGCAGTGATCCCTCTGGCTGGATGATCGCTCACGCTGGGTTCCCCCGCGGGCAACTCTGGTCAGTAGTGTAGCATGTCTGTACCCTGGCAGTGGCTCAGTCTTTCTCTCTCTGGCGGTGCTGGGCAGCGTGGCTCTCTCTGGTGGCGCTGGGCAGCATGACTTTCTCTGGTGGTGCGGGGCAGTGCAGCTCTCTCTCTGGTGGCGCTGGGCAGCGTGGCTCTCTCTCTGGCTTCTGCCCTGCACACTCCTCGTTCTTTTTCCTGACGCACTCTCTCCCTCAGCTTTTTTCCAGGCTGCAGTCTCTCAATCTTTCTCGATTGAGCTGTAGCCTCCTCCTTGTGGAAAATGGGGCCACCAATCTTTGGGACTACATGTCCCATGATGCTCTCATCTCATAGTCTCCTTTGATTGGCCCTCAGTTATGGCCAATAGGGAAGGAACGGAGCGGACAGAAAGCTGGGCGAGGAACCTGGTGAGAGCCGTCATCTCTTCTTCCTGACAGGAGAAAAGGGGGGGGGGGTGACCGGGGGAAACCTGATAGCCAGCAACTCGCCATTCTCTTGTCACAGCGCCGCCGAGTTCTCTGCTGGACTGAGCAGGGAAAAGAGCCCGCAGTCACACTACATGGATAGGGTGGCTTGACAGCACCTTGATGTCACCCCACTGGCGGGTTGCACATGGGTGTGGGCTGCCCACACCCTGATAGCGATGGAACTGTATTGTATTTAAGATCTGATCCCTGATTCCAAGGGGGGGGCACTTGACCCCCCTTGCCCCTACCTGTGGACGCCCATGGCGCTGAGGACTGTATACCGCGATTGAGACGTTTGAGCTGTGTGCAGGAAGCCCATTCATGCCTATCCGAATGCAGCCGCTGCAAGGACGCAGCTGCTCAACAGGCATACAGGTGCGGGTGAGAGGCCTCAAAAACACAGCAGAAGAAAATTGCATATTCTTGGTATTTGGGCCTCAATGCCATTTGTGAACAAGACCTAAGGCAGTGTAATGAGCTCAATGGACTTTCAGTGCACAGAAATGTTCTAATTATCAGTCATGTCACACAGTGCACTGTGTTGTGTTGCCTTATTCTCCATACACACTATCAGATTTTCTGCAGATTTTTTCCTTCAGGTTTACCAAAACCATGTAGTGCAAGGGCCTGCTTGATTGCATACACATTGAAACTCCTAAGGTTTGACCTCATATTATATGGTTTTGGTAAATCTGAAGGAAAAACTCAGCAGACAATCTGATAGTGTGTACGGGGCTTTATTCTCCATACACACTATCAGATTTTCTGCAGATTTTTTCCTTCAGGTTTACCAAAAACATGTAGTGCAAGGGTCTGCCTGATTGCATACAAAGCTGAAACTCCTAAGATTTGACCTCATTTTATATGGTTTTGGTAAATCTGAAGGAAAAACTCAGCAGAAAAACTGATAGTGTGTATGGGGCTTCAAGCGGTAGTAAACCCGCAAATTTTTTTATTTTATTTTTTTAAACCTGCAAAGCAAAAGGCATAATGAGCTAGTATGCACCGCATACTAGCTCATTATGAAATACTTACCTTAGAACGAGGCCCCGACATCTGGCCCGATCCACGCCGAGGGAGCTGACATGCTCCCTCGGCGTCTCTTCCGGGTATCGCGGCTCCGGCGCTGTGAGTGGCCGGAGCCGCGATATCGTCACTCCCGCGCATGCGCGCGGGAGATTTCAGTCCGGCCGGACGAGCGCTGCCGGATTTTCACGGCGAGAACCCCCTTGTGCGCATGCGCCGCTGCAGTCAGCGGCGCATACCGAGGGGAATATCTCCTAAACCGTACAGGTTTAGGAGATATTTTTTTTACCTACAGGTAAGCCTTATTATAGGCTTTCCTGTAGGTAAAAGTTAAAAAATTGACCATACAACCACTTTCAGTGTTTTGTTTAAAATGGATGGCACTTCAATATGCTAACATATATTGTGCATTGATTCAGCGCATAGATATAAATCCCCCCGCCGAGTGCCCCCATAGTTAGCTGCTTGTTATGGGGGCACTTGTGCGTATTTGCTCCCAAGCCCTTCTCTGTGTGTCCAGACCCCTTTCACACTGAGGCGTTTTTCAGGCGCTTTTGGGCTAAAAATAGCGCATATAAAGGGCCTAAAAAACAGCTCCCCTGCAGTCTCAGTGTGAAAGCCCGAGGTCTTTCACACTGGCAGGATGTTAAAAAAAACTCCTGCAAGCAGCATCTTTGGAGCGGTGTATACACTGCTCCTAAACCGCCCCATTGAAATGAATGGGCAGCACCGCTGAACCACCGGCAAAGTGCCGTTGCAGCGGTGCTTTGTGGGTTTTAACCCTTTTTGGGGGTTAAAAGCGTCCGCCCTGTAAAATCTCTGCAAAAACGGCGGCGCCAACACCCCAGTGTGAAAGCAAACATAGCATGGCTCGGCCCCTCCCTCGCTCCTTATCACTGACCCTAATTGACAGCAGTGGGAGCCAATGGCTCTCCCTGCTGTGTTTGAGCCAATGAGAAGTTAGTGAGCCAATACAGACTCAGCTCTTGTGCACATCGTTGGATCGAGATTGGTCTAAGGTGTGTATTTAGGAAGGGCTGCTGGGGAAGCTGCATAGAATGCAGTAATGAAAAAAAACTTTCTGCCTATACAAACTCTTGTGCCCACCAAATGCTACCCTTTCACATATTACAAAACACAATGCCAGACCTCAGATACAGAATTCTGGCTGTATATGGGCCTGCAGCCTACCGCTGGCCATGCAGCAATCGTACTATACTATAAAAAGCAATGGCTACCTACTCCATAAAGCTAGTAGAATTTTGTTTGAAATTTAACGTTTGTTAGATTTTATTTAGGAGGGTCAAATTGGCGTTTGTTTTTGACCTCAGTGACAAGAAAATTCTAATGCCGCGTACACATGGTCAAAATTTCGGCCAGCAAAAGACCGATGAGAGCTTTTTGTCGGAAAATGCGACCGACTGTATGCTCCATCGGAATTTTGCTGGCTGCATTTCTGCCAGAAAAAGATTGAGAGCAGGTTCTCAATTTTTCAGACGGAAAACGTTTCTACCGGAAATTCCGATCGTGTGTATGCAATTCCAACACACAAAAACTCACACATGCTCAGATTCAACTACGAGACGGAAGCTATTGGCAACTGGATTTGAGTTTCCTTTTTCTAGGCCTGTCGTACTTGTTGTACGTCACCGCATTCTTGATGGTCGGAATTTGGTGTGATCGTGTGATTCCGACCGCGTGTATGCGGCATAAAGAGCAGGATTTGAAAATTTCTCACAGTGAATGTGGCTTTTGTTAGGGAAAGTTCATTCATTCCATAATCCAATGTTAAATGCAGATTACATTTTGAACTATTTTTGAACATCTTTGTCAAGTCATCGAAAGTGCTAAGAATTTCTGCAAGAATTTTCATACAAATGTTGGTTTGTAAATCTGGTTGTGTATGTTTTCTACAAGCAGTTAAAGTGTTACTAAACTGTTTGATCCTGTCCTCTCTGATCCTCCCCTTCTTCCATGGTCCCCAATCCATCACCTGATTGAACAGAGTCTTGGGGGCACTCTGCACAGGCTCAGTTTGGTGTGTATTGCTGGAAAGATTTTTTTCTTGGGAGAGTGCATGTGATCAGCTCAGGTCCAATCAGCACTGTCCAGACAGAGACTCAGGGGTTCTGCAGCCTCATAGGACAGTCAGAGGAGAAAACATACTCCTCCTACAAGCTTTAACCAGACACTGAGAGAAGTCACAAAACTGCTATATATTGCTGATGAGAAAACTTATTTAGCAGTTTATATTTACTATTGCATTTTCATGTTGTGTACCGTGGGAGACCAGATATAGTCAATGCAGGGTCCTGGGTTTAGTAACACTTTAAAAAATTCCAGACCTCCGCACGCCGACGAATTATGCAACTGGTAGAAATGTTTAAATGTCACCTATGGAGATTTTTAAGGGTAAAAGTTTGTCGCCATTCCAAGAGCGGGCGCAATTTTGAAGTGTGACATGCTGGGTATCAATTTACTCAGCGTAACATTAGCTTTCACAATATAAAAAAAAAAAATTGGGCTAACTTTACTTTTGTCTCATTTTTTAATTCAAAAAATTTAATTTTTTATTTTTTTTTAAGTGTGCTTGTAAGATACTGTGCAAATACGGTGTGACAGAAAGTATTGCAACGACCGCCATTTTATTCTCTAGGATGTTAGAAAACAAAATGTATAATGCTTGGGGGTTTCAAGTAATTTTATAGCAAAAAAAAAAAATGTTTTTAATTTGTAAACAACACATCTAAAATAAGAGGCCTGGTCTTAAAGTGGTTAGGATTTCAGAATTCAAATTGTATGATGTGTTGTCATATTTATATAGACTTCTGGAGGATAAAATCTTACAGCTAAACAGAGTTATTAGAAGAGATGTTTGCATTACAAAGTTTTAACACACTATAGAACAATGAAATGTTTCCGCATGGGAAAGGGACACAATTAGTGGAGAGACAGCACAGTGTTGTTTTGGTAGACTGGTAATGTTTTTTTTCCCAGCCTAATTAAATTTGCTTGGGGAAGGGGTTTGTACAATAATAACACAAAGTTGCTGATTCACTTGTTCCCCCCCCCCCAGTGCCGGTCTCACACAGGGATTTTATACTACCGGTATTTTTTTTACTGCTAAATCTAAGAAACATTTTACCTAACTGCATATCATGTATATAAAATTAAACGACGTTAAAAATAATAATTATGAAAGCAGAAGCAAACATAATAAAATGTGCATTAAAGGGAAAGTATTGTGTATTTTATTGAACAGATATTTTGAGTTGTTATTGCAGTTTTTAGCTTAAAGAACTGTTTGGTGTGACCTTTTCATTTTTAAATGCTTGAGTTTCTATATTTTTGAAACTTAAACAAATTTAGTAAATGTATTTACCTTACCGTGGCTTCTGCTTGCACCACCTAGTAGAAGGTCATGTCACCATTCCTCTGGTGAGTTCCCGAGGAATGTTGAGTAGACCAAATCTTTCAAGGCCATGCTCCTGCACTGTGCATTCTGCTGAATCTCCCTGAAATAATGTTGATGTTACCCCCTGCAGTACAGGAGCTAAGTATATTTATCAACTTTTATTTTTTTTAAACAGGTTTTTCTTTTTTAACTTTATTGAAGCGTACATTTAGAAGTTTCAGTAAATAAAGGGACCCTGTTTGTTGTGAAAAAACAGAATTGTTGGCTCACCCTTGCAGCTCCAACACACACTTAGAATTTGGCAGCCATAATAAGGCTTCCCATTTATAGACAGGGCTGGGTTAGTAATTACTTCAATTTATTGTCTCTTGTAACTCAGCTGACCAAGGCAAAGGCTACACTTCATTACAAGTTGTTTCTTATTTCTAGCGGGGAACCTGCAAATTTTTTGTCCAAGAATTTGCAAATTACAATCGTCATAAATCCTAAGGATTCTCCACAAAAGCCCTATGGTAGTAGCAAGCTCAAACTTCATCTCCAAACCTCACCATTGGGAAAGGATTGAAAATAAAGACAGATGGGATGCACCATTTTCCTGCAGTTTTTCTACCCAAAGTCTTCTGGTTCTGGTCACATGTCCAGTTAGTACATCTGCATCCAGTGTGTGGTTTCAGCCAGAGCATTGTAGTTCTTCCCCCCACAGAAACTGGTGTCTGGAATACACATAGCAATGGTGCCTGGTGCTTCATTTTTTTGGGGTGAGGGGGGCACCAAACCAACCCCCCCTCCCAACCCGCCACCCCGCTCACCCGCTCGACAGCCCCGTTTGCAAGCCTCGAGCTCAAATTGTGCTTTGCAAAAATAATAAACCCTATAGAACTCTATGCATCCAACGTCCTGCATGGAGATTAGGGGCTGGGCGTATAGAGATTAGGGGGGCAGCACCCCTTATGGACGGGCTGCCACTGACACATAAGTAGAAAGCTGTTCAAGAAGGGCTACATTTACTGCTACAGCCCCAAAATCCTTTAGGAAACATGATTTTTTTCCTTTCAAGTGGCATATCCAAACAATGGGACATTTTGAAAGTGCTTATTTTTGGTTCAGAGGGTAGAAATGTTTTGTTTTTTGGGGAGTTTGGAATGTATGAACAGACAGTTGGGTTAAAGTTGAACTTCAGGTAGATTAAAAAAACACACATTTTTTGTGATCCTTGGGTTAAGTATCTCCAACTTCCAGTTGACAGAGGGGTGTGGGTGGTGGAGGCAGGCGTTCGGACAGTCCTTTCCTTTTTGCTGTGTCTCATCCTTCTTCTCCTCTCTTCCTTCCCTTCATTCTTTTCTTTGTATTTCTTTTATTTCCTCTTCTACCCCTTTTCATTATTGAATACGCATTTCCTCTTTTATCTAGTTGAGTTGCTATCACTTGTGATTGCGTATTATGTTTACCCATGGCCCATTCTGGCATGCTGGTAGGTGATAGCGAAGTCAGGTTCTAATGTTTTCCTTGGGGGGAGGCTTTCTGAGTGGGATGGCTGTTGGCTCCTTATGACCCTTTTCTGTATGTTGAATTCCTACTTTACCTGGCATCCTCTTGGGTCGGGAGTAACTGGTGGCATGATATTTGATTTCCCTTTATACTTGTTCTTACTTTTTTAATATGCACCAGGGTTAAATTTACTGACAGTTTGCAAAAATCTGTGATTTTTTTTTACATCTGCCAGTAAATATCAGGAGCAGGTAATTTCATGATGGGTTGACTTAAGTGTAATTCAAGCAAATTACTTTGTTATAGGTATTGTCAGTGTTTCCATAACATGTTTATACTGTTGAAATATTCACCATGTTATGTTTTCAATAGGAGTTCTGTAATTTCTGCGGGAGGTTGGCAACCCTTATATGCACCACCTGCGTTGTGGATTCCCCTAATTTAGGATTTCTTTTTCAATAAAAAAATATTGAAACAGAAAAAAACACAAATTTATGCTACTATTTTATATTCATTCATTTTCTTTGTCCATAAATGGCAAAGAATCAGATTCCATTTTTAGGAGACACTGTAAGCCTTGAACACAAGACTGACTGCACAGCATTTCAAATTTTTTGGCGTGTCAAACAGACCCTTATATGTGTATTAATATTGTGTATTTAGTGGCTTGCCTAGAGTTTACCTTTTATTTACTAAAATCATTACCAGCAGTGGTATGCAGTACAGGCATAACCAACTTTTAAGTACACAATGGGGTTTATTTACTAAAGTTGAAAAGTGTAAGATCAAGCTCACTTCTGCATAGAAATGAATGAGCTTCTAACCTTTTGTAATCTGTAGAACCCAAACAAAAATATAATTTAAGCAGTTTAGAGCAAGTAAGCAGACTAATAAAAGATATTAGCTCAGTTGACATGTTATTTGCATGTGGCTTCTCTATTTTGTTATGTTACAAGTTTTCATGAAGCTAAAGCTGGCCACACATAATTTCTTTTAACTTTTCCAACAACTTTCCGTTTATATCCATTCACTCTCAAATGAAATGTCTGTTTGTAAATCAAAAGATGACTTTACAATCAAGTTAGTAGCGCTTAAGCTGCGTAATTCTGTTCTACATGCAGTAGCAATAGCACAAACAACAATGGATTTACATTTAGCTCATAATATCCAGAGTTATAATTACCAAAAAATATTTTTATTGTTGTTTATTTATTATAGATATTTATATAGATCTGTCAATTTAGGCAGCGCTTTAAATACTCTACATTTACATCAGTCCCTGCCCTTGAGGAGCTTACAATCTAAGGTTCCAACCTCACATGCATACAAACACATGCTAGGGCCAGTTTAGACATAAGACGTGTTCTACAGTGTAGAACACATGAGCAGGGGGATACAGTGGTGGGGCAGAAGAGCACAGGATACAGTGGAGGGACAGATGTGCAGAAGATACAGTGGTGGGGCAGATGAGAAAGGAGGTTATAGTGGTGGGGCAGATGAGCAGATAAGTTCAGTGTTAGGACAGATGAGAAGATGGTTCAATGTTGAGACAGAAGAGCATGGGGGTACATCGGTAGAACACATGAGCAGGGGGTTACAGTAGTGGGGCAGAATTGCAGGGGGTACAGTGGTAGGGCAGATGAACAGATAAGTTCAGTGTTAGGACAGATGAGAAGATGGTTGAGCAGTGAGACAGAAGAGCATGGGGATACAGCAGTGGAGCCGATGTGCAGGATGGTACAGTGGTGGGGCAAATGAGAAAAGGGGAACATTGATGGGGCAGATGAGCAGGGGGTTACATTGGAGGGACAGAAGAGCAGGGTGGTACAGTGGTGCAACAGAAAAGCAGGGTGGTACATTGGTGGGGCAGATGAGAAAGGGGGTACAGTGGTAGGACAGAAGAGCAGGGGATAAAGAAGGTTGGGCAGATGTGCAGGGGGTTACAGTGGTGGGGCAGATGAGAAAGGGGGTACATTGGTGGGGCAGATGAGCAGGGGGTTACAGTGGTGGAGCAGATGTGGTGGGGCAGATGAGCAGGGGGTACAGTGGTGGGACAGATTTGCAGGGGTGACAGTGATCTGAGGTGTGAAAGTGCATGAATTGGGGCTGATCTGAGGCGTGAGAGTGCAGGAAGTTAATTTCTCACTACTAAAGTAGTTTACAGCATTTACTTTATAAAAAATCCTTTTCTTGAATGATAGTGTGACATTGACATTTTTGTGGTATAAAATCAGCACGCTGAATTTCTTTGAAAACATTTTTCAGCTCCCGCTGTGCTCAAAAGGTTGCCTACTCCCCAACCACAGGTTGCAAGGAAAAAAATCGCTTGATTAACCCATCAATACAGTCGGTGTTGATGTGGAATTCCTCCAGTGGAGCTATTGTGTTCTGTGGATCAGCAATCTCTGGTGGCATTTCCCTGTGGTTTTTCCATCTATATAGAGATATTGTAGTTATCTGCAGACCTGCTACTAAATGGTACAATCTCCCTAGATAATCAAAAGCATGTGGAAACCTGATAACACAATAACACACCCCACACTATGACACACATAGGCATGTAAGCTGAATAACCATTGCAATCTTCTAATCTTAGAAGTACATCAAATAAATGTGCTTCTACCTTAATTTTAGTTTAGTCCATTTCAAAAGAATTAGGTCAATACAGAAGTTACCACCAACAGCTCTATTCATTTAAGCAATGAAATTCTCCATCACTTAACTGTATTAGTTTTAGCCATCAACACTGGGCTGCGGTTGTGAATAACCCTTCGTGTCCACACTCATCACATCTGTCAATGGTGTGACTGAGTCTCTGCACGTCTATTGTATCACTCTCACATTCAATTACCGTATATACTCGAGTATAGGCCGACCCGAATATAAGCCGAGGCCCCCAATTTACCCCCAAAAAAACTGGCAAACTTATTGACTCGTGTATAAGCCGAGGGTGAGACATGCCTGTCCATCCCTGTGTGTGTGTCCGTCCATCCCTGTGTGTCCGTCCATCCCTGTGTGTCCGTCCATCCCTGTGTGTCCGTCCATCCCTGTGTGTCCGTCCATCCATCCCTGTGTGTGTGTGTGTCCATCCATCCATCCATCCATCCCTGTGTGTGTGTGTCTCCATCCATCCATCCATCCATCCCTGTGTGTGTGTGTCTCCATCCATCCATCCATCCATCCATCCCTGTGTGTGTGTGTCTCCATCCATCCATCCATCCATCCCTGTGTGTGTCTCCATCCATGTGTGTGTGTGTGTGTGTGTGTGTGTGTGTGTGTGTGTGTGTGTGTGTGTGTGTGTGTGTGTGTGTCCAGCCTACCTTTGTCCCGAGCCTCCGTCCCGTGCCTTGCCTCCTTGCCTCCGTCCCGTGCCGTGCCTTGCCTCCTTGCATCCGTCCCGTGTCGTGCCTTGCCTTGCCCCCGTCCCGTCCCGTGCCGTGCCGTCCCGTGCCCTCTTCGTCGGCGGCCATTGTAAAGTTCAAAAGCTGCGCCGCCGCCTTCGCCTGTGATAGGCGGAACACTGAATTTCCCAGCAGCCTGTGTTCCGCCTATCACAGACGTCGTATCATCCTCGTCCGTAGTACGAGGATGATACGACGTCCGTGATAGGCGGAACACAGGCTGCTGGGAAATTCAGTGTTCCGCCTATCACAGGCGAAGGCGGAGCCGGAGGCGCGGCTTTTGAATAGAATGGCCGCTGTCTGTCTGCTCGACACGCTGATCGAGCGGGCAGACAGCGATGACTCGAGTATAAGCCGAGGGGGGCACTTTCAGCCTCAAAAAAGAGGCTGAAAATCTCGGCTTATACTCGAGTATATACGGTACTGAAGATTAGCAGCAGTGACCTTACCAGCAATAAACCTCCCTCTGTTCAGAGAGAATGAATATAATATTTGTTAAAATGTTTGTAGGTCATTGTGACAATGTAATTTTTATGTCCAACGTTTCAAGTAAATTTAATATCAGCATGGATTATCAATGTTTAGAGCACGAACGCTTTATGTTATCAAGACCCCTTGCACACTGAAGCTGCGGTCACGTTAGCGCTAAAGCTCTAGCTAGCTAGCTGCACTTTTCAGCCACTAGCAGGGCACTTTTAACCCCAAAGAAGGGGGCGCTTTGCAACCGCTTTTCAGGCGGGCAGGGTGTTCTTGGAGCACTGTATACAGCGCTCCCAAACCGCCCCAAAGATGCTGCTTGCAGGACTTTTCCTAACGCAGTGTGAAAAGACACACTGAAATTAATAGGAGGCTATTTTTAGGCGCTATTTAGAGGCAATTTCTAGCGCTAAAAGTCTGAAAACTGCCTCAGTGTGAAAGGAGTGGCAGGGCTTTCTGGGAACACTTAAGGTATTTTCTTAAATAACAAACATGTCATACTTACCTCCACTGTGCAGCTCATTTTGCACAGTGGCCCCGATCCTGGTCTTCTGGGGTCCCTCGGCGTCGCTCTCGGCTCCTCCCCGCATCAGATATCCCGCTGGGAGAAGCACTCTCCCAGGGGCTTATCTTGCAGGCGTGCTCCCAAGTCCAGCATTCGGCGTCCATAGACGCCGAGTGCAGGACTCGGCCCCGCCCCCCGGGGGCCGTGTAATTGGATTTGATTGACAGCAGCAGGATAGTGCTGCTGTAAATCTATCCAATCAACAGCCAAGGACCTAGCAGAGAGAAGGTAGGTCCCTGTGGGACAAGTTAGAGGGTTCAGGTAAGTAAAACGGACGGGCTGGGGGCTGGTCACTGACAGATGTTTTTTCACCTTAATGCATAGGATGACCTTTACAACCTCTTTAAGGAAAATTAAGTATGTAAAAGTTTGTTCTGTAGTCACCGATGTATAAATCGCATACGTCTGCAACTGCAAAATGCCATTTTGGGCATTTGGCCTAGGGTGGTGAATTTTACCAGGGCATTGATGCTTGTTTCTTTATCTTATTACATGCATTTGCTTTTAAAAGCTACAAGCGTGAACCAGTAAGAAAGGCGCTGTCTCCACAAAATGTAGAGACGTGGAATCGGAGCCCCATAAACATGAACGCTTGGCATAGCCTACCATTTATGTTTATGCCTATGTGAGAGGAGATGGGGAGAAATCAGATGCTGCTAGCCCATCTCAGATGAGAGTATTGAACAGAGGAGCCTGCTCAATGGTAGTTTACCCCCAAAAATATTGTCTAGTAGAGTTGCACGAAAACATGAATATGGGATTGGGTCAGTCCAAAAACAGCTTCATTAGATGCTGTAGACACCAAGGTTCCTCGCAGTATTAATTGCATTCAAATGCAAAGAGAGGGAAAAGGGAAAAAAAAAAAATCCCTTTATGCCTCTGCTTTATATGTATTGTTTTACAGCCATTCAGACCAGGGCCGTCTTTAAGGCTGGGCAAAAGGGGCAGCTGCCCTGGGCTCTGTCATTGTTATGGGGCCCAAAGCAGCTGCCTCATACTTGCCAACTATTCCAGTTTAAATTCCCTTGGCCCTTGAGGTTTAGGCCCTAGCTTTGCCCTGATATCTCAGTGTAAAGTGCTGCTATTAATGCTGCCCAGCTCTGCCTTATTGTTGTGGACAGATGACTCACCTGCAGACCTTGTGTTTACATGTAAATAACCGGCATTCATATGTAAATAGTTGCATCCGGCGGCATAGATATGTAAATAAAGGCGGCATTCATATGTATATCATGCCCCCTGCAGTGAGGAGATGATGTGCTGTAACCTCTAGCAACCAATCAGTGAGCAGTATTACTGTACAATAATCTCTAGCAACCAATCAACAAGCAGAAATCATGTGTTGCAACATCTAGCAACTAATCAGTGAGCCGTAATGTGTGATGTAACCTCTAGCAACCAGTCAGTAAAGGTAATGATACACTGTAACCTCTGGCAACCAATCGCAATCACTTCCTGATCTGATACAGTAAACTGCTTTTAAGTCTAGCTGCTATTTATTGTATGTCTCAGAGCAGGTGGAGAGCGAAACTGTATGGGGGGCCCTAAGAAAACGTTTGCCCAGGGTCCAATCACTATTAAAGATGGCCCTGGTTCAGACCCCACACTGCCTGACTGTACCACTGTGCCAATAATCAAGCAAGACTAGAATCTAGCAACAACTGTTTAGACAATTTGATGCTTTTTTGTCACCTGACATGTACATACAGGGGTTCATTTACTAAAACTGGAGAGTGCAAAATCTGGTGCATCTCTGCATAGAAACCAATCAGCTTCCAGGTTTTATTGTCAAAGCTTAATTGAATAAGTTAGAAGCTGATTGGCTACCATACACAGCTTATGCACTCTCTAGTTTTAGTAAATCAACCCCATACTGTTTAGTGATTTTCCAAGTAATCTACATTTTCTTTTCCCCATAACACTCAAAGTAATGCAGCTTGGTCAAAGTTATGATTGGATAGTGAAGGAGCAGCAGCTCTTTGCTTAGGTTACATCTCTGCTTTCTCGTTTAATCTTCCAGCTTGATTTATTTGATTTAAATAACTGTGTAATACAGTACATCTAGATTGTCATTGAGTGTTTAAATACATGTTATATCAGTATTTAAAAATGCATTGAAGTATTTTTTAAAGAAAATGTCTGCGCTACCTATCTCTTCCTACACTTACTTTTGTAATCTTGAGATTTGCTGGTTCTTTTAAGGTGGTTGTAATATCTCACGTATACCCAGTGAAGCAAACAGCCTTAGATGATACAAATCCTCCTACATAAATTGTACTTTTTTTTATCTGCACCCCTACCCTTAAAAAGGGTAGAATCCTGTTAAAATCCTTCTCAATCTGTTAGTATCACAGTGGAGGGGGCGGAGAGGCTGCAGCTAGTGTGTGAGAGCTGATTGGCAGAATGGAACACGCCCCCCCTGTAAATAGTCAAGCTCAGTTCTGAGCTCCCCCCCGACAGAAATTTGTCTCATATGTCGGAAAAACTTCTTAGAAGTAACTCATGCTGATAACAGGAATGAAGCACCAGACAGAAACAACACTTAGAGCTTTGGAGAGAGATAAGTAAACACTACAGATATGTGCGCTTTGCCCAGTTTCATGACAGAGGTTTGCAACCACTTTAATAATGATCTTTGTGCTAAAGTGTATTTACTGATGAAATCCAATACAGCTATTTGCCAGGAATCTAAACTCGATCTCCCTTGTTTACAGACTGTTGGTCGGTGCACCTCGAGCAAAAGCCTTTAGCAGTCAGAAAGCGAATGTATCGGGTGGATTGTTCTTCTGTGATATTACATCCACAGCTCCATGCGAAAGAATTAGGTTTGACGATACAGGTATGTTTCTAACGTCTCATAAGTATTTCAATAAACTGCTCTCTTCTTACGTATTTTGATTTTTAACAAATATTGTGAGAGTAAAACAAAATTGCCATGATGCAACACACTTGCGTGATGAGTAGGGGTGCAACGGATCGTCACCAATCTGTGATCCGAACGGGTCACCCCGCTCGGATCGGCACACGCCGCGATCCACGGTCACAGCCTTAGGAAAGGCCGCGGCTTCGGCCTAGCTCCGAAGCGGCAGCCATCTTTCAACACCCAGGCCATTTACAATGTAATCGCTCCGTCAAATGATGGAGCGATCACTTGTAAACAAACCGGCGCCATGTGATGACGCCGGTTCCTCTCTCCCCTCTCTGTACTGATCTGTACAGTGGAGGGGGAGAGATCGGATGGATGCAGCGCTGTGGGCTGCATCTGTAGTGCCCACAGCACTGCTCTTTGACAGCCTACTCTGCAATACCCTGCCAATACCCAGCAATACCCTGCCAATACTCTGCCATACCCTGCCAGTACTCTGCCATACCCTGCCAATACTCTGCCATACCCTGCCATACCCTGCCAATACTCTGCCATACCCTGCCAATACACTGCCATACTCTGCCATACCCGGCCATACTCTGCCATACCCAGCCATGCTCTGCCATACCCAGCCATGCTCTGCCAATATTACAGTGGGGGGAGATTGTGGATATTACAGTTGGGACTATATGGCAGTGGAATTTTCACAGGTTTTTGCAAATTCAATTATTTGCTGATCTGAAAAATGATCCGATCCGTGACTCTGATCTGAGGAACGATCCGTGAGTTTTTTGACCCGTTGCACCCCTAGTGATGAGCATCTGGTGAATGTAGCCAGTCCCAGAATTATATGCCATATAATATTTCCAGGGCAATGAGGGATAGGTGTAGCTCCACTGCCCCAGAAAAAGTGCTGCAGGTACCATGAGTCAAGAATTGGCTTCTATTGGTGCCTATGTGCACTGGTGTTTTGCTTTGTCACAGATCTAAAGGCAACATTTTTTTTTACATTTTGGATATAGTAAGAGAGAGTTATAACCCATCTCAAATTTATGTTTTGTTTTGCCATATGTGTCCCATAGGGGAGACTTCTCTTCTCTCTCCTCCTATCTCAAAGCCAAAACAGGAAGTGACAGGAAATCCCCCCAAAGTGAGGGAATCCTGGGGTGTCACTAGGGTTACCAGAATTTGTGTCCCCAATTGGAATATTTCTCCTCTATTACTGTTCTACCATCACCCGAAAAATTTGGTATTTTTGAATTAATTTTTTTTTACTGTTGATGATAAGGGCTCTTTTAGGTGGGTGGCTCAGCAGGGGAGCTGTCCTCTGATCCCTGCTGAGCAGGCGGATGGCAGAGTGGACATGAACACAGCCCGCTTCCCTCTATGCATAGTCGTATGTGCGTTTACATCCGACTGTCATCTGATCAGCATGAGGGATTGGGAACAGATCCCCCATCTGTCTGTTTTTAGGGGAGCAAAACAGTTTTCGGTGGGTGCCAACGGACGCATATCTGTTGACACCTGCTGCTCCATAGTGTAGATCCAAACTGGTCCGTCTAAAAAAATGGCAGGCGAACTTGATCGTTCCGCCCATGTGAAACGGCCCTTACAGTAAACAGGACAAATAGAGTGAATCTCCCTAATGAGGGCAAAGACAGCAATAAAAACTGACAGCTGTTCTTTACTCTATCCAAAACTTAAAAAAGTTTTGAATTTAGTTACACTTTAAAGAAATTTTTCAACTGTCAATCCATTCAGAAATCTGCTGATTTTCCAGCAAGATAGATTGATATATTGGAAATGTTACGTTCTGCTATAGGTTGGAAATGCAATGATTGTTGGCTGATGCACCTTGGTGGCAGATGTTGGGCCTGATGCATATAGTGAGCGCTCCTCCATTGTATGGATGCAAGCCTCCTAATATTAATGGCTGGCAGTTGTTTGCATAGATGAGTGAGGGAGGTGTTGAATGCTGGTGCTTGAAAGCCTGGAAGGGTGAGGGTTGCCAGTGGTGAGCTGTAAATGCCCACCTGTCTGCTTAGGGGTATGGGTGTCTGGTATTTGATAGCCTCAGTTGTGTGTTAGTATATACCACAGTACTGATTGTGTAATGGGCACAGGTTAGTTCAGGGGTTGAAGGTCAGTCCAGAAGGATGGGGTGCAAGTGGTATATGCTGATCAGCATGTGGGGAAGGGATGGTTGTTCCTGTTTGTTACTTTCAAGAGATACTCATTTAAGCACAATGCCTGCGTTCGCTGATTAGCATTGACAGTTTGCTGTCTAGTTTCTCTTGTTACCTGGAACTTCTTTTTAAACTTATCACACATCTGCCCCATCCCTCCTACACCCTCCCACCACCCAGGCCTCATTGTTGGTCCTGTAATGTGATGTGAACAGTCCTGTGATTGGATTTTGGCCAGCAGGGAGGTATAAAAAATATTTAAATATAATTTCACTTACCTATATCTCTGGATCTGCTGACCAATTTGACATGTGGTTTTTCACTAAAGATAACTTCTTTATACACACTCAGTTTGGGCATTTAAAACTAAAGGCAGAATTTTTTTTTGCATTGGACAGAGTGGAGATTTGTTTTGTCTGTGCCCCCTTTAGGGAGATTCACCCTCTCTTTTTGTCCTGTTAGTGAAAGTGAAAGTAATAGAAAATCCCAAATTTTGTGTCGTCCCCAGAAAAGTAATAGAGGGGAAATCTTTAATGGGGGTTCTAGCTCTGGTGACCTAGAGGGCCCCAAGGAAATCCCTTAATTTGCAGGGATTTCCTCACTACCTGTTTTGGCTATTGGACAGGAAGGGAAATCTCCCCAATTAGAATCAGGTGAAAAAAAATAAATACAAAGTACTAGCAGAGTATAAACCCTTCTTCTATCCAAAAATAGAAAAAAAAAGCCCATAGTCCATTTTTTTCCCATAGCTCTAGTTTCATCTGTAGTCTGAAAGCATGAAGTTGGGAATATGCACCGTTTTTATCTGCTTCTCGGTTATTCTCTCTAAGGCTGGATTCACACCTATGCATTTTTAGTGCTTTTTGCATTTTGCAGATTTCTACTACAGTCCATTTCCCGTGGTTTCCTATGGAACATGTTATGCAATGCAAATCTGCAAAATGCAAAAATCACTAAAAATGCATAGATTTGAATCCAGCCTGAATCTTGTTAGGGAAACTTCCCTGTACTTCCTGCCCTTAGGACAAAATGAGAAGGAAGTGTAAATGTATCCAAAGTAAGAGGTAATAGATAGCTGTCACTGGAATAGCTGTGGAAGATTTTGATCACTTTACCCTGGCAAACATAACATTTTGGATTTTTATTTCTGCCTTTTAGAGTAGTGGTCGCCAACCTTTCGGACCTCACAGACCACTAAACTTACAATTTTGAATCCTGCAGACCACTAACATGAATCTTACTTGCCTTATACACACAATGCTCCAGCTCTCTTCCCCCTCCCCCTGGATCACACTGCTGCCTTATACACACAGTACTCCAGTTCTCTGCCCCTTCCCCCTGGATCACACTGCTTCAGTTCTCCTCCTCCCCCCCCCCACACTCTACATCACACTGCTGCCTTACGCAGACTCCTTACTGGATCTCACCTCCTTATCCAGTCATGTGCTTGAGCCCTCTGCGCCCTTCCACAGTCTGATCAGCGCTGCCATTGGAATTCCCCTGCTTCTTCACCTCCCACTCCCTGCACTACTCCCAGCGCCTCCCTTTGAGTTTACAGGAACCAGAACTACAGAGGAGGCATCAGGTATCAATGTGTTTTGACTGTCAGCATGCATTGAGAACAACACTGGAAACAACATTGGACGGTATACATCTGCCAAAATGTCGATTTGCGGCAGACCCCGTGGGGACCACCAAAATTTTCTTGTGAACCATCAGTGGTCCACAGACCACTGGTTGGCGATCACTGCTTTAGAGACGTTGAATCTCCCCAAGAAGGATGCAGATATAAAAAATAAAAAAAATAGATACCATCCTCTATACAAAAAAAAAAATATTTGAGCTTTAGATATGACTTCTCTATTTTTGAAACCAATTTAGATCATGTATTATATGCTATAAGAAATATATATATATATATTTTTTTAACAGTTGACTTGCAAGTGGAGAGTAAAGAAAACCAATGGATGGGTGTCAGTGTACAAAGTCAAGGACCAGGAGGCAAAATTGTGGTATGTGATATCAAAACCTTTTATGTTTATTTGAAATATAAGTTACGGTATATATTTTATTGGCTTCGTAGAGGGCAAGAAGGAAAACCATGGTCTCTCTAGCAAGTTTTTAGCCTTAACCTTCTCTGCTATTAAAAGTAATCATTCCTTTTTCTTATTTTCTTGCTTCTCTTGATGACTGTAATTCAGAAATACATCACCTGGTTTTCTGAACTGAAGGTGTAAATAAAGAGACATTTTTAGTACAGAATGTGCTGTAGCTCTCTGTTGCCTTGGAGCACGGGCTTGCACTACCCTTGGAGCTGATGGAGAAATGGTTTGAGTGGAGTAACCTTGTGCTGTAATATATTGTATAAAGATAAAAATGCAACAATTAAATGTTCCCATTAAATGACAGACATGTGCCCATCGATACGAGAGGAGAAGATTTGTGAATTCTCCCCAGGAATCTCGAGATATTACAGGACGATGCTACATGCTGAGCCAAGACCTCACTATTTCAGATGATATGGATGGAGGCGAATGGAACTTTTGTGATGGCCGTCTCAGGGGTCATGAGAAATTTGGATCTTGCCAGCAGGGTGTTGCTGCAACATTTACAAAGGACTTTCATTACGTTGTGTTTGGGGCCCCAGGAACATACAACTGGAAAGGTATGGTGTTCTTTGATTTTCACAAGGGACTACAACTTTTGGCTCAGCTACAGTCTAATGTGATACTGAGCCCTGTATGTACAGTGAAGGAAAAAAAGGATTTGATCCCCTGCTGATTTTGTACGTTTGTCCACTGAAAAATAAATTATCAGTCTATAATTTTAATAGCAGGTATATTTTAACAGTGAGAGACAGAATAACAACAAAAATATCCAGAAAAACGCATTTCAAAAAAGTTATAAATTGATTTGCATTTTCATGAATGAAAAAGGAATTTGATCCCCTATCAATCAGCAAGATTTATAGCTCCCAGGTGTCTTCTATACAGGTAACCAGCTGAGATTAGGAGCACTCTCTTAAAGGGAGTGCTCCTAATCTCAGCTTGTTACCAGTAAAAAAAGACACCTGTCCACAGAAGCAATCAATCAATCAGATTTCAATCTCACCACCATGGCCAAGACCAAAGAGCTGTGCAAGGATGTCAGGGACAAGATTGTAGATCTACACAAGGCTGGAATGGGCTACAACACCGCAGCAGCTTGGTAAGTGGGTTACACCAGTTGGTGTGATTATTTGCAAATGGAAGAAGCACAAAATAACTGCCAATCTCTCTTGGTCTGCGCCTCCATATGAGATCTCGTCTCGTGGAGTTTCAATGAGAGTAAGAATGGTGAGGAATCAGCCCAGAACTACACGGGAGAACCTTGTCAATGATCTCAAGGCAGCTGGGACTATAGTCACCAAGAAAACAGTTGGTAACACAATACTCCATGAAGGACTGAAATTCTGAAGGTCCCCCTGCTTAAGAAAGTACATGTACAGGCCCATCTGAAGTTTGCTAATGAACATCTGAATGATTCAGAGCAGAACTAGGTGCAAGTGTTGTGGTCAGATGAGACCAAAATCTCGCCATGTTTGGAAGAGGAGGAATGTTGCTTATGACCCCAAGAACACAACCCCCCACCATAAAACATGGAGGTGGAAACAATATGCTGGGGGGTGTTTCTGCCCAAAACACATGCTCAAAGCAACAAAGGGGTGGCTCAAGAAGAAGCACATTGAAGTGGATGTAAACCTGATTCATGAAATTTGAGCATATGTCTGCAGTGTTCTTTTAGCTCTCTTCAAAGCACTGTGTTCCGTAGCTGTCTTCTTCTCCGTAGCTCTGTTATCAGCCTGATAACTTTTAACAAGCTCTCCAAGATGGGAGCCTGGAGTGTGTTGGGGAGGTTGCTATAAATAGATTAGCACAGAGCTAAATGATACACAGGCAACCTCTGCATGTGTGGGAAGGGGGTGTGTGCCTTTCCTCCAATCAGCTGTCTCACAGTGTCTCGCAATAATCCACTCCTACAGATGAATGAGGAAGTGAAAAATCTACGGCTTAAGGTACACTGCTGCTGGTAAACGGACGTTTAGGAACAGTTGGCCATTTTTTTCAGCTGCCCCTGAACACTCCTCTATGTTATCTTATCAGTACATGTACACAGGGTCATTAATAGCCGTTTCTAGGCAGTTGGGGATGCAAAAGAATGCATTCAGGATGGATGTTCAGAGGCATTTGAAACGCCAAATGCCTGTAACAGCCTGTAAACACTGCTAACCGCAGTAACTCGTGTTTAGCAGCGTTTCCTTTACAGAAGTTTTTCATTTTAACAAAAAATAAAAATGCGTCTAGACGCATATGCGGCTAAACGCAGCATGTAAACGCAGCTAAACTGAAGTTTTTAGACGTTGGTTTCTAGCTGTCAAGTTAAATTGTTCAGGAGAGGTTAAACAACATCCCGTGTACATGAAGCTAACAGCAAGTGCACTTTCTAAACAGTATATAAAACTGAAGACAGCATATATACATGTAAAACTTATGTAGGGAGATTTGTTTCATCCCTGTGTATAATCTGAGGCTGTTCACTTCACTGGGTATATGTGAGGGTTTACATCCTCGTTAAGATCCTGGAGTGGCTTAGCCAGTCTCCAGACCTTAATCTCATAGAAAATATGTGGAGGGAGCCACAAACGTCAGCCTCAAAGCCTTAATGACTTGGAGAGGATCTGCAAAGAGGAGTGGGACAAAATCCCTCCTAAGATGTGTGCAAACCTGGTGGCCAAATCAAGATACGTCTGACCTCTGTGATTGCCAGCAAGGGTCTTGCCACCAAGTACTAAGTCATATTTTGTGAAAGGGTCAAATATTTATTTCACTCATTAAAATGCAAATCAATTTATAACTTTTTTACAATGAGTTTTTCTGGATTGTTTTGTTGTTATTCTGTCTCTCGCTGTTAAAATAAAGCTACCACTAATATTATAGACTGATCATTTTTTGTCAGTGGGCAGACGTACAAAATCAGCAGGGGCTCAAATACTTTTTTCCCTTACTGTATATAGTATGTATAGTTTTTTGTTATATTCCTCCCTGTATTGAAAATGTACTGTTTGGCCTTGTGTTGTAAAGCGCTGTACAAACTGTTGGCACTATATAAATCCTGTATAATAATAATAATAGTAGGTACAGTTACTTCACAAACTGCTTTTAAAAGTTTAGATAAACTTGTTAGTCACTTAAGTGAAAATTGAAAATTAGGGTGCATTTTGTGAAAACTGAGAAATGCCTTGTTAATTCAAATTCAGAATTTCTACTTATTATTGTAGTAATTTTTTTGTTTTCTTTTGTGATTAAACAGTTCCGTATTCTGTTTGTCTGTATCTAACCGACTTACATTATTATACATAAAATAGACTTTAGGTTTTGATATAAGATGTTTTACAGAAAACAGATATTTCCTTATATTTGCTAACCTGCTTTAGAAAATGACAGCTGGAATGGGATAAGTTAGGGAGAAAGCTGATATTTTAGCTTTACTCTAATAGTAATAAATAACTTTAGTTTTGTAGCTGTAATCAGGTAAGTCTGGGAATCCAACAAGGACTCTTCTTCATTAATAATATCATAAATTCATTTTTTTACAGTTCCATATCTGCTTGTAACCCTCAGGTTACTTGGAAAAAAAAGGCATTATGCTCTAGCAGTACTTTAAAGGGAAATTATAATTTTCACATTTTTACATGCTTGTTATTTCATTTGGTATACAGATAAGTGCCCTTTAGTATCAAGAAAGTGGCTTTTTGCTGGATAAATCAGTTAACACATTGGGGTTGATTTACTAAAACTGGACAGTACCAAATCTGGTGCAGCTCTGTGTAGAAACCAATCAGCTTCCAGATTTTTTTGTCAAAGATAAATTGAACAAGCTGAAGTTAGAAGCTGATTGGCTACCATGCACAGCTGCACCAGATTTTGCACACAGTTTTAGTAAATAAACCTCATTGTACTTATAAGCATGACCTTACTGATCATGTGAACTGCACAGTTTATCAACATTAAACTAAATTTGGTACGTAGTTGTACACTAATGCAGTTTCATACTGCTATAGTTAATGGCACCATACACTTGCAATAGGATAGAGGATCTGTAAAGCACAAGAACTATATATCTCTACTAATCAGAAAACTCTACATTTATATGTAATAAGAAAAATATGGCTGCCCCCATGCACATATAGGGGTTGATTTACTAAAACTGGAAGACTGCACAATCTGGTGCAGCTGTACATAGAGATCAGCTTACAGTTTTTTTTTCATATCTTAATTGAACAAGTTGAAGTTAGAAGCTGATTGGCTACCAGGCACGGGTGCACCAGATTTTGCACTCTTCAGTTTTAGTAAATCAACCACATAATTCTGATTTTAAACTAAACAGATACAAAAATACCATGAAGATTTTACATGGTCTTGTTCACTTTAACATATATATATATAAAATTATAGTTTCCCTTTAAAACTTACTTTCAGGCTAGTTTTTTTATTTTGATTTATAACATTCTTCAAAGTGTCACATCTTTCCATGATCAGTTTTGTTTCTGTAACTTTTTTTATTCATTATTTTTGTTTGCCTTAGGATCACCCAGCAAAGTAACGGACTGTCTTGATACCAATATTGTAAAAAATACAAATGTTTATTATTATATATAAAAAGTTTTTTTTAGAAAATAAAGAGAAAAATTGTGTAGACATAAAATTTCAATGGTTGCACAATGTAGCTATAACATAGACAAAAAGAGATATTCTAACGATATTGGGTGTCCAATTCGGTCTTTGGTTTCTACTAGTTTCGCGACTTTACTGTCGCTTCTTCAGGAGACCTTGTTTGTCTGAAATCGAAGTTTATAACAGTTTATTTAACAAAATTAGCATAGTTCAACATATTTGATGTATTATTTTACAAGACCCTAAACAAAAGGGAGGGTAGAAAACGAAGTGTGCAGCTCACCACCACAAAGGCATCAAGTCACAAAGCATTTGGAGTTCGGGTGGTCCTAACCAGCCAGGCTTTAACCACCCTTTGGGGCGGACACGGGAGGTTCAGAGTCAGCTATAAAACAATAGTCAGAGAATCTGAGTGGTAAATATATCTAATTAAGGAGCATATCATTTATATCTCACTATGGGTATAACATAAACATACCGATATAACCAGATGCTTTTTAAATAATGCAGCATGGAAAAATGCATCAACTCATCAACGCTGGGGTCCAGATAAGGATATTAGACATGCCCAGGACGGTGTGGTAATGGGTCTGGTGCACAGTAGGGAGTGCGCCCATAGAGAGTACAGCGAGGGGTCCAAATCTTTGCCAGATGCACAATAGGTATTTATATGTGCAAAGTTAACCTAGTAAAGATATGCATAGATATAGATCAGATAAATATATATATATATTGGGTAGCCAGCATAGGGGACGTTTGGGAAGGGAAGCACTTACCGGTAGGCGGAATCCCCCCCACATACAAACACGACCGCTCTTAGCCTGGAGGTCCTTCGTCCTCCGTTCCGCTGCTGTGAATATGCGCCATATTGGCGCACCTTTAACCTCCGGCCCGACGACGTCAAAAGCCCGACGCAGACGCCGAGCTATGACGTCGTCGGGTCCGCCGCTCCTACTGCGCATGCGCGAAAACGTCGCGACGCACATCAGCTTGAGTCACCATGGAAACCCATGGTGACTCATTGCTACAGCGGACCTGATGCCGCCCACAAATGAGAGGCTTACAAGGCCGCCGGAGAGGCGCGTGCCCGCCCCTGGGAGTCTCCTCCCATACTCCAATCTAAGCACCATGGCGATGTCAGAGTGCCTGGTAACAAAAAGCCTGTGTAGTGTCTCACACCTCGCTTAACTTTACAAACATCAATACATGCAAAAGGGTAAACAAGAATAAATAAAATATTAAATCATTTAATTTGGCAACATTTATTCACAGGTATTTTAATCTATAGTTCTCACCATACGTGGCGCTTATCTAGAAGAAAAAGCAAAACAAGAAACAAATAAAAATAAGTTAGGGTACTAAGTCAGAGACGGACTACTGTCCACAGAATATACTGTTTGCTAGTACCTAGAAATCGCAGTGGCATCAAAAAACCGAGAAATTGGGCTCACACGGTACCAGATAGCATGGGGACAGAGGGATGAAGAAGGGAGGAAGAAAAGGGGGAGAGAAATTGGTTCATGTTTGCCGTAAAGGACATAATTATAAAAAAACACACAAGAGGCTGTTTCACTTAAGGAAATATTTGTATGTTTTTGTTTCGTTCAAGCCAGGTGGGACCAGGGCATCTAAACGTTCTATCCATAGGGTTTCTCGTTTTAAAATTTCCCTATCCCAGTCGCCACCGCGGGTGTCCTCATAAACTACCTCAAGGACAAAAAATTTTTTTAACTACTTGTGGCTGGTACCGGTGGTGAATACCTATATGGCGGCCGACTGCCGTCAGTTTGCCGCCCGAAGAATAGTAAAGATGGTCACCAATACGTTGGCGGAGCTCTCTAATGGTTTTGCCTACGTAAAATGCCCCGCAGGCACAAACCATTAGGTAGACAACGCCTTTCGTGTCGCAGCTGGCATAGAATGATGGAATAAAAATTTCTCCACTTGGGAGATTATATGTTGTTCCCTCCCATATCCAGGGACAGCGTGGACAGCCACCACAAGGGTGGGTGCCACGTGGATCCCGCCGATTTGGTGCGGAGATTTGATAGTGGCTTCTGGTGAGTTTGTTCCCAAGGGTAGCTGCCCTCTTGAAAACCAATTCCGGGGTTTGTCTAACATATTTACTTAGAGTATGATGATCCGTTAAAAAATGCCAGTGTTGCGATAAGATGTTTCTAAGTGTATTCTGATGTGTAGAATATTTGGTGATGATCTTAACTGTAGAAGGGTGGACTGGTCTGGGGGGGCCATAAAGTAAAGATTCTCGTGTGCGTCCGTACGCTTTGTTAAATGCTTTCCTTAAATTGGATCGTGGATAGCCTCTATTGAGGAGACGCTCCTGTAAACCCCTGGCTTGAACCAAAAAGTCATGATCTGTGGTACAATTTCTTCTTATCCGAATGTATTGGGCATATGGTATGCTGCGTATTAGAGGGCGGGGGTGTGAGCTTTTAGCATGTAGTAAAGTATTGCCAGATGATGGCTTGCGATAAAGGTCAGTCATTAATTTTCCAGAATTATCCTTAGTGATATTGAGATCCAAAAAGGCAATCTTAGTTAAATGATATGTGTAAGTAAATGTTAAGTTAAATGTATTTAAATTCAATGTTTTGACAAAATCTTCCAGTGCCTGGACAGTCCCTGTCCAGACAATTAGAAGATCATCTATGAATCTATACCAAAGGAGAACACAATCAAGGTAGATTTGTAAAGATTCATCAGAGAATACTGACCGCTCCCAGCCCCCCAGAAATAAATTTGCATAGGAAGGTGCGCAGGCTGTCCCCATCGCCACACCTTGAATTTGTAAATAAATTTGATCCATAAATGTAAAAAAGTTCTTACTAAGGATGAAATCTAAAAGATGTAGTATAAAGTCATTTAGAGGCCAAGTGGTATGGTCTTGTTTTTTGAGGAAAGTGCTGGCCATCCGGACGCCCTGCCCGTGGGGGATGCTGGAGTATAAAGCCTCCACATCTATTGCCACGAGGAGGGCGTCCGGAGGGACTTGCACGTCCTCAAGGTGTCGCAAAAGATCGCTTGTATCTTTTATATATGAAGGTAGGCTTGTAACATGGGGAATCAAGTACGAATCGACTAACCTGCTTGCGTTCTCTGTTAGGGAACCCATCCCCGAGACTATTGGGCGCCCTGGGGGATTGTTCTTATCCTTGTGTATTTTTGGAAGCGCGTAAAATGTAGGCATACGAGGTTTAGCTGTGTTTATAAATCTAAGGGTTTCAACATCTATCAAACCTTGTTCATATGCCCTTGTAACCAGGGACCTAAACTCAGTTGTAAAGGTCTCAACCATTAAATGGTTGATTGGAATGTACCATGCCCGGTTACAAAGGATTTTTAAGCACATTGATTGATATTGCTGATGAGTCATTATGACTAGATTGCCCCCTTTGTCTGATTTCTTAATGATCATATCGGGTTTTTTCTGTAATCTACGTAATGCCTGTTTCTGTTTATAGTTTAAATTGGATTGAGTGTCAGGCCAATCCTGTTTTTTTAAAGATTTAATTACTGCAGTCAAAAAGGCCCAAATCGTAGGGCATGTCATGAGGTCAGGGAATGCTCGTGAACTAAGTTTAAAAATGTTTTTTTGTGGTTGGATACTATCTGTTATGGATTGGGGCGTGGGTGCAGGGGTTGATGGAGCCTCTAAAGTTGTTTCATCCTCAACCTGCCCCTCGTCGTATAGTAACATAAGGTCACGTAGGGCTTTGAATTCTTGCATAGAGTAATGCTTTGTTCTTTCAGCCAGTTCTTTCTCTAAATTTAGGTTATGTCTATCCTTATCATACATAAATTTGTAGGTTAAATTCCGAGCGAAAAGATATATATCTTTAATAGTTTCATAGACGTTTATAGGTTCCGAAGGACTGAAGCCAAGACCCAGCTGGAGAACTGTTTCTTCATCCTGGGTCAAGGAATAGGGAGTAAGATTAACAATATTTAGGTTCTCAGTATCTGCCTGGGAATTAGTTTTGGAATAATTTACACCTAATGTGGTAAGGGGGTCTTTAGCATGTATGCATCTAGACTCCCTCGCCGGTGTGAATCGGGTGTGGCCAGCGGAAAAAAACCACTAGGGTTTGGGAGTGAGGCCTGTGTATTGGTGTGCAATATTTTCGGAATAATATTGTGTAGTGTGGATATTTGTGTACTGGTGCTTTGGCCTTGTGAATCAGGATGTGCTGGTGGGGTTGTTTTAACGGTTTTACCCGTTTTCTTGCCTTTTTTGGAGTCCTTCGCTGAGTGGTCTCCACCAGTGAGTGACCTCTTACGGGGGGGACCCGGTGCGCGTGAATTCGTGTTTAGGGAAGTGATCTGTGAAGAAAGGGATGAAATTGAAGAATCAGATTCTGTATAGTCTGTGACAATAATTGTTTCTTTAGGTGCTCGTGTCCTTGGAAATTTCCTTCTTATCAATTTATTACCCCATTTATAGGCATAGCCTTCAGAAAAGGCAAGCTTGTCCTGGACAAACTTGCCCTGCTTTTTAACAATAATCTCTCTGTTGAGAATTTCAATACGCTCCCTGACCTCTTTCCACTTTTCTTTAAAAATTGGTGATTCCATAATTTTAGGAAATTGTTCATTAAGGCGTTCAATCTCCCCATCTAAAGAAGTCATATCTGCATGGTATTGTATCGTTAATTTAGTCATTAATTCTACACTGCATTTTGTTAATGTATTTTCCCAGTCCTTTTTAAATTCAGGAGAGGGATCTTTGATAGTGGGGAAAACTTGAATCCGAAGACCTAGAGGGCAAATTTCTTCCCTAATATATTGTTCGAAATACTGCGTGTGCCAATGCAGGTGTGACTTCTTCTTCAGCAGGCCAAACATCCTTTCTAAGAATATTTTAGTTTCATCCTCAATTTTGTAATTTGTTAAACAACCTGTTTTTATAGATAACATAAAATTCGACCAATCAGAACCAAGCATGTCCATAACTTTGCTGGCCACCTGTGGGCTCAAATTAGAACCCCGATCTCAGACACTACTGCGAAAAGAAAGATTTTTTTAAATAAAATCACGTATGGTGAAATTAGATATGTGTGAGAATTTATTAGCTCACTAGATGCCAATTAAATTATGTAAACAACATATCAGGCACGAAAAAACCGGGCAAAATGACCGGAGAAATTAGGGCCAAAATTTGGTCCTGGGTGTGTTATCCACCCTACAAAGATAGTTCTATTGTTGTGCCTAAAGTTATGAAACAAAAGTATATGGTATCCTCATCCTTATATAATGACTACAAAGAAAGTTTTGAGAGAAAAAAAGGGATTTACATGGAACATCACAACCATGGTTTCCCTTAGGATCACCCAGCAAAGTAACGGACTGTCTTGATACCAATATTGTAAAAAATACAAATGTTTATTATTATATATAAAAAGTTTTTTTTAGAAAATAAAGAGAAAAATTGTGTAGACATAAAATTTCAATGGTTGCACAATGTAGCTATAACATAGACAAAAAGAGATATTCTAACGATATTGGGTGTCCAATTCGGTCTTTGGTTTCTACTAGTTTCGCGACTTTACTGTCGCTTCTTCAGGAGACCTTGTTTGTCTGAAATCGAAGTTTATAACAGTTTATTTAACAAAATTAGCATAGTTCAACATATTTGATGTATTATTTTACAAGACCCTAAACAAAAGGGAGGGTAGAAAACGAAGTGTGCAGCTCACCACCACAAAGGCATCAAGTCACAAAGCATTTGGAGTTCGGGTGGTCCTAACCAGCCAGGCTTTAACCACCCTTTGGGGCGGACACGGGAGGTTCAGAGTCAGCTATAAAACAATAGTCAGAGAATCTGAGTGGTAAATATATCTAATTAAGGAGCATATCATTTATATCTCACTATGGGTATAACATAAACATACCGATATAACCAGATGCTTTTTAAATAATGCAGCATGGAAAAATGCATCAACTCATCAACGCTGGGGTCCAGATAAGGATATTAGACATGCCCAGGACGGTGTGGTAATGGGTCTGGTGCACAGTAGGGAGTGCGCCCATAGAGAGTACAGCGAGGGGTCCAAATCTTTGCCAGATGCACAATAGGTATTTATATGTGCAAAGTTAACCTAGTAAAGATATGCATAGATATAGATCAGATAAATATATATATATATTGGGTAGCCAGCATAGGGGACGTTTGGGAAGGGAAGCACTTACCGGTAGGCGGAATCCCCCCCACATACAAACACGACCGCTCTTAGCCTGGAGGTCCTTCGTCCTCCGTTCCGCTGCTGTGAATATGCGCCATATTGGCGCACCTTTAACCTCCGGCCCGACGACGTCAAAAGCCCGACGCAGACGCCGAGCTATGACGTCGTCGGGTCCGCCGCTCCTACTGCGCATGCGCGAAAACGTCGCGACGCACATCAGCTTGAGTCACCATGGAAACCCATGGTGACTCATTGCTACAGCGGACCTGATGCCGCCCACAAATGAGAGGCTTACAAGGCCGCCGGAGAGGCGCGTGCCCGCCCCTGGGAGTCTCCTCCCATACTCCAATCTAAGCACCATGGCGATGTCAGAGTGCCTGGTAACAAAAAGCCTGTGTAGTGTCTCACACCTCGCTTAACTTTACAAACATCAATACATGCAAAAGGGTAAACAAGAATAAATAAAATATTAAATCATTTAATTTGGCAACATTTATTCACAGGTATTTTAATCTATAGTTCTCACCATACGTGGCGCTTATCTAGAAGAAAAAGCAAAACAAGAAACAAATAAAAATAAGTTAGGGTACTAAGTCAGAGACGGACTACTGTCCACAGAATATACTGTTTGCTAGTACCTAGAAATCGCAGTGGCATCAAAAAACCGAGAAATTGGGCTCACACGGTACCAGATAGCATGGGGACAGAGGGATGAAGAAGGGAGGAAGAAAAGGGGGAGAGAAATTGGTTCATGTTTGCCGTAAAGGACATAATTATAAAAAAACACACAAGAGGCTGTTTCACTTAAGGAAATATTTGTATGTTTTTGTTTCGTTCAAGCCAGGTGGGACCAGGGCATCTAAACGTTCTATCCATAGGGTTTCTCGTTTTAAAATTTCCCTATCCCAGTCGCCACCGCGGGTGTCCTCATAAACTACCTCAAGGACAAAAAATTTAACTACTTGTGGCTGGTACCGGTGGTGAATACCTATATGGCGGCCGACTGCCGTCAGTTTGCCGCCCGAAGAATAGTAAAGATGGTCACCAATACGTTGGCGGAGCTCTCTAATGGTTTTGCCTACGTAAAATGCCCCGCAGGCACAAACCATTAGGTAGACAACGCCTTTCGTGTCGCAGCTGGCATAGAATGATGGAATAAAAATTTCTCCACTTGGGAGATTATATGTTGTTCCCTCCCATATCCAGGGACAGCGTGGACAGCCACCACAAGGGTGGGTGCCACGTGGATCCCGCCGATTTGGTGCGGAGATTTGATAGTGGCTTCTGGTGAGTTTGTTCCCAAGGGTAGCTGCCCTCTTGAAAACCAATTCCGGGGTTTGTCTAACATATTTACTTAGAGTATGATGATCCGTTAAAAAATGCCAGTGTTGCGATAAGATGTTTCTAAGTGTATTCTGATGTGTAGAATATTTGGTGATGATCTTAACTGTAGAAGGGTGGACTGGTCTGGGGGGGCCATAAAGTAAAGATTCTCGTGTGCGTCCGTACGCTTTGTTAAATGCTTTCCTTAAATTGGATCGTGGATAGCCTCTATTGAGGAGACGCTCCTGTAAACCCCTGGCTTGAACCAAAAAGTCATGATCTGTGGTACAATTTCTTCTTATCCGAATGTATTGGGCATATGGTATGCTGCGTATTAGAGGGCGGGGGTGTGAGCTTTTAGCATGTAGTAAAGTATTGCCAGATGATGGCTTGCGATAAAGGTCAGTCATTAATTTTCCAGAATTATCCTTAGTGATATTGAGATCCAAAAAGGCAATCTTAGTTAAATGATATGTGTAAGTAAATGTTAAGTTAAATGTATTTAAATTCAATGTTTTGACAAAATCTTCCAGTGCCTGGACAGTCCCTGTCCAGACAATTAGAAGATCATCTATGAATCTATACCAAAGGAGAACACAATCAAGGTAGATTTGTAAAGATTCATCAGAGAATACTGACCGCTCCCAGCCCCCCAGAAATAAATTTGCATAGGAAGGTGCGCAGGCTGTCCCCATCGCCACACCTTGAATTTGTAAATAAATTTGATCCATAAATGTAAAAAAGTTCTTACTAAGGATGAAATCTAAAAGATGTAGTATAAAGTCATTTAGAGGCCAAGTGGTATGGTCTTGTTTTTTGAGGAAAGTGCTGGCCATCCGGACGCCCTGCCCGTGGGGGATGCTGGAGTATAAAGCCTCCACATCTATTGCCACGAGGAGGGCGTCCGGAGGGACTTGCACGTCCTCAAGGTGTCGCAAAAGATCGCTTGTATCTTTTATATATGAAGGTAGGCTTGTAACATGGGGAATCAAGTACGAATCGACTAACCTGCTTGCGTTCTCTGTTAGGGAACCCATCCCCGAGACTATTGGGCGCCCTGGGGGATTGTTCTTATCCTTGTGTATTTTTGGAAGCGCGTAAAATGTAGGCATACGAGGTTTAGCTGTGTTTATAAATCTAAGGGTTTCAACATCTATCAAACCTTGTTCATATGCCCTTGTAACCAGGGACCTAAACTCAGTTGTAAAGGTCTCAACCATTAAATGGTTGATTGGAATGTACCATGCCCGGTTACAAAGGATTTTTAAGCACATTGATTGATATTGCTGATGAGTCATTATGACTAGATTGCCCCCTTTGTCTGATTTCTTAATGATCATATCGGGTTTTTTCTGTAATCTACGTAATGCCTGTTTCTGTTTATAGTTTAAATTGGATTGAGTGTCAGGCCAATCCTGTTTTTTTAAAGATTTAATTACTGCAGTCAAAAAGGCCCAAATCGTAGGGCATGTCATGAGGTCAGGGAATGCTCGTGAACTAAGTTTAAAAATGTTTTTTTGTGGTTGGATACTATCTGTTATGGATTGGGGCGTGGGTGCAGGGGTTGATGGAGCCTCTAAAGTTGTTTCATCCTCAACCTGCCCCTCGTCGTATAGTAACATAAGGTCACGTAGGGCTTTGAATTCTTGCATAGAGTAATGCTTTGTTCTTTCAGCCAGTTCTTTCTCTAAATTTAGGTTATGTCTATCCTTATCATACATAAATTTGTAGGTTAAATTCCGAGCGAAAAGATATATATCTTTAATAGTTTCATAGACGTTTATAGGTTCCGAAGGACTGAAGCCAAGACCCAGCTGGAGAACTGTTTCTTCATCCTGGGTCAAGGAATAGGGAGTAAGATTAACAATATTTAGGTTCTCAGTATCTGCCTGGGAATTAGTTTTGGAATAATTTACACCTAATGTGGTAAGGGGGTCTTTAGCATGTATGCATCTAGACTCCCTCGCCGGTGTGAATCGGGTGTGGCCAGCGGAAAAAAACCACTAGGGTTTGGGAGTGAGGCCTGTGTATTGGTATTTTTTTCTCTCAAAACTTTCTTTGTAGTCATTATATAAGGATGAGGATACCATATACTTTTGTTTCATAACTTTAGGCACAACAATAGAACTATTATTTTTGTTTGGTTTGATCATTTAGGCTCATTTTCCATGGTTCACTTTAATTTACCATTTCAATCATTCAGGAATTGTTCGGGCAGAACACAGAAATAGCACATTGTTGGACGTTGGGATTTTAGAAGATGGTCCATATGAAACGGGTGGTGAAACAAAACGCAGTGCTGAATTAGTGCCTGTTCCTGCGAACAGTTATTTAGGTAACCGTTTTGAGATACATTTATGAGATATTGAGCTGTTGATCCCATTACAAGGGAATGCTGACACATGTAGTTCGCCTATATATCTTGTTTTATTCTCGCGAGTGCCAATAACAAATACAGATTAGTAAATCAACCAAAGATGGAATCTTTACACATTGGATGCTTTACACATCCAATCAGGTGCAGCGTTTCTATATTTTTAGTTCATTTGCACATGATTAAGTGTTGGATATTAATGCAGGCTTATTTCATCAAATGTAAAAATTGTTTCTTTAGTAAATAATATAGGAGGAGAGGTCACTTTGACTACAATATTGGTTGATGTTTCTATTCTTTAGAAGAGCATTATGTTAAAGCTGAACTCCAGGCAAACATCTAAATACACGGATGCAATGCATGCATGCTGTAGTACCTAGTGCTGGGACTTTAAATGCTTTGATAGCTGATTGGTTTTGAGTTAACTGTAAATGACAGACCAGGAATTATTGCTCTTACGCTAACATTCACAGCTAAACATAACATGTGTGACGCAATTGCTATTTACATACAGGTTCACGCCTTATGCACGTGTTTGCATTTGTGGGTGAGCGCAAGGGGACTGAGTTGCTTTTATTTTTAAAAAATGTTATACATTTTATTATAGTTTACATTTTTTAACATTTGTTATAAGATTTAACTTTATAGCTATCACAAAAGGGCTAACAAGCCCCCTATGTCATATCATTGGGCAAGTGACAGCTTCTCTTTATTGAGACATCAGGGGTCTATTAGGCACACCGCCAGCATTGTAAAAGTAATCAGGTGGCTATACAGAGCCTGGATCACTTTTACATTAAATCTGGGATCCAGCTGAACAAAACAGATACAAGCTCATGACTGCTACTGCACAAAAGTTCCAAGAGATGAAGCAGTTAAAAAATAAATGTAATGTTGTATTATTGATTACAGCGATGCAGTATGTGTGTTTTTATATCTGTCTGGAGTTCAGATTTAATTGCATTTGCTTCTGCCAATGTCTATCTTTTTTTTAAATATGATTTTGTTGCAATCATACAAATGCAGGATGTTTCAAGGTAACGATTATTGTTTTCATGGTATTGTTTTCTAAACACAGAAGTCTTCTCCGTGCTTTTCTCTTTAACCTTCGATCTGCTCTTTTTCTGTCTTCTTGCTGTTATGAACACATCCAGGTCTCTTGTTCATGACTACAGTTTCCAGCACTGATCCAGATCAGTTTCTGTACAAATCTGAACCCCCACGAGGCAGGGGCGACAACATCTTAGATGTAACAACTAATAGCTACTTAGGTTTGTGGATGGAGTCAAAATAATTTGGTAACATCGTCATTCATGACCTTGCCCATTGCTGTCACTGATATCACCAAGTCATAACAGCTAAAGGCCAACCAAAAGATTCATCTATTCTACCCAATACATTAAATGAACTTCTCAGATATTATTGCCTTTAAAAAAAATTAAATTTTGGTATGTGGATGTTAAACATACCTGCTAGCAGGCTATAGCAGTGGTTCTTAACTATCTGTCTGCTGCCTCTCTCCTTCTGGGCCGTCAGCCTTCTATAGATCCCCTTCCTTCAGTGCTTTCCAGCTGCCTCCCAACCTGCCATAATGACCTACAGTGCCCCCTCAACCTCCCACAGTGTCCCTAGATGCTCTTCAGTGCCCACAGTGCAACTCATCCTCCTACAGTACCACCCAGGGCACTGCAGTGCCCCCTAGCTTGCTTTAACGCCTGCTGCCACTACGACAGCTCCCAGTCTACAATGGTGTTTCGCAGCCCTCACAGGGCTCTACAGTCCCCTAGCTTCTTGGAAAGACCTCACCCCCCAGATGGGTCCCCAGCTCCCTCCAGAAATTTCATCCCCTATAGGGCCACCAAGTTTGTGGCAGTCCCGTAGCATCCTCCAGAGCCTCCATCCCCACAGTGACACCATCTCTATCCAGAGCATACTAGCATTTCAATACATCATTTGTATGCCTGTAAACTTCTTTTATTATTGGGGCATGGATGTGTTTTTGGAGATTTTACTGGGCTCTGGTCTCAATAATGTATATAGGATGACTGGTAGGATATAAAGTAGACTGCAATATACCAAAGACATGCCCAAGATCAATTGAGATGGTTGAACCAACTTCCATTTCATCATATCATAATACCTTTTCCTTTTGTTTGATTTCACTTTGATTAAAGTGGATGTAAACCCAATTCATGAAATTTGAGCTGGGCACATATATCTGCAGTGTTTTGTTATCTCTCTTCAAAACACTATGTCTCCTAGCTGTCTCAGCCTGATAACGCCTAACAAGTTCTCCATTATATATAGTTTTGTGTTGGGGAGGCTGCTATGAATAAATTAGCAAAGCCCTGAATGATTCAACAAACAGCTCTGAAAATCTCTGCCTGTGAGGAGAGGGGGTGTGTGCCTTTCCTCCTGTCTTGGCTGTATGCCAGGGATCTCAAACTGGCGGCCCTCCAGCTGTTGCAAAACTACAAGTCCCATCATGCCTCTGCCTGTTGGAGTCATACTTGTAACTGTCAGCCTTGCAATGCCTCATGGGACTTGTAGTTTTGCAACAGCTGGAGGGCCGCCAGTTTGAGACCCCTGCTGTATGCCCAAGCTTCACTTGAGTGCTAACCAGAAAGAGAAAATCTTGTAACAGGATCTGAACTTTCTAAACAGTACATAAAGCTGAAGACAGCAGATATACATGTAAAACCTATGTAGGGAGATTTGTTTCAACCCTGTGTACCATCTGAGGGTTTACTTCACTGAGTATATTTGAGGGTTTACATCCACTTTAATGGTCCACAAAACATGCAACATTACCTAATTATTTTTGTCATGTGTATCATTCTTTTATTATGTTGTTTTTTTATTGCTCTATGATTCTTCTCAGGGTTTTCATTGGACAGCGGTAAAGGAATAACCTCCCAAGATGAAATGACCTTTGTATCCGGTGCTCCAAGAGCCAATCACAGTGGAGCAGTTGTGCTGCTGAAGAAATATCCTCCCAATGAAAGGATGCTGTCTCCAGAGTTTGTATTTCAAGGGGAAGGTTTGGCCTCATCCTTTGGTTATGATGTGGCAGTGGTGGACCTTAACAGTGACAAGTAAGATTTTTTGGTGGCTATTGTTAAATAGTAAAAGAGGTGTCCTCGCAAATTACTTTGTATTATTATAGGCTAGTCAAAGTTCACCAAGCTCAAGGCTCAGTTGGTTTATAACTCACACGTATTCATGATGTAGATATTTAACCTGGAATCAGTTTCTGTAAGTCTTTCTTCAGTTCTTCAGCTCTGTACATCACATCCCTAAAGGACCCCATGGACTGCTTGAATTTCAGCCAATTCCTACTGAATCAGAGAAAAACTTAAGTTTCGCAGGTGGCCCTGCAAGCACCATCCAACTTGACAAAAGTCTATATTAAAACCGACTGAGCCAAGTAGAAAATTATTGGCCAGACAGGGACTGTATCCTAAGCCCTTGTACACACGGTCGGAAATTCCGACTACAAAATCCGTCAGATTTTTTCTGATGGATTTTGTCCGAAACTGGTGTTGCATACACACGGTCGGACAAAGTTGTCGGAAAATCCGATCGCTCGGAACGTGGTGACATTTGTTCGTTCCGACGGGACTACGCTCAGCCTAGTAGCTAATAGCTTTGCTCTCGTACTTTGATCTGAGCATGCGTGGCACTTTGTCCGTTCGGAATTCTCTACAAACGATCGGAAAAAGTCCGATCGAATTTTGTTGTCGGAAAATTTGAGATCCTGCTCTAAAATCTTTTCCATCGGAATTACCGATGGAAAAAGTCCGATAGAGCCCACACATGATCGGATTTTCCAACAATATAATCCAATTGGACCGTTTCCGTCCGTGTGTACAAGGGCTAAGAGATGCAGTTGTTGTTTGGCAGCACCGTTATACTCACGCAGCCAGCAGTGGAGATTCCTCCATCCACTGTTGTTGTGGTTGGGTGAACTGATTTTATCTCATTCTCCCACAAGCAGAATGAGGGAAAATCAAGCCATGTAAAAACAAACTAGTTATCTTAGTCTAAAAAAAAAACATTGTTTTTTTTTTCATGCTCCATAGTCTTTGGCCTTCTTTTCCAGATCTACAGATATCTCCCCCCATATCTACATACCCAACTTTTCCATTTCGTTTTCTTTCTTTCCTTCAAGAGAAACTGCTTATCTTGCAGAACTTCTCTTTTCTTTTATATCCCTTCTTCTAATGCCGCGTACAGACGACCAGACTTTCCGGCAGACTAGGTCCGACGGCCTTCTTGACGGATTTTCAGCAGAGTTCCGATGGACTTTCCAAATGAACGGACTTGGCCACACAAGAATGGACTAAGTCCGTTTGAAAGTCCAGTTTTGAAGGTGATAACGTAAACGGTACAAAACAAGGAAGTTCAATAGCCAGTAGCCAACAGCTGCCCTTGCGTCATATTTGGTGCATCGGACTAGCACACAGATGAACGTTTTTTCTGATTTTTAGTCTGTCAGATTTGAGTCCCTTGGATAGATTTGAAACATGTTCTATTTCTAGGTCCATCTGATTTTTTCTTTGAAAAACGATCGGATTAGCCCACACATGATCGGATTGTCTGACGGACTGATCCCGTCGGACCTAGTCTGCCGAAAAGTCCGGTCGTGTGCATGCGGCATAACTGGTGTTAACTTTGCCTTAATGCCCCATTCAGTAGCTTTGCCTCTCATCTCCTGAACTACAATGTCCAGTTTATCCCTAATTAGCAGCTCAGTGTTTACTTTTTCTAGCAAGTTCCTGCTTAGTTTATGAAGACTAAAGATAACCTATTTCCATTCGACTTCTAACATTACTGATAAAACGTACTTCAACAGCAATTATGCAGTTAATGTGATTACAAAATACATGAAGGAAAGCCCCTCATTACAAACAGGGCATATTTCTTTTACATGCTTTGGCTATTCTACTTTGTTATTTCAAAACCTTGTTTTTCATTGTTGCCTGGATATCATTGTAGTACACTCTAAAAACTAGATGAAAAAGATATTCATCTTTGAAAATGAAAGTCTTGTTCTTGGTTTGAAGATATGGGATTCTTTTTTATCTAGAATGCTGGAGATAAGGGTCTTTCATGTAGTGCAATGTGCATAAAATACACATAGGGGCTGATCTACCATAGGAGTCGTTTTTATGCTACATGTTTATCTATCTGTAAATTTACAGAATTAGGTCTTAATTTTTCAAGTAATCCCCCATTATTTTCAGAGGATTTGCCCAATTTGCCTATTTTATTTTAAAGAGGATTCACCCTGTTCCCTTTTTATTTTTTAAAGAGGATTTAACAACAAAGTAAAAGTTGACGTTTAGCCCAAAAAACAAAAAGCTTCTCTACATTTGGGTCCTGCATCTCCACTAGAAAGAGTTCTGCTCATTTTATGTCAAGCGTAATGCCCTGTACACACGGCCGAACTTCTGTTGCATACATACTGTAGGACAAAGTTGGCGGAAAATCCGATCGCTCGGAGCGAGGTGACATTCGTTGCGTACGACGGGACTACGTAGAGGCTAGTAGCCAATAGCTTTGGTTTCGTAATTTAATCTGAGTATGTGTGGCACTTTGTCCGTTGGAATTCTCTACAAACGATCGGAAAAAGTCCGATTGGATTTTGTTGTCAGAAAATTTTAGATCCAGCTCTCAAACTTTTTCCGTCGGGATTTCCGACGGAAAAAGTCAGATCGAGTCCACACACGGTTGGATTTTCCAACAACATAATCCGATCGGACCTTTTCCGACCGTGTGTACAGGGCATAAAAGTGGTTGTAAACTCAGAAAACTCATCGCATACTAGCTCATTATGAAATACTTACCCTAGATCTAAGCTGTTGCAGTGGTCCCCGCACAATGCTGTGACTGGCGACATGTCTCACGGAGTTATTTCCGGGTTCGTGGGCTCCAGTGCATTGATTGGCCGGAGCCACGATGATGTCACGCCATGCGTGCGGGTGCCGCCGGTCACAGCGCGGTTGCTGAGGAAACGAGCGGACCGTTACTTCAGTGCACATGTGCCGATGGCGTATACAGTGAATATCTCCTAAACTGTGCAAGTTTAGAAGTTATTTACGGTACCTACAGGTAAGCCTTATTATAGGCTTTCCTGTAATTAAAAGTGGAGTAACAGGGTTTACAACCACTTTAAATGCTTGTTCAATCTAGGGGACAGGAAAAGCACTTTTACTTACCTGATTCCCCCTGCTTCCTCGACAAATGGCATTTCCCCAAAGCTCCAGTGGTAGACTGACTCTTAGTGGGAGAAGAGGCTGTGGGAACCAGTCTAGCAGCAAGCAGAGGATCAGGTAAGTAAAATTACTTTGCCCAGATTACATGTTTACCCTGAACAGGGGGGAAATGTGTTGCTAGCTGCTGGCGGAATATGATATTGGCTGATATTTTATTTGCAACATTTTTAGTTTTACTTGCCAAGAGATTTGATATTTGACACACATTTCTACTAGTCAGTAAAACTCCTCTTTTTTAATAACTAGTTAATGTGGAATCAACATTGACTATTTTTAATTTTTAATGCTGCTAAAATTAGTAAATAGATAGGAAGGTATATCATATTTTCATGTTTTAAACTTTTTTGTATCCATTTCTTTAGTTCCTGGTTTCTTGACTAGGCAAATTATGTCATATATCCCATGAGTCTTCAGGAGGGGAGGAGGGTTTTTGGCAGCCAAGCACGCCTTCCTGTCTGAGTGCCTAGACTAAGGGCAGATGGATTCCAGGAAGTAAATGCTACATGAATCATCTGCCCATACTAAAGATGGCCATGGCAAGAAATGCTAGGGGGTTATATTCAAAGAGATTTTTCAGCAAAATAAAGTAGGGAGACATGGTTGGATGGGGGAGTTTGCTTTGAATACTAAACATTTTTTTAAATAGTGCTTTTGTTTTGTGGTGTTCAGATACAGTGTAGATCCTCTTTAACCTCCCTGGTGTGGCTCGGGGTGAATTTTCACCACCAAAAGCAGTAATCGTGAGCCACACTTGGGATTGCATTGCAGGATCCTAGCAAAATTACTTACCTTGTCCCCAGGATCCTGTGATAAAACCACCCACCTGTCCCCTGCTGTGTGTGCGAGCCGTGTCCTCCGCTTGATCTACCACAGTGCCAGGCTCCGTTCCCTGCGAGCGTCGCAACTCATGGGGGCGGAGCCCGGCACCAAATTCAAAAAGTGAAAAACACATAACGTACACTGTAATCTTACAGATTACATTACTGTATCAAATCAATTCACCGCCCTTTTGTCCCCAGTGCTTTGTCTAGTGCCCTGCATGCAGTTTTATATTAAATACTGTTCTTTCTGCCTGTAAACTTGAGATCGTCCGTAGCAACCAAAAAGTCTCCCTTTACGTCAAAAGTGGTTTTAGAGCTAGAAAACAGCGATAATAAATTAGAATCACTTACAGAATTGAGCGATAGCGATTTGTGGGGAAATCCGTCATCAAACACTGAAAGTAACGACAGCGACAATTCTGCAACTGAGCAAATTTCAGTGTTTTTGATTTGATTACATTATTAAATACATTTCATTATTATTATTTGTTATAATTATTTATAGTTATTTATTATATTATAATTTATGATTTCGTGTTTCAAACTCTATCATACCCGGGATGTCTACTAGACTCATGTTTGGATAGATTTAAGTGAGTTATTCCTAAGAATTACAGGCCTACAATATTAAACGCCAAATTTCTATGCAAAACAATGTACTGCTTTCAGCATCAAAAATCTGACATAATCACCAGGGAGGTTAAAGCTGGGCATAGACGGCTCAGATTTCAGCTGCTCAGCCCTAGGAGACAGAAAGATCACTTGATTGCCTTATCCATGCTGAATATCATGGGTGGAGGAATCTCCATTGTTTTCAAGCAGTCATGGCTGATGCAGCTACTGCTGCTGAACAGTGACTACATGGAATCACTGATTATTTCCAACCCAGGTCAGTTCATTTTTAAATCAACTTTTGTGAAACTAAGGAGTGCTCACAGTTCTACCCATGGCTCAAATTGTTTCCAGTTCAGCAAGAATCTACCAAAATTCAACTGTCTTGGATACAAATTCAGTTTCCACTGCAGAGGCTGAAGATGGAGAATTAAAGGAAGCCTCATTGTAGAACCAGGAAGATGAATCAGATTCTCTGTCTGCCAACCTATCTGGCTGTGCAGTGTGAACAATGTTTGTAAATCACAAAATCTTTTAGCTGTTACACTGGTAATCCTATACACTATATTTGCAAAAGTATTGGGACACCTCCCTTTACATTTTATTTATTTGAGTTACTTATATAGCGCCATCAATTTACGCAGCACTTTACATATACATTGTACATTCACATCAGTCCCTACCATCAAGGAGCTTACAATCTAAGGTTCCTAACTTACATTCATACCTACTAGGGACAATTTAGACAGGATCCAATTAACCTACCAGCATGTCTTTGGAGTGTGGGAGGAAACCAGAGCACCCAGAGGAAACCCACACAGGCACAGGGAGAACATGCAAACTCCAGGCAAATAGTGTCGTGGTTGGGGTTCGAAGCAGCGACCCTTCTTACTGCTAGGTGAGAGTACTACTCACTACACCACTGTGCTTTACATGAACATTAATGGCACCCCAGTCTTAGTCCACAGGGTACGATATTGAGTTGGCCCACCCTTTGCAGCTATAACACCTTCATTCCTTTTGGGGAGTCTGTCCACAAGGTTTAGGGGTGTGTCTATGGGAATGTTTGATCATTCTTCCAGAAGCGCATTTGTGAGGTCAGGCACTGATGTTGGACAAGAAGGTCTGGCTTGCAATCTGTGCTCCAATTCATCCCAAAGATGTTCTATCAGGTTGAGGTCAGAACTGTGTGCAGGCCAGTCAAGTTCCTCCACCGCAAACGCACTCATCCATGTCTTTATGGACCTTAATTTGTGCACTGGTCCAAATCATTTTGTGGAGGGGGGATTTTGGTGTGGGGTTGTTTTTCAGGGGTTGGGCTTGGCCCTTTAGTTCCAGTGAAGGCAACTCTTAAGACGTCAGCATACCAAGACATTTTGTGGGAACAGTTTGGGGATGGCCCATTTCTGTTCCAACATGACTGTGCATCAGTGCAGAAAGCAAGGTCCATAAAGACATGGATGAGCGAGTTTGGGGTGGAACAACTTGACTGGCCTGCACAGAGTCCTGACCTCAACCTGACAGAACACCTTTGGGATGAATTTGAGTGGAGACTACAATCCAGGGCTTCTCTTCCACATCAGTGTCTGACCTCACAAATGCACTTTTGGAGGAATGGTAAAACGTTCCCATAGACTCACTCCTAAATCTTGTGGACAGCCTTCCCAGAGTTGAAACTACTATAGCTGCAAACACAATAATAAACTCTATGGACTAAGACTGGGATGCCATTAAAGTTCACGTGCGTGTGTATATTGGTAATATGGTGTATGTATTTTGGTTTGTTGAATATTTACTGTTTGGAATGTCCAGTCTTCTGTAATTTATTAAAGCTCCAATACACCTCCCTCCCATACCCCCAAAATGGTCATGTTTTTGTAGCTTCATGAATTTTGGCAGGGTGAACGAACCTGCACAAAGGGATTTCCTCTAGTGGAACTCCTGTATTTGTTTTCTATTTATAAAGTAGATAATTAAAATCCAGCCAGTGTTACAGATCTACAGGGAGCCTGCTTTCACTAGTACTAATGTGCCACTGTATGACGTTAGTAATGGATTAGAACGCCAACAGAGTATTAGAGACCCTCAGTGTGCTGCAGACCTGCTAATATTGTAACCTGCAGGCCTGGACCTCACATCCTTCCTGTGAGTCAGACTCTTTCCATCGCCATGTGCGTGAAATGAAAAGCGTTATATTAGAGCTCATTTAGCTTGGAGTCATTTTTTTCTCCAGTCTGCACTAATAATGTATTAACTCCATAAATATTTTTAAAGCTAACTAACTACTCCAGGCATACGTTTTTCTTTTAGAGTGAGGGACGGTTGGAAATAGGAAGTAAATAAAATCTTTTCATGGAGCATGCTTAAAAGCTTCCATGCAGAACACTTAGACCAGATGACAAAGGACAATAGCGCAATCCGAGCTACACTTTGAATTCCAATTATTTATTATAAGCACACAAGTATGTGTTAAACAGCATTCCCAACTTGAGTTACGCCGTCTAGGATTCATCCCACTGAGGAAGCCGGAATGGCGAAACCTGAGTCGTATTTCGGTGGGTTGCATTTGTTTTAATTTGGAGAGGTGACTGAACCTTCACACACACCTGCTGCTAGCTACATTTTAGTACTGCTTCTTGAATTGTATACAGTAATACCTTGGATTTTGAGAGCGTTTTGCAAGACAAACCAAATTTTTAAATACATTTTGACTTGATATACAAGCGATGTCTTGATATACAAGTAGCGTCATGTCACAACTGAGTATAAAAGAGAAGAGAGGCGCCTCTAAGTTTAGCAATATGGCTACATTTATTGAAGGTACAACATTTAGCAACTCACATGGTTGATGATTAAAAGAGGCACATCTAAGTATGCAGGCATCCGGGTAAAGTTGTCCACATAGACCATCCTCTGCACCGCCATCAATGTCATCCCTTCTTCCATGCCACGCCTTGCTTTTCTGCAGGGTAGTCTTCCCGGTCATGGTTGCAGACTGGCAGCAGTGAGAGCCAGCCACATAGTTACACCGTTACAAAGGTTGAATAAAGACACCAGTCCAACCTGAGTGAATGTACAAATCTACAATTGTCCCTATCCCTGTACAGGGATCGCACACTCACATCGGTCCCTACCCTCAAGGAGCCCACAATCAAAGGTCCCCATTCATATACTAAGGCCAATTTTGGTCAGAAGCCAATTAATCTACCTGCATGTCTTTGAATTGTGAGAGGAAACCGAAGTACCCGGAGGAAACCCACGCAGGCACAGGATTCAAACCAGCGTCCCTTCTTACTGCTAGGTGAGAGTGCTAACCAGTACACCACTGTGCCACCCTAAAATGTGGACAGCATTACCCCGGATGCCTGCATACTTAGATGTGCCTCTTTTAATCATCAACCATGTGAGTTGCTAAATGTTGTACCTTCATTAAATGTAACCATATTGCTACACTTAGAGATGCCTCTCTTCTTTTTTATACTCTGTAGCGCCTGCTGGATTTTGCTTCTAATCCCCTTGTAGAGGCTTCCATTTGTGGATGGACATTTTATGGTTACACAACCTATCACATTGCTATACTCTTTTTATGTATACTATAAACTGAAGGACTTATGAATAAATGGCTGTGGAACGAATCATCTGAGAGTCCATTATTTCTTATGGGGAAATTTGCTTTGATATGAGAGTGCTTTGCTTTGGTTTTACTGTATAAGAAACCTTTGTGAGTCAGATTTTTTATTTTCTTGCGATGACCAGTGTGTGATTTTTTTCCCCCCACAGTTGGCAGGATGTTGTTGTCGGGGCCCCTCAATATTTTGATAAGTCTGACAAAGAAATTGGAGGTGCGATCTATGTGTATATGAATGAAGCTGGCAAATGGGAAAATGTGCAACCAAAACGAATTGTTGGAAACAGGGACTCCATGTTTGGTATTTCCGTGAAAAATATTGGAGATGTCAATCAAGATGGCTACTCTGGTAAGAAAATGTGGTATAATCTGGTTATACACAATTCATACATGCAGTGCTTATATATAATAATATAATCATTTAGAAACTAGATCTGGATTGGCTCTTAGTTTGCTGTATTATGAGCGTTCAGGCTGCCCTCTGCATTACTGGGACCATTCACCAAGGCTGAAATATGTCTGCCAACTCTGTATTTGTAATGGTGCTAGTTTTTGAAATAACTTAAAATAACCTAAAAAATGGCTTACAAGAAATTGTAACTTTGTCCATTTAACAAAACATTATTGTGTTAGAGAATGGGGTTGTGAGCGCCATCTACTGGCTGGAAATAAAAACTATAATGTATTCACATATAGTTAATCACATCCTCTTGAACTGTTAGTCCTAACTAGGGTTGTCCCGATCCACTTTTTTAAGACCGAGTACACTGACAGATGGCACTGATGGCAGGCACTGACAGATGGCACTGATGGCGGGCACTGACAGATGGCACTGATGGCTGGCACTGACGGATGGCACTGATGGCTGGCACTGACAGGTGGCTGGCACTGATATATGGCATTGACAGGTAGCTGGCACTGATAGGCAGCACTTATGGGCATTGGGCACTGATAGGTGGCATTTATGGGCACTAATGGGCAGGCACTGTCATGTTATGAGGAAAGGCTGCTGTAAGGCCCATCTTAGTACTCCTTGCACTCGGCCGCATTAAAAGCAGCAGCGGCCATCTTGTTACACCCAGCCCGAACTATATAGGCTGGTTTCCTTCAAATGAAGACGTTTTGCTCATAGTGTGGAAGAATTTTTGACATTTAGGAATGCTTTGCATCAAGTGACAAGTTCAGAATTATGAAGCTTTTTATTGCGCAAGATCAAGTTTCAGATATTTCATAAGTATGTGTTTCTTGTATACTAACACACCTATATAATTCTTTTTAGACATCGCTGTAGGAGCCCCGTATGATGAAGGTTTTGGAAAAGTCTATATTTATCATGGTTCCAAAACTGGAATAATAGAAACACCAGCCCAGGTATTATTTATTTATTTTTTTATGTGTCATGGTCAGTAAATCTGATTAAAGTGTTTTTTTTTTTTAATTTTCACTTTACTATATCTTTATTGAAAAGGATGGCATTATACAGAAAAAATAGGAAATAACTATGCTCTTTGACTGTGACCTAAATAAACATAGGCCAACCAAATAAATATATTTCTACATTCCCTATTTGTGCTGCAACCAACTGAAAAACAAGAAATTGCACAAATGAAAACATGCTAAAAAATTAGCTATCAATACCAATTTTTATATATAATTATAAACAAGACAAAACAAAATAAAACAAAACAAATAACACACATTTTTTTTTTTATGTAACTTAATCCTAGTGGGCTCCAGCTGGCACTGCACCTAAAAAAGCCTAAAACAAAGAGAGGAATTTCCATGTTGCCAATTCACTTATAGGATAAGTTTGCCTTTAGGCTGGGTTCACACTGCTGCGGCTAGGAGAACCGGATGTGATTCGCACCGCACTGCACTGCAGTGCAAATCACTGCAGTCCCTGGGGGAGGTGTCCCTTTCCGCCAATCAGCTTTCACACACTATACAACAGCTCTAACTGCAGCTCTCGATCCCCTCCTCTGTGCTACTGACAGATGCAGAAGGATTTTCAGCACTTTGAAGGGATGTAGAAAAGAGAAGACTGCAGATAAACAAGTGAAACTTATGTAGGAGGATTTTTCTCATCTCCGTGTATCATCTGGGACTATTTATTTCACTGGGTATATAAGTGGATTTACATCCACTTTAGCGCATATTACAGTCTAATATTTTGTGTGTTTTTTTTGTTTTTTTTTATGAAGATCATTGATGGGAAGAGCACAAATACTCGGACATTTGGTTACTCTATTGCTGGAAACATGGATCTAGACAGAAATTTATACCCAGATATAGCAATTGGATCGTTATCAGATTCTATAAATGTTTTCAGGTAAGATAAAAATATGGTATCCACTAATGTATATGGTTGTGCAAGCCTCATAACTTTATCCCTAATTATTTTCTTTTTCACAAAAGGGCACGCCCCGTTATCAGTATCAAGAAGACAATCAAAATGACGCCCGACAAAATTGACTTCAATAAGAAAGATATGAACTGTGCCGCAGCAAGCAAAATCTGGTAGGAAATTGGTTTCTATTTGCACTAAGTACTTCTGTCCCTGTTTTCTTGATATCGTGCCTCAGAATCACAAATGAGAACAGCAACATATACAGGATACTCATAACCAGCCAATCAGGTTCTCTTTGACCCCTTTCACACTGGGGTGCTTTGCAGGCGCTACAACGCTAAAAATAGTGCCCGCAAAGCGCCCTGAAAGAGCTGTGCTGTGTCCCCAGTGTGAAAGCCCCGAGGGCTTTCACACTGGAGCGGTGCGCTGGCAGGGTGGTAAAAAAAAGTCCTGCTAGCAGCATCTTTGGAGCGGCGAAGGATCGGTGTATTCACTATACCGTTGGTAAAGCGCTGCTGCAGCAGTGCTTTGCGGTGGTTTTAATCCTTTCTTGGCCACTAGCAGGGGGGTAAAACCGCCCCGCTAGCGGCCAAATACTGCCGCTAAAACGATGGTAAAACGACGTCGCTTCCACCCCAGTGTAATAGGGGCCTTTCCTCCATTCTGCATGGGGTGAATGATAGGAAGAAGCTTAAAGGCTGCCAGGCAAAGAATTTTTTTTTCCTGAATCATACTTAGGTGGATGCAGCATTGGTTCAATGCTGCATCTGTCCCCTGCCAGCTCTAAAACTGAGAACCGATCGATCAAGCAATGCCAATTGCTTGGTTCTAAGGGCTCCGTGAGCAGCGATCTGTTGACTGTCAGTCACTGGCTCTCTGCTCCGCCCTGCACTCATTGGAGCACTGGACTGTGAGGGGCAGGAACGGGCAGCTCAGGCTCTATGTGGCTCACTGAGAGCCTGAGCTGGGTGCCGGTCCAGTCATGTGGGTGGATCCCGTCCATATTGACGCAATCCTTCCCGAGCCTGGACCGGCTCTGTAACGTCAACCGACAACAACGGGATTCAGCCTACTGTCTGCTGAAAATGGTCACGGGAATGCAAAACAAACTTCACTCCTGTGATCCATAGGGGAAGGACAGCTAAATAAGCTTTGACTGTCCTTCTGCTTTAAAAGGAGATCTAGTACTAATTAATAAATTAACATATAAGCTTCAACATGATCATGTAATTGAAAAAGGTCTTTGTTCAGGCGCTTCCTGTTATAGAGTGGCAGTGCTTTGGCTCTGTCTCCCAGTTGTGCCCTAGCCTTGTAAAACCGGCCTTAAATGGGTCATTTTCTTTCCAAAATTGTAACTAAGAATTTCCATTAAAATTTTTGCACTATTAGTGGGGCTGCAACAATGACCGCTTTTCGTGCAGTCATCAAATTTGAGTAATCAGACAAATTTCTAATCAATGATGGGATAATCGTGCATGAGCTGTGACCTGGTAAGAAAAGAAGATTCCCGGCCACAAAATGTATTTTCTGTAGCAACATGAGGAGAAATTGAAGGATTGGTTGGTTAAATTTTAAAATCAATGTTGGCGCCATCAGAATACAAAATGCACAAAATTTCAGATTTCTAATTTGTTCGGAATTCGACTCATGTATGGCCTGCATAACACAGGTTACAGATATAGACCACAAGTAGCTGTTCAGCACACATTGTATAGGCATGGTCTATTGTTGTCACCATCAGCCTACCCACCATTAAACATCCCATACAGTCATTGCTGGTCTGCATGTAGACTGGAAGTAATTGCAAAGATCTACAGCACCGAGATGCAACAAAGGATGAAAAAAGCAGGGACACGAGTATTTAAAAAAAGTAAATTGTTTAAAATACAGTGTTTTTGAAAACTAAGGGGTTAGTTTTTTAATGTTTTCACCCAAGATTTGCACAACTTTACATATTCACATTTTTCTAATTTAATCTTATGTGAAAAATGGGTAAATCTTGGGTGAAAATTGTATAATTCTTGGGTGATTAAATTGAAAAATGGACCCCCTAATGTCATTCAGTTAGGATTTGCATATACTTTAAAGCTGAACTCCAAGCAAACAGCTCAATACATAGATAAAATACATACAGTATGGGAGCTGGGATTTGTATGTCTGTCCTTCCAGTTCTGAGATCTGCACAACTCTGTCCTACAGTGCAGTCTTGGGAGGGAACATGATCTTTCTCTGCTGCAGTTTCACTTTCACTTGCAGGCTCCCTCCCCACCCTTACCCTACGACTGGACAGTAGAGGAGAAGCAGCAGATCCTTAAGCTTATCTCTCTGTTATTTCACCACAGCACACCTGATTGGCTACTTGTGCTGCTTCTCCTTTCCCCCTTCTGAGCTCTGCTGTACTGTGGACTGCAAGAAGGTGATGTTAAAGTGTAACTAAAGGCAAAACTTTTTTTTAGTTTTGGATAGAATGGGAAGGGATTAGAACACCTGTCAGTTTTTTTTGCTGTCTGTGTCCTCGTAGGGAGATTCACCCTCTCTAGTTGTCCAGTTTACCGTTATCATTGAAAATGAAAGTAAAAGAAACCTACATTTTGTGTTGTTCCCAAAAAGTAATAGGGAGAAATCTTCCAATGGGGACACTAGTTCTGGTGACCTAGGGGTCCCCAAGTAATTCCCTTGATTTGTAGGGATTTCCTCTCACTTCCTGTTTAGCTATGGGACAGGAGGTGAAAGGAAATCTCCCAAATGGGACACAGATAGTGAAAAAAATTTGACAGGGGTTATAACCCCCCCCCCCCTTACTGTATCCAAAATGAATAAAAAAGTTTTGCTTATAGTTCTACTGTAAGCCAAGTTCAGATACTTACATTACTTGCATTTAAAAAATACACTTCACTTAATGATGTATTAATGAATAAATACATCATATTATATCTGCCTGGAGTTCAGCTTCAACTAAATGCAATCAAACAGGCAAAACTTTCTAATTAATGATTTTTTTTTTGTATTGTTTAGTTTGACAGTTGACGTCTGTTTGTCGTATACTGCTATTCCCCTTAATTACAATCCAGTTCTAAGTAAGTGCATTACTATTTTCTAATTAGCTTTCTAGCTATAGGTAAATAATTTGCTGTAATATAAATATCAGTGAGATGACAAGGATGGGACTATGAGGGCAATTTACTAAGACTGGAACAGTTAGAATCTGAAGCAGCTGTGCATAGTGACCAATCAGCTTTTATCTTTCATTTTCAAAGCTTCAAGCGGAGTTCCAGTCATAATTTTTTTACAGTATTCAGCAGCATTAAATCTAAAGAACAACCTGTGGAAAAATATTTCTTTTTTTTACTCACCTTTTCAGGCTTGTTGCTAGGGGGTCCCTCGTAATCTGCCTCTTCCTCTCCAAGTGCTCGCTAGTACTCCTGGGAGATGCTTGTCATCATTTCCCAGGAGTCTCTGGGCATTGCCGAGGGCTTTGTTGCCATTACAACGGGGAGGGGCACTTCCGACGACATCGTCCGTTGTGATGGCAACATCAGAAGTGTGCGGCGCTGAGCCATACATACGGCGCATGTGCGAGAACGGGCGGTGCATGCTGGTCGCTCAGCTTCACCAGAGCCCAGAAGATAGTGCTTGTGGGCTTCACATGCCCACAAGCACTATGGAAACTGCCACGATAGAGTAATATAGCATATATTCCTCTATGAAATCGGCAATTGAGCAGCGATTAAACAAGCCTTAAAGAAAAAAAAATCTGCATTCTAAAAAAATGTTTTTTTTTAACAGTGGGAACTCCGCTTTAATTGAACAAACTGAAATGAAAAGCTGTTACTATGCACAGCTGTTCTGGATTCGGTCGGATAATTTATTTTTTCGGTACGCTCACCAGTTAGTGTCCCTGATCACCGCCACAACCGTTATATGATAATGCTGTACTGTACTGGTGACAGTATGTAAAAAAAAAATTTCTTCATGTTCCAAAAATTCTGACAAAAAAATTACAACTTCAAAAAACTCATCAGGCCTCTTACTAAATACCTTGGACTGTCTACTTTCCTTAAATGGGTCATTTGGGGGTATTTATACTGTCCTGTCGTTTTCAGGCCTCATGAAATGATAGGCCGTCAGTACATCAGGGTTGATCAATCTTCAGATATACAGGCTTTTAAGTACATAATGGGGTTTATTTACTAAAGCTGAAAAGTGCAAAATCAGGCTCACTTCTGCATAGAAACCAATGAGCTTCCTGGTTTTATTACCAAAGCGTCATTGAATAAGCTGGGGTTAGAAGCTCATTGGTTTCTATGCAGAAGTGGGTCTGATTTTGCACTTTCCAGCTTTAGTAAATAAACCCCATTGTGTACTTAAAAGTGGGGTATGCCTGTATATCATAGTTTATGGACTCTATTCACACAGACTAAATATTATACACTGATTTGGGTTATTTTCACCAAAGAAATGTAGCAGAATACATTTTGACCTAAATTTATGAAGAACAATTATTTATTTGTAATATTTTATAACAGGAATTAAGAAAAACTATTTTTTTTCAACAATTTCAGTTTTTTTTGTTTATTTAGCAAAAAATTAAAAACTCAGTGGTGATTAAATAAAAGAATGAAAGCTCTATTTTTGGGGTACAATGTTGCATGCCCATGCAATTGTCATTCAAAGTGCGTCAGCGCTGAAAGATGAAAATTGACCTTGGTAGGAAGGGGGGTAAAAGTGCCCAGTATTGAAGCCGTTAAGTCTTGTTGTTTTCCTATTATAAGAAATTATAACTATGTATTAGTCTATACGTAATTCTTCTCTTTGGCTTCCTACAGCCCTCGGCTACACGCTAGATGTGGAAAGTGAAAGGACTAAATTAGGTTTGTCCTCCAGAATTGCGAATTTGCCAGAGCCAGGAACAGTAACCCTACGACAACAAGGCCAAGACAAATGTTTCCAGAAAGTTCTACATGTACAGGTAAGGGCAGCAGTAGACAGACATTTGTTAGGACAGATATTGAAACTAAAAGTATTATGCCGCGTATACACGGTTGGAATTTTGGTCGGAAAAAGCTCTGATGGTTTTCCCGGCGGAATTCAGACGGAATTCCGCTCAAGCTGTCTTGCATACACAAGGTCACACCAAATTCCGACCATCAAGAATGCAGTGACGTACAACACGTACGACGGGACTATAAAAAGGAAGTTCAATACCTTCAATAGCTTCCATCTCATATTCCATGTGCATACACACGATCGGAATTTCTCATAGAAAGTTTTTCCGGCTCTCAATTTTTGCTGGCGGGAATTCTGCCAGCTAAATTCTGATGGAGCCTACACACGGTCGCATTTTCCGATAAAAAGCTCTCATCGCTCTTTTGCTGGTCGAAATTTCGATTGTGTGTACGCGGCATTAGGGTTCAAAAAGGGGGAAGTGGTCTTGTGATTGGCCTGGCCTTCCCGCACCTAAAGGGATACCGTGACTGGGTGGAATGAGGTAAATACCCAATCATGTGCAAGAAAAGTTTTAAAAAACTGGACCTTTACAAGCACATGATTGGATGATTGAAGTGACTATAACTTCATCCTATTTACTAATTCTAGCGACCATTCAGTTGAATGTGAACAGTCCTTTAGTAAATCAATCCCCCGACTACTGTACAGCAGACTTACAATTGTTTTGCTATCTTAGGAAACTATTAAAGACAAACTTCGACAGATTCCTGTGTCTCTTACTGTGGATATTAAAAATGTCCGTCGGAAAAAGAGACAAAGTGGCTCCCTGCCAGAACTTATTCCAATCCAGGATGCCAATGAGCCCAAAACAATCACAACAGAGGTAACTCATTTATTTTTATTACTGCTTTTTTGAATGATTTTGCTCATGTCTTTAAAATGTAGAGGTGTATATAGATGTTGTTGTATGATTCTTTATTGCATTTGCACAATATTGCACCCAGCTACATTGGGAAAACATTTTTGGTAAATAGGATCCTGCACTATGCACGTTGCTTTAAGGCTTTATGCAAACTGGGCAGAAAAAAATGCTACGTTTACAGGCGTTTGGTGTTCATTTTTTTAGCCTGTAAATACACATGTATATCAGGCTCCCTTCACACCTAGGCGTTTTAGGGCGTTTTTCTGCTGTAAGCCGCAGCTCTAAAAACGCCCAACAAGACAAATCCTATTCATTTCAATGGCCCCTGTTCACATCTCAGTGTTCTGATGCCTAAATCAAAATGCCTTTTGCTCAAAAAAGTACAGGAGCTTCTTTTTTTGGCAGATGTCAGGCGGTTTTAATTCTTTTACATCGGTGACCTTTTACCCTTGAAACTGCCTGTACAAAAACTCTGCAAAACTGGAAAAACGCCAGAAAAACAGTAACGCCTAGGTGTGAACAGAGCCTAAGCTTATATGTCCATGTAAACATAGGTGTTTACAGATGTTTACAGGCTGAAACATAAGACCATCACGTTCAGGAGAGGAGCATTTGGGCAGAAAAAAGTGAATGAACGTGCACAAATGAGCATAAGTTTGCTTTAATGCTAGACACGTTCAGGCACGTTGATGAATTCCATAAGCTAGAAGAATTAAAGCGATTGTATGCCCTGAGAAAAAAGAAAAAAAAAACCTGTAAGGCAAAGGCATAATGAGCTAGTATTCACCACATACTAGCTCATTATGAAGTACTTACCTTAGAACAAAGTGTCCACACCGCTTCCCGGTCACCGCTGAAGGAGCTGACGTGTTCCCTCTGCATTTCTTCCGGCATGCGCGGGAGTCCTCCGTTCCGGCAAAGATCTCTGAATTTCCGCCATGATCCGCCGGAGTGCATGCGCCAATGACATCAGGGTGAATAGCTCCTAAACCATGCAGGTTTAGGATATATTCATTTTACCTACAGGTAAGCCTTATTATAGGCTTACCTGTAGGTAAAAATCTCCAAGAGGAGGATACAACCGCTTTAATATTCTGGTCAATAGAATGCATTACTGTCAAACGCACATAAACGTGTGTGCAAAATGCGGCTTTTGCTGAATTTTTTTTAAGCGGCTTTTCTCCTGCCAGCAAGTAGTAATTTAGAGGAGCACTTAAAATCTCCTTAGAGTGAGATAAATTTTTTCCAGTAAGAGGCTCTGCATGTGGATAAGGCCCCTTTCACACGGGGTGGATCCATCCAAGCGGAATCTGCCTGTTTAGTGGGGGATCTCTCCGCTGATCCTTGCTAAGCAGGCGGATGACAGGTCCGTGTCCATTCCAAATGCAGAGCAGACACTGACATAACCCGCTCTCCTCTATGGGGCGATTGGATGGAAATGGACTGCATGTCCGTTACCATCCGATTGTCATCTGATCCGCTGGAATCTACTTTTAGAGGATTTTTATTGGATCGGATGCCGGCGGGTTTACCACAGGAGCACCTGTATTTGCAATTTTGGGCATTGAGCACTTTCCATCATTTGAAATTACAGGCATACTCCACTTTTAAGTACACAATGGGGTTTATTTACTAAAGCTGAAAAGTGCAAAAATCCGGCTCACTTCTGCATAGAAAACAATGAGATCCTAACCCCAGCTTATTCAATTAAGCTTTGGTAATGAAGCCTGGAATCTCATTGGTTTCTATGCAGAAGTGAGCCTGATTTTGCACCTTTCAGCTTTAGTAAATAAACCCCATTGTGTACTGAAAAGTGGGGTATGCCTGTACCTTGAGTGGACTTGGACTGTTCACTGTGTATATTTATGAACTTTCTTTATTATTTTTTATTTATTGGTATATCATTAAGGATTGTTTTGTATTCACTATTAATTTGCAAGCACATATGCACTTAGGTACTGCTGGAGTATTAATTAATTTGTGTTGTTTATACATTTGTATTGATATTTGTATTATTTATATTTGCGTTGTTGTTAATATGTATCTAGCAAAGTATTTAAAGGGGCATGCGAACCTTTTCTTTTTTTGCTTAAAGTGGTTCTAAAGGCAGCAGATTTTTTTTAATACCGTAATGCATTCTATCCATTAAGATAAAAAAAAACTTCTGTGTGCAGCAGGCCGCCCCTCCCCCATCCCCTCAACCCCCCCAATACTTACCTGAGCCCCATTTCGATCCAGCAATGTGCACAAGAGCCTATGCTTTCTGAGGACTCTCCCTCATTGGCTGTTAATCAAAGTCATTTAGCCAATGAAGAGAGAGAGGCGGCGGGGCTCTGTGTCTGAATGGATACACAGAACGGCGGCTCGGGAGCAAGCCAGCTCAGGTGCCCCCATAGTAAGCTGCTTGCTGTGGGGGTACTCAGCAGAAGGGAGGGGCCAGGAGCACCAGCGAGGGACCTGAGAAGAGGAGGATCGGGGCTGCTCTGTGCAAAACCACAACACAAAGCAGGTAAGTATCAGATGTTATCTTTAAGCAAAAAAAACAAAGACTTTAATATGACTTTTAGTCTGGTATTCAGGCTTTTTTCAGGTGCTGCATTCGGTAGTTTTAGACCAAGCCTAAGTCTAAGGCTGGTCAAACAATTTTCTTATACAGTGTCCCTTTAGATTTACCAAAACTATGTAATTTGAGGTGAAACCTAAACACTTTCATTGTGTATGCAATCAGGCAGGCCCTTGCACTGCATAGTTGAAGGTAAATCTAAAGGAAATTGAACAAGAAAATTGTATAATGTATGGCCAGCTTTACTGAATGATTTACTAGAATATGACTATACTGATGCCTAGGCCGTATGCCATGGATATGTTTAGCCAACCAGTTTCTATGTTGCTTTTAGGCTCAGTTTCTGAAAGAAGGATGCGGTGAGGATAATATCTGCAACAGTAACATGAAGATCTCTTACAGCTTCTGCAATAAAGACATGGACACCTACACCGAACTGAAGAAGTATATAACTAAACATATTTTAAATTAGGAGCTGAACTTCAGACATATATAAATGCTTTTAATATTTAACACAGTTGGGGTTAAAACTATCATTAGTACCTGCATTTTTCTTGATGTCAGCCACTGACACTCATTGCAAAGCAGAGCTCAGACTGGGAGCAGTAGGAGCAACACCAGTCTGGCTCCTCTGCATACACATGTGCTGACAGGAGGAGAAAGCAGAGTGAGCAATGTGAAATATCAATGTGTTGCTGCAGGCTGTAGGCAGGGAGGTGACACCACTGTATTCCTTAGTTTTAACAAATAACTTAGTGGCGTCACCCTACTGACTGTGCTTTTTGGCAAAGGTGTATGAATCACAGAAGTAGCTGAACAGAATTACAAATCCTTTGGTGTAAAAGACACTTTATTTAGCTGTTTGTTGGTAAATTGGCTTCTGTAATACACTTTGGGGGAACTTTACTTAAAGCAGAATTCCACCCAAAAGTGTAAGGTCCGCTTATCTGCTTTCTCACCCCCTCCGGTGCCACATTTGGCACCCTGCGGGGGGGGACAGCAGTACCTGTTTTTGACAGCTACCCGTCCCCACGTCTGGGAGACCTGGGTGTGGCTCGATGCGGTGAGGTCCCCCGGAAGTTTGGCCCACTCCTTCCCCCGCCGCCGGACCATTCACAAAGCACAGTGTGCTCCACGCATTTGTGCAGTATGGAACCGGCTGTGAAGCCCAAGGCATCACTGTTGGTCTCCCTTACAGGCAATGGAGGCAGCAGCACCCGAGAGCCGATGGAAACATCGGATGGGGTGCCGACATCGCTAGATTCCAGGACAGGTAAGTGTCCTAATAAAGTCAGCAGCTATAGTATTTGTAGCTGATGACTTTTCATTTTTTTGTGGGGGGTCTGGACCTCCTCCTTAAACAGGGACCTTCAGTCATTTCTTCATCTTTCCATCTATTAAATCTTCTGCCCTTGTTGCTTCAACTTTGGCAAGTAAAAGATTTTTCTTCTGCTAGTAAATACCTCACACAGCCCACTTCCTGTTTCTTGTCTGGTCCTTAGCCTAGGCTTATGGCATCATGCACAGCTCTCTCTTTCTCTCACTCTTGTGAGAGTTAGCCAGGAGGGGGGGGGGGGGGGACCATAAGAGGGCCAGTGAGAGCTGCAGAGCTGGAGGTGTGTAAATCCAGGAAGTGAACAGGCAGCAGCTTCAGCTGCCCACAGTTAAAATGGCTGCAGACAGACACAGTTAAAATGGCTGCAGCCAGGGGAGGGAGAATTCTGAAGCATATTTGGCAAGTACAGATCACAGTATACATAAAATAATATGCAAAGTGTTTGGAGGGAAGCTTCAGAATGGCAAAGATGTTTTATTACAATATACTGATCCTGAACTCTCTACTTTCTGCATAAATAATGCAGTGAAACTTTGTGAAAGCACAGAGCAACTGGTTCTACTTAAATGTATTGCTTTACATCTCCCAAGCAGCGATATTGTAGACATGAAAATGCATCTTTAATGCAGGTTAGCAGAATTTATAAATGCAGCACTAGTATTAGAAAACCAGCAATGCTATTGAGGTTATAACACACCACTGCTTTATAAATGGAGCTATAAGGCCTCGTTTTCATTAGTGGTTGGGGGCATTAAAATGATGTGGTTGAGCCATGGTATTGCTACGCCCAACCACTTCCCCTTTAGTTGGAAAGACAGTGGAGAGGAGTGCACATATGCCACAGCTGCATTGCTTTGCATCATGGTGCAGCAAACATTATCACTGCTGTCATTTTCAGAGGGCAGTGCTGCCCCCTCTATGCAAAAAATATCTAAAACAATATATATATATGAAAAAAAAATTACATATATATATATATATATATATATAAATATATATATATAAAAATATCAAAAAATAAATAATAATAAAATAATATAAAATGTATCATGAAAAAGGTATTTTCTTTTATTAAATGTATCATGTAATATTTTGCTGGCCATCATGTGTAAAAATCTGGACTGGTATGTTGTATCGTTTTTCAAAAATTAATTTTGTCCGCTCAAGCACACCACACATGTGGCTGCATGTGTGCGGGCATGTGTGACCTCAGAATGAAATTGTGTCATGCATTTAAAAATGTGTGACGGTCAGTGAGAATTTAAACCAACTCTGTGTATAAGGGCCCCCCAATATCTGAAGTGCCCCAGCCCCCCCCCCCCATGTCTAAATCTGTCTCTGGATACACCTCCTCGCCACCTCTCATATACTTACTACTAAAGAGGGATTCAGATGTGAATGCGGACCACTGTTCAGAAATCAGTGCTTGTGTGAACTAGCCCTAACTGTTACTGTTTTCTGATATCACAGAGAGAATGGGGTTGCAGTGTTGGCTCTTCAGGACCAGAAACATATTGCTCTCGAAATTACAGTAACAAACAAGCCATCAAATCCTAACAATCCCACAGCAGATGGAGATGATGCCCATGAAGCCAGGCTTATCGTAGATATGCCAAGCACTCTGTCTTTCTCTTCAGTCAGTTTCCCCACAAACCAACAGGTAAGTAACAAGCACTACTGGAAACTCATTTAGAGGTGATCTCCAGGCATGACCCAAATGTAGCCCCAAACCTTCCCCATCAAAGAATGTCCCCAGTATTATTATTTTTTTATTTTACTTTGTTCCAATAAGGGGAAACAATTTTATTACCCCCCTCTGACCATCCCCGTCAAAGAATGTCCCAGTATTATTATTTTTATTTTTTATTTTACTTTGTTCCTATAATGAGAATCAATTTTATTACCCCCTCTAACCTTCCCCATCAAAGAATGTCCCATTATTGTTATTATTATTATTTTTTTTACTATGTTCCCATAATGAGAAACCATTTTTTTACCCCCTCTGATGTCATCCGTGGACAGAAAATTGTTGCAGTGGCAGCTGCTGGTAGAAGGGATCAGCAGGGTGCCTTAGATCAGTTCAGATCAGTTTTTCACTACACACAATTTGAGAACAAGCTGGGAAAGAAGAATGCATGTGGAGAGGGGCTGGGAAAAAAAAAGAAAATCTGTGTATCTTCTGAGAGGGGATATGATTAATGCCGCGTACACACGACCGGATTTTTCGAGGGACTATGTCCGACGGACTTTCGGTGGAGTTCTGACGGACTTTCCGAATGAACGGACTTGGCCACACACAATCACACCAAAGTCCGACGGATTTGAATGTGATGACGTACGACTGGACTAGAATAAGGAAGTTCATAGCCAGTAGCCAATAGCTGCCCTAGCGTCGGTTTTTGTCCGTCGGACTAGCATACACACAAGCGTATTTCTCGGTAGGAACTGGGTCCGGCAGAGTTCCGGTGGAAAAATTTAAAACATGTTCTATTTCTAAAGTCTGCTAGATTTTTGGCAAGCAAAGGTCCGATGGAGCCCACACAAGATCGAATTGTCCGATGGACTCGTTCCGTCGGAACTTTGCTGTCAAAAAGTCCGGTCGTGTGTACATGGCATTAGATATACAAATACCATACTGGTGACCCCACAATAGGGATAAAACTTTTTAGTGGAAGGGAGTTTAACAAGACACATGCCCACTCATTAAAATTAGAAGAAAAGAGGTTTAACCTTAAACTACGGAGAGGGTTCTTTACTGTAAGAGCGACAAGGATGTGAAATTCCCTTCCAGAGGCAGCGGTCTCAGCGAGGAGCATAGATCATTTCAAGAAACTATTAGATAAGCACCTGAACGACCGCAACATACAGGGATATACAATGTAATACTGACATATAATCACACACATAGGTTGGACTTGATGGAATTGTGTCTTTTTTCGACCTCACCTACTATGTAACTATGTCTAACAATGGCAGACAGAGCTGGTAATAATTTTTGGGTTTTCAGCGCAGCAAGGGCAGCGTTGTCATTTTTAAAGGAATAAAACTTGGTGTAAAGTAAATATATTGCAGTGATGCATGAAGTTTTTGCCCATACATATACTTGAAGTGTGACCATAGCTGGTTTTATATGAGAAATTTCATGCTTGTGATCTCCTCCCGTGTCTGATCGGATCGGAGTTTTCCCATAAGCGTCCCGCCAGAGTTAACTGCGATTAGAAGCTCATTTGGGAATTTGCTTGCTGTGAGTTTCAACTGAAAAATCAACATGAAAAGCTCTCCTGTGACTTTGTCCTTTTTTCTGTTCTGCGGTCAAAGATCTTTAATACTATTCTTTACGTTTATTACAATACAGGAAAAACAGGTTTTGTGCGTACCGAGTGTAAACAGAACAATAGTGGAGTGCGACCTTGCAAACCCTTTCAAAAGAAACGCCAACGTATGTGATCATTTTCGTTTTTTTTTGTCATGCACTTGTATTATTATTGCAGTTATAATTATTGTAATATTGTACTTATTCGTTTTACTATTTTATTACTATTATATTTAATTTTATTTTATATTATATAATATATATATATATATATATATATATATATATATATATATATATATATATAATATTTAATATAATTTTATATTTTATAAATGTTTTATTTATTTATATATTTATTATATTACTATTTTGTTTACTATTTTTTACATTTATTTATAAATGTAAATACTTTATGTATATAGCAATAACATTTCTAAGATGTTTACAAGCTTAAAACGGTATTAAACCCAAAAGCAAACAATTACTATGTTGCAGCTTACCAATTCTTAGATGTGGTGCCTGCATTCGTTTTCATTTTGAGGCTTTCTTTTTTTTTCACCTGGTGATCTAGCCAGTAAGCCCATAACAAATTGTTATGCAAATGTAGCAGTTAGAGAGCTGAGACAAACTATTTGCTACTGACAGGAGTGCTTACAATGCAAAAACAGAAGGGCGCAAACGCCTAGCGCATTAGCACCATAACCATTAATTGAATGTCAGAAAAAATGATTAAGAAAAAGAGCAACAATATTTGGGACTTTAAATGAGGTAGTAGGGGCCGTTCAGATCCCCTCCTCCATCCCGGGTTCAATATTTAGAAAAAAGGGAGCAACGGATGGGACTTTGTCAAAAAAAATATTGTACTCACAAACAAGAATATAAAATGGGTATATTGAACGCCAACTCCAGCCGTGAGTGATAGCTTCCACTTTTATGGTTGGGAGGCTTACGTAGGGGACAGACCGACTTCCTCAGAGCTGATCAGATTTTATTTATTTATGTAAAACCCTTATCACAAAAGAAAAAAACTGTTGCTTTAACTGCTTTAGAAGTATTAGCTGAAGTTTGGCTTTAAGTTGTTAGTGTATCTAAATCTGCTAGTGCACCAGTAACACTCCCCTTCCCCCAGCTGACAATGCTGCTCTCCAAAGCTGTCTCTGTGTACTGTAATACAGGAGGTGTGTAACTGGCCAGATCACCAGGTGAAAACACAGAGGGAGAAAAGACTAAAACATGAAAACAAATGCAGCCACTGCATGTAATGATTGGTAAGCTGCAATATATTACATTTTTGGTTTTGGGTTACCACTTTAAAGTGGAACTCAGAACAAAACTTTCATTAAAATATATTCCTCAATAACCACAAAGGATATAAATCTACATTGTGGAGTTCTGTACTTTCTGAGCAAGTGATCCGGGACAGTTTACAAACTACAAAAGTAAAACGAAAGACAATTCGAGAAAGTCAGGCAACTCGTTTTTTCAGAATGGGAGGTCAGTAATGGCAGCCTTAATGTTTCTCTTAAAGTGGAACTATACTCACCTCCCCTCCAGCATTATGATGTCCATGGGCTCCCTCACTGATGACATCTTTGCCCGACCTTCTGTTGGGATTGGGGTCTTTGGGCATTTGGATTGGTTGTGCCCAGATGACATAGCTCCCGCGTATACACAGGAGTTCATTCATCCCGGCATATGCTGAAACTGTACACTGTGTTGCATATATGCTCAGTATACATTGTCAGGAAAATAGCAAACAGGCAGGTAAGAATTCATAATTCTTTATTGCAAGGGACATAGCGGTGGAGATTTAATAAAACTGGGACACTCAGAATCTATTGCAGTGGTGCATGGTAGCCAATCAGCTTCTAACTTCCACTTGTTCAATTAAGCTTTGACAATAAAACCTGGAAGCTGATTGGTTTCTGTGCAGAGCTGCAGCAGATTTTGCACTCTCCAGTTTTGGTAAATATCCCCTAGTATGTCAATCCTGCAGTTAAAAGCCTTTGAATCCATACACTTTGGGTTTGATTTACTAAAACTGGAGAGTGAAATATCTCGCAGCCAATCAGCTTCTAACGTAAATTTTTTCAATTAAGGCTTGGTTTACACTTATGTAAATTGGATGCGGATTTATTCGCATCCAATTTGCATAACAGGAGAGTGTGGCCGGTGTTCTGCCATATAGTGTCCTGGCATCGGATACTGTCCGCCCTGTGCTGCGCATGCGCAGCACGGAGCAGAGGAAGCTTTGGAAAATCTCTGAAGATGAACGATGATGTGAGTTGAGGTGGTAGCCCCACCATCCAAGTGGACATAGGGCTGGTGATATTAGAGAGCCCCTCGCCACACTTCGGGCATGGCCTCAATGCGCTCGGCTCTTTTATATTCCAACTCTATGTCCACTTGGATGGTGGGGCTAGAACCTGGACTCACAGCGCAGGCGCCGTTCATCTTCGGCTATTTTCGGAATCTGTGTGTGCTGTGTACTGCGCATGCGCAGTACACAGTGGACACTATCCGATGGGGGACTCTATATCATAGGACACCGGCTCTGAAAGGAGCCGATTCACACACCTCCGGGTCGACTGTGGTCTGCATTGGAAAAGGGTCCTGTGCGTCTTTGGCTCCCTTTCAGGTCCAAATTTAGGCAAAAATTGAGACCTGATTCGCACCGGACAGGAATGCATCGGACCCCCCTCTGCGAGCCACGGCCGCAGCTTGCTTGAACCCGGCCTGAAAAAAATATTGCCTTCTTGTCCACCCAAAACGAATATTCCAGAAATTTGAAAGATGTTTGATAGGTTACACCATCTGCTTATTTGTTAGGGAGTTGGTAAGTTTCTGGGACTGCACACCAGATTTGGGCATTATTAGGAGAACCCAATCTCTTCTTTGTATTTTTTTTAAATTTTATATCATAGAGAAAGAAGCAGGAGGAGCTGGAACACACAAAATTGGGCATTACTCAAAGGTTCCAGGTTAACAGAAATGGAGATGGGAATTATGGCTTGGAGATATCGTTGTTGGAGTATCCAGGTTATATACTAAGAAGCCAGTTGACTCATACCACCAGGCTAGCTAAAAGTTTTAAGTGTAATACAGGTGAACATACCCTTTAAAGTGGTTGTACATCAACTCAATAAAGTCACTAGACTTAGGAGACCTGAGTGGAGGGAAGGGACACAACCCCCTCTACACAATCATAGGGAAACATGCACAGCCGAGGCTGTCAATCACAGGCTGGGTGCTGGAGCTCCCCTAGCCTTCACGATCCTTCTCAATTCCTAAGTCTGCGGTAACACCGGGTACGATTTAAAGTAATGTGATTTAAAGCCCAACTTCGACCACTACTTCAGCACTACTTCTGTGGGATTTGTAACAATTTGATACAACTTCAGTGCTACTTCCATGATGGGCTGTCCATGTCACAGGAAGGAACAGTGATGCTGTGAACAAAAGTTTAACTAGCAAAGGGCTAATATTTAACTTCTTTCAGGCTCAAGTAGTGCTGATAAGGACACAGGCACAATTTGCAGCACAATTTACATTATAGTCTATGGCAGTGAATTGTTCTGAAGTCCAGAAAATGTAATGCATGAACTACTTCTAAAATCACACTACTGTATATACGCGAGTATAAGCCGACCTGAATATAAGCCAAGGCACCTAATTTTACCACCAAAAAAATGGAAAAACATATTGACTCGAGTATAAGACTAGGGTGGGAAATGCACCAGCTACCCGTAAATTGCTTATCATTTACAGCCCATCAGAAACCAGACTGCAGACAGAAAACACATTCAGTGCTTTGGATTGAGACAAGTACACAATATAGAGGGATATGCTTTGTTCATTTTTCATATCAGAGGTTTACAACAACTTTAATGCCCCGTACACACGATCGGACTTTCTGACAACAAAACAGTGAATTTTTGTCCAAAGGTTGTTGGCTCCAACTTGTCTTGCATTCACACGGTCACACAAATGTTAGCCAACAATTACGAACGTAGTGACGTACAAGATGTACTTGATATTTCCATTACGACTGCTAGTTTTACAAGACCGGGCGCTTCCGGCTCGTACTTGATTCCGAGCATGCTTGGACTTTTGTCCGATGCACTTGTGTACACACGATCGGAAAGTCCAACAACAAACATTTGTTGGCGGAAAATTTGAGAACCTGCTAGCCAACATTTTTTGGTGGAAAGTCTGACAACAAATGTTCGATGGAGCATACACACGGTCGGACTTTCTGCCAATAAGCTCACATCCAACATTTGTTGTCGGAAAATCCGATCGTGCATACGGGGCATAAGATTAAGAAAAAGGTAAAAAATTGCAATTTCAAAGTGAACTAATGACGCATAAAACAAGCTGCTAATTAAAAATCCGTCTCTGCTTTCTTCCAGGTAACATTTTATCTTGTTATGAGTACAAATGAAATAACAATTGACACCAAGGAACTTCAGATTCCACTCATGTTGGAAACGTATGTGTTTTTATTTACTGATATAGTAAAGGTTTGGGTGATTGGGTGATTGGGTGATTGGGTTATCGCTCCAGCATCTGTCCGTTCCCAGCTGCGGTATTGGGCAGTGTGGTGCGTAATTTAAAAAATAAGTATTTAACAATTCCTTACATATGTAAGAACTTTTTCTTTTTTCTTTTGCAGGACAAGCTCTCAGTCTAACCTGGGCCCTGTAGTTGCTAAAGCCCGGGTGGTTGTTGAGCTTCTGTTGTCAGTATCAGGGTAAGTTATCGAACAAATAAAGTTTAGCAAAACTTCGTTCTTTGTCTTACAATTGCAAATAAATGTAAATTTCGTTTTGCAAGCAGTCTGTTCCAAAGGCAATGTACCTTCCAGAAAAATAAAGCAAGCAGCTCATTTCAAATCGAAACCAAATGAACTTGATGGACTTGATGGTCTTTTTTCAACCAGACCATGTAACTATTAAAGTACCTTACTCTAATAGGTTTTCTTTCTTTCATAAGGGTTGCCGATCCCTCTCAGGTGTACTTTGGAGGAAGTGTGGTTGGAGAAAGTGGCATGAAAACAGAGGACGATATTGGAAGTTTGGTGAACTTTGATTTCAGAGTGAGTATTGTGATTTGTTTATGTGAACGAATGCCTTGTTTTATTTATTATTCTGGAGCGCCCCCTGCTGATCAAAACATGTAATGCCACATACAATAATTTCTTCAGTTCACTGTGAATTTATTTGAGCACCGATGACAAATAGCGACACCCCAACGGTGCCCTGAAAAAGATATTAGGACTGCCATTGCTGACCTTGTTATACAATGCCAGTTGCCTTTCAGTCTTTGATTTAAATACTTTCTAACAAAGCATGGGAGAAGTAAAAACCACGGTGGCTGATTAGAGTACATGTTCTTGGGTCAGTTATTTAGAAAGCTTTAGGCCTGATGCACACCTATGCATTTTTAATGCTTTTTGCATTTTGCAGATTTTCACTACAGCCCATTTACCATGGTTTCCTATGGAACATGTTCTGTAGTGCAAATCTGCAAAATGCAAAAAGCACTAAAAATGCATAGGTGTGAATCAGGCCTTAGGGCCAGTTTACACCATAGCAACGCAGTCCAGATGCATTTCTCCATGCGTGTTTTTGATGAGTTTTTGATGCTTTCCAGCACCTTTTTTTCCCCTCTTCTTTCTTTGTCTTAAATGGGGACATGTGTGGTCTGGTGCATTTTTTGTGCCTTTATGTGCGTTTCAGTGCATTTTTGATGCATTTTACATCATTCCACTACATTTCAGTGCAGAAAAAATGCAGCATGTTCTACCTTTTTTCTGGAACTGGAATGCACTGGTGTGAACTATTCCATTGGAAACCATATAACCTACTATCCATTTGTTTCTGAAATAGGGAAAAAAAACGTACTGGACTGAATGTGGTGTGAACAAGGCCTTAGGCCTGATTCACACCTATGCATTTTTAGTGCCTTTTGCATTTTGCAGATTTTCACTACAGAATGTGTTACATAGGAAACCATGTTAACCCCCCTAGCGGTATTCCCGAGTCTGGCTCGGGATAAAAATTGAGAACCATTAGCGGTAACCCCCGAGCCAGACTCGGAATTGCATCGCTGGATCCAGGATGAGTTTACTTACCTTATCCCCTGGATTCAGCGATGTCCCCCCGCTGTGTGAGCGGCTCGTATTCCGCTCGATCTATCACGGAGCCGGGCTCCGTTCCCTGCGAGCATTGTAACGCAACGGTGCCAAATTCAAAAAGTAAAACACACAAATTACATACAGCATAATGAAATCTTACAGATTACATTGCTGTATGTAATTATTTCACATCCCTTTTGTCCCTAGTGGTCTGCCCAGTGCCCTGCGTGTCGTTTTATAATATAAAAACAGTTCTTTCTGCTTGGAAACTGAAGATTGTCCATAGCAACCAAAACTGTCCCTTTACAGCAAAAGTGGTTTTAGACCAGCTAGAAAACAGCGATAATAAATTAGAATCACTCGCAGAATTGAGTGATAGTGATTTGTGGGGAGATCCGTCGTCAAATACTGAAAAGTAATGACAGCAACAATTCTGCAACTGAGCAAATTTCTGTGTTTTTGATTTGATTACATTATTGAATCATTTTTATTATTATTATATTATTATTTGGTATAATTATTTATAATTATTTATTATATTATAATTTATGATTTCATTTTTCAAACTTTATCATACCCGGGATTTCTACTAGACTCTTGTTTGGACAGATTTAAGTGAGTTATTCCTAAGAATTACAGGACTACAATATAAAACGCCAAATTTCCATGCAAAATAATTGTATCGCTTTAAGCACCTAAAATCAGAAATAATCGTACCGCCAGGGAGGTTAAAGGGACTGTAGTACAAATCCGCGAAATACAAAAAGCACTTTTTGGTCAAACGTTACTGCACTATTGTAGTATTTTTGTTTTTTGCAGATAAGTGCAATTAATATTATCCAGAGGTCCTACTGGAGGTACACTGTATTACCAAAAGTATTAGGATGCCTGCCTTTACACACATGTGAACTTTAATGGCATCCCAGTCTTAGTCTGTAGGGTTCATTATTGCGTTGACCCAATGGTCAAACATTCCCATAGACACGCTCCTAAACCTTGTGGACAGCCTTCTCAGAAAATTTGAACCTGTTATATTTGCAAAGGGTGGGCCAACTCAGTACTGAACCCAACGGACTAAGACTGGGATGCCATTAAAGTTCATCTGCGTGTAAAGGCAGACGTCCCAATACTTGCTCAGTTTTGAGTTGGAACTACAAGTCCTAGCACACCTTATTCCCACCTCAGCTTCTGTGTCTCTTTGCATGCCAAAAAGTATGGCCAATAAGGGCCCATGTACTCCATTTTGCTACGGTAAAGAATGTTGTGTGCATGGCTCCACTGCGGTGCTTTTCGCAGCACAGTACAAAGTACGGTATCGTGTGTGTCTTGCTGCAGGAAAATGCAGTTTTCTATTATTGTGGTGCATTTCAGTCTATTAATTTTGAATTGACTGTTTAATACAGCACATAGCAGGGAATATGCTGGAGTGCACAACATTGTGGTGAATGGGCTTTAAGGTCAAGGGAAAACCACGGGCACTCTTCCGATATTATGTTTTATACTAGGTGCGTGCATGTGTGTGTGTGTGTGTGTGTGTGGGGGGGGGGGGGGGGGGTGGAGGCATGCACAGGGATTGACTGAGGTACAACTCTTATGTTTTCTTTCTTTTTTAATTGCAGATCACTAATTTCGGACGGCCCCTGAAAGCTCTTGGTACAGCATTTTTAGACATTTACTGGCCAAAAGAGATCATGAATGGAAAATGGCTGCTTTACATTGTAAAAATAGACTCCCAAGGCTTGGAGCCTGTGTCTTGTCAACCTAAGGAGGAAATTAACAAACTGAATTTGCTGGTAGGTGGCTTCCAACATTGTGAGGCATTACAGGGTCTGTAGACTGTAATGCGATGTATAACACGTTTGCTGTGCGAATGTGTCAATTATGTGCACAGATGCAGCGAATATTCACTGAAGATTGCCTATAGTGGAATTCCATGATAGTAACTAATCCTACTCCCTACTGTATACTAACTAACCTGTGTAAAAAAGATGTCTATACTTAGCTAATCTCAGGCTGGTCCGGTCACATAAACTTCCATATGTCAGCCAGCACCGGCTACAAGGAAAACAAAATAGGACAAAATTCTGTCCTATTTGGCTTCTTAATATTGACATTAAACTTTTAGCTAAAATACTTGCGACTCTCTTGAATCAAGTAATAGGCAAACTTATTCATCGAGATCAAGTTGGTTTTATCCCCTCGCACCAAACAAGTGATAGAATTCATAGAGCTTCTTTACTAGCCCATGTCGCTAAATCCAGACGTTTACCTGCGTTTTTTTTATCGCTCGATATAAAAAAAGCATTTGACACTGTCTCATGGCCATACTTACAATATATTCTTCAAAAATGGGGGTTTGGACGCATTTTTTGACGTGGATTTCATCCTTATATGACAAGCCGAATGCATTTATCAAATATGCTGATTTAAAAAAAAAATGTGTAGGGGGATCCATTCCCCTCCATCTAGGTGGATTGGATTGGAGGACAGTCGGGTGTAAACGGGCAGCCAGTCTGTTTACACCTAAATGCCCAAAGAGCAGAGAGGGCTGTGTCTGTGTTGACTTTGCATAATCAGTGGACAGATCCCCCTGCTGAGCAAAAAGCAGATTCTGCCCCGTGTGAAAGGAGTCTTAAAGGTGAAGATTTGTTTGACACATTCATACAGTAAAATTTTCTATACATAGACCCCTAATGTGATAATAGCAAGGGTCAGCCATGTCATTGAGGTTCATGTTATGTTTCATTTCTGACAGGAATCTGGAAAAGGTCGAAAGAGGCGGGAGATCGGAGAAAGGCAACCTGAAGAGGATAAGAAATCATTTTCCTTGTTCTCCGAAAGGAAATACATGACACTGGTAAGGTGGACCAGCAATGTGTGACAAGTCCCTGCATGTCCCACAATAGGCATGGTATATAGAAATGTAAGCAGGATAGTGCATATCATGCTAGATTTTCCTGAGGAAAAGCTTTAGTAATACAACCCTGTTATTCAAGATATATATTTATGAGTACTGTATATATAACTTATGTCACTGGTAATCAACCTACTTACTATGGGGGCTTAAGTGCAGATCCCTTACATCACCTTACATGTACCATATTAATGCACATAATATTCATTGAATGTAATGCTCCATTAAGCTGAATAAGACTTGCAACTGGAGATGATCAATGACAGCAAACATTCTACAGGAGTTGGTGAACACTGGGGCACAGTGTTCTGCTGTGTCCACCACACAGCAGAACACTGATCACTGTACCAGGCCACTGTGGGCAGCCCTGGTACCATGTGATTGCTGTAGCAATTTAGCAATCATATGGACAGTAGTAAACAACACCCTTTCCTGGCAACATTGTTTGCTACTGTGTATCTCTGTGCTCGTCCACAGACATCACATGGAACAAGGCCATTCACAGCAGCTCTGTACCATGTTATAGCTGTAATCAATCACAGCTATCACTGTATCTCTCAATGGCTGCAGAAATTCAGCCGGAGAGTGAAAAATGATTGCTTTTACAGCCATCATGGCTGTTATGGCGTCCGTGATCATCGACACACCAGGTATGGTATCCATGATCACGGCACACTAGGTATGGTATCCACAATCACCGGCACACCAGGTGGTGCCTGTGATCAACAGCACACCAGTTACCGCATCCGTTATCAATGGCACACTGGTTACGGTGTCTGTGGTCACCGGCACACCAGTTACCACACCAATCCCAGTGTCCCTGATCGCCGCCACACCACTGGTATTTCCCCTAATCACTGCCACCCACTCACAGTGTCACTAATCACCACCACACCACTCACAATGTCCTTGATCACCACCACACCAGTACAAATTGAATTTGGGTACAGTGTTGCATGATTTAGAAATTGTAATTATGAGTGAGTAATTGTCAATATGACAGTGCTGAAAGCTGAAAAATGGCCTGGACTGGAAGGGGGTGAAAGTGTCTGGACTTGAGATGGTTAAGAATAGTTATAGTTAGGGATTTTTTTCCACTTTATCTTTTCAAAGCCACTCTAAAGAATATTGTTTTCACTCACTTAAGTAAGCACTAAAACAGATCACTGTCTGCAAGGGCCCCAAGGGCCACATAATAAATGCCAAACTTCTGCAGGTTGGGCACCAGGACCCTACATGCTTATTAAATAAATTAGCTCTGTTAAGGACCTGATTTTTTAAAAGGTAAAGCTGCGCTCATCCAATAATGGGGGAAAAAAACTAAGATTCTTTTTCCAAGTTTCGATGCTTCTGATTGGATGTTTTCATGTAATTCATAGGGTAATGTATTCTGTATTCTATCTTTACATTATAGTTAATCATTCTCCTGTTCACTTCACCTCACTTGGTTTTAATTTGCCTTCCCGCCACAATTTATTAAAGCAGACGCAAATATTCCAAGACTTGTAGCGCCTTCACTTCTTGCATTTTTCCTTCATCATTTTTAATGCCCCTACTATTAAAAATCATGATAAGATCAACTATCACATTTACTTATGCCATTAATAAGAACCTAATATGTTCAGTTTATTTTATTTATTTATTTATTTAATTACATTTTTCCTTCATGTTATGTTAGCATAAAAAAAAGTAGTTTCTAACCTTACTAATGATTAATATCACCTTTTCTCTCTTTTCTGATTGTAGGACTGTAAAAACCATGCAAAATGTGTTACAATTAGATGCCCCCTTGCCGGTCTGGACATCAATGCATTCATTAAAGTGCGGTCAAGACTATGGAATGGCACCTTCATAGAGGTAACACTGCAACCCCATATACATTATTACCACTTTTGAATAGAGCAAGTTTAGTTAATCATCCTTTTCCTTTCTGCTACCAGGAATATTCAAAGATGAATTATCTGGACATTATAGTGAAAGCCGCCATCAGTATTGATACACAAGCGGAGAACATCAAATTGTCAAACGAGGGTTACCAGGTAAAAGACATTATGCCCAATTCATTATATTAGCATGCTTTAATAAGAATTATACTGGTTCTTTAGGGAGGACACATTGTAACACATTTACATTTTATGTTCCTGTTGTGCCCTATTTTCATGCTGATGTTTTGTAAAAAGATCTGTTGGTTGTCCGTCTAGTATCTGTAATATCTGCTACGGGAAAATCCAATTATTGGATAAGCTTCCTGGAGTTATTGTTTAGTATAGCTTAAACTGACCCAAAGACTTGCACAGCTAAAGATCAAAAAAACATGATTCCTGCAGATCAAAAAAAAAATAGCAAATATGTGTGCACATATAATTATTCATACTACTCATAGAAATAATGTTTTTAAAATATTAACATATTTTGGTAATATTATTAACATGTAAAAGAACTGGTCAAATTAGAAATATAGCAGCTGCCATTGTTGACATGAAGGCTGTTTTGGAGGGACAGGCTTCACAAAAGTATTTTTCTTCCTTTACTACTTTGTGGATTCCTGACCAATGAGAAGTAGGGGAATACCAGGAATGGGAGCATTCCAATAGGTCAGGAGAAGCAGTGCCCATGTCCAAAGGAATGTACTATGCCATGGCAATCTTTATATATTTTTGGAATTCTTATTTAAATTCCTGGCGTGCCAAATCATTTCTGGAATCTGTGTCTCCTTCATCAGGGCAAAATATAAATAAATGTGATATTATTAAACTTTAACCATACAACCCAAAAAAAATCTATATAAAAATGTCAGTTATATGTATTTATAAAAAAAATATGTATAACCAAAACACATGTTTTTGCTTATCGGTATGAGGCAGGGTTTCAGAGTCCATTTAGTTGGGATAATTCATTGTGTTATAGTGTATGTTGCTCATGTCGAATTGACTGGCAGCACACCTTACTGCACCATAAAAATGTATGTTTTTTTTTTCAAATGCAGAACACCAAAATGCACATTTGTTGTGGTGTGTTGCTGAGCAGGTACTCTAATGCCAGGTACACACGATATGATTTTCAGACGGGAAATGTTGTATGTGAGCTTGTTGGCAGAAAGTGCGACCGAGTGTATGCTCCATCAGACAATTGTTGTCAGACTTTCCACCAACAAATGTTGGCTAGCATTTTCTCAAATTTTCCACCAACAAATGTGTGTTGTCGAGACTTTCCGATCGTGTGTAGACAAGTCTGTCGGACAAAAGTCCAAAGTACAAAGACGCATGCTCGGAATCAATGCTCACCAAACACAACATTAGCAGAAGGAGCCCAAAGGGTTGTGTGTGACCATTGAACTTCCTTTTTATCAGCTCGCTGTACGTCTTGTACGTCACTACGTTCGTAATTGTTGGCCAACATTTGTGTTACCATGTGTATGAAAGACAAGTTGGAGCCAACAACCTTCAAACAAAATTTCACGGTTTTGTTGTCAGAAAGTCCGATTGTGTGTACGGGGCATTACATTGCGTACTGTACTGATGTTGCCATGGGTTGCTGTGATGTGTACTACAATCTGCGTTTTACCATGTGTTGCTACAGTGTGAAAATGTGGCTAGGCCTTTAATGTGCATATGTGAAACAGTAATGGACAAACAATTAGGGAAAGCTTTTTTTCAGGGTATTTATTTCTTTGAGTTTCGTTGTACCTATCACAGTTTTGTCCTAAAATCTTTAAATATATATTTGTAATAAAGTCTTTGTAGTAAACCAAGACAAACACTGTATTTCTCACCTGTGCAGGTGCGTGTTACGGTTTTCCCGGAGAAGAGGCAAGCGCAGTACACAGGAGTACCATGGTGGATCATCCTGCTTGCCATACTCTCTGGAATTTTATTGCTTGCACTAGTAGTGTTTATTTTATGGAAGGTGAGTATATAATAGTCAACAATCATATCCACTGCACACCCAAGGATTTGCATTTTGGGAGCAATACACTCTTGAGGACCTATTCCACCTACAACTGATATTTTAGTGTTGACTGGATGTTCGTGGGTTGAATAATTTACTGGATTCCTGTTTGCTGATTTCACAAATGAAGGTCTTAGGCTTCTTTATCTATCCACGTAACATTGAGGGTTACCACAACTGGATTCCACACTAAAGCATAAAACATTCATGCTTTGCAATGGCAACAAACGACAGTTGGGGACGTGGGTTTTATGGTGGGGATAACTCACAACTAGAGTTCCATGTGAAGATAGCTACAGAAAACAAAACATAGTCATCAGTTATTAAAGCCACAGTATGTAAGGGGGGGATCTAAGACGGTATTTCCCCTCACTTTAGAAAGATTTTTATCTATTTCCTATTGTGTCTCTGGGACTAGAAGTGAGGGGAAAGCTCAAAAATTACACACTGGGGTTGATTTACTGAAGAAAAATAGACTGTGCACTTTGCAAAGTGCAATTTCACTCTGCAAGTGCAGTTGTGAGTAAGTTGTAAGTCACTTTGCAAAAAAATACCCAATCACGTGCAAGGAAAATTTTAAAAAACAGCATTTTTGCCTGCACATGATTGGATGATGGTAGTCAGTAGAGCTTCTACTCATTTACTGATCTCTGGAGCAACTGCTCTTTGCAAAGTGCACAGTTATTTGCCTTTAGTAAATCAACCCCACTGCAAAAAAAAAAAAAAAAACTGACAGGGGTTTCAACGTTTTGTAACATAAATAAGTTTTGGTCACAGACATGTTTTCTTTGGTACCTGGAATTTATAATACTCATGCTCAGGTTCCTATCAGCTTAAGTAGTAGCACATCCTGGGAGTCCTAAAACCCTGAGTGCTTTACTATGCAAATTCTGACTTCATCTAGAAAGTCAACACTTTGCTTCTTCTGCTATCTTTCCTCACTATTGGCCTGTGAGACTGGCCATTATTCGGAGAGAGTGGGATGTTTTTAAACCTCTATTAGTATTTTTTCTTTTTTTTTGCAGTCTTTGGGGTTGATTTACTAAAGGAAAATAGACTGTGCACTTTGCAAAGTGCAGTTGCTCCAGAGCTTAGTAAATGTGCAGTATCTACTGACGTCTATCATCCAATCATGCGCAAGCAAAAAATCTATTTTTTATATTTTTTATTTTCTTTGCACGTGATTGGATATTGATTGCAAACTGAAGCTTTACCCCATTTACTAACCTCTATGGCAACTGCACTTTGAAAAGTGCACAACCCTATGTCCCCACTAGAAAAATGTGTGAAATTGAAGTCAAAGTGACAAATCTCTAAAGGGGGCTGAGACTGCAATGAAAACACTTTTTTTTTAAGTGAGCGTGAGAAAAAAGGTAAAACCTATTCCAGGTTTTTAATACTGTTTGTCCTGGAAGTCCCTGTTCTAGGATCCCCAAGCAGCACAGAAATCAGTCTTTTCAAAGGTACACAGTTTTTGCACTACTGCTAGTATGGTTATTCTGATCTTCCTGGCAAGTACACTTTGAGATCAAAGAATTTTAACAGATCTGCTACCCTAACACTGTTCATCATCACCAAGATATTAATCTTATCTAAAATGATCATGGCACGTATTACCAATATTACAGTAACATTCTATCTCTCATTTTTTAACTTACCATCAATAAGTGGTAGATGCTGAGCAATCTGAAAGGGAAAACAGTTAACGTGATGGTGTAGGGTATGACCTATATGTGGTCCCATCATTTATCATGTGCAGATTGCCATGTTTGGTTCATCCATTTTAACTGAGGATTTTTTTTAAATGTAATTACAATTCATGTGTCATTTACACATAGCATTTTATCTTAACATATTGTGATAACTGTTGTTTTTATTTTGTATGTTTTCATTTCACCAATCATTGAAAAATCATCCGATGCAATCTAATCACCTTGATTCTTTGTAGTGTGGCTTCTTCAAGAGAAGTAAGCAAGACCAGTATGATGCCTCATATCACAAAGCTGAAATCCATACTCAGCCATCTGATAAAGAGAGGCTGACATCTGACGCATAGTATTGATCAGCGTTCTGTGATTTGGTAATTGATTGTTTCAATCATAGCTTATGGGTGTTGGTTTGGCTGCAAGGTCTTCAAATTTAACATATCAGCTGCTTGAGCTATCTTTGATTAATCAGCGGAATGCATATCTTTACTGTGCTTTGCCTTTCTGGGAGACTTCAAAAATGTGTTGATTTTATGTACACCCAGTTCAGACTTCTACTCATGCATGTAAAATGACTAAACAATTCATACTTACACTTCTTTCTTCTAAAATGTTATTTGATGGCATTAACTAGGTGTTTCATCTGGCAAAGTATAAAGAAATCAGGTTAAGAGTGAACGTATTTTCATGGCAAGACTAACTCTTTGGATTTTTGTGTACTTTGTATTAGAATGAAGTTATTAACAATGTGTAGTTTTAATTTCCAAATATTTTAATGTGCATTGAATTTGATGTGGTAATAGAATAGTGATTCAAAGTTTAGATGCAGCTTAAGTGTGGAACATGGGCACAGATATAATTGCTCAATACAATCTCTTTAGAAAAGGCCCATACACACACTGTAGATCCTATTCTATTCCTCCACCTATACATATGGTCTATTTTATATCCCTACACCCATGTCCTTCTTTACCCCTCTATCTACACATATGGGCCCTTTGTTATCCCTCCATCTAAACAAAGGGGCCCTTCTTTATCGCTTTAGCTATACACATGGCCCCTTCTTCCTCTCTCCACCCATACACAATGGTCCTCTTTCACCTCTCCATCCATACACATATGTTCTTCGTCATCTCTTTACCTATACACATGGGCCCTTCTTCATCTCTCCACCCATACACATCGCTCCTCCTTCACCCACCATCCATACACATACTGTAAGTTCTCCATCATCTCTTTACCAATACACATGGGCCCTTCTTCATCTCTCCATCCATACACATTGGTCCTCCTTTACCCGCCATCTATACACATAAGTTCTCCATCATCTCTTCACCTATACACATGGGTCCTCCTTTATGCCTCCCCCTATACTCATGATTCCTCTTTCATCTCCCCAGCCCATGCACATGGGTACAACTGCATCCCTCTATCCATTAATGTGAGCCCTCCTTCATCCCTTTACCCATATACATGGGCCCTTGTATATCTCTGCACCTATAAACATTGGCATTTCTTCATACCTAAAAATGATACACACTATCTGTATACATAGGACTACTTGCATCATGCTAACCATGCATGCCTCCACTCTTAGACATTGGTCCTCCATCTTTCCTGGACCCATACACGTTGTCCCTCCTTAATCCTGTAACCCAAGCACATGAGTCATTATTGGTTTATTTTCACTTACTCATAGACTCTCCTCTTTCCATAGACATACATCCTTTTCAGTTTGTCAATCTATACATATATATTCATAATTCCTCTCATCATCTCTCTAAAATCCTTCACCATTGCACATAGGATTTCTTACATTTTTCTAACAGTACACATGGATGCTCATCAATTCCTCTAACCATAGACAGGGTCCTCCTCAGATCTTCTGTGTATTCAGATATTAGTCCTCCTCAGTTCCTCCATTATACACAGGGATCTCCCTTAGTGCCTCTACCCATATACATACAGTTTGTAGGTGTTTACTAGGACATCACATAGGCAGGAGCCTATTTCAATTACTTAGGAAACCTCTTACAAAACACGATTTTAAATGTATATAAAATGTTATTATAATACAATTAATTTGCAACACTATCTGAATTGACTAATATAGTAATGATTGATAGGATGCTAAGGGGTTGATTTACTGAAGGTAAATAGTCTGTGCACTGCAAGTACAGCCACTCTAAATCTGAAAATGCAAGGAAAATAAAAAATGGCATTTTTGCTTGCACATGATTGGATAATAGAAATCAGCAGCGCTTCCCCTCTGATCTAGAGCAACTGCACTTCTAGTGCACAGTATATTTTCCTTTAGTAAATCAACCCCTAAGTCTCCTCAAATGACACCTTGCACACTATTGGCAGTTACTATGCTAGTAGAATGTATGTTTTCATATGATCTGTTCTAAGGATCATACAACTATATTGTTTAGGCTTGCTTATAGTTATACAGAGCACAAATACATATCTACTTGTCTCGGGTAATAATAACTCCTCTGCTTTGTGGTCCTGTTCTTTCCAAATATTCCTACTTGTTATCCTGCATAAGTGATAACTCATTCCTTCTGCCGTCTACTACCGCCTTGGGTCTGGTAACTTGCTCTCCTATCTGTTTCCTAAAAAAAAAAAAAAAAATACATTGCAATTAACAGTGCATAGGTAATATTATTATTTCATCTTTCTCCAGGTTTAGATCTTGTAAAGCAGGACATTGAGCTGACTTTTGAAATTGCTTTAATTTCTTATCATTACCTATTCCTGTACAAAATGAAAGTGGTATTAATCCCAAAATCAAAAACTTAGTATAATGCAGCTTGTCAATTATTAAATGTGGTGTCTGCATCAGGTTTTTTTTTTCCATTTATTTTTACCTGGCGCTCCAGCTAGTAGCATGCTTCCTGTCTTGGGGTGTCTGTACTGTGGTTGGAGGAGCAACAGAGACACCTTTGCACAGCAGCATAGTCAGTCAGACAGTAGTGTAAAGCTCAGCACACACTTTACAATCTGATTGTACAGTCTCCTTTAAATCAACTAATAAGTACTATATGTAGTGCAGGGACCTGCTAGATTGATTAGATTGTTTCAGTTTGTCATTATATTATATAGTTTTGATAGATCTAAAGTTGATTGTACAAAAACTGTATGGTCAGATTGTAACAGGGATGTGCAGTCGGGTGATGCAGAGCCTCACTTGCCATGAACAAAAAAAAACATTGAGCTTTGAGGGTCATAGCTTGACGAACTGGTCTATCTGAAGTCCTACCCCACCACTGGTCAACATTTGGGGCTCCTGCCACCTATAGTTCCAGAGATATGGGGCTTCTTGTGCAGCCTGTCAGAGGCTATATACAGAGCAGCCAGTTTAAATACAAGACTGAGAGGATGAGCTCACAGTGCCTCTCACTTTTTGTCAGAGGCACTGAACCTAATGGACAGATTGGAGCCTTGGACCAATGGTAAAGCACCATTGGAACAAGCTGACCAAAAATGCTGCAGTGGAGGCTGTCCTCTCACTGCAGTGTCATAGAAACGGGCATGTGTCTAAGGCTGGGTTCACACTGCTGCGGGGGGAGATCCGGATGTGATTCGCACCGCAAATCACATCCGATCTCCGTAGCGATGCGAGTTCAGCCATACAGATAGTATGGCTGAATTCGCATCAGTCCCGCAGCAAACTCGCACGGGACCCTTTTTTTGGTCCGCAACAGAATCGGATCGCATGGGGGTTCACACCATGCGATCCGATTCCTGTGCGAGTCGGCAGATCGCACTGCGATATGCGGACGGATCTGGGGGTGTCATTAACATATCATTGACACTCCCAGCCGTCCGCATAGGGCAGTGTGAACTGCCGGCGGGAGTAATGCGATGCGGGAAAACGCAGCGGATTCGCAGCGTTCCCGCATCGCAACGGTGTGAACCCGGCCTAAAAGACACATGCTCCCTTCCAGCCCAGCCTCTTAGCTAGCAGTAAAAAGCATGAGTTTATGTGTATAAGATTTACCCATAATCCAATGTTTTTCTCACACAGTTAAGAGGGAGAATGAGAATCCACTGCCTGCTTAAAAGATACTGTTTTAATCAAGCTAAATCATATATTTATATGCTATATATTATAACATAATAATTTAATATTTATCTATTTACTGTGAAATTACCGGTTGGAAGTTATAACTTCAAACTCCAGTAATTTGTACGTTAAGCCACCTGCTTGAGTACAGTTTTTGAAAATATAGTAAATTACCTTAAAAATAATATATAATAATTATTTGTATATTACTTACTTATGGTAATTAACCACTTGCCACCCAGGCCAATTCTGACACTTCTTTTCTACATGTAAAAATCATCATCTTTTTGCTATAAAATTACTCAGAACCTCCATACATTTATATATATATATATATATATATATATATATTTCTCTTTAGCAGACACCCTAAATAAAATGGTGGCCATTGCAACTTTTTATGTTAAATGGTATTTGCGTAGCGTTTTTTTCAAACGCGTTTTTTTATATATATATAAAAAAAACTCAAGTTAGCCTGATTTTTTTTGTATAATGTGAAAGATGATGTTACGCCAAGTAAATAGATACCTATCACACTTTAAATGGCGCCAAACTTCGTTACTTAAAAAGTCTCCATAGGCGCCTCTTTTAATTTTACAGGTTACATGTTTACAGTTACAGAGGAGGTCTAGTGCTAGAATTATTGCTCTCTCTCTAACGTTCATGGCGTATGTAACCTGTGTGTATCTGGTTCTGATACTAGCCAGTGACCTCACCACACGTCCCTGGATTGTAACGTGTATGGGGAGCCTTAGTTACACTAGACTAACAGATTTAGATGAACTTAACTAACCAATACTGAACTCCAGCTAATACAGTTACAACAGTTTTTCCCTTTTTGGATAAAGGTTTTACATAAATGCAGACCATCGCAAGCTGCTGCAAATTTTATTTTATTTTTTATTCATTTTAACAAGGTATACAGTATGCAAGAGGCATACACTAGAGTTACAACCATAACCACAAGTGCAGCACACAAAGAGAAACATTTTTCTTGAGCTTTTCAGGTGCTTTTTGTTTTAACGCAAAAGCACTCGAAAAACGCCTCACTGTGAAAATGCCCTTAAATGGTTTGTCTCAACCCTCTAACTGCCACTTCTGCTGGATAGCTTGGTCTTTTAAGGAAGGTTGAAAAATAGCAGATTTACTGGCAGGATCACCAGGTAAAAATAAAGGGAAAAAAAGGAAACTTAAGAACTGGTAAGCTGCAATACAATACATTTTTGTTTTTGGGTTTAATACTGCTTTGAGCACCCTCTAGGGTAAATGTTCACATGTATTGACTTTCTATTTTACTAGCTGTAAACACAAGAATTGTTGAGTCTTGGCACACATTCCATTCTATTGTCATCTAGGTCTGATAGACAAGCTGGCTACCAGCCAGATGTGAAAATTTCCCTCTGAGCAAAAAATATATTTCAACAGCTTGTGTGAACATAAAAGATTATAAGTAATGAATGCCATTTTCAGAGTTTATTTAATGCCCTGTTTTACAATATTACATGTTAGAAAGTTGATTTTCCCTTTTAAAGAGAACCAGTCTTGATAGTGCTGATAGAAGAATATGAATCTTGAATTATTATACTTGTGCATACAGTATGAATATATACCTCCTTTTTTACTTTAATTTGCATGAGGACAACTCTCAGAGGTGCAGGCCAAAGCCCCAGATTCCACTGTGGTGTGACAGTTGCTGTTATGGGAACGTCCTGTGTTAAAGTGATTGTAAAAAAAGAACCTGCAAGACAAAGGTATAATGAACTAGTATGCTTTGCATACTAGCTCATTATGAAATACTTACCTTAGATCGAAGCTGCAGGTTTAGGAGATATTTACATTACCTACAGGTAAGCCTTATTATAGGTTTACCTGTAGGTACAAGTGGTGTAACAGGGTTTACAACCACTTGAAAGCACACACATACAGTATACTATCTAAAGCTGGCCAAACAATAGTAGATTTTCTTTTATACATTTTTCATTTTATGAACATCCTTAGTGGGGTCAAACTGACATTAATTTTTGACCATAATGATGGACAAATTAAATGGCGCAGGATGGGAAATGATCAAATTTGGAACAGTGTATGTAGTTTTCTTTCAGTCCAGTCCATTTGTTTTAAAATTGAATGTTAAAAGCTAATGAAATTTTTTGAACAATATTCAACAAGTCATCAAATATGGTGAGAATATTTGTACGAATGTTTATATGAATATTTGTTCAAAAATCTACTACTATATGGCCAGCTTAATACTGTAGAAAAACAGAGCTACAGAGTTTTTTTACATTCCTTAAAGCAGAACGAAAACCCTCCTATCCAGTACAGCCAAAAAGCTATCATCTTAGCCTCTGTTTGAGCTGCAGTTGTCATGGTGCTGCACATGTGATCAGTTATGACAATGTCTTGACCGTTCATTTGAGAGCTCAAGCAACTGTCACAGTTCTCATTCACGGCACACCCCGAATGAAACTATATTGGAAAACCATTAAATTGTTGGGCTTAGTTCATTTTTTTTACACGCTCAGAACCTGGGAAACAGTGGGGGAGATTTACTAAAACTTAAGCCCTCAGAATCTGGTGCAGCTGTGCATTGTAGCCAGCTTATAACTTCAGCTTATTCATTTAAGCTTTGACAATAAAACCTGAAAGCTGATTGGTTTCTATGCAGAGCTGCACCAGATTTTGTATGCTCCAGTTTTAGAAAATCCCCCCAAGTGTATGCTGTTAGCATGGGGATAGGCAGTTACCCAGGCAGCAAATGTCAGATCCCAGGGGGTGTCCCAGCACTGAGTCATCCTCAGACAAACTAGGTGGAGTTAAATAATGGTTTGGGCTGCATAAGTCTAATAATTTAAGACTGCATATTAAATTGTATTCCTAAGCCTAATGAAGACAGGTTCTCTTTATGGACCCGTAACTAGGCTCAGATTCTGTGCTAATTCTTGTCCTTTCTTTTTGCAGTGCGGATTTTTTAAACGTTCCAGGTACGATGATAGTGTCCCTCGATACCATGCTGTACGAATTCCCAAAGAAGAACGCCAATTTAAAGACGGAAAATTAAAACAAAACAGTGAAAAAAAGCAATGGGTCACCAGCTGGAATGAAAATGAAAGTTATTCCTAGGAATGTTTTTATTGTGCTCTAGTTTCTTTTTTTTTTTTTTTTTTTTTTTTTTTTATAATGGATGTAAATTGAAAGATGGCTCCAGGGAACAGGCTTTAACTTGAATTGTCTTCGGATATTGTTTCGACTCCCAAGGCAGTTAAGACTTGCACAGCGAAACCTCAATTGGAAACCTTAAACAAAATGGGATTGAAAGTGAAACATTGGTCGAAGCCATTGCGCTAATGGACATGTAACGGTTATTTCTTGGTATACGCAGCGTGAGGAAGGGGTGTTTATTTTATTGTTGTGCTGTAATTATGCAATAAACATGGAAGCAGCCACTGAACTATTGATTATAGGAAAAGCAATGACTCTTTCTAGAGGTATGCATGGGCACCAAACAGCGGCAGAGCAGCAAAAAAACATCAGATTGCTGAATATTTTGTTTATCTATCAGTTACATTCCCATGCAAGCCTGTATCATTTAAGAGCGTATGGGCTGTGCATGCACTGGAAAAAATTGGCCATTGAGCAAATATTTCAGCACAGCTGATAGACTACTGCTTCACTGGTGGAAGGTGCCAATGACTGATTCCACCCAGAATTATTAGATGACAGTTGTGCAGTGCCTATGGGTACCTTTAGTCTGAGAAGATCTGTGATCATTCTGCCTTAAAAAACAGCTTTTTGTGCCATTGAGCAAGTAAGCATTCAAAAAACGATGTGATACTCTACTGTTGCCTATGCAAAAACATTCAATTCTTTAATACAGCTAACAATGCAGACCTTTGTTTTTGACTTAGGCAGTCTTAGTACTTAACTGGCCTGGTCCAGCGTGCCTTTTTAATTCCTTCTATGTAAGGAGCACCTTCGAAGTATTGCATAGCAGTGAAAACTAAAGCAGAGACTCGGCAACCAATCATATATAATAATTTTTATACAGAATTTATATAGCGCCAACAGTTTGTGCAGCATTTTACAAAATTAAAGGAGACAGAACAGTTACAATACAATTCAAGAGGGTTAGAAAGGTCCTCTGAATGAGAGCTTACAATCTAAAAAGGAGTGGGCCAAATAATACAAAAAGTAGAGTCATAGAGGGAGTAGTTAGGTAACTGAAAAATCATCTCTGGATCATTGCTGTCACTTGTTGCACGATAAGCTTTGCCTAGTTGAATAAGTTCATATGCAATAAAAATACACTCCTTGCTCAAGTATACAATCATGGTGCATACCCAACTCTCCCCAATTCTAGCTTCTGTAGGGGAGGGGTAGATTTTAGGAAAACCAAAAGGCATGTGGGAATATCTGGGCAGGACTGCGTTCGGATGTGGGGAGGGGTTTCAAGTAGCTTAAATTTTTGCTTTTAAAATGCTTACAAGTATGCAAGCGGATTTAGTGGCTGCAGAATCATTTATGTGTAAACACTGAAAGAAATGTGCAATACGGTGTCATTCTGCGCATATTTTTTATTTTTTTTGCTAATTTTGCAACCAGTGCGTAATTTTTCATTTGTATATAGCTTAACCTTCACTGTATTTATTGCATCCTGCAACTTTTTTGCCAAAAGGAAAAACAAATACTATAGCAGCCAATCACTGTCTCCCTTTTATTTTCCCCATTCTGCACTGGGAGAGTGAAAGGGAAAAACTGGTTACTATGGGCAACATTCACTTACATCTGGCTCATTTTTTGGGTTAAAGTCTGTTGATTGAGTAATGACATCTACATTGTCATAACTAAGGTGCTCAACAATCCAAAGTTCCTAATACACTGACAGGCTTCAATCCTATATGTATATTTGTTGCTTCAAATATTTTCTTTTATTTTTAAAAGTATAGCAATTCAATTACGGAAAATTTTAAATGTCGAGCAATTTCAGTGCAATTCAGTGTTTTATCAGTCTTTTTGTTACTAGCCAGAAGCCGTAATACACTACTTGGGACTAAAACTGTATAGCTACCTATGTTGTGCTCGGTATTTCTGTAGTTGCCACACTGCCTTGACATTGACAACTGCCTAGCAGTTTATGTGCTGTCTTTGTAAATACTGTGATATGTATATATCAAATGCTATTTCTAATCAAGGGAAAGGTTCCCTCAATGTCTCAGCTGACTATACCTTTTGTAAATGTGGATCTGTAGGCCTTAAACTGTGTATCAATGGGACTTTTGCTATAATTGCTCAATAAAGAGCAACAGAAAAAGGGCACAGATAAACTAGTGCAGAATGAATAGAAGCGCTGCACATGGCAATCAATCAGTTTCTGTTAGTCATTTTCTAGTGCTGATTGCTTGCTATAGACAGTAAGGCTATTTTTTATTGCATGGTCCATCCATGGTCCATTGTTTTTGGATGGTCCATCCATGCAAAACTGTTTTCTCTATTGTGAATAACGAAAGGGCTTTGAATCACTTGCTAAACTCATAAATCTTTGAAGGGCTCTGATATAGCTCTGATTAAAGACTAGATCTGTCCGCATGCTGTCATTACACTGGCTTAGTGATTAGAATTTCTGCCTTGCAGCACTGGTGTCTTTGTGTCCAGGTCAGGATAGTATCTGCACAGAGTTTTTTATATAATCCCAGCTTGCATTAGCCCTTGTACACACGGTCGGAGAATCTGTCGGAATGAGTCTTATCGGACCGTGTCGTCAGATAAACCTGACTGTGTGTGGTATGCATTGGACTGATTCCGTCCGATCCAAATTTCCAACATGTTGGAAATATTTTCCGACCAACTGGGCCGGACGGACCTAATCCGATCATGTGTAGAGCATTTTGATCGGACCAAGTGCCACGCATGCTCAGATCAAATTCCTACATCAAAGCTATTGGCTACTAGACTGAATGTAGTCCCATCGTAACGAAATTACGTCATCACGTTCTGAAAGATCGGATTTTTCGCCAACTTGGCCCGACCGTGTGTATGCAACAGTTTCGGACACAATCCGTCGGACTAAATCCGACGGGCAAAATCCGACGGATTTGGTTGGCAAAATCTCCGACCGTGTGTACGTGGGCTAAGTTTCCCCCCACACTCTAAAGACTGGCTGGTAGGATAATCAGCCCTAGTCATAATGGCTGCATTACTATCTGCCCCAAAAGGGTGAGTCAACTAGGAGAAAAGTGCTATATAAATAAACAAGTTACTTAGGGAAATATACTTTTTTAATTGTTGTTTAAATGTGGAAGTAAATTTAAAACCTAAAAACCCTCTAGAAAGTAGAGTTTTTTTTAGCAGAAGAAGTGTACAAAGTATGCCCCCTCCCCCCCCCAAAAAAAAAAAACTGCTGCATCTTGCTTCTGGCAGGTTTTTACATTCTGTCTGGGCCATGTAGTGTACACTCCCGCTTCTTCATGGTAGGAATGGTGGAGCTGATGCTGGAGCGATGTACCGTAACTCCTGTGTGCATGTGCAGCAAAAGTTACATAATCAGAGGCTAGCTAATGGCCAAAGAGGATGAATGTGGACCCAGAGTAACAGCCAATGGGGTGGCAGTGATGGGGTATAGAGCAATGGCTGGCAGCATACATTGGTCAGCGCTGCAGGAGGGCACACTCTTAAGGTAAGTGTACCATAATGTGCAAGTATGCTGTGCACAACTTTTTTTTCTGCTTTAAGTACCAAAATCGGTATTGAAGTTAGTATTACCACCAACTGCCTCAACAGGGGCAGTTTAAATCCCATGGGGAGACTAAGATCCAGCCCAACACCCCAGACAGCTACTGTATTTATAAGGCAGACTACACTTCTATGTACAGCTTGGTTCAAATACCGCCTCAGCCTGTGACTTAACACTGAAGTGCATACTGATGAGGTCATGAGTCTGCACCTGTCAGCAATACTTCATATTCCCATCGCACACGTTCCTGGATAAGCTCTCAAAGTTTGGGTGCTGCAGCAAAAACCAGCTGGATACTGGTTCAAGTCAGAAAGTAGATATTTGTCAGTACACCGTGGATTGACGCAAAGTAGCGTCCAAATGGATTATTTATTGCATGATCACAACACAAGGAGAGTGCAATGTTTCATAGTCACGCAGGACACTTTCATCAGGCATGTGAACCTGACAATGGGGTCCAGCGTGACTCCAACACATTGCTACTTTATGTCAATCCATGGTGTGCTGGCAAATATCTACTTTGCACCTGGCAGCAGTCTACCCATGTTAGACTGACAGCATTTAGTAAACCCCAACTGGTGATGCCACTCCACCCAAGCCTGAGGCCTCTTGTACAGAGGTTCACAAGAATCTGATATCTTGAGAGATTCAGTTATTTATGCTAGTTATCAAGTATCAAATTAATTTTCAATGAATTGAATATCTGCATCAATTGGTTTTATATCTGTGTGGATTGTATATTTTTATATAGGTGATAAAAGGCACTTTTATAGAACATAACAGGAAAAGTGGCACCTACATATGGTAGCAGAGCCTGCAAATTCAAAGGATAGATCTCAATGATGTATTCCCTAGACAGACTAAATGGTTCCAGGTTATTCAGCCCTTCACTTTCACAACTGAAATCACAGTTTTGGGTGGTCCAGAACAAAAAGCCCTACAAAGTGCTGACTACTGAGGGATAATTTGATCAGATGCTAGTATTCGGCATCACTATGCACTATACCAGGACAAAGGCAATATTTTGTTTTTTTTATGGACATTATGAAAGACGAATTTTAAAATAAATACTGATCTACGTTTTAACTTTAGTTCTGTTTTTTTGGTAATGGTGTTGTTCTGTAGATATATGACATCAGATTCTAAGTATATATACAGAGACATTATGGGGACTCATTGTTTTATTTAATTGGGGTAAATGGTTTTATATTGCTCAGGAAAGAAATTATAAAAAGACACCTCCAACAAAACTATGAATTATTGATATGGGTGGAAAGTGATGGGAAAGCTTGTATGCAAGGGTACATTTAGGCTTAGCACTGCACCCCCAAACAAATGTTTTGGGGTTAATATAGCAGTTTTTTTGTCCACTGTGATGCAGCTTGTTTTGTGTTGGAAGATTCCCTGTTGAATACTAGAAGCCGCTGTAGTATGCACAGCGAGGGAAGGAAATCATTGGAGGAATTTAAGCGCTCCACGCGTTATGTTCTGATGACACAATCTCTGTACAATTTGCTTCAGCTTTACCAAGAACTATGTAGTGCACTGGCCTACCAAACAAATGCATTCAATTTATATCTGACCAGGTCAGATATGAATAGAACTACACAATTGTTGGTAAATCTATGTCAGACTGTACCATCAGATTGTAATATATATGGCCAGCATATGAGAAGGTTAAGAAATTGTGCAAGTCCCTGTTCACATCTGCACAATTTATGTACCATGCTTGGTAAGCCTGTTGTGTGTTAACTACTTACTGCATTTTCCTTCACGTTACCACAATGCTCAGATGTGAAGCCCCCTTTAAATTTTTACACACCTGCTGCCCTTATCTTTTTCCACCCAAAACTAAATTATTTTATTATTTTGTGGAGGACCTCTCTGAAGAAAAGTAGACCTTATATTGCTGCCTCCTATGAGAGAACATTATGTCATATGTATGTAAAATTCTTTTACAACCTGAACATACCAGATATTGGACGGTGTGTTTTTGACAAGATGGAAGCCATCTATTTCAAATTCCAGCAGCGTACTGATGCCACTCATGCTCAGAAATTGGACCTGGATGGAGTTTGGACATTTTTGAATCCTCATCTATTTTATTTGGATTTTCGGTTTTACTTTTCATATTCCAGGATAGTTTCTCATTGACAAGGAAAATGCATTTTTAGCTCTGACTTTGGAAACAGATCTACAAATAGCTATAAATTGTATGAGCAATAGAAACATTTGCAGGCCTTTGAGAATATATGTCCCTCTCGTTGTAGTTACTGATGTTATTCAGCAAGTGTCATTACTTTGTTACTAACTAAATTGAGATATGACATATTTTGTAATAAAATTCTATTAAAAAAAGAGTAGCTCTGGAATACTAGTATTTATTTTACTCTCTGATCTCAAAAATATGTTACTTATAATAAAAAAAACATTTTAGCAGAATGGAAGTTCTTCTGTAGCCTGGTAACCTAGTAATGATGTTGCTCTGGTATACTGTATGGCCAAAAGTTTGTGATCATCCAACCATCACATTAACTATGGGGGTTAATTTACTAAAAATGGAGAGTGCAAAATCTGGTATAGCTGTGCATGGTAGCCAATCAGCTTATAACGTCAGTTTGTCAAATTAAGCTTTGAAAAAGTAACCTGGCAGAGCTGCACCATATTATACACTCTTCAGTTTTATTAAACAACCCCTATGTGCATTAACGTGGGAGTGCATTAAATCTGCATCTTTAACAGCTTCTACTCTTCTAGGAAGACAAGATTTGAACAAGAGTTGATCTTGAACAAGATTTTGAAGTGTGTCTGTAGGGATTAGTGCCCATTTAGCCAAAATAATTTTTATGAGGTCGCCAAAACTCATCACCCCATGATTTGTAGACCTGACTTTCTGTGCATGGACACAGCAGTGCTGGAACAGAAAAGGTCCTAAAACAAGGTTGGTAGGGCACAATTATCGAAAATGTCTTTGTAAGCTATACTAATAATAGTACCTTTTAATGGAGACAAAAATTATTTGGAGGAGTGTCCACAAGTTGGTATCCATATCTAGGGGCTCTGCATACAAACTGAAGGGTGCTGTACTGTAAGTATATCCCAAACGATACAGTGCAATATGGCAGTAAATAAGCAAGGACTTAAAGTGAACCTATGCTTTGGCCATTATGTCCAGCCATAGAAGAGAAGGAGCCTAAAAGACAGGGCACAGCTTGGAGCTTACATAGAGGCGTAGACTCCCACTGCAGCCATGAGAGAGTGCTGAATGAAGAACCGCAAGGCACCAGTGCTGTCCCATGAAATAATTTGGAGTGAGTCACTTGTTCCCCAACCCTGGGACATGTTGGTGTTGATATCCTAAAACTGGAGAATGTAAAATCTTGCTCAGCATTGAAATCAGCTTCAAGTTTTTTTTTTTTTTTTTTTTTTAAACAAGTTGAAGTTAGAAGCCCATTGGCTACAATGCACAGCTGTACCAAATTTTGCACTCTACAGTTCTAGTAAACCAACCCCATTGAGCATTTCTCTGTAATTCCCCTGAATAATGGAATTGCAGTAGAGCAAATGAGGTTGGTATATTTTGACAGGCATTAAGGTTGGGTTCACACTTTGTGAATTGGATGCAGCTTACCCCACATCCAATTCGCAGAACATTTGCAAACATGTAATTTTCAATGGGTATGATTCACATATGTGCATTGCATTCATACTCCGCATTGCACAAAGATCATATGTGTTTTCTAGACAGTGCTGTGTGAATTGCAGGCACATAATCTTCAATGGGAACACATTTGATTTGCAGATGTGTTACGTTCTGAACAGGAATGCTTCTCCCTCCCCTATCACCCAGGTCAGTTAATCTGCAACTACAACGGAGAGGAACCGCTGAATGAATCATTTTATCTTCGCACAGAAAACTGAGCTGCAATTCGCACTGGATTAGTGTCAACCCAGCCTATAGCAGACCTTGTATGAGTTTACTACTTTTGTAGCCCTCTACCCCCTCATTAAGGAACTCTAATGATAGAAAAAACAAGAAAAAAGTCTTTACCCTACACTACAACTTCTGGACACTCGGGTAATGTCAATGGGCCTTCTCCTTGGATCCTGCTAACCTTGACGAAATTAAATCTCATGAGAAGTTGCTCAAGCACTGTGCAGGAGATCTTCTTGTGGGATTTAGTCTCTTAGCCCTTGTGCACACGGTCGGACATTCCGACGGATAATCCGACTGTGTGTGGGCTCCATCGGGCTGTTTCCGTCACAATATCCGACGGACAAAGTTTTAGAGCTGGGCTGTAAAACTTTCCGAAAACATGATGCGATCGGACTTTGTCCAATTGTGTGTAGAGAGTTCCGATCGGACAAAGTGCCACGCATGCTCAGATCAAATTCCTAGACCAAAGCTATTGGCTACTAGCCTGAACGTAGTCCTGTCGTAATGAAATAACGTCATCACATTCTGAACGATCAGATTTTCCGACAACTTTGTCCGACCGTGTGTATGCAACACAAGTTTCGGACAAAATCCGTCGGACAAAATCCAGCGGATTTTGTTGTCGGAATGTCCAACCGTGTGTACAAGGGCTAAAGCTTCCTCGGATCCTAGGTCACCATTACCCAGGCAATCTTGCTGGAAGCCAGAATGATCACTAAGAATATGTAGTTGTTTCTTCTAAATTACTTGACTTTTTCCTTTCACTTTTATAAGGGGAGGGTGCCTACAGAATTAGAGGTAATTTTTGGCATTTAAATGCAAGGTCCAATTGAAAGTCAAACTTTTGCTTTGCCTATGCACAGGTTGACTTTAGAGTTGACATTTATTTTGCTTAGATGTTGCCTCCCTGGTTCCTCCCCCTCATCAACATGCTAATAAAATTTCTAGATACAACCTTTCCGTTTTTATTATATACCATATTTTAAACCCAATGGTGAAATCACTGTGTCTCTGTGCTTTTCTAAGTACAACCTTGCAAGAAAGTAAGGCTGCAATCCAGCTTTAAATGAAATCTAGAGTGATGGAAACCCAAAAGCCACTGTTGCTAACCTCCTTCTCAAAGTGCTGCTGTCTCTGGCATCAATACTGTTAATCGCTGCTAAGAAACAAGTGTTCAGCAAATTAAGTCTAAGCGAAGTCCAAAGTCTTGATCTGCCTGTCAATAGAGCTAGCCATAGATGGCTAATTTTTTTTTTTTTCGGCCAGAGAGCTGAAGGAAAAAAAAAAATGGGAATGCCTAGACATGGGTCAAAATTCGTTCGGTCGCTGCTGAACTGGCTGAAGTTCGTTCCATCTATGGCCAGCTTTAGTCAGATGGTACTTAACTACTTGAGTCCCAGCACCTTTTAGCCTGTATAAACCCCATTTGACCACATAAAAATGTAAAAGACGAGGCACAGTTCTTTTTATTTTTTTTTAAATCAGGAAAATGTTTATTGTAATAAACAGAAAGTTATACATTCCAAAATGTTACACTGTGTTAAGAAAGTGTATCCATCCCACACAGATTGAGGTACCGTGAACCACAGTCAACTGACTACACAAGACAATTCTTTATGGTTTATTCAGACACGTAAATAGTCTCTGGTATAGTTCCTTCGGGCTGAGTCCAGGGGCATTTAGCCACATTCCCCACACTTTTTCAAATTTACCAGGGCAGCCCCTACGTGTATAGATATGGGTTTCTAAGAGTAATGCCTTGTACACGCGGTCGGACATTCCGACAACAAAATCCAACATATTTTTTCTGACGGATTTTGTGCCAAACTTGTCTTGCATACACATGGTCGGACAAAGTTGTCAGAAAATTCGATCATTTGTAACAAGGTGACGTTCGTTGCGTACGACGGGACTACATAGAGGCTAGTAGCCAATAGCTTTGGTCTCGTTATTTTATCTGAGCATGCGTGGCACTTTGTCCATTGGAATTCTCTACAAATGATTGGAAAACGTCTGATCGGATTTTGTTGTAGGAAAATTTTAGATCCAACTCTCAAACTTTGTCTGTCGGGATTTCCGACCGTTTGTACAAGGCATAAGGAGTTACCTAGTATAAAAAAGAGGAAAAACCGCGCTTGTTAAATAGGAAATTACAAAATTAAGCGGCAACCCAAATGTTATACTACATTTGGAAATAAAGAAAGAAAAAGGAGTGGGTTGCGCTAAAAAAATAAAATTAATAATTATAAACCGAAAAACCCTTATAGTGAGAAACTCTAGAAAGTTATTGTTTAGTTAATATAAACTGTGCCAAAAAAATAATAAAATTATATTACGGTAAATGTAAATAACAAATATACATCAATATTGCCAGTGAAGACACCATAAATAATAATAAATTGTCCTAATGTGATGTGAACATTAAACTGAAAGAAAGAAGCAATGTAACATCAATTAACCAATTGCCATAAGAAATTAATAAAACATCAATACGTGTGAAAAAATGATAACATTAGATATTGGAGTGTCCATAAAGTCCATGAAAAATATCTATTTTCAAAGTATTCCACGGTGATATGGTGACAGCAAAAATATCCAAAACAAACGTGAACAGTGCACAGCCTCCCCCACAGATATTACTGCCGCTTACCGAAGGTGTATGGTTCCTTATTATAGAGAACCATGCAGAGCGGATGACTGATTCCCCCAGTCCAGGGTTTTCACAAATGGATACAAAGGAACTCAGGAACCCGTTCGCCTCCAAATACACTCCCTCTCACCGATTTTCATAAAAGATAATAAAACTCACAATAGTGTAAAACCCAAGTAAATTTTAATCGAATGTAAGAGACAAATGCGCACTTACAGAAATAATGTCTAAAACGATCGTTCAGCAAATTCGAGCCGGCCGGTCTCGATTAGCGCCCAATACGTCCACAAACATACAACGCGAGCTGGTGGCGTCAGGACGTTGGGAGGAGGAGCGACGTCCTGACGCCACCAGCTCGCGTTGTATGTTTGCGGACGTATTGGGCTCTAATCGAGACCGGCCGGCTCGAATTTGCTGAACGATCGTTTTAGACATTATTTCTGTAAGTGTGCATTTGTCTCTTACATTCGATTAAAATTTACTTGGGTTTTACACTATTGTGAGTTTTATTATCTTTTATGAAAATCGGTGAGAGGGAGTGTATTTGGAGGGGAACGGGTTCCTGAGTTCCTTTGTATCCATTTGTGAAAACCCTGGACTGGGGGAATCAGTCATCCGCTCTGCATGGTTCTCTATAATAAGGAACCATACACCTTCGGTAAGCGGCAGTAATATCTGTGGTGGAGGCTGTGCACTGTTCACGTTCGTTTTGGATATTTTTGCTGTCACCATATCACCGTGGAATACTTTGAAAATAGATATTTTTCATGGACTTTATGGACACTCCAATATCTAATGTTATCATTTTTTCACACGTATTGATGTTTTATTAATTTCTTATGGCAATTGGTTAATTGATGTTACATTGCTTCTTTCTTTCAGTTTAATGTTCACATCACATTAGGACAATTTATTATTATTTATGGTGTCTTCACTGGCAATATTGATGTATATTTGTTATTTACATTTAATATAATTTTATTATTTTTTTGGCACAGTTAAGATTAACTAAACAATAACTTTCTAGAGTTTCTCACTATAAGGAGTTACCTACAGACGCCACCCAAGACTTATGTGTGGGGGGGTGGTTTGGGGGATTTCCACACTAATAAAATTAGTCTACGGGCCTGGAAGAGAGCCTTACCCAAAGCTATCCTAGGATGTTCCTCCTCCACCACCCCCTCGAATATATTGAGTATACAACATTTAGGTTCCAACAGGATTTTTACCCTAAATACCATATTTAATGTTTCAACCAGCTGCCTCCAATATAAATGTAGTTTGGGGCATTGTCATAAAAGATAAAAGATGGATTAAATCACCATGTTCTCTTTTGCATCTGTGGCAGTGTGACTCTGTATAATATCCCATCTTATAAAGCCTCAGGGGAGTAGGTACGGTGAATTGCATGAAAAGTTCATGCTCTACGCCGATGACATGCTACTTTTCCTGGGAGACATGAATCTCCTTACCTGAGATTATGTCCATTGTTTCAGATGTTGCCCATTACTCAGGCCTTACTATTAATTGGACCAAATTTGCTTTGATGCTTCTGGATGATGCACCTGGACAGCTGTGTGAACACTTTTCAGATTGCTACTATGGAATACCTATCCCCTCAGGATTAAACTGGAGCTGCTGCAGTATCCTTAAAATGGAGGTGATCTGGCATTCCCTAATCCCTGGCTATACTATCTGGCTGCACAAATGCAGCATTTGATAGAAGCTATGTTCTCCATTCCCAATGATCCATCAGCATGGCTCTTGCTCATTGGTACGGGGCACAAACTATCCCAGAGGGCTTGGAGGCTCAGCTGTTCCAGAAGCCTAATAAACAAATGCCCACATATGCTCTCCTTCAAAAGGTGTGGAATAAGGCTAAATAATTGCTGCATGTAAAGGGGTTCACAATCTAAAGTCCGATATGGGGAAATAAAACGTATGATGAACTGGTTAAACCAGGGGTGCCCAACCAGTGGCCCGGGGGCTACATGTGGCCCACGTAGGCTTCTGATGTGGCCCACAACCTCCTGCTCTGTGATGGAATAGAATAGAATACTGCTATTAATAGTAAGTATCTGTTCGGCAGTGGTTACTGGGCTGCTTTCAAACTGATCCGCAGGTGCATAGCAGTGCACCTGAGGGTTACCTGCACTGAGCCATAGGCCCCTTTCACAGGGTCAGTCCGACCCAATTGGACCCTTCATTCACCTCTAAAGAGTTGCAGATGTAAATGCACTTGTGTCCGTTTACAAACGCCTACCTCCAATCCGATCCGCAAAAAAACAAAACAAAAAAGTAGAGTGGGCTCTATAGAGTAGAGTGGGCTGCCATGCACCCGCTCCGCTCATTATGGCCCACGACTGGTTACCAGGCCACTTAGGTGGCCCTTACTCTTCAAAAGGTTGGGCACCCCTGGGTTAAACTCTAACAGGGGTCTAGCTGGCATTCCCAGGTAGTAAATCACCTTTCACACATTTTTATAATGGGAAATTACTTTAATTCTCTGAATTACAGTGTAGGTTTTCATTATTCTCCAATATGTTATTCTATTATCTGCAACTACATGCTATCAGGGCACAGGGTGAGGTGGTGGAATGGGTAGAATCATCTATCCCTATTTTTCATTTGCTTCAAACTGCCACAGAGACAAAAGGCTTTATCTCACAATGCTAACTAATGCTTTTGACTGACTTTCTAGGTAATCAACCTATTAAGGCATTGGCTCTGTTGGAGAATGGCCTGGGCCCTATGTCTGGTGATCAATGGGAGGAAGCCCTTCAGGCTGTAAACACCTGTTCTCTGAATGTTTTGCAAAAAGTATCCCAACTATATATACTGCGAGAAACACATTATACTCCTGTGAAACTTCATAGAATGGATAGACTACCTGACCCACTATGTGGTAAGTGTAAGCTGGTGGCTGGTGACCTGATGTATCTCCTCTGGCAGTGCCCCAAGCTCCATAGATATTGGAGTGGGATTCTAGCCACACTCAATGGTGTTTTTCAAACCAATGTCCTCCTTGACCAGATGTGTTGTTTGCTAAGTATTCTGGAGGCGGTGGTCCCAGAGGAGGCAGGGCCGTCTTTAGCGCAGGGCAAACGGGGCACCTGCCCTGGGCCCAATGTTTGTAGGGGGGCTGCACTGCTACCCACGAATTGGGGCCCCAATGAAGCCTGAGGAGGTGACGAGAGTTGCTTTCTCCTGAGCCCTATTCCAAGCTAAAAAAAATATTCTTATGGGATGGAAGTCTGCCACCCCACCATCTGTTAAATCGTGGATACAGCATATGGAAAATACTCTTATCTTTGAGCGATACATATATCAACATAGGGGGAGGCCTGCCAAACTTGATAGACTGTGGGCCCCCTGGCTTGATATGCCAGGTCTAAGCCCTAAAGAGCTTGTCTAGATGATGCTTCTGCAAGGCCCCTAAAACTAAAGGTTTGTGTTTGCCCTGAAAGAATAAAGGGTATTATAAAGTTAAGGGAAATACACAAGAGGGGTATAAATGCTTGTATAATTGCTTATCATGGTACGATCGTAAAACTGGAGGTATGCTAGTTGGATTTGGTGACCTTTTCATTTTCTTTGTTCTTTTTCATTAAGATACTTGTCATTTTGTTATGTGCTTGTTTGTAAGGTGACAAACTGAAGTGTATTGTGGTACATTTGTTTTGCTTCTATGTTCAATAAAAACCTTTTGATTTAAAAAAAAAAAACTTGTAAGAGAAGTTTTGATTCTTCTCTGCCTATCTTATTAGGCTGCATAACCCCTGGCCCTCTGTCTGAACTGTTCTGCTTGGCCCTGTGCTGATCACATGCACCCTCCCAAAAAAAAAAAAAAAGGAAAAACAACTGTAGCAATACACACCATAATGAGCATGCGCAGAGTGCCCTCTAGGGCTCTGTACTATCAGCAGATGGATTGGGGACAGTAAAAGAAAGGGAGGATCAGGGAAGGCAGGATCAAACAGCCTTTTTACACAATGTGGATGATTAACCCCCTAGATTCCACAGTGAGTATCACAAGCATGCTTTACTACATATACAGACTGATTTTAGTGTTGTGGGTTTAGTAGCACTAAACATCTAAAATTCGCTCCTTTTTAACAAATGAAACCACCAAGCTCCTCATTCACTCCCTTGTTATCTCTCGGCTTAACTATTGTAACTTCCTTCTCATTGGCCTGCCTCTCCATAGACTATCCCCTCTTCAGTCTATCATGAATGCTGCTGCCAGACTTATCCACCTTACCAACCGCTCAGTGTCTGCCAACCCTCTCCTCCAATCCCTACACTGGCTCCCAATCACCAAGGGAATTAAATTCAAAATACTAACCACAACATACAAAGCCATTCACAACTCTGCCCTGAGCTACATCACCAATCTTGTCTCCAAATATAACCCAAACCGCTCTCTCCGCTCTTCTCAAGACCTCCTACTCTCAAGCTCCCTCATCGCCTCCTCCCATGCTCGTCTCCAAGTTTTCTCCAGAGCCTCTCCCATCCTCTGGAACTCGCTACCTCCAGTGGTCCGGCTATCCCTACTCTTTCTACCTTCAGGCGATCCCTGAAAACTCATCTCTTCAGGAAAGCTTATCACGTCTCCAACTAATCTCCTACCACTTCCATCAGCTCATTCCCCACAGTTACAACCTTTTGTACCACCTGCCCAATCTTATTAGATTGTAATCTCTTTTCCGAGCAGGGCCCTCGAATCCTCTTGTATTTTATTGTATTGTAACTGTATTGTCTCCTTTTATGCGTAAACTGTTGGCGCTATATAAATCCTGTATTATAATAATAATAATAATGCACACCATCAAAAATTCTGCCAGCAAAAGTCAGATGTGAGCTTTTTGGTCAGAAATTCCGACTGTGTGTATGCTCCATCTGACTTTTCCTGGTAGAATTCCAGCCAGCAAAAGATTGAGAGCAGGTTCTCTATTTTTCAGTTGGAAAAAGTTCCTATTTGAAAAATGCGTTTGTCTGTATGCAATTCTGACAGGAAAAAAATCACGCATGCTCGAATACAACTTGTTGGAAATATTTTCCGACCAACTGGTTTGATCGGACATACTCATGTGTAGAGAATTTTGATCGGACAAAGTGCCACGCATGCTCAGATCAAATTCCTACATCAAAGCTATTGGCTACTAGCCTGAACGTAGTCCCATCGTAACGAAATTACGTCATCACGTTCTGAATGATCGGATTTTTCGACAACTTAGTCCGACCGCGTGTATGCAACAGTTTCGGACAAGATCCGATGGACAAAATCCGGCGGATTTGGTTGTCGAAATCCCCGACCGTGTGTACAGGGGCTTAGTGTTGTAAGTCACTGCGTTCTTGACGGTTGAAAGTTCAGAGAACTTTTGTGTGACCGTGTGTATGCAAGGCAAACTTGAGCGGAATTCCATTGGAAAAATCATCCAAGATTTTTCTGACGGAATTTCTGATTGTGTATGGGGCATAACAGTAGCGGTGAACGTTAACATGAAGAGAGGTAACTAAAGTTCAGTCATCTGTTCCAGTTGGTGAGCATGGCTCCAGTAAGGGTATTCCAAGTGCATGGTAGCGACCTCTTCTAAGTGCCAGGTGTAGCTCAGAAGTACCTACCCTGGGGTAGGCCTCCTATGTGACACACACTTGGTATGCAACAAGAAGGGTAACATGGAGAAAGTACCACCCACCTACCCTCCATATACTTTAACCAGTTCCCCCTGGCCTACAGCAGATATCCTTCTTCTGGGCGGTGCGAACGTGTCGACGTCACCCCAAGTCGTGTTCGTTTTTGTGGACCAGGAAGGACGGGTTGGTCTTGGCGTTGGCGTGTATCCGGCCGGTGCACGTCTTTGTTTTGAACCTGCTTTTAAAGTCTTTTATGTAAGTGTTTACGTTCGCTTCTTAAGAATTAAAGTCATTTGGTTTTACACTATCTGGAGCCTATGTTTTTCCCTTATGTGACACCACGTCGTGTTGGGAGTGAGTAACAGCCACAACCCCATCGTGTGGAAGATTCGTGACCATCTGAGGAGGAGGCGCTATCCGGACACCCTTTTGACTACTACTGCTTGTGGTGACCCTCTGTAACGGGGGGTCGTCTGGATCTGGTAAGGAGCTGATTCATTTATTTCGGTGATGGGATAAGCACACCACGTCTTTGGAGAAGATTTTCAATCCGTGCATTTGCAATTCAGTCGTTTGGAACTTTTCTTTATTGTCGTACCTCATTTGAAATTTTTGTTTCACTGGTGTTCATTCACTATATGGACATTTATTTTTTATGTTTATTTTTTATTAAATTTTTCAATTTTTTGATATATGATTGTATGGACATTAGACAGAGTGTCTCTGAACACAGATTTAGTATTTTTTCGATAGGTCATTTATGCCTAATAGCAAATATATATTCTTTATATTCTTATCTTTATGGTTTAGGGGTTTATGCACAGAGTTTGATACACATATATTGAGTCTGGGGAATTCACAATATTAACACACTAGATACTAAGACCCACAGTGTGGGTCTGATACTTTCATATACCCTAATCACATTGGGTATCTTGTGGTTAGCGCAGTTCTTCTTTTTTTCGATATCCTTCTTCTGCATGCCCCGGGGGGCCCCTGGGGCATGCCGTCTGACAATCAGTGGTGAGCCGTGGCCCTTGGACACAGCGCATCACTGATCAGGGTAAAGAGTCAATGACATTGGCTGTTTACCATGTGAGCAGCTGATCCAATGTAAACATATGTCGGTTAGCGGCATCTCCTTTCCTCGGAGCTGTCATTGTGTGAGGAAAGGAAAGCCGATAACTGGCTTTCTTGTGACAAGGGACATTTACACTGATCATCAGTGCAGCCCCATCAGTGCCCTTCAATGCAGCCTATCAGTGCCCATCAATGCAGCCTATCAGTGCCCTTCAATGCAGCCTATCAGTGCCCTTCAATGCAGCCTATCAGTGCCCATCAGTGCAGCCTCATTATTGCCCATGAATGCAGCCTATCAGTGTCCATCAATGCAGCCTCATCATTGCCCATCAATGCAGTCTTTCAGTGCCCATCAATGCAGCCTATCAGTGCCCATCAATGCAGCCTCATCATTGCCCATCAATGCAGCCTCATCATTGCCCATCAATGCAGCCTCATCAGTGCCCATCAATGCAGCCTATCAGTGCCCATCAATGCATCCTCATCAGTGCCCTTCAATGCAGCCTATCTGTTCCCATCAATGCAGCCTATCAGTGCTCATTAATGCAGCCTCATCAGTGCCCATTAATGTAGCCTATCAGTACCCATTAGTGAAGATGAAAAATTACTTATTTACAAACATTTATTTTTAACAGAAACAAAGTAAAAGTTTTTTTCCCCACAATTTTTGGTCTTTTTTGGTTTGTTTAGCAAAAAATAAAAAACCCAGTGGTGACTAAATTAAATACCACCAAAGGAAAGCTCTATTTCTGTAGGAAAAAAAGATAAAAGTGTCATGTTGGTGCAGCGTTACATGACCGTACAATTGTAATTCAAAGTGTGACAGCGCTGAAAGCTGAAAATTGTCTTGGGCAGGAAGAGGAGAGACACAGGAGAGAATGTGATCATGAATATAAAGTGAATGCATTTCAGTAGCGCAATGTAGCTTTAGGATCAGCAAAAAAGAAATTGCTACATAAAAATGATAACATGTATTCGTGCTTTTAAAACAAAGTAAAGAACACGCGTTACGTCGTGTAGACTTCAACTGGGATCATCCAGTCTAGACGACGTAACGCGTAGGAACCCGGAAGTGACATCCATATCCGGTCTGCTGCTGTATCATTGTGCATTGTTTTAAAGCTTCGTTTGTGAGTAGTATTTATCTTCTTTTAAATAAATATTATATGTTTTAAATACTACACTATGGTGGCCCTATTTGATCTATCCCTTTGAGTGCACCTTATATCACACATGAAGAAGCTGGAAGAATCTCTAAGAACCTGCTACATAGCCATCCCCGTGATTGTCCCTGGTTACCTGGCCCTGTATTAATTCCGCTGTTTACCTCACAGCGTTGAGGTAATTGCATTTTATTAGCATCACTTGCACGGACCACCACAGAAGGATTGCCGGCTCAGCACGTTGCACTTTAATTTAGTGTGTTCATTAAGTCACATTATTTGATTGTGTATGGGACACTTTAATGTGCTTCACTATAATCATGTAGACTTGGTCTTTTTTTGCACATCATCAGTTGTCACTTTTTTTTATATAAATTGATTTTTTCACGGAATTAATTACTTCTACACTATACCTGTGTTTATGCATTTTCTGTGCGTGTAGCATAATATATGCACTTAGTCACTCTCGAGCTATTTTTATATACTTTATAAATATTATGCACCCAACCACTTTCAGTTATATTAATGCACGTTTGCACTTTTAAATATTGTATAAATATATTTTCTTCTCATTTTATATCTGCACTTTATGAAGTGTTTGCCTATTTAGAAGGTATAGTTCATTTACTCACTATTGTTTTATATGTATGGTTGGAAATTAGCGCAACACATCTTTACTTTGTTTTAAATTCACACCAGTGAGAGCCAACTCATATAGTGATTGCTGCTTTTTTCTGCGTTTTTTTGCTTGCTTCTATGTTCCATAGAGCGCAGAAGCCTTTAGATATACACATGTATTCGTGCTTTACTATCGCAAAATTGCTGTAATGACTGTGACAGAGGGCGATCTCTTCCTGAACAGAAGGGGCGCTCTGCAACTCGGATGTAGCCGCTACTACTTGTTGGTGTTTTTCCAATCAGAAGGCGGAGCACTGATGCCTCCCTCCGTACAGTAACGATCTGTCAGCGGTCCAGGGATAGTTAAGCACACCTTTACTGTTGATTGGTCGGCAGCAGCTACCTCTGCCTTTCTCTGAATCTGCTATTGGCCTTGATTTGAGAAAGCTCTTTGGACAACGCAATTGGCCAGGGGAAGGAACATGGCGATGGTTGTTTATTCGTACAGCCACACCCCCTCGCTGCGTTCCTATGGCTGTGATTGGATAGCGCGGGTGGAACGTGTGATAGTGGAGAAGCTGCATCCTTGAAACGGAGAGAGGACACAGAGAGAGGCCGTGAAGTGCGGCCTATGGCAGGGATGCTGTGTGTGCCTTTGTGGTAGCTGGAGAGGAGAAGAGCAGAGCCCCGTCCGGTCACACAATGAGGCTGCTCAGGGCCCTCATGAGAAGTGCCTCCCTCACCAGCAACAGCACCCAGGGACTGGTGGACTACTACTCTAAGTTTTCCCCCTCACCCCTATCCATGAAGCAGTTCCTGGACTTCGGTGAGTCACACACCACCCCATTCATTGCTTCTCCAGACTCCATACATGAGGACTCCTACCCTCCTCCTTCTTATACATGAAGAACACACCCACCCTCCTCCTCATACATGAAGAACACGCCCACCCTCCTCCTCATACATGAAGAACACGCCCACCCTCATCCTCCTCATACATGAAGAACACGCCCACTTGTCCTCACACCCTCCTCCTCATACATGAAGAACATTCCCTCCTTCCTCCTCATACATGAACACCCCAACCTGTCCTGACACCTTCCTCCTCATACATGAAGGACATCCCACCTTCCTCCTCATACATGAGGAACACCCTTACCTATCCTCATACACGAAGAACACACCCACCTTCCTCATACATGAAGAACATTCCCACCTTCGATCTCATACATGAACACCCCGACCTGTCCTCACACCTTCCTCCTCATACATGAAGGACATCCCACCTTCCTCCTCATACATGAGGAACACCCCGACCTGTCCTCACACCTTCCTCCTCATACATGAAGGACATCCCACCTTCCTCCTCATACATGAGGAACACCCTTACCTGTCCTCATACACGAAGAACACACCCACCTTCCTCATACATGAAGAACACACCCACTTGTCCTCCCACCCTCCTCCTCATACATGAAGAACATGCCCACCTTCCACCTCATACACAACAAACATTCTCACCTTTCTCCTCATACACAAAGAACATTCACACTTATCGTGCCAACTTCACCTTCCTCCTCATACATGAACAACCCCATCTGTCCTCACACCTTCCTCCTCATACATGAAGGACATCCCACCTTCCTCCTCATACTCGAGGAACATCCCCACCTTCCTCATACGTGAGGAACACCCCTACCTGTCCTCACACCTTCCTCCTCATACATGGAGAACATCCAGTCCTGTCCTCACACCTTCCTCCTCATACACGGAGAACATCCAGTCCTGTCCTCACACCTTCCTCCTCATACACGGAGAACATCCAGTCCTGTCCTCACACCTTCCTCCTCATACACGGAGAACATCCAGTCCTGTCCTCACACCTTCCTCCTCATACACGGAGAACATCCAGTCCTGTCCTCACACCTTCCTCCTCATACACGGAGAACATCCAGTCCTGTCCTCACACCTTCCTCCTCTTACACGGAGAACATCCAGTCCTGTCCTCACACCTTCCTCCTCTTACACGGAGAACATCCAGTCCTGTCCTCACACCTTCCTCCTCTTACACGGAGAACATCCAGTCCTGTCCTCACACCTTCCTCCTCTTACACGGAGAACATCCAGTCCTGTCCTCACACCTTCCTCCTCTTACACGGAGAACATCCAGTCCTGTCCTCACACCTTCCTCCTCTTACACGGAGAACATCCAGTCCTGTCCTCACACCTTCCTCCTCTTACACGGAGAACATCCAGTCCTGTCCTCACACCTTCCTCCTCTTACACGGAGAACATCCAGTCCTGTCCTCACACCTTCCTCCTCTTACACGGAGAACATCCAGTCCTGTCCTCACACCTTCCTCCTCTTACACGGAGAACATCCAGTCCTGTCCTCACACCTTCCTCCTCTTACACGGAGAACATCCAGTCCTGTCCTCACACCTTCCTCCTCTTACACGGAGAACATCCAGTCCTGTCCTCACACCTTCCTCCTCTTACACGGAGAACATCCAGTCCTGTCCTCACACCTTCCTCCTCTTACACGGAGAACATCCAGTACTGTCCTCACACCTTCCTCTTACACGGAGAACATCCAGTCCTGTCCTCACACTAGAGCTGCAACTAACGATTAATTTGTCTGTCGACTAATCTATCGATTATTTTTTCGATTAGTCAACGACTATCCGATTATTTTTTTTATTTTTATTTTTTAATGAATCTAGTGTTTTTTTTTTTTTTGATTAGCTAATTAATCCTTTGGATAACCTTGAGAGTATTGCATTGCAGAGTATTGTATTGGCTGGCAGAGTATTGCAATGCATTGGCGGGCAGAGTATTGTATTGGCGGGCAGAGTATTGTATTGTATTGGCGGGCAGAGTATTGTATTGTATTGGCGGGCAGAGTATTGCATTGTATTGGCGGGCAGAGTATTGCATTGTATTGGCGGGCAGAGTATTGCATTGTATTGGCGGGCAGAGTATTGCATTGTATTGGCGGGCAGAGTATTGCATTGTATTGGCGGGCAGAGTATTGCATTGTATTGGCGGGCAGAGTATTGCATTGTATTGGCGGGCAGAGTATTGCATTGCAGAGGCTGGCAGAGTATTGCATTGCAGAGGCTGGCAGAGTATCGGGCTGGCAGAGTATTGGCTGGGTATGGAGGGATGGCTGCTTCCATCCGACTTCTCCCCTCCACTGCACAGATCAGTACAGAGAGGGGAGAGAGAAACCGGCGTCATGTCATGACGCCGGTTTGTTTACAAGAGATCGCTCCGTCGGAGCGATCACATTGTAAACGCCTGGGTGTAGAAAGATGGCCGCCGCTTCGGGGCTAGGCCAAAGCCGCGGCCTCTCCTAAGGCCGAGACCGCGGAGCGCGGCATGTGCGCATGGATCGGTAACGATCCGTTGCACCCCTAGGGACGGCGGCACGGCGGGGGAGAAGAGAGGGGGACGGCGGCACGGAGGGCAGCGCTAGATACTAAGCACTGCCCCCACTGTGACGCATCGACGCCCTGAACGCACGTCAACGTATTTTCTTAGTCGACGTAGTCGATTACGTCGACGCCTCGTGGCAGCTCTACCTCACACCTTCCTCCTCTTACACGGAGAACATCCAGTCCTGTCCTCACACCTTCCTCCTCTTACACGGAGAACATCCAGTCCTGTCCTCACACCTTCCTCCTCTTACACGGAGAACATCCAATCCTGTCCTCACACCTTCCTCCTCTTACATGGAGAACATCCAGTCCTGTCCTCACACCTTCCTCCTCTTACACGGAGAACATCCAGTCCTGTCCTCACACCTTCCTCTTATACGGAGAACATCCAGTCCTGCCCTCACACCTTCCTCCTCTTACACGGAGAACATCCAGTCCTGTCCTCACACCTTCCTCTTATACGGAGAACATCCAGTCCTGCCCTCACACCTTCCTCCTCTTACACGGAGAACATCCAATCCTGTCCTCACACCTTCCTCCTCTTACACGGAGAACATCCAGTCCTGCCCTCACACCTTCCTCCTCTTACACGGAGATCATCCAGTCCTGCCCTCACACCTTCCTCCTCTTACACGGAGAACATCCAGTCCTGCCCTCACACCTTCCTCCTCTTACACGGAGAACATCCAGTCCTGCCCTCACACCTTCCTCCTCTTACACGGAGAACATCCAGTCCTGCCCTCACACCTTCCTCCTCTTACACGGAGAACATCCAGTCCTGCCCTCACACCTTCCTCCTCTTACACGGAGAACATCCAGTCCTGCCCTCACACCTTCCTCCTCTTACACGGAGAACATCCAATCCTGTCCTCACACCTTCCTCCTCTCACACGGAGAACATCCAGTCCTGTCCTCACACCTTCCTCCTCTTACACGGAGAACATCCAGTCCTGTCCTCACACCTTCCTCCTCTTACATGGAGAACATCCAATCCTGTCCTCACACCTTCCTCCTCTTACACGGAGAACATCCAGTCCTGCCCTCACACCTTCCTCCTCTTACACGGAGAACATCCAGTCCTGCCCTCACACCTTCCTCCTCTTACACGGAGAACATCCAGTCCTGCCCTCACACCTTCCTCCTCTTACACGGAGAACATCCAGTCCTGCCCTCACACCTTCCTCCTCTTACACGGAGAACATCCAATCCTGTCCTCACACCTTCCTCCTCTCACACGGAGAACATCCAGTCCTGTCCTCACACCTTCCTCCTCTTACACGGAGAACATCCAGTCCTGTCCTCACACCTTCCTCCTCTTACACGGAGAACATCCAGTCCTGCCCTCACACCTTCCTCCTCTTACACGGAGAACATCAAGTCCTGTCCTCACACCTTCCTCTTATACGGAGAACATCCAGTCCTGCCCTCACACCTTCCTCCTCTTACACGGAGAACATCCAGTCCTGCCCTCACACCTTCCTCCTCTTACACGGAGAACATCCAATCCTGTCCTCACACCTTCCTCCTCTTACACGGAGAACATCCAGTCCTGTCCTCACACCTTCCTCCTCTTACACGGAGAACATCCAGTCCTGTCCTCACACCTTCCTCCTCTTACACGGAGAACATCCAGTCCTGCCCTCACACCTTCCTCCTCTTACACGGAAAACATCCAGTCCTATCCTCACACCTTCCTCCTCTTACACGGAAAACATCCAGTCCTATCCTCACACCTTCCTCCTCTTACACGGAAAACATCCAGTCCTGTCCTCACACCTTCCTCCTCTTACACGGAGAACATCCAGTCCTATCCTCACACCTTCCTCCTCTTACACGGAGAACATCCAGTCCTGCCCTCACACCTTCCTCCTTTTACACGGAGAACATCCAGTCCTGTCCTCACATCTTCCTCCTCTTACACGGAGAACATCCAGTCCTGTCCTCACACCTTCTTCCTCATACATGAAGGACATACCACCTTCCTCCTCATACTCGAGGAACACCCCCATCTTGCTCATACATGAGGAACACCCTTACCTGTCCTCACACCTTCCTCCTCATACATGGAGAACATCCAATCCTGTCCTCATACCTTCCTCATACACGGAGAACATCCAATCTTGTCCTCACACCTTCCTCCTCATACATGGAGAACATCCAGTCCTGTCCTCACACCTTCCTCCTCATACATGGAGAACATCCAATCCTGTCCTCACACCTTCCTCACACACAAAGGGTTAGGCAGCTGACCACACAATGGGACTGCCCTCCAGCGGGTACCCGTAAAATCATCCAAAACAAACATTAAAGGTTGGGGCATCAGACAGAATGGTAAAGGAGTTTCATTCACTTTAAAGTTTCACAGATTAAAAAAAAAAAAAAAAGTTCCAGGGGCCAAAGCACTCAGGGCTTTAGATATAGTGAAGAATTTCAGTGAACTCCGTAAGGATCTTTCCTATGTAATTTGGTAAGGAAAAGGAAGTCATCTATTGGGGGAACCTTTATTAGTGGCGTTATTGTCAGTCATGTCCCCGCAGGTTACTGATTCAGGATCTGTGCATTAAGATAAAAAAACCTTCTGTGTGCATCAGCCTTCCAGCACCTTATCTCTGTCCAGTGATGTCCACGAGTGACTTGGCCATTCGGGACTCTCCTCCTGATTGGCCCATGTCTGAATGGACACACGGAGCTGTGACTTGGTTTGGGTGCCCCCATATCAAGCTGCTTGCTGTGGGGGCACTTGCAGGAGGGAGGGGCCAGGAGAGCCGAAGAGAGACCCGGTAAGATAAGGATCCAGGCTGCTGTGTGCAAATCCACTGCATAGAGGAGGTAAGTAGAACATGTTTATTTTTCTAGGAAAAAAAACCCCTGACTTTACAAATAATCTCTTTAATCTGTGTACATTGACGTTATTGGACTTCTTCCCATCTGGTGTGGTGCTCCTCCGGTTGATGTTTGCTTTGGGTTGCCCATTGAGGCCACTAATAGTCACATTTTCAGTGCTGCATTGACCATTTGTTCCTATGCCCTGAATGGACACAGTGACAGATTCTCTTGTACAGTGTTGTTGCACATTGTAACTATACTAGAGAGAGCTGTCACCTCTGTGATAACCTTCCATTGGTAAGTATTAAGTAGCCTGGCAGGCCTTTCATAACAGGCTGGTATGTTTTATTTATTTGCTCTATGTAGACTAAACTTTCTTATACCACTTGTTTGAACAAGAAGTTGTCATCCAGTGTTTGGTCCTGGCCAATGGTCGGGTTCTTCCAGTCATTAGTAGAAATCTGCCCTTATTTACTCAAACAGCTAAGTTTACACGTTTGACATTGCAAAACCATGCGTGAAATACCGTAATTCTTAAAGCGCTTTTTCTAGTTCTTGAGGATTTTTGTTTTTATTTATGAAAATAAAAAGAGTGACACCTGGCAGAGATGTAATTCCCTTAGGTTTATGTGTGCATTCTTTAACCCCTTGCTGACCGGCTCACGCCGATATACATCGGCAGAATGGCACGTACAGGCATATTAACATACCTGTACGTTGCCCTTTAAGACACGGCATTGTGGGTGCATGCCCGCCACAAGCTCCGTGAGTGTAATCGCGGGTCCCGTGGACTCGATAACCGCAATATTCTCACGGAGAGGAAGAACGGGGAAATGCTGATAAAACAAGCATTTCCCCATTCTTACTAGTGACAGGACACTGATCACAGGTCCCTGTGATCGGGAGCGGTGATCAGTGTCGTGACACACGTAGCCAATCCCCCTACAGTTAGAACACATCCCTAGGACACACTTAACCCCTGCAGCGCCCCCCTACTGGTTAACCCCTTCACTGCCAGTCACATTTACACAGTAATCCGTGCATTTTTAAACACACTGATCGCTGTATAAATGTGAATGGTCCCAAAATAGTGCCAAAATTGTCTAATCTGTCTGCCATAATGTCGCAGTCATGATAAAAATTGCAGATTGCTGCCATTACTAGTAAAAAGAATGCCATAAAACTATCCCCCCATTTTGTAGACACGCAAACCAATCAAACTCTTATTGTGATTTATTTATTTATTTAAAGCAAAAATATTTTGAAGACTACGTATCGGCCTAAACTGAGGAAAAAACTTTTTTTTATATATTTTTGGGGGATATTTATTATAGTAAACAATATTGCGTTTTTTTTTCAAAATTGACGCTCTTTTTTTGTTTATAGCACAAAAAATAAAAGTAAAAAGAATGCTCTATTTGTGGGGAAAAAAGGACATCAATTTTTGTTTGGGAGCCACATCACACGATTGCGCAATTGTCAGTTAAGGTGACTCAGTGCCGAATCGCAAAAAATGCTCCGATCTTTGGCCAGCCAAATGGTCCGGGGCTGAAGTGGTTAAAGTATATTGTGAACCTTTTTACTTTTTTTAAATAACCCATTCAGTTTAAGATAGAAATGCAAGGCAAAACATTAGTGTTTGTGTGTGTTTGTGTGTGTGAGAGATATCTGTCTTTTTCCCCCCCTCCACAAATAGAGCTTTCTTTTGGTGGTATTTGATCACCTCCTGCGATTTTTAGTTTTTGCGCTATATACAAAAAAGACTGACAATTTTGAAAAAAAAAACATATTCTTTATTTTCTGCTATAAAACATTTCCAATAAAAAAAAAAATTAGAAAAATCTAATTTCTTCACCAGTTTAGGCCAATATGTATTCTGCTACATGTTTTTGGTAAAAAAAATAATCCCAATACATGTATATTGATTGGTTTAGAGTATGCTGGACATACCAAAAAAATTAATAAATAAGATATAAAAAAATAAAAAAAATATATAAAATGAAAAATAAAAATGTGTATAAGGGAATAAAAAAATATAAAAAATGAACGCCTATAGCCCAGCCAGATAAACATATAATCTAATCTGTAAGTATGTCTCCTATTTAGAAATCTAAAATAAAACAATTCAAGTCAAACTCAATGTTCAAGCCCCTGGGTGCCAAAGTGCCCATTTCAAAAATCCACTGAGATTCACTCTTACTGAGGTCTCGGATTTTATTACTTCCTCTCCAGTGGGGATCAAACCTAAGTTGGGAGGGGTCTTTGTTATGAACCTCTGAAAAATGGCGTGAAACACTATGTTTTGGGAAGCCACTGCGGATATTCTATACGTGTTCACGTAGGCGCTTCCATAAAGGTCTTTTGGTTCTGCCCCCTTTATTTATATAGTTTATTAATTTTAATATTTTCTCTTTTTGTGACACCTGGGGCGCATATGATGTTTATCACGATTTAATTTATTCACGTATTGTCTGTGACATCTTGGGATATCATTATTTATTTACACTGGTGCTAGGGTGTGGTTTGATTCACAATTAATTTTTTATTAATTTATTTTATTTATATAATTATAAAATTTTAATATTACTTTTTAAATATATTTATTTATTTTCCTCGCATGGATAATAGGAGTATTATTATTTTGAGGAGGTTTTGTTCCTTCACTCCTTAACAAGATTAATACTAGGGATCTTCAGTCCTCCCCTTTTTTTTAGCCCTTGGCACCTTTATTTAGCACCTTTTAATTAGCACATTGCACTTTGGTTGTTTTGGCTAGATTGTGGAAAGCACACCATATGTTGTATTTCTCTTAGGATAATTTAATATAATATATTCCTTGATTTTAATTAATTTTTTGATATAGTATATACTTGGCACTTTATCTTTGAAGATAGCGCAGCACTAATTATTGTATTATACTTCTCTTTGGTTGGCTGGCCTGTTTTGAGTGCTTGCAGCTGTTTTCTCTTCCTTTATTTATTTTATCTATTATTATCTTTGCATTGAATACTTTTCTACTCATTTCTTGCGCTTGAGTAATTTTTTCTTAAAAAAAAGTGTTGCTTTAAGAGGTATGGGCAGAAGTGAAGTTTGGACGCTGATTCTGCCCTGCAATGGTATGGAGACGAGTGGGGGTCATCTTCCCCCCCACTCGTCTCCATACCAAGCCAGGAAGAAGACCCGATCGCCTCTGCCACTACCGACTGGTCCGACGGAGGGCACCAGAGAGCGGCAGGAGGGGGGGGGGGCCCTCCTGCCTCAGATAAAAATGATCACGTGGTGAATCCACCGCAGAGACCACTTTTATCGGAAACAGGACCACTCACTGAAAGAGGATATCGGGGTTATGGTAGCTTAACTGCTGCCATAACGATATCCCTCTTCAAAGTGCCGACGTGTTGCGGTGTGAGCCGGTCCGGAAGTGGTTAAAAAAAGAAATGTTGCTGTACATAAAGATGGCCTAGGCTATAAGAAGGATATAAAACTGAGCTGCAGCACGGTGCCCAAGACCATACAGGGGTTCAGGACAAGTTCCACTCAGAACAGGCCTCGCCGGGGTCGACCAAAGAAGTTGAGTGCATGTCCTCAGCAACATATCCAGAGGTTGTCTTTGGGAAATAGTCATATGAGTGCTTCCAGCATTGCTGCAGAGGTTACAGCCTATCAGTGCTCAGACCATACGCCACACACTGCATCAAATTGGTCTGCATGGCTGTTGCCCCAGAAGGAAGCCTCTTCTAAAGATTAACTTAATGTGATTCAGATGGTGTCAAGCGTTTGTGGCGGCAACCAGGTGAGGAGTACAAAGACAAGAGTTTCTTGCCTCCAGTCAAGCATGGTGGTAGGAGTGTTATGGTCTGGGGCTGCATGAGTGCTGCCGACACTGGGGAGCTACAGTTCATTGGGGGAACCATGAATGCCAACATGTACTGTGACATACTGAAGCAGAGTATGATCCCCTCCATTCAGAGACTGGGCCACAGAGCAGTATTCCAACATAACGACCCCAAACACCCCTTCAAGACGACCACTGCCTTGCTAAAGAAGGGGGCTGAGGGTAAAGGTGATGGACTGGCCAAGCATGTCTCCAGACCTAAACCCTATTGAGCATCTGTGGGACATCCTCAAACGGAAGGTGGAGGAGCACAAGGTCTCTAACATCCACCAGCTCTGTGATGTCATCATGGAGGAGTGGAAGAGGACTCCAGTGGCAACCTGTGAAGCTCTGGTGAACTCCATGCCCAAGAGGGTTAAGGCAGTGCTGGAAAATAATGGCGGCCACACAAAACATATACACTTTGAGCCCAATTTGGACATTTTCACTTAGGGGTGTACTAACTTTTTTGCCAGTGGTTTAAACATTAATGGCTGTGTGTTGAGTTATTTTGAGGGGACAGCAAATTGACAGTTATACAAGCTGTACACTCATTACTTTACATTGTAGCAAAGTGTACTTTCTTCAGTGTTGTCACATGAAAAGATATAAATTATTTAGAAAAATGTGAGGGGTGTACTCACTTTTGTGAGATACTGTATCTTGGCCTTTAAATCCGTGTGCATTGGTGACTTTATGCATGTGAGCACAGCACATATTGCAATCCTCTTCTAGTTTAGAAGAACATGACCAGGCTGACAGTCATAATTGTCACAGATAGTTTGTGTCCAGCTCCCCATTCACACTCTTCTGGGCCCTGTCATGATGTGCTGAATCATTACTATAGCAACACAAAGAACTGCAATGTGATCACTATTCTGCATCTATATGTTTCACATGAGTCTCCTGAATAGCTTCAACTTTGTTCCAATTTTATGCACAATATCTAAGGTGTGTGTGTGTGTGTGTGTGTGTGTGTGTGTGTGTGTGTGTGTGTGTGTGTGTGTGTTAGGTCACCTGAATATAAATAGCCAGCAATGCATTACCTTGATCTGCAGTGTGAAGGGCAAGTGGCTAGTACAGTTTCTGTGCATGCAGGTTTTCATTTGCTTTTAACCATTAAAGTAACAAGCAAACTGAAGCAGGACAAATGCTATAGGCAGACAGATTTATAATAAAAGAAGATGTAATGATAGGATGTTGCTGCTGTTGATTCAAATATTGCACATTACTGTTTAGAGCCATTGTTTTAGCCTCTTTTTGTTAATGCACCTAAATCCACAGCCCTTTTTTACTTTTTGCATTTTACTATTTAGCAGCAAGACTGATCCTAAAATCCAGCACAAAGAGCAGTTATGGTATTTAATGTACAGTAATCTGTAGGATTCAGTCCATTACCTTATTAACCCCTTCAATACCAGGCACTTTTCACCCTTTCTGCCTAGGCCAAGTTTCAGCTTTCAGCGCTGTCACACTTTAAATGATATTTACAAATTTTGAAGAAAAAAAAATGTTTTCTTTGTTTCTGTTAAAATGTTGTAAATACGTTTTCTCCTGCACTGATGGGTACTTATGGGTGGCACTGATGGACACTGAGATGCGACACTGGGCACTAAAAGGCTGCACTGATGGGCATTCATAGGTGGCACTGAAAGGCTGCACTGATGGGTAATTATGGGTGGCACTGATGGCACTAATAGCATCACTAAAGGCACTGGCAGGCATTGCTGATGGGCACTGATTGGCATCATGTCTAGGCACTGACTGGCCACCCTGGTGGCCATCCATGAGCAGCATCCCTGGTGGTCCTGGGCAGGCATCCGTGGTGGGGCTGCAGTGATAATCAGCGCATTACCTCCTTAAAGTAAAGGCAGACTTGGGTAAAAAAAAAACTGCACACAGATTCCCCTACCGCCCCCTAATACTCACCTGAGCCTGATCTCCATCCAGAAATCTGCATGAAGCCTCAGCTCTCTTGAGTCTTTTGCTCCCTGCTGGCTCAGAGACAGTGACATAAGTGGGGGGCAGAGACCAGCTCCATTCTGTGGGTGTCTTATGGACATACAGAGCAGGGCTCGGTAGCAAGCATGTGCAAGTGCCACTATAGCAAGAAGCTATGCTGGGGGGGTTACCCAGAGTGCCAGCAAGGGACCCCAGGAGAGGAGTATGCTCTGTGCAAAACCATTACATATCTTGTGCACTAGCCTAAGAGACATGCATTATTTTTTAATTCCCTCCCCCACTTCTTTCTTCTGCTGCTATGCCAGTATTGGCTGTTCCACACCTCAGCATGATTGGGCATACTGAAGTCATGTGGTTACTTTCCTGTCTTTTCACTGGATGTTAGAGATCATAGCAGAAGTTCAGTGTAAAGCCTCATACACACGATAGGACTTTGTACAAACTTTCCCGTGGATTTTTGTACAAAGGGCGTCGGCCCTGAACTTGTATTGCATACACACAGCAGGACTTTTTCAGCCAACTTTCACCAAATCATGTGGTTTTTTTCTGCTCTTTACCGCCACCTTTGGTCAACTTCTGTATTGTTGTCTGATCTTTTGCATTGGTTCTGAGCATGTCTGTTTGTACATTGTACAAAAGTCCTATGGTTTTCTGTACACACGATCAGACTTTGCTCCATCTGACTTTTGTTGCCAGAAAAAGTCTGATGAAAACCAAAAAAGTTTGTCCGATGGAGCGTACACACGGTCGGATGTTGCTCCAAAACAGCTAATTTGCATGTTTGTTGTCAAAAAGTCTGATCGTGTGTATGGGCCTTTAGAAATACACAGGAGAAAATGCATATTGACAAGGGGAGTGTCTACTGACATCACGACTCCACCCACCAAGCTCCAGACAGCAGACCCACCCACAGAATATGCAGTTTTTCGGGTCTCATAACGGACAGAGGGGAGACATTTGACAGGTAAAGATACACATAGGAGGCATGTATATCCTTATAGATAACCCCTATGGCAGTAGTTTAGAAAGGATGACATTGGGTTTACATCCACTTTAAAGGCATATTTTTATAGCCTTTTTTTTTTTTAAATAAACCTTTTGTATGTTTAATATAGTAGGTATTTTAACCCTCCTAAATATATTTTATAGATAGGAGTTGAGGGATATACGGGTGTAACTTTTTTTATTTTTGATTTGTTCTTCCTCTTGCAATGTGAATGAGTTTCCTGTGCCAAGTGATCTTCCAGTCTTTTGCCTGTGTGGCTCTGTAGTCTGTGGTGAAATCCTTTTGGTTGGCACACAGAGCAGAGGGACTAGAGGAAGGGTTTGATATAAGACTGTATGTGGAACATTTCTCTTGGGAAAATCCCATCTGCGAGGATCGATGCTCTTCTTTTTGACACCCACTTTGTGATTTTATAGTATTTATCGGCTCAGTGTAGACATTTTACAAGCAGTTTTCTGCTGGTAAAGTTGCTGGGTCTCGAGTCCCACTTCAAGAAGTCCACTAACAGCAGATCATGATTACTACGGTCCAGCAAACAACTAATTATTAGGTCTTATTTAATTTGATAAGTGAAACATGTTTGTTTTACATTAGTGATATGTGGACAGGTTTTTATTAATGTGCCATTTGTCTTGTCTTTTAGGATCTGTAAATGCTTGTGAAAAGACCTCATTTATTTTCCTGAGACAGGAATTGCCTGTGAGATTGGCAAACATAATGAAAGAAATCAACTTGCTTCCGGACAACCTTCTAAAGATGCCTTCAATAAAACTGGTGCAGAGCTGGTAAGAGAGCTTTCCACTGCAATGGAGATTTCGGGTGGGTGTGATGTCATCAAGAGGAAGTGCTAGCTATCAATGCAACAATGAAAGTCAACATTTGCATTCTAGGTGCGATTGTGCATTATGGTATCATGCCAGATTTGCTTTAAATTATATTGAAGTGCTTATCTGGAAGGAAAAAGCCAATGGCTGTATCCCCCCCCCCCCCCCCCCCCACTGTAAAACTTTTACTGATTAAAGTGCAGGTCCACTCTGGGGTGAACATGTATTTGTTTTGGACACTGTTCTTAAGACATGTCATGTTTTCTCAGGTATGTTCAGAGTTTCCAGGAAATTGTTGATTTTAAAGACAGAAATGCAGAGCATCCAGAAACGGTCAGAACGTAAGTGTATCTGTTTATTGCATAGTGTTTATATCTGTAGTGATTGAAAAACTTCTTCATACAGAGAGGGAAAAAAAAGTATTTGATCCTCTGCTGATTTTGTACATTTGTCAACTGAAAAAGAAATGATCAGTCTATAATTTTAATTGTAAAGATAAACAAGTGCAGCGCTCATTCAAAAGTCACATATATATTAATAGTGACCAATAAAATTAATACAAATACAATTGAAACCTGTGTTTATATACAGCAAAAAACGTTACAATAAAATGAACATAAATCAACATAGGTGTCAAAAGGAGATTAGAATTGCCCTTTTGTAAAGCGCTTGATTTTTTTCATCACAAATGTGAGTGTTACTCCTCTTTTAATAAATAAGCTGGAATTTTAATAGAATTACGCTATGTGCCCTTTTGTTCTTTTTCCTCCTTGGCAATTAAACCTTTAAAACACGTTATTTGGAGTTTTATAACGGTTTCCCGGAGTCTATCGCTGTGGAATATTGTTATTATTCAAGCTCGATTGACCCAGTGGGTATATGCCCATCTGTGTCTAATTGTTCTGGTAAGCATTTTTTAAATGTCTATGGTGGAGGATCATCTACTATTTTCACCTACTGAACAACACCTGTCAGATTATATTTTCACTGTTTGATGCACCATCACGGTTTTTCATTTGGAGTTACTTTAGACTTTTTATCAATGGGATTTTGGTTATTTCTAAACTCCTTTTGACACCTATGTTGATTTATGTTTTATTGTCCCGTTTTTTGCTGTATATAACACAGGTTTCAATTGTATTTTTATTAATTTTATTGGTCACTATTTATATGTGATTTTTGAATGAGCGCTGCACTTGTTTATCTTTACAACACATTTTGCAACATTGATCCTTTGCTGTGCTGGCTGCTTGTGTACAATTTAAAGGGACAGCGCAATATATTTTGTATATATTATAATTTTAATGGTAGGTTTATTTTAACAGTGAGAGACAGAATAAAAACAAAAAAAGCCAAAAAAAAGCATTTAAAAAAAGTTATAAATTGATTTGCATTTTAATGAGTGAAATAAGTATTTGACCCCTTTGCAAAATATGACTTAGTACTTAGTGGCAAAACCCTTGTTTGCACACATCTCAGAAGGGATTTTGTCCCACTCCTCTTTGCAGATCCTCTCCAAGTCATTAAGGTTTTGAGGCTGACGTTTAGGAACTCGAACCTTCAGCTCCCTCCACATATTTTCTATGGGATTAAGGTCTGGAGACTGGCTAGGCCACTCCAGGACCTTATTGTTGAGTTGCCAAAGTCTTCCTTTGTTGCCTTATGTTTTTGGTTATTGTCATGCGGGAATACCCATCCACGACCCATTTTCAATGCCCTGTCTGAGGAAAGGAGGTTCTCACTCAAAATTTGACGGTACAAGGCCCCGTCCATCATTCCTTTTGATGCAGTGAAGTTGTCCTGCCCCTTAGCAGAACCCCCCCCCCCCCCCCCAGCACAATGTTTCTACCTCCATGACGATGGGGATGGTGTTCTTGGGGTCATAGGCAGCATTCCTCCTCCTCCTCCTCCAAACACAGTGAGTTGGGTTGATGCCAAAGAGCGTGCTCCTAATCTCTGCTTTAAAACCTCTTTCACACTGGGGCCGTGTTAGCGCTAAAGTGACGCTCGTTTTAGCAGTGCTTTAGCTCTATTTAAGCAGCGTTTTTCTCCCGCTAGCAGGAAGAGGTTAAAATCTGTTTTGTTACGGCACTTCCGAAGCAAGCGCACTGCCCCAGTGTGAAAAGCCACACTTGAATGAATAGGAGGCACTTAGAGGCTATTTCCAGCGCTAAAGCGCCTGAGAACCACCCCAGTGTGAAAGGGGCCTAAGGCTGGATTCACACCCATGCATTTTTAGTGCGTTTTGCCGATTTGCACTACAGTCCATTTAACATGGTTTCCTATGGAACACGTTCTGTAGTGCAAATCTGCAACGAGCATTAAAAATGCATACACACCTATGCACTTTTAGTGCATTTTGCAGATTTGCACTACAGAACATGTACCATAGGAAACCATGTTAAATGGACTGTAGTGCAAATCTGCAAAATGCAAAAAGCACTAAAACTGCATAGGTGTGAATCCAGCCTAAGAGAGTGCTCCTAATCTCAGCTGATTACCTGTACAGAAGACACCTGGGAGCCAGAAATCTTGCTGATAGGTGATCAAATACTTATTTTACTCATTAACCCCTTCCCGACCAGCCGCCTCTGTAAGATGCTGTAGCAGGCGCCTGCCCTCAGCGTGTCCCCGGAGCCGATCTGCATGCCCAGCGGGCTCATGACAGAGTGAGAACTGGGATCTGTGTGTGTAAATGCACGTCCTGGTTCTGTCAGGAGAGAGATTGTGTGTTCCTACTAAGTAGGAACAACGATCTCTCTCCTCCTCTAGTCAGCCACATTTCCCCCCCCCCCCCACAGTTAGAACACTTATTTCCTTATCGCTTATTGCAATTTTTTTTTTTTATTAAATAAATTTATTTATTTTACCAAGAATATATGTGCCTAGATTGGTGAAGGAATTATTACTATTATTATTTATTATTCTTATTATGTTTGTTTTTTTTTGTTTTTTTTAATTTTGGATATTTATTATAGCAAAAAAGTACAAAATACACAGAGGTGATCAAATACCACCAAAAGAGAGCTCTATTTGTGGGGGGAAACAAAGGACATACATTTTGTTTGGGTACAACATGGCACGACCGCGCAGTTGTCAGTTAAAGCGACACAGTGCCATATCGCAAAAAATGGTCTGGTTATTTAAGAGGGAAAATCTTCCAGGTTGAAGTGGTTAAAATGCAAATCAATTTATAACTTTTTTTGAAATGCGTTTCTATTCTGTCTCTCACTGTTAAAATAAAGCTACTAAAGCTATTAATTTCTTTGTCAGTGGGCAAACGTAAAAAAAAAGGCAGGGGATCAAATACCCTTTCCCCTCACTGTAAAACAGAGCCACTAATATTTAAAAGTGTATGTGGTCACACATATTGTATTATCTGTGATGTGATGAAATGACCCCACAAGTGTTTTATTGGTGTGCTGAGCTTGGTGAACTTTGCTCCATGTAAATATTTCCTATTGTCACTAGAACCTGTATTGGTCTGTGTCGCCATGTGGGAAATTTTGGTTCTTTCCATTTGTGTATGAAAATTAATACTTGTTCATCTTTTCTTCTTTAGTAAAGGTTAAGTTCACCTTCATAACATGTTACATGTCACACCCATATTCGGAGTGTAATGAAAGGATTGGGCCCCGATCCCATGCTCTGACAGCTCGCAGGGATCTTCTCCCCGCACCTGCTGTTAATTAATTAAAAAACAAAAAACATAACTGCTGCCCTGTGGGGCTCCGTCCGCCTGACCACTTCACACAATTCTGTGAATGGGTAAACTACAAGTCCCGGCAGCCTTGTAGTTCTCAAACTACCACGGCACTGTGAGCGTTGTGGTAGTGCATTGATTCTTCCTGCCAAAATGTATTGGCTTGCCCATAAGTGGTAAAGCAAGCAGATACACGAAATGTAAGAAAAAAAAAGAGAGTGCATGGAAATAAAATAACGAGCTGGCTGCACACCCCTAAATATTCTAAAAAGAATGAAAGGACAGGTTCCCCTTGGGGTTTTCAGGCAGTGAAAAAAAGCAGAAATAAATTTGTAAAAATATATTTATTTTATTGGTTCAAAGGCTTAATCACCGTCATAAATTTAAAATACGGACTCTGGTATATGTTAGTACAGCATATCGATGGGTAAAGGATATATGCAACATTTGGTACAAAGATAGTTACAGTAACAGTTTACAAATACATCAATATTTCAAAAGCTACAAATAGCACCCATGCTACCCCAATGCATTTCGACCTCCAGGGTCTTCTTCAGGGGGGGGGGACAAAACCCAAGCAGAAGGGGTGATTATATCGTATATTCTGAAAATAGTCAGAAGAAAAAAGACTTTCAATAAAAAAGTTTTTTAGCCTACAAATTAGCTAATTATTATACCTTATTTCAGTAATATTTATCAGTTCCACCAAACAGTTACTGTTCAACCAGAGACTTTTATTAAAATCTGAAAAATAAATTAGTGCCGTCTCTCGAAGGGTCATCCTGGCACCGCTGCCCTGCTGTTCTAACCCACTTCATCCACCCACCAAACTGGGGGAAAGAAGGGGGGGGGAGAGGAAAATGACTTCACAGGGGCATCGATCGCTGACTTGCAAGAATTGACAGTATCTGGAGTTTATCCAGGGGAACCAGAGGAACAGAAGAGGAGGTTCTTGGCACACCCTAGGTGGCCACACCTAAAAATAATGAAATATAATAAAATATAAATTATTTCATTATTTTTAGGTGTGGCCGCCTAGGGTGTGCCAAGAACCTCCTCTTCTGTTCCTCTGGTTCCCCTGGATAAACTCCAGATACTGTCAATAATAAATATATTTTTACAAATTTATTTCTGCTTCTTTTCGCTGCCTGAAAACCCCAAGGGGAACCTGTCCTTTCATTCTTTTTAGCAAGCAGATACACTGACAGGTTTGCAGGAGTCATGCATGGATGGCATCATCAATCTGCTGATCGCTGGTGCAATGCTTTACAGGCTCCTACAACAAAAAGTAATAAATGCACATTTTTTCCTGCAAAAAGAATGTGCATTTACTTTTTTTTTGTAAAAAGGTGAACTTATCTTTTAAGTGCTTTACAAAATAGCCACAAAATTATAACTTTTTACATCTTTATAAATGCTAATGCGGTTTTGTCTTTGGTCAGTTTCACAGACACAGTGATAACCATCCGAAATCGGCATAATGATGTCATTCCCACCATGGCGCAGGGTGTCGTAGAATATAAAGACAGCTTTGGCGTTGATCCAGTAACCTCGCAGAATGTCCAGTATTTCTTGGACCGTTTCTACATGAGTCGCATTTCAATCAGAATGCTTTTAAATCAGCACAGTAAGTGTAACAGCTGCATTGCTAGTTTTCTGGGGGAAGCAAGGGGGGATACTCTAGGCACAAATATACATAAAACCCTTTTGACACACTGCAAGGGTAGCTTTTTAATTTCCCTGGAGTTCACTTATGAGTAAGGCTTTGGCTGAAACGTGTTAGCACCTTATTCTTGTGTATGCTTGTAATTTTATTAAAAATATATATTATAATATAATATATATTATATTAAATATATATTATATTCAGGACTGCATGCAGACTCCAGCTTTTGCATCTTTCTATTAGATTGTGGAGTTTTCAGGAGCCAGGTTGTTGAGACCGACATCCCAGGAAGTGATTGTGGCACAGAGGTAGTCTCTTTTTTTTTTTTTTTTTTTTTTTTTTTTTTTTCTTTTTGTGTTGGTTTGGACCATCATTTCTTCCCTAAATCTTGCTAAAATAGAATGAGACAGGGAAAAAAATGATTGAACACATGAAGAAAGGGTTGCGCAAAAAGGCATGGAAAGCCAAGACACCAGCTGAAATCTATCAGTAATCTGAAAGCAATCCTGCCCCTTGTCAGTGCAAATTAATATCAGCTGGTTCAGTCTCAACTGATGGCCAATAAAAAGGGATCTAATTACACCAGAAACCTCTCATGATGGGTAAAAGCAAAGAGCTCTCTGATCTTCGCAATGTTGTTGTTGCCATACTGATGGCATTGGTTTACAGAAAGATTTCTAAACTTCTGAATATTCCAGTGAGCACTATTGAAGCCATAACCTGGAAGTGGATGGCACATAATTTCACCATAAACCGGCCACAACCAGGCTCTCTTCACAAAATTTCTGACAAGAGTGAAAAGAATTATCAGAAGAGTTGTCCAAGGGCCACTTGTGAAGAGCTTCAGAAAGACCTAGAATTGGCAGGTAAAATTGTTTAAAAGAAAAGTAAGATAAGTAATGCACTCAACCGCCATGGCCTGCATGCACGCTCACCACGCTAGACACCATTTCTGTAGAAAAAGCATGTTGAAGCTTGTTTAAATTTTACAGCACAGCATTTACACAAGTCTGTGAAATACTGGGAGAATAAAGTTGGTCAGATGAGACCAAAATTAAATTCTTCGGATGCCATAATACACACCATGTTTGGAGGTCAAATGGCACATCACCCCAACAACACCCCCATACCAACAGTGAAGTTTGGAGGTGGGAACATCATGGCGTGGGGCTGTTTTTTCCACATATAGTACTGGCAAACTTCATATCGTTGAAGGATGAATGGAAAATATACCAAAATATTCATGATAAAAATCTGCCATCTACCAGGATGATGATGAAACAAGGGTGGACATTACAAAAGGACAATGATCCCAAACACAAAGCCAAGGAATCTCTCAATTGTTTTTGAAAGAAAGAAAGAAAGAAAGAGAAAGCAAGAAAGAGAAAATAAAGCTGCTAGAAAAGCCCAGTCAATCACCTGACTTAAATCCAATAGAAAATCTGTGGAAAGAACTAAAGATCGTTATTCATATAAGAGGCCCACAGAACCTTCAAGATTTGAAGACTGTGTGGAAGATTGGGCCAAAATCACACCTGAGCAATGCATGCGACTAGTTTCTCCATACATGAGGCATTTTGAAGCTGTCCTTGCCAACAAAGGATTTTATACGAAGTATTAAATACATTTCATTTCTGAACTTGTTTTGGTTTCTTCATATGTCTGGACTGCTAGGAACTCGGATAGTTTAGCGTTATGGACATCATTTACCGGAGTTGCTGTTATGTGCCAGTATGGCTTCCACATGTATTTGCAAATGTATGCAACTGAAACAGATTAGCTAGTGTGTGTGTGTATGTTATGGTTAGCTTAAACATGTGCCAGAGACCCCCTTTGTGTACTGTGTGTTTTATTTTTATTTATTATTTTTTTTTGGTATAGTGCCTTGCTCATGTGCTCCTTTTCCCTTTTTGCTAGTTTCAGACAAACAATGGATCCCATTGTTTGTTGTTCTAGATCTCCCGAAATAAAATCAAAAAATCGAAAGCGTTCCCTATTCTATGCAAATGTACACATTTTTCTTGGATTTGGGTCCTGAAAAACCGTTAAATGCTTAGAAAAGTAGACCCCATGGGGTTGATGTACTAAATGCAAATATACTGTGCAATTGCTCCAGAGCTTAGTAAGTGAGGTAAAACTTCACTTCACAAAGAATACTCAATCAAATGTATAGAAAATAAGACAGCATTTTTGTTTGTGGATGATTGGATGATAGAAACCAGCAGAACTTCCCCTCCGATCTAGAGCAAATGCACTTAAAGTGCATTTTGCAGTGCATAATATATTTGTCCTTAGTAAATCATCCTCCATGTGGCTGTCTTGTTTTGCTCTTTTAAACACTGACCAGAACTGGAGGTTATATAAACACCTAGCACGTGCTTCTTCGCCCCACACGGCAGTAATAAGCCTCGCGTTGTGGGTTGTGGAGTGCAGCATGCCTTTACCTTGACTTTTATCTTGTTGTAGAGATGTGTTGGTACCACCTTCTTCCTTTTTTTTTTTTTTTTTTTTTTTTTCTTTTCCACCCCAAAGTGATTAATTTTGAAGCTGCCTTTTTGAAGATTGTGATTGTAAAGTAAATTACATTTTTGTGTTTGGATTTTAAATGCAGCTTTTCCATGATCACTGCCCTGTGAATTGTTTTTTTTTTCTTTTTCTTTCCAGCGTTGCTGTTTGGTGGAAAAGTGAAAGTAAATCCAGCACATCCCAAGCACATCGGTAGCATAAACCCAACATGCAATGTGGTTGACGTTGTCCGAGGTACAACTTGCTTGCCATAAAAATTAATACAAATTCTTTGTGTCTGTCCTATCGTAACAGTAACGTGACATAAAGTGTTTTTATTTCTCAGCTGTTGACCCTTAAAAAGAAGTATAAACCCTGCCTAATAATATTGTATGTATGTAGCCTTATTTATATGATAAAACACATCTTCCATTGGAAGCTTTGTTCTGTCTTGCAGAATTTGTTTGTATCAGTACTCAGTGGAAGGTTACACTGACTATATTCAAATACAGATTCCTGAGGTTAAGTCACTGTTAAAGTGGGGTGCCCCCCTAAAAAAAAAAATTAAAAGTCAGCAGCTACAAATACTGCAGCTGCTGACTTTTAATAATCGGACACTTGCCTGTCCCAGGGTCCAGCGATGCGGAGGAACGAAGCCCCCCCTCGTTCCCCGCTCTGCTAGCGGCGCCGTCATTCTTACTGTGGGCACCCGGCTGTGGCTTCACAGCCGGGCACCCACTGTGCATGCTCGAGCGGCGCAGGGCACCGTTATACGCCACACAGTCATCTGGGACACGTGACAGGTTCCAGATGACTGTGCGGCACGAGGGGAAGTGATGCCACCAGCCCGGGCAATGAAGAAGGCAGAATATGAGGGACCCCCTAGCAACAGGCATTTAGAGGTGAGTAAACAAAATGTAAAATTTGCGCTTGGTGATAAATTAGTTGATATAGAAATTTTTTTTTTTTTTTAAGAAAAACAGCGGCTGAACACAAAAAAACAGATACTAGGTCTAAGTATCAGAAATGTGAAAAACAGTGCAGCGCTTACTATGAATAAATGTCTGAATACAATAAAGGAAAAGAAATTTCAGAACTGGTGATTCCAAAATTAAACATCAATAGTAAAAACTATATATATATGTATATTGTGCAATAAACAAAAAAATTTAAAATTAATTACTTGTTAAACCAAAAAAGATGTTACTCAAAATTGGTGTAAAAAGCAAAAAAATTTGTTTGAACCACAACTTGTTGCTGAAAAACTCAAAAGTGAAAAGATGTGAGACACAAAAATATGATTATGTGAAACGAATCAAAAAATCAAAAAAAACAAATCAAAACAAGTCCCATGCCTTGGATAAGTGAAGTGATTTACAAGGCCCCATACACGTGAAGATAAATGTTCATTAAGTGAAACATAAAAACATTAAAATTGATCACAGGTGTCTCTGGTACAGGTGCTTGACCACGTAAATTCTTTCACTACAGCAACTTAAGTGAGTAATAAAGGCTTACCAGAGCAACCATTAGTGTGCGCGGATACGAACTCCCAAACGATTAGGATCGGACAAGATCGCTCCTCCGACACTCCTCATACAAACGGATGATTCGAATCGCCTTTGGGGGCGGGAAGGTAAAACCTAACCCACGCCTTCGGATATTCCTTGAACGTCGTCCCTTCCGGTCAGTTCGGAAATTTCAAATTGGCGTGTCACCGAATGGATGAAAAAAGGGAAAAAACGCCCAATCGTGTGATAAAGTCTAAAACACGTGGATTTTATTTTTCAACCAGATAAGCGTTGGAAGCTACAAATGACTCGATCGAGTCGCATAAAATTGATCGTAGAAAAGAAATGCTAGCAAAAGTATATAAATAAAAACAAGCGAATAAAATAGCACGAGGTGTAGACGTATCTACCCGACGATCGTTTCGTCACAAATTGACGTCATCAGGGGTCATGATGACGTCAATTTGTGACGAAGCGATCGTCGGGTAGATACGTCTACACCTCGTGCTATTTTATTCGCTTGTTTTTATTTATATACTTTTGCTAGCATTTCTTTTCTACGATCAATTTTATGCGACTCGATCGAGTCATTTGTAGCTTCCAACGCTTATCTGGTTGAAAAATAAAATCCACGTGTTTTAGACTTTATCACACGATTGGGCGTTTTTTCCCTTTTTTCATCCATTCGGTGACACGCCAATTTGAAATTTCCGAACTGACCGGAAGGGACGACGTTCAAGGAATATCCGAAGGCGTGGGTTAGGTTTTACCTTCCCGCCCCCAAAGGCGATTCGAATCATCCGTTTGTATGAGGAGTGTCGGAGGAGCGATCTTGTCCGATCCTAATCGTTTGGGAGTTCGTATCCGCGCACACTAATGGTTGCTCTGGTAAGCCTTTATTACTCACTTAAGTTGCTGTAGTGAAAGAATTTACGTGGTCAAGCACCTGTACCAGAGACACCTGTGATCAATTTTAATGTTTTTATGTTTCACTTAATGAACATTTATCTTCACGTGTATGGGGCCTTGTAAATCACTTCACTTATCCAAGGCATGGGACTTGTTTTGATTTGTTTTTTTTGATTTTTTGATTCGTTTCACATAATCATATTTTTGTGTCTCACATCTTTTCACTTTTGAGTTTTTCAGCAACAAGTTGTGGTTCAAACAAATTTTTTTGCTTTTTACACCAATTTTGAGTAACATCTTTTTTGGTTTAACAAGTAATTAATTTTAAATTTTTTTGTTTATTGCACAATATACATATATATAGTTTTTACTATTGATGTTTAATTTTGGAATCACCAGTTCTGAAATTTCTTTTGCTTTATTGTATTCAGACATATGTTACATTTATTCATAGTAAGCGCTGCACTGTTTTTCACATTTAGAGGGGAGTACATTTTTTTTTTTTTTTTTCCCCTTATTTATTTATTTATTTATTTTTTAAGAATTTTAAACTATTTTTTATTTTTTGGTGGCAACACCACTTTAATGTACTGGTCTGTTACTCGGGGCTGACATATCACTTCAATGCATCTGTCATGTGAGTTTGTATTGTATATCAGGCAATATACAATACAAACCTATTGATGAGCTTTAATTTTACTTTTAAAATACTTGTTGTTTTTTTTTTTTTTTTTTTACTCTGCCTGATGTCTGTGTCCCATATGTACTCATGCTGGTTGGTCCCTTCTTATGCACATGACATAATGCACATAACATCTCGGGAGCATTCAACCACCGGACAGCCAATAAAAAGGGCCAATGTCTGGAGACATTTGCCGGTTAAAATAAAAAAAAAACGGCCAACATTCTGCCCATGTGTATTTTGGTCTATCCGACAGAAGCCAGCAATTTGGCCAGCTTCTGTCGGACAAGCATGCTGGAAAACCAACATCCGACCGACTCCCAATCAGCGACATCAGCCAATGGCGGAGAGTGCTGATCGGAGTGCTCTGGTGGCGTCCCCCCATCAGTACACAACAGCTCGGCAAGGGAGATCGCTGAACTAACCTCACATGGTTAGTACAGCAGCTCCGACCAGAGCTGACAGTTTTTTTTTCTCTAAAAAACAAAAAACGAATAGTGTGTACCCGGCTTTAGGCAGCAACCTTAAGGATTTGTAAAAATATGGTTAGCAGGAGAGTCTCTATTGCTACTTTATGGTTGTAGTAAATGCCTAGGCGCTCGCCCACAAAGGAAATTATAAATCCAAAACTGGGTTGAAGGCACTCGTGGGTTTTGCAAAGGAGGAAGATCAAAACAAGCAGTGCTTTTATTGTCAGCATTTCAATTAAGTTAGTCCATCTTTCTCAAGATAATATGATGTATGTATAATAATTTTTTTTTTTTTTTTTAATGGATGGCTGCAAAGTGTTTACCAATGGTGTAGCCAACTGTATGCCCCATTATGGTAAGGGCCAGGGCTGGAGACACGTTTTTTTTTTGTGATCTAGCAAAACTTTTTCTAAACTACATTTCAGTGGTCCCTGTATGGTAACTTTTTAAAGAGAGATTACTAGTGTGTTCATTGAAATAGCAACCAGGGAACCTAGTTCTGTGCTGAGATGGGATTGTTACAGTGCCATGACTGCCCTCCTACACAGTAGCTTTATACCACAGCTGCAAGGCTTCATGGGAGGACACTTTTTATAAACAATTTGAATTTTGTGGTCAACTTTTACTTGCTAGCAACTTAGAAAAGTTGCTAGCAGTTGTTTTAACAACACTGTATTTTTTTAAGTAAACTATGATTTCATCTGTAACTAGTACTAACTACGTTATGCACTATTTTCCAACTGCTGGGGTCATTTTAGGTTGCATTACTGGAAGGACTCCAGTATACACTGACAGTCCTTGAGATTTTCCAGGCAAAAGTCAGCGTGAGACATAGAACTGGTTACAACAACATAACAAGCTGTTAAGTGTTCCCTGACTCTTTCCCTTGTCTGAACTTGAAATGTTATGGGGTGATTTTTGCAGCTCATTTTAAAACAAGTGAAGATCAAAATTTACAGCAGAGAGACTATAGGGTTGCATAGGAAGTCGAATCACTGGGCATAGGTGAAACATCACTAATTATATACTAAGTGTAAATCTTCAATAAGGCTTAACTCCAGGTTAATATCTAAATACACAGACTAATGCCCTGTACACGCGCAGACTTTCTGATGGAAATTCCGATTGTATGTGGGCTCCATCTGGCTTTTTCCGGCGGAATTTCCGATACACAAAGTTTGAGATCTGGATCTAAAATTTTCCGATGACAAAATCTGATTGTGTATACAACTTTCCAGCAATGCTCAGCAACATTTGCAGATCCTCTCCCCATCTCTACCGTGACTGAACAGTGAAACCAGAAGCAGCACACTGATGAGCTCATATTTCTCTCACTTTACTGCTTCTATCAACATGTTCCTTGCACAGCTGATTGGCTTCTTGTGCTGTTTCTTCCTCCCCCAGTCAGAGCTCTACTGTACACAACACTGTGAAAGGCTGCTTGCAAGAAAAATTCTGGTACTTGCACGCCTTAAACAAATTTCAGGATGTATTATTGAATACAGAGCTGCATTGATGTGTCTATCTGCCTTCAGCTTCAACTAAAACCGTGTGCTATTGCTAATATTTTTGCAGAAATCATCAGGTGTGTGTGTGTGTGTGTGTGTTTTTTTGTTTAAATGGCATCACTGCTTTTGGTGCTAGAACAAGTATGCTGATTACTGTAGGGGTGCATCGAATGGAAATTTTGGTACCGAAAATGCAGGGTGCACTTTGCCGAAAGTGAAAATGACAGTTTTAAAAAAAATATTTATATAATTGTATTCGACTTTTTAATTACTATCATCAATTTAAATAATGAATTTATTGTTGGCCATTATTGGTCCCTTTAGTGCAAGAAAAGTTCAAGAAAAATGCAGTCTGCAGTCTCTAACCATCTCTTGTATCATGTCTGCAATCTCTTACTTAAACACACTGCTAATAGTAGTAGCAAAATTTCCATTTGGTGCTCCTCTAGCAGACATAATACAGGAGATGGTCAGAGACTGCAGAAAGATCAATGCATCCTTGCCAGTGCCTATGGGATGGAGCCTTGCCAGTGCCTGGATCAGAGCGGCGATTTTCCCACTGTGTCACAGAGCTGGATTTGAATTGCCTGGGCCGCAGTAACAATGTCCCGCCTCCTGTGACACAATGTCCCGGTATTGGATCCCGGTATTGGATCAGTGTGCCGTCTATTGCAGGAGGTGGGACATTGTTACTGCAGCCCGGGCAAAACAGTTCTATGACACGGAGATCGCTGAGGGAGAGGAGGACTCTGAGCCACACGGATGACACTCCCGCAATGGGCAGCACCCAAGGGGCGGACCACACCCCCTTTTCAGCTCCATTATCGGCACCTTTTCTCTTTTGGCCCGATGTGGAAAACTGTTTTCGGACAATGTGTTTTGGCGGCCGAAATTTTGGTGCACCACTACTGATTCGTTTATTGTGACTTCACTAGCTACATGATGATTCTGGTTAGGGACTCAGAACGTTAAAGGTTTTGTATGACAGCTAACTTTTTCTAAAAGGGTCAGCAGACGTAGCCTCTGTATTTTTATAGAATGAGCAGTTTGGTAAATTGCTTTGACAGGATAGACCTTTCACCTGATAACCCCTTGTACCCTTTGATGAGTGTTGTACATTTTAAGATTGATCCATCCATAGATGTAACTTTTGACTGTCATGCTTTTCTTATAGACGGGTATGAAAATGCAAAACATCTATGTGACTTGTATTATGTAAGCTCTCCAGAACTGGAACTTGCAGAATTTAATGGTAAGATCTATAGTTATCAGACATTCTTACACTGTGTGGCAGTATTCAGATAGGTGTATTCATGTTTATTCTTATTTATTCCTATTATGTACTTATTCTTTTTCCAGCTAAGAATCCAGGACAGCCAATACAGGTGGTATATGTGCCTTCCCATCTATACCACATGGTATTTGAACTCTTCAAGGTATGTTTTTTTTCTTTTTAATGGCAGACTCTAAATCGCTTCTAAACCCAAGAACAATGTAATATATTGCAGCCTACAGTCCTTGGATGCAGTGGCTGCTATTCGCAAGTATCTGTCATTCTAGTAATTACTATGGCTAGAATGACTGCTGCTTGCAATAGTGGTGGCAACTCAGTCTGTACAAAGTATTGAAAAGCTGACAGGAGCTTTTTCTGTTCGCATTTAGCCGCACCCCTAGTGGTTTTCTGTTGGGGACTGATGTCTGAGCCTGAATGCAGGCAGATGGCTCCAGGCTTGGACACCTGTCCTGAACTGCCAGTAACATACTTTCTGTCCTTGACTGCGCTTGATCAAGAAGGCACAGTGTATGTGTGTGTGTGTGTGTGTGTGTATGTATATATATATATATATATATATATATATATATATATATATATATATATATATATATATACACATACACATACACAGTACCTTGCGAAAGTATTCAGCCCCCTTGAACTTTTCAACCTTTTGCCACATTTCAGGCTTCAAACAAAGATATAACATTTTTATTTTTTGTGAAGAATCACCAACAAGTGGGACACAATTGTGAAGTGGAACGAAATCTGTTGGATTTTTGAAACTTTTTTAACTAATAAAAAAATGAAAAGTGGGGCGTGCAAAATTATTCGGCCCCCTTGCGTTAATACTTTTTAGAGCCACCTTTTTCTGTGATTACAGCTGCAAGTCGCTTGGGGTATGTCTCTATCAGTTTTGCACATCGAGAGACTGAAATTCTTGCCCATTCTTCCTTGCAAAACAGCTCGAGCTCAGTGAGGTTGGATGGAGAGCGTTTGTGAACAGCAGTTTTCAGCTCTTTCCACAGATTCTCGATTGGATTCAGGTCTGGACTTTGACTTGGCCATTCTACCACCTGGATACGTTTATTTGTGAACCATTCCTTTGTAGATTTTGCTGTATGTTTGGGATCATTGTCTTGTTGGAAGATAAATCTCCATCCCAGTTTCAGGTCTTTTGCAGACTCCAACAGGTTTTCATCCAGAATGGTCCTGTATTTGGCTGCATCCATCTTCCCCTCAATTTTAACCATCTTCCCTGTCCCTGCTGAAGAAAAGCAGGCCCAAACCATGATGCTGCCACCACCATGTTTGACAGTGGGGATGGTGTGTTGAGGGTGATGAGCTGTGTTGCTTTTACGCCAAACATATCGTTTTGCATTGTGGGCAAAAAGTTTGATTTTGGTTTCATCTGACCAGAGCACCTTCTTCCACATGTTTGGTGTGTCTCCCAGGTGGCTTGTGGCAAACTTTAGACGAGACTTTTTATGGATATCTTTGAGAAATGGCTTTCTTCTTGCCACTCTTCCATAAAGGCCAGATTTGTGCAGTGTACGACTGATTGTTGTCCTATGGACAGACTCTCCCACCTCAGCTGTAGTTCTCTGCAGTTCATCCAGAGTGATCATGGGCCTCTTGGCTGCATCTCTGATCAGTCTTCTCCTTGTCTGAGCTGAAAGTTTAGAGGGACGGCCAGGTCTTGGTAGATTTGCAGTGGCCTGATACTAATGATCGCTTGCACAGTGCTCCTTGGGATGTTTAAAGCTTGGGAATTCTTTTTGTATCCAAATCCGGCTTTAAACTTCTCCACAACAGTATAACGGACCTGCCTGGTGTGTTCCTTGGTCTTCATGATGCTATCTGCGCTTTCAACAGAACCCTGAGACTATCACAGAGCAGGTGCATTTATACAGAGACTTGATTACACACAGGTGGATTCTATTTATCACCATCAGTCATTTAGGACAACATTGGATCATTCAGAGATCCTCACTGAACTTCTGGAGTGAGTTTGCTGCACTGAAAGTAAAGGGGCCGAATAATTTTGCACGCACCACTTTTCAGTTTTTTATTTGCTAAAAAAGTTTAAAATATCCAATAGATTTCGTTCCACTTCACAATTGTGTCCCACTTGTTGGTGATTCTTCACAAAAAATTAAAATTTTTTATCTTTATGTTTTGAAGCCTGAAATGTGGCAAAAGGTTGAAAAGTTCAAGGGGGCCGAATACTCTTGCAAGGCACTGTATATATTATATCAAAATATAATTGCGCAACCAAAGTGAGAAACAAATGTGAAATGCAGCCGCCAGCATCAACATCGATTGAATTGCATAAACAGGAAAAACAAAAAAATGCAGCGCTGCTGAAACATAACCTCCATCTAGTGACTGTGGGGGAAATGGTTCAATCACAAAATAAATATAATATCAATTATGTGCACTATGCAACATCATAAAGTGAATCAACACATCAAAGTCTCTGTATAAACAGCTCCGAAGGCTACTTCAAATAGCATAAAGTCTATGTGAACATGCTCAATGTGAATATCCTCTGTGATAAAACGGCAATTAATAGGTGCGGTTCATCTTCAAAGAGGGTATGCAACTTTAAGTGATGAATCTCAAATAGCAATGTGTATTAAATACTCTTACCCTCAACTGTGGACCCACACACACATACGGTGGTGAATCTAGCAGGCACGTGAGACAATCCTCTCGGGTAGATCCTCAAACCGATCGTCCAGGTAAGATGGTAGGGCTTCAAATCTCATGTGAAGAGGAGGACATCATGACTTCTCTTATATTGGATATCCCGCTTCCAGAATACCGTATCAGTGCCAAAACGGTTAATCGCCCCCAAATAATGTATGGGAAAAAGACAAGAAAAAAGACCTCTATACAGAGCAGGTCACTCTCACACAAAAACCGGTCTTGTGCATAAATCAGTACATCACCGAATCAAAAAAGCGTGGTAATCCAGCCAGCAGGCTTGTACCCGACATGCTTCGTATAATACTTCTACATGCCCCAGTAGAAGTATTATTATATGAAACATGTCGGGGTCCACAGTTGGGGGTAAGAGTATTTAATACACGTTGCTATTTAAGATTCATCACTTGAAGTTGCATACCCTCTTTGAAGATGAACCACACCTATTTGCTGTTTTATCACAGGATATTCACATTGAGCACGTTCACAGAGACTTTATGCTATTTGAAGTAGGCTTCGGAGCTGTTTATACAGAGACTTTGATGTGTTGCTCTATATATATATATATAATATATATATATAAATATATTGCCCCAACATGACTGTGTGTGCTTGGAAAAGGAAAGTATACAGATCTTTTCTTTTACAGGGTAGATAGAATAATTCTTTGGGGTGGAGTAGATTTCGCCTTAGTTAAACATTTTTTACTGGAATTGCACTTTAAATTTCATGTTGGGGCAATATATATAATTAGTTTGTAGACGTTATAGCTTTTACACAAACCAATCAATATACACTTATTGTGATTTATTATCTTTTTTTTTTTTTTTTTTTTAACGCCAATATAGATATTCCAAGCACTAGCTTATTTTGGGAGGTTTGGGTGCTGGGGGGGTGGGTCAGTAGAAAAATGATGGGACAAATTTTTCAAAGCTGTTCCATAATCTTTTCTTTAGCGGTTGGTTGGCCAGCAGAGCCCAGTGGTTATAGGCAGTCGCCAGAGTGTACCTATAGAAAGCAGTTGAAATGTGAGAGAGTGTTCTCTGATTGGACGCGATGAAGACTGACATCACCACTCCACCTCATCCAATCAGAGAATGCTTTATATTCCTTGAAATTTTTTTACGTGTCCCTGAAAGATGCCTGTGCTAAGCAGGTAACCTCATGTGTTCACAGTACAGTAGGGCAGCTTCTTGGCGTGGTACCCAGAAACTAGTGCAGATCTCTGTAGTAGCAGTGCCTAATAGAAGGATTTCCAGTTTCCACAGGGATCTCACAGGTTAGGCACATGCATATTTAGATTGACTGACTGAGGCTGGACCAATGTAACCATGTCAAATTCACCATACCTAAACTTCTGCTTTAACTTCTTTACACTCTTTTCCTGTAGAACGCGATGCGTGCAACTATGGAATTCCATGCAGACAAAGGTGTCTATCCTGCAGTAAAAGTGCGAGTGTCCCTGGGGAGTGAAGACTTGACTATTAAGGTATTTACATTTTATGTAATAAATATAATTATTTGGCAAATTTGATACTTAACCACTTACAGACCGGACCATTTTGCTGGTCAAAGACCAGACCACTTTTTGCGATTCGGCACTACGTCGCTTTAACTGACAATTGCGCGGTCATGCGACGTGGCTCCCAAACAAAATTGACGTCCTTTTTTTCCTACAAATAGAGCTTTCTTTTGGTGGTATTTGATCACCCCTGCGGTTTTTATTTTTTGCGCTATAAACAAAAATAGAGTGACAATTTTGAAAAAAACGCATTATTTTTTACTTTTTGTTATAATAAATATCCCCCAAAAATATATAAAAAAAACACTTTTTTTCCCTCAGTTTAGGCCGATACGTATTCTTCTACATATTTTTGGTAAAAAAAATCGCAATAAGCGATTATTGATTGGTTTGCGCAAAAGTTATAGCATTTACAAAATAGGGATAGTTTTATAGCATTTTTATTAATAATTTTTTTTTTTTTTTTTTACTAGTAATGGTGGTGATCAGCGATTTTTATTGTGACTGCGACATTGTGGGGGACCCATCGGACATTTTTGACACATTTTTGGGACCATTGTCATCTATACAGTAATCACTGCTATATAAATGCAGTGATTCCTGTGTAAATGACACTGGCAGTTAAGGGGTTAACCAGTGGGTGGCAGTGTAGGGGTTAAGTGTTCCTAGGGGTGTGTTACTAACTGTGGGGGGGTTGGGCTTTCATTTAGTGAACACTGATCTCTGCTCCAATCACATGGAGCAGAGATCAGCGTCATTAGTTGCTAGGCAGAATGGAGAAATGCTGTTTACATGGCATTTCCTCCATTCAGCCGTCCCGTGAGACGATCGCGGGTATGCCCGCAGTGATCGAGTCCGCGGGTCCCACGACCGGACTCACGGGGGTCCCGACCAGCGTGGGAGCGCGCCGCCGCCGGCGCGCTCCCGATGGCAGGGCGGCATTGAAGATTGGACGTACCTGTACGCCAATATGCCTGCCCGTGCCATTCCGTCGACGTACATCGGCGTGCGCTGGTCAGGAACCGGTTAAGATTGAATTGGCTGCTTATGATATCATGTTTTCGTTATGTACATGAATTCAAAAATATTTAATGCACAGGAAAAACTATAACACTATTCACTATTGGCCAGGCTAATTATTAAATATCTGCAGGAATCTAGATTTATATTTTAAAACGTTTAAAGGCTTTCGTGTAACTTTTTCAGAATGTATAGTGTATAAAAGGTTTGGTCACTGTTTTTTAATATTCTAAAATAGAGATATTAAAGTGGATAAGTCATCATTCACATGTCCCATTTAGGGCCCCTTGTGATCTTTTGAGGTTGTGTTACAGTTTGATTGGGCTTTTTTATGTACATGCGTGTAGGGATGCTAACTTTAAGTGATAGTAAAAGCTCATGCTTTAACCTGTTCCCACCGAGCATACGTAGATGTGTGTACTCGGCTTTCGGGGGTTATACCGGGATGATGGCAGCAGCTGCAGGCATCATCCTGGTACCGTTGTATAGAGCTGGCGATCAGCTATCCAGGGATAACAACTAATGCAGCTAAAAGCCACTCGGTTGTTATCCCGGAGGAGCGGGATGGGACGTTCCCCTCTCGCCGCTGTTCCCGGTGGCACAGGAGACCCGATCGAACATGGTGGCTAGGGACAGACTGGAATGAAGCCAGGAAAGGCTTTGTTCCAGCCTCCTGATTATAAACACGGAAGCGACGTCACCTTCCTGTTTCCTCGGCTGCCAATGATGCCGATTTTTAAAAAATATACAGTATTCAGAATCACTGAAAATGGTGATCTGAATACTTTGACAGAGAATCAGTGTTGTGAATAAATCCACTGGTAGAGCTTCTGTTAAAAAAAAAAAAAAAACTGGTAGAGGAAGCAAGTGGCTGCAGAGCCGCATAAGCCGATGCTTCCTGTATAGCGCCAACTCCTATCACAGGTAGAGTGATACCAAATGCGCTCTGCCTAGGACAACAGCCGGCGATACCTGAATGGAAAACTGTTATTAACCCTTTCATGACTAAGCCTATTTTTTGGCATTTGGTGTTTACAAGTTAAAATCCACATTTTTTGCTAGAAAATTACTTGGAACCCCCAAACATTATATATATATTTTTAGCAGAGACTCTAGACAATAAAACGGCAATTGTTGCAATATTTTATGTCACACGGTATTTGCGCAGCGGTGTTTTAAACGCAATTTTTTGGGAAAAGGGACACTTTCATGAATTAAAAAATAAATAAACAGTAAAATTAGCCCAATTCTTTTGCATAATGTGAAAGATAATGTTACGCCGAGTAAATAGATACCAAACATGTCACACTTTAAAATCGCACGCACTCGTGGATTGACGACAAAGTACGGTACCTAAAAAAATCTCAATAGGCAACGTTTTAAATTTTTTTATGGTTACCAGGTTAGCGTTACAGGGGAGGTCTAGTGCTAGAATTTTTGCTCTCGCTCTGACGATCGCGGCGATACCTCACATGTGTGATTTGAACACCGTTTACATATGCGGGCGCGACTTCCGTATGCGTTTTCTTTGCTTCGCTAGCTCACGGGGACGGCGGGCGCTTTATTTATTTTAAAATGACTAATTGTTTAAAAAAAAAAAAATTAATAATTTGATCACTTTTATTGCTGTCACAAGGAATGTAAACATCCCTTGTGACAGTAATAGGTGGTGACAGGTACTCTTTATGGAGAGATGGGGGGTCTAAAAGACCCCCCATCCCTCCTTTACACTTCAATGTATTCAGATCGCCGAAAACGGCGATTTTGAATACCGTATATTTTTTTTAACCGGCGCCATTGGCAGCCGAGTAAACGGGAAGTGACGTCATGATGTTGCTTACGTGTTTACTATTAGGATACTGGAACGAAGCCGATTACGGCTTCGTTCCAGTTCCTCCCCAGCAGCCGGAGGCATCGGATGTGGAATCGGTGCTCCCGATCGAGCGGGAGCACCGGTAACAGCGGCAGGGAGGCGGCGGGAGGGGGAGACGTCCCCTCCCGCTCCTCCGGCATAACAGCCGAGCGGCTTTTAGCCGCTTCGGTTGTTATGGCTGGATAGCCAATCGCCCGCTGGAAAAAACGGTACCGGGATGATGCCTGCAGGTGCGGGCATCATCCCGGTATAACCCCCGGAAGCCAAGTACGCAGATCTGCGTACGCTCGGCGGGAAGGGGTTAAAGGCAAGTTTATTACTTAAATCACAGTGTATATATGGGCATATCTGTTCTGCGGTGGTTACTGGGCTGCTTTCAAACTGATCCACAGGTCACCTGCATTGAGCCATAGACTTTTGTTATTACCTGCAAGTTTAGTGCGCTTTCAGAAAGTGCACCACACCTGCATGATACAATAGAAGTCTATGGCAAAGTACAGCTAACCCGCAGGAAAGCCACATGTGCACTTGTCTGTACCCTCTGTGTGGGTAAACCACAGCACATCAGTGTGAAAACAGCCTTCTGCCCCATTGACACTATCGGTCTGACCCTCCGTTCACCTCTATCGAGCTGCAGATGTAAACGTACTTGTGGCCGTTTACACCCCACCTACCTCCAATCCGATTTGTTGCCTTCTATCTGGGCAAATGGGATCCAAGGGCCCGTAGAGTGGGTTGTATCTGCATCCACTCTGCATATGCACAGTGGACATGGAACTGTCATCCTGCTCCACTCATTGTGGGTTATATTATTTTATACTAACAATGGTTTACTGTCACTTGTAGTTCTATTGAGTGAGAGTGTTTGGCACAACACAGGGGACGCTATTTATTGATTTCATTAATTTTTTTGCTGTTGCTGGTCTGTGCGAGAGTCAGATTCACCATATATTTCACACATTGATTTATTTTTCATATATTTTATGAGTGGTATAACGGGGATATTTTTTATTAACACTACGTTTTTTCACTTCCTGTTTCTTGTCTGGTGATTAGCCTAGGCTTATGACATCATGCACAGCTCTCTCTCACTCTTGTGAGTTTGCCAGGGAGGGGAAAGAGTCATAAGAGGGCCAATAAGAGCTGCAGAGCTGGAGGTGTGCCTCTGTGTAAATCCAGGAAGTGAACAGGCAGCAGCTTTAGTCGCCCTCAGTTAAAATGGATGCAGCCAGACTTGGTGGGAGTTTTCTGCAGCATATTTGGCAAGGACAGAATCACAGTGCATATATAAAATAATATGCAAAGAGGTTGTAGGTAAGCTGCAGAATAGCAAAAAGGGACTTTATTACAAATTATGTGAGCAGACAGCAGTTCCTCTTTAAGGAAAGGCTTCTTTCCCTTTTTCATCAGAGCCCATTCCACCAGGGCTGTTTGGTGTCTCCTGGGCTTTTCATCATCCAGCATCTGTATCACAGATCTGCAAGGCCTCCACCTGGTCCTCTGTTCACAAGTGTTACATCAGTTCCTTGTCTCTGCAGACTCATGCAGTGAAGTGTATGCACTTGTCTGAGACAATTTTTAAATTCATCACAAACATTATAAAATCTTCTTCTTTTTTGTTGTTGCTGGGACATGAAGTCTTCAGCACACTCAGCTAAGTGAGAGCACTCAAACTTACTGACCAACAAATGTGTACAAAATCAATGTAATGTAATATGATAACCACTGGGTGGCATCATGAATAAATGCCAATGGGACCCCAGCCCTGGCACAAATGTAGTGAAAGCATGGATGGTTCCCAAATAAAGATGTCTACAAAGAGAAATTCATGAAATCCAACTAAAAATTGAGAATCTCAGAAGCTAGGCACATATGCACCAATGAGTCCAGGGAAATGTAAATAAAGATGATGAAAATGCTGATTTGTCTTTGTTGAATAAAAGAATGACGTGCCACTTGAATCCGAAAAAAGTCATCCCACTCTAACTCCAACCATATCTCAGAAAGCTAGTGCTGAATTTATTGCATTTGAGCCACCTGTGGCCTCCAGGTAGGCAAAAGGCAAGCTGAATGGAGAGGTATGGGCGAAAAGATGCTACTGATGCAACTGTGTTCCACAGCTAGGAAGAAGAGCCAGATCTCTCCAGACGTGGCAGACCAGAAAGGAAGTCAACGGAGAGGACGTCGCTGGAAATAACATTCCACTGCTGGGAACAGCACATAGTTTGGGATGCTGGCGGATGGCAAAAATATCGGAGAGGTGCAGTGGTGATGTCACGCTCTCCACCTTGTCCAATCAGAGAACACTTTTGCATTCATTCAGAAACCGCAAAGCATTCTCTGAATGGTGCTAGTTCTGATCGACTGACCTCCTGTGTTCACAATGCAGCAGGCTAGCCATTTAGCACAAGACTAGGACGGAAGTAGGAATCACTGGAGTAGTGGTGTCCAGTTGAACGAGTTCCATCTTACAGGGGCATCGGGCAGGTATGGTATATACATTGTTACGTTGGTCCAAGCTGGACATATACGTTTGTAGAGATGGTGGATAGTTTGGCTGATTTATTTTTGTGAGACACTTCTGTTTGAAGCTGACATTCTAGGATGACTGGTCAGCACAGTAGTTTTAGAGCAGTAAAGTTCAACCTTATCCTGCTTGGGTAGTACGAAGGGCAATTTTTTTTTCTACTTCTTTCAATTACTGTCAAGGCATTTTAAAACTGAAGTCTAGCAAATAATTTATTTTGCACAAACTGCATCAGTCTAATAATGTACCTCAAGTAAGGCTCTGCTGGCTGTTGGTTTGTGTAATATTGCTCCTCTCAGTGATTCTGGATACTTTCCAGAGGAGTTCCTGTGAAGGATTGTCCCGCTCGCCCTCCAATTCCTGTTTCCTTGGCCATTTACAAAACTCCTAGTTTCCCTGAATGCAAGCCTTTCTGTGAATGGAGCTTCCATCAGTTGTCACACTGGAAGTTTAGTTTGTATGTAGGTATTCATAGATGTGGAAAGATTGCTGACGTCTCATTTTGAAAAGGTATTTGCCTAGTACTTTGCCAACAAACCTGAACATGCAGATAACACCTTGACTTGCCTCACCCGCAAACTTGTTTATGTGTGTGTTTTTTTTTTTTGTCTTTCGATCTCTTTATTTCCCCCTCTATTTTTATTGTGTAAATCCTTTTTCTGGCTATGGAAGACAAATGAAAATGTATTGGTAAAGTTATACATATAACCGATGTTCATTCTTTTTGCTGTGTTGCAGCTCAGTGATCGCGGTGGTGGAGTGCCACTACGGAAGATTGATAGATTGTTCAACTACATGTATTCTACTGCACCACCTCCCAGAATGGAGACTTCACGTGCCACTCCACTGGTGGGTCTTTGCCTTATTAACATTTTATTGTCTGACATGATCGAATTAAAAATCAGAGAGTTTATATCAATTTGCCACTTGCCTAATTTAGAATTGGAAAGCACCCAGTATGCAATTAACTATCTGACAACCTCACATTACAGATGCCCATCTTCTCCAATCCAACTTGATTACTTATTTACAGTGCAGAGTTGATCAAGTGTTTTTTTTTCTTATGTACCATATTTATCGGCGTATAACACACACGTTTTTTCCCCTGAAAATCGTGGGTGCGTGTTATACGCTGATCCCCCGCCGATTTGTGAGCTTTTTGGCCGCTCTTGCCCATTCTCGGCGGCTTTTGGCTTTCCGCCGAAAATAGCTGAAAACAGCCGAGAGCTACTGAGCACCGCCGAGATATACAGGACATCCGCTCTGTATCTCGGTGGCGCCATTTTTATACAGCAAGCCTGCAACAACACTGACAATGCTGCAATGCAAGGCTGCAAATGACACTGATAAGGCTGCATTGATGGGCATTTAAATGAAAGGTGTTTTTTTTTTTCCTTAAAATTCCCTCCTAAACTTGCGGTGCGTGTTATATGCCGATAAATACGGTATTTTTCTTCTGAGCTTCTCCTACCATTTTCTGGGATATAACATGTCAGGGAAACCTGCATAAATTATTTTTTAATGTAATCAGCTATCCCTAGAGCATGTCATCCACTGCACTGTATGTAGCTCTTCCCCCCCCCCCCCCCCCGACTGCGGCATGCAGTAGTTTAGGAGAGCAATGTCCAACACACACCCACACACACCGCTTAGATGTCCAAAATATATCTTAGTGGGTTTCTTTGAATAAGATAAATTAATATTTATCAATCAGAAGATTGCTTGAAAAGATCCTTGTAGAATGCATTCAAAGGTAGGGGTGGGTGGGTGTGTGTGTGTGTGTGTGTGTGTGTGTGTGTGTGTGTGTGTGTGTGTGTGTGTTTTTTGGTTTGTTATGCCCCTTCTTGGGGGAACAAAAAAAGAGGTGTCCTTCTGTAGGATCCAATAGTGTGCAGCCTTTTTATCCTGCTTTGCAGCTTGATCAAAACATTTTAATACTGGGTTATATGGTAGGGAGAAAGCCAGTCAGAATGTTCCATTATGGCATTGTATTGATACTCCTTGTCAGTTAAAACTAAAGGGAAAATAAAAAAAACCAGAAAAACACTTGCCCAAACCTCTGCTCCTGCAGGCTCTTCTGCCCTCTAAGATCAGTCCCCTTTTTTTTCTTTTCTTTTTTTTTCCCCTTTGTGGCCCAGTGTTTGCAGGTTCTCTGACATCCTCAAGATCAATGCAAGGTTTATAGCCACCTGACCTGGGAACAGAGGACTAGGTAAGTAAAATGTATCCTGTTTCCTAAACCAGAACACGTTTATATAGGTTAGAACAGGCTTTTCTTATTATGACATATGTTAATAAATTAGACCCCCTGTGTTTTTAAACATAGCTGTTTGTTTTTTTTGTTTCTTTTCGGGTGGTTTTTGTGAAGTGCTATATTCAATGTGTTTTCTTTTTAAATAGGCTGGTTTTGGCTTCGGTTTACCTATATCAAAGCTCTATGCCCGGTACTTCCAAGGAGACCTTAAGCTGTATTCTTTAGAGGGGTATGGAACAGATGCTGTAATATATATTAAGGTATGGCAACTTTTCCTCTTTTCTGAACCACATCACTCAAGGCTCCCACATAAAGAAACACTTTTGTCTTTTCCTGCATTTCCAGTACTTTCCTTGGTGTGGAGGGCTTTCCTGAGAAGCATGTTGCGATTGTGGTGTCTTTATTGTTAATGACACCCAAAGTGTGGTTAGCAGACATGCGTTTCGCTGTGCGCAAAACAAAGAAAATAAAAAGTGCATTGGACAGTTGGTTGTCACTATGCTATTTGTGAATTGGGCCTAACAACCGGGAAAAGAAAAACAGGAAAAGATTATTTTAGTAAACTTACTTGATTTGGCTATAAATGTTAAGTTCAACACCAGACAGATGCGTGTTGTTGTTTTTTTCGCTCCTTCCGTTGCTTCTCCGGGCTCTTCTGTGCCATCGGGGACCCAGAGAAAGAATCCGCTGCCGTCGGATGAAGAGCATAGAGATCTCCAGTGACCAGACGGCACGATGTTATGACATCACCTTCGGGCCTTGGATGTCAACAAAGCGGCGATCTCAGCTGAAAAGCATCAGATCTGTCGTTTTTTTTTTTTTCTGTTTTTTTTTTTTTTTTTGCTCTGATGCTTTCCAGCCTGGAGGAGAAATGTTGGAGTCTTATAGACTCCATAAAGAGAACCTGTCGCACACTATTTCTATTACAAGGGATGTTTACATTCCTTGTAATAGGAATAAAAGTGATCAAAAAAAAAAGTAAAAGTGTAAAGATAAAAAAATTACAATACAATAAAAATATATATATTTTTTAAAGCGCACCGTCTGCTCGTGCACAGAAGCAAACTCACACGTAAGTCCCGCCCACATATGTAAATGCTGGTCAAACCACACATGTGAGGTATCCCCGCGTGTGTTAGAGCGAGAGCAACAATTCTAGTACTAGACCTCCTCTGTAACACTAAACATCTAACCTGTGAAAGAATTTAAAGCGTCACATATGGAGATAAAGTACTGAAGTTTGGCACCATTCCACGAGTGAGCACAATTTTAAAGCATGACATGTTGGGTATCTATTTACTCGGCGTAACATCTTTCACAATATATGAAAAAATTGGGATAACTTTACTGTTTTGTGTTATTTCTTTTTTTTTAATTCATAAAAAAGTTGCAATGATTGCCATTTTATTCCTTAGGATGTCTGCTAAAAAAATATATATATAATGTTTTGGGGGTTCTGAGTAATTTTTTAGCAAAAAATGTATGATTTTTTACATGTAGGAGAGGAGTGCCAGAATAGGCCCTATATGGAAGTGGTTAAACTGCATTTGGTGTTTCAGTTAGAAAGGTTTACCCTCACATTCTTTCCCAATGACCTTCCACATTCTTTCCCAGTTGTTAAAAAAAAATTTGGAAGTGTGGGATTATCTTTATAATTCAGGTTTTGAATGCCCTCTGTCTTTCTTGTCCTGGTCTCAAAGGACAGGAAGTGGGGGGGGGGGGGGGGCTGGTGCTAAGGCAGGCCCGTAAGTATACAATCCATTAAAAAAAAAAATTTCTCTATTGCCAACTGAGAGACCCAAGAACTCAAAAACAGTTGAGTTATACTTCTGCCTACAGGAGGTTGGGAAACATGGCAAACAGAAAAGTTGTAAGCCAGCCCCGGTATAATCACATTCTCTACCCAGTAATCCTCCTCCCTCTCTCCTCCCTCTCTCGGGAGGTTGGACGCCCTTTTCTTCAGTTCTTTTGAAACAGGTCTAACAATTTTTTTGGTAGCCCTTCCTGACTTTGTGGAAATTTTTTGTTCTGTGACAGGATTCGAGATCCCTATACTGCTGCTTTAGCTGGTCTCTATGTAGCAGCTATCCCCACTTGACTGGATGCTCGGAGCTAGCCTTGGGTGTGACCTTTAGGGCCGGTTCACACAGGGGGCGACACGAGGCGACACGACTTGCCGTGCCGCGATCTGACAAGTCGCCCCCGTTCTGTACAATGGAACCGTTCTAAGAGGAGCGACTCGAGTCGCTCCGTCTTAGAAAAAAGGTTCCTGTACTACTTTTGGGCGACCTCGGGGCGACTTGCATTGACTTCTATACAGAAGTCATTTGCAAGTCGCCGCTGAGGTCTAAACAAAATGAGGCATTTTTCTCATTGACTCCCAATAAATTGGTTTTAGTAAGAGTTCACTGAGACCTGAAAATGTATTTTGGGGGGGTTTTCTGTGATAAAAATGTTGAGAAAGGCTGCCCTAGACTGTAAGCAGAGTGAGCACAATGATATTCTGCTGCAGATACTCCTTGTTTGGGGATAAAGTATGTCTGGATGCCTGATCTTCTGGCATTAGGTCCATCTTCTTTGGTGAGTATGCAAACTCCTGGAGAGGCTTCTCCATATCCCTTCCTCTATTCTACCCTTCTCTCATAAATGTTCTTAGTGGTTTGGCTAAGGCTCCTTCTTTTTCCATGACTGTGGATGCTTTACACTGGAGCAGGTCAGATGATTTTTAGAACCATGTTCTGTTTCAAGTAAGGCAGGTCATGCAGAGTTTCTCTGTCAGACCCCAGAGACCCCTTCAGGTGTTTTTTTTTTTTTTTTTTTTGAGGATGGGTCTGGCTCATCTTTCTACTCTTCTGGTAGTTACGTGTACCAGCCTGGGGTTGTAGTAAGCCTTCACCTCTGCCTATCCTTGTATGGGTACTTCCCTTGCACCCTACCTCCTTTGGTCATTCAGACTGAGTTCAGGGTTGGTACCCTGTTGTTGCCAGTCCCAGGGTTCCTGTTCTGACCAGAACAGCTAGGATTCTCCTGTAGTGGTAGTTCAGTCCGGTGGAGGAATCTGGAAAAGTCTTTTTCCCTAGTGGCCTGGAAGGTACTAATGATGTGCACAAGTCTTATTAGGTGAGGAGGAATCCTGGAGTCTCTATTAGTACTGGGGACATACGGTAGTCATCGGAGGAAGCTAGGCTACCAATTGGTGTTTTGGATCTCAGAATTCTCTTCAGCACTGGATTTCCCTACCTAGACTGCTTTCTTACTCCTTGGGGAGAGCCTTTCTCCAGAGAGTTAATAACGGTGTCACCTGAATGTTCTCTGAGCCCATGAGACCTCAACCTGGTTTTGTCAGTTCTCCAAAGACGCTATTTAAACCTGTCGGGGACATTCCTCTCCCTTCTTGCAGCCATGACTTTGGTTTGGAAAGTTTATGGGTTAGGGGCCTTATCCTGTAAGGAACTGTTTTTTGTGCTTGTGAGACCCAGAGCCACCTCCTTACCAAGGTGATTTCTGCTTTCCACCTTTAACCAGTACATTATGTTGCCATCTTTTTATCCTGCACTTTAACATCCTAAGGAGCTAGTCCTCTACTGTTTTGAATGTGGTCGATTGTGAGAGGCTGCCTCTCAGTTACAGCCTATATTCATCAGCCTGTTGTATGTAATGTTTTATTACCTGAGGGTTCTTGGAAAGGACAGTCTGCCTCTCGTTCCACTATTACTAGGTGGATTTGTTAACTCCTCACTAAATTAAATGACCTGAAAGGTAGATACAACCCTGCTTCCTGTTAAAGCGGTTCTTCACCCTAAAGGGGAAGTTCCGCTAATCTGATCCCTCCCCTCCTCCGGTGCCACAATCGGCACCTTTCAGGGGGGAGGGGGGTGCAGTTACCTGGATAATCCCGGTATCTGCACCCACTTCCGGGCAGACCGCCGCAGACCCCCCCAGACACCCCCCCCCCCCCGTTGTGTTCTGGGAAACACACAGTTCCCAGGACACAGCAGGAACCAGAAGAGACACGCAGCGCGACTCGCGCATGCGCAGTAGGGAACCGGGCAGTGAAGCCGCAACGCTTCACTTCCCGATTCCCTGACAGAGGATGGCGGCGGGGGCAGCAGCGAGACGAGCGATCGCTCGTCATCTGCCGCCGACATCGCTGGACTCTGGGACAGGTAAGTGTGATTTTATTAAGTCAGCAGCTGCTGGCTTTTAATATTTTTTTTTTTAGGTGCAGAACCGCTTTAAGGCCCACTCTACTGGAATGCTTCATGAGCCTTTCAGCAGCAGGCCTTGGTTTCTCAGGTTTGCAAGGCTGCTACCTGGTAATTTGCTGAAATATTTGTTTAGTTTTATGAGGTGAATGGTCTAAGAATACCATTCCTGTGTTTGATATACTTTTAACAAAAGGAGTATACAGGCAAGTCAAAAATCCTGCTGTTTTTTTTTTTGGTCATAGGGGACTTGGGTTAGTTTTTTTCTGGCACTTTGTACTGCTTACTCACAAAACCTGTGGCATGCTGGGTAGCAGTATAATCCAAAAGTTTGATTTCCTGTGTCCCTCAATGGACTTGAAGAAAAAGATTTTACAATAAGTGCATACATTTTAGTATATTGGTTGTGCCACAGTAATCTGTGAAATTACAGAGGCCTTTTTCCAAGTACAAGTAATCAAATCGAGGTATTGATGTGATTTCTATGGGAAACAGACAGCTTACATATAACTTCAGGTATTGATTGCTTTTATTGGACGGATTTAATAAAATCATATGTTCTATTTTTGACACCACAGTACTGTTTTTTTTTTTTTTCTCTTTGATTGAAAATAGAGGTATTGATGTAATTTCTATGTGAAACAAAGACCGTTTTCTAGGTATGCATTTTGCTGTATATTCAGATATGTATTCACCAGCAGGTTAATACTTATAAATACATCTTTCCTCTCGTTTTAGGCTTTGTCCACGGAATCCATAGAGCGTCTTCCTGTTTATAACAAGTCGGCATGGAAACATTATAAGACCAACCATGAAGCAGATGACTGGTGTGTGCCGAGCAGTGAGCCAAAAGATATGACGACATTCCGTAGCAACTGATGGTCATCCTACGTTATCAGCACATTGCGTTTATACGACTTTGTTACTCATCGGGTGCATTTGTTTGGTTTTCACTCTTTATAATCTGCTGGCTATGAATTCTGCACTTTGTAATCCTGATTTAATTTAAACTGTAGCCAGTTTCCTCCACACACATGGAATCTAGGGGCATTGTAAATCCTGGTTTCCCACATACCTGTCAGAAGTCAAGAAATCCTCAGGCACCCTGGCCTCCGGATGCGTTCCGAGCCACTGACCTATTTTGGTCTAGACCAACACTGAGGCCTAGCCAATGGGATTGTAACGCGTTCTTCAAGTACCCTTGGGGTACATATGACAGGATCAAGGGATGCACCTACTTCTTAAAGGTGAACTTGAACTAAATGATACATATAAAGTTAAACACCTGTACATCAATTGTCTTACCTTGCCAAAAGATTTGTTAAGTAAATACATCAAGAATCTAGTGATTCTCCTACCCCTCCTGTGCTTTAGGGCTGCATATGTTTTTCTGTAGACCCTTCCTTACCCTGCCTCCTACCCCTTCTTTGGACTATTTGTGATGATCACCTTCAGTAAAGCCATGTAAATATTTCCCACTCCCACTTGTGAACTTGCAGAGCAAGTTCTCTCTCAGTAAACACGATTTAAACTTTCAGCTGGTGTGTTGCAGCCTGTATAAAGAAAGACGTCAGGTAATTTTACCCTAGTTGAACTGGGGAAAAAAAAGAATTTCATGATTTTAAATATAGAATTTCCCTTTAATTTTATCATTTTAATATGTTAGCAGATAATTCTATTTAAAACAGATCTGAGTGTGTATTTAAGTTATTTAAAACCTGGATTGTATGGTAACCATTTTTTATATAAATGGGTTGTATTGCTAATAAACTGACATTTGGTAAGGGGAAGGTCCAGATAAAGTCATGGGAACTAGGACACAATGGGTTTTTATTAAAGGGGTACATAGCTCAGTAAAGTTGAGTATTGCTGGTCTAAGCTGAAATTCAGGAAATCAGCTGGGAGAATCTGTGAGATCAGAGTACTTTGCATACATGCCCTGCAATCCAATGGGATTGTAACGCGTTCTTCAAGTACCCTTGGGGTACATATGACAGGATCAAGGGATGCACCTACTTCTTAAAGGTGAACTTGAACTAAATGATACATATAAAGTTAAACATCAATTGTCTTACCTTGTCAAAAGATTTGACCATAATTCTGTTATGGGGTTTTCAGAAGGAATTCGTGTGGGACGGAATTAAAAAGGCACTTTACCTAAAATGCCAGCCAACTTTTACCTCTCTGGCCTTTTCCTTTTTTTTTGGGGGGTGGGGGTGGTGGTGGATTTTACAGTTTTTGGGACAATTTCCATCTTTCACAGTAGCTTAAAGTGAAAGTTAACCTTCCTATTGTTTTCAGCCAAGGAAGCTGGCCTCTGTTCAATCTTTAACTGCCATGAAGCTGCGCATGTGTTCAGTTATGACACCAGCCATTGGATGGTTTCACAGTTTGGTGGGGAGCACAACCAATGGGAGTTACTTTTCCGGTACGTGCCAGAATTGTAACTTTTTTTTTAAACTTAAACCGATGGGTTTACTTCCACTTTAAAGTATAACTAAAGCATTTAGTTTTAGTTTTATATAGAGTGAAGAGGAATTGGAACACAGTTGGGGTAATTCACCCTCTCTGTTTTGTCTTGTGTACCTTTTATCCCCAAAAGTGAAAGAAAATGCCAAATTGTGGGTTGTCTCTAGAAAACTATAGATGGGAAGTCTTCCAATGTGGACATCGATTCTGGGGACCTCAGGAGGGATTTCGTCTTGCTTCCTGTTTTGGCTATGGAACAGGAATTGAAGGGAAATCTGCCTAATGGGACAAAGATGGCAAAAAAAACCTGACAGTGGTACCTGTCCTTTATCCAAAATGGGGGGGGGGGGGGGGAAATGTTTTTTCCTTTTAGTTCTACTTTAAGAGAATGTGAACACTCCTTTTTTTTTTTTTTTTTTTTTTTTGGTAATAGATTTCAATGATGTTTTGTGCCTTTCGTAAAGGAAACCTGTACTGAGAGAAGTATGTTATGTATGGCTGTTATTTCTGTTCTCCCTCTAGAAGCTCCCTGGCTATGGAGACCCCAATCTTGAAAAAGACATGCAGATTTAGGACATCCAATTTACATACTTGTGAATCAGTGACTTAAAGTAATGAACTCCTTGGGTTAGTATGACAGCCGGGGACCTAGGATTTGCAGAAGTTAAGCAATGTCAGCCTGTGTACTTCCTTACTACTACAGTTTATTTGTTTTATTTTTTTTCAAAATTGCTCTGTGCCAAAAGTGTTTATTTTTCCTTGAAGAGTAAAGGCAGCGTATAACTGTAAATAAAATGTCTCTGTAAATACATCACGGCCCGCCGATCTATCTTGATATTGTATTTATCTGACTATAATATGGAGCCATAACAGTCATATTGCACTCTTGAGTGATTATTGGTTTAATTGTCATTTTAGTTTACGATGTCATTGGACCTCGATGACTGTTTGCAAAGTGGAATTACATGAAATTTTAACTTAAGCCTAAAGGGCCCATATACGTTTGTGCAGTGTGTTTTAAGGTGTGTGTTTGTGTTTTTAAGGAAGTGTGTGTGTGTTTATGGAAGCCCATTTGTTTAAATAGACTGCCTAATGTATCAAAATGCCCAAACATGTGCATGCAGTGCAGCATATTACAGCGCACAGTAATGTATAATTGTGTGTTGTGGTGCGCAGGTCTGTTGGGAAGGCTCCAGAATAAATGGAACTGCAGCACACCAGTGCATTAATGTATCGTATTAACAAATGTGTTCCTGCAATGTGTGAATTCACTAAGCGGAGGCATAATGGTGGAATTTCCTAAGTTATAATTTCTCAAACTCCTCTGAGGCTTAAATATTTGTGCGAGGAGTTGGTAAAAGATGTAACTCATGGACAGTCTACCAGATCTTAATCATTTGGGTAGACTGACCACTACATGAAAAGTAAAAAAATGTATGCTTCGAACTGTAAGCAGAACTTTTTTTGTATTACCAACCCCCTTGATATCTAGATAAATGTTCAATATTAAAGTAGAAGTTCAGTCAAATCCTAACTATACTAAAACCTGCTCCCACCCCCATTCTAAGTCTATTCTAACTACCATGTAGAGAAAAGATGTCTATACTTGCCTATGCTGAGGGTGCTTCAGTCCAGTCACATGATCTCTCCAGAGGCCGGCTTGAAGAGGAGATTGTTGACAAGGGCTGCAGATCCTATGTGGTAACCTCATCCTTAGACTTACTATGGGGTATCCATTGTTGGATGTCCCTCCTCTATACTTAAGTCAGTGCTGGGAGATGATCATATGACCAGACTAGAGCACCATCAGCATAGGTAAGTATAGACCTCTTTCCTTTACAGGGCAGTTAGAATAAGCTTAGAATGGGACTGAAAGTAGGTTTCAGTATAGTTAGAATTTGAATGGACTTTCACTTTAAATATTAGAGAATTGATTTCAATGTTTCCTAATACAACTCTCTGTAGACTTCCAAATATATTCTACATTGAGAGACCCTCATGGGTTTATTTTTTTATTTTTTGCCCCTGCCCACCAATTAAAGTGAAAATCCACCCAAATATAAATGAGGTGCATGCTATTGGATTCAGTCACATACTCCTGAGTAGGGAAACCTTTTACAAGAATCTATTTGCTAGAGATGTATTATTCTGCAACTTCCCTATAACCAGCAGTGATGGGATCATACCCTACTGTAATCTGCCTAAAATGGAATCATTCATTTTGTCTTGGAATTCCTTTGTTACTTGTACACCAGATCAGTATGGTGTAGAATTTTTTTTTTTATGGCTTCATAATGCACCAATAAATGCGGTGTCAGTTTTGTGTCTGTGGATTCTCTAGATCTGCACTCCTATCAGTGTGGTAGGACAGTGCTGCTTTATTTAAGCCTTTAGAAACCTTTTCTTCTCTGTAGCCTCCAAGTCATGGGTTCAGTAAGTGTTTGCACTATGCAATGCGACTATTGCTGCTACTACAAAATATGGTAACTGGACAATTCACAACCTCTCCTTGACTCCCCCCCCCCCCCCCCAACCAATAGAGTGATGGGGAAAGTCTGTGTATGTACTATACTTGCCTTTTGTTGCCCCAGTATCAAATACTCAGTTGATCTTTTCCCCCTTTCTGTCAGAACTTTGTGTCCTAATGACTTAAGTTTACCTCTGAACAACAAAGGGTAAGGACCATGCCAGACAGGCAGATGTGCAGCAGTACCTGGGTATTTTGACTACCCGAGTGTTGTCTGAGTAGTTTGTGTGGATCGTTGGTACTTGTGTATTGTGTGTGGATCATGGAGCGCACATGGGTCTGCGAGTACCTGTGTATTGTCTTGTTGAGTATTAGTGTCAGGAAGTTAGTTAGGTAATTTGTACAGAGTATAATCCCCAATCCTCATTAAATTATTAGGTACGATGCCCGGTGGGTGTGGCAATGCGACTCGGTGTACATCTTGTGTCATGTATGCGTTCCTTGATCATCCAATCGAGGGTGAATACTGCTGTCCAAAATGTAAGCACATTGTTTCCTTGGAAGCCCAGATTCTGAATCTGGGGAAGCAACTGTCAGCACTGAGAAGTCCCTCCATACTAAAGGAAAGCCAGGAACATACACGGCAGGGGCCAGCACAGAGGTGGGTGGAGACAAAGAGGTGCAGGCACTAGGAAAGAGTAGATGGGTGACAGGAAGGGGAGAGGGGGAAGTGCCAGGGAGGCCGCTTCTAGGGCTGGAGCAACCCAATAAGTACATTCCATTGAGTGACATTGGTGGAACAAGTCAGGGACCAGCACTGCTGGACCTGAGGGACTCTCCTAGCTGTCGGGGGAAGAACTCCTCCAGTGAGAGTGGGGGGGGGGGGGGGGAAGCGAAGGGAAAGGAAAGACAGCTTCTGGTGGTAGGGACTCAATTCTTAGGACAGAGAGGGCAATCTGTAACAAAGACCTGAGGCTCCAAACTGTATGTTGTCTACCGGGCGCTCAGGTTCCGCACATCATGGATCTGGTGGACAGATTACTGGGAGGGGCTGGGGAAGACCCGGCTGTCATGGTGCACGTTGGCACCAATGACAAAGTCAGAGGCAGATGGAGTGTCCTAAAGAATGATTTTAGGGTCTTGGGAGCTAAATTGAGGAAAAGGACCTCCAAGGTAGTCTCAGGAATACTACTGGTACATCGAGCTACACCAGGAAGGCAGAGGGAGATTAGGGAAGTAAACAAGTGGCTGAGGAGCTGGTGTAGTAAGGAGGGGTTTGGGTTCCTGGAGGACTGGGCCGACTTCTCAGTCGATCACCAATACTATAAAAGGGATGGACTGAGCCTAAATGAGGAGGGTGCAGATCAGCTGGGAGTAAAGATGGCCAAAAAGTTAGAGGGGATTTTAAACTAGGGGACGGGGGGCCCAGAGGTAGAGCTAGTCAGCGCGGAACATATGCCAGAGGGTAGTATTGGGGACATTAGTTGTAGGTTGACTATAGCACATAAACCCAAGGTAAGTATAGTAACAAGTCCTAGTTGCAATCTAGGAACACCCAATAAGAGGATAGCATGCGACGGTTGTAAACTAGGTGGCATGTTCACCAATTCCAGGGTCCTGGTGGACAAGATGGGTGAACTAGAGATACTGTTGTATGAGGAGGATTTGGATTTTGTGGGAATTTCAGAGACCTGGTTCAACAGCTGTCATGATTGGCTGCCAACCATTCAAGGGTATAGCCTTTATTGCAGGGATAGAGAGGCTAAAAAGGGGGAGGGGTATGCCTATATATTGCAAATAATATACAGGTGAATGTGAGAGACATCACTAAGGGAGCCAGGGAGGAGGTGGAATCCTTATGGGTAGAGCTCCAAAGGGATGAAGCTAAGAGAAAAATAATACCGGGAGTATGCTATAGGCCCCCTAACCTGAGGGAGGACGGGGAGATGGATCTCCTATCACAAGTTAAAGATGAGGGTAGATGGTCCCCAGCCAGGTGCTCACCAAGAGAACTAGGAGGCAAATGGACTATCTTGGTACAATACACTAAAAGTAAGCTCGGGTATGAAAAAAATTGTGTAAAAAGATATACAAAAGTTTATTGGGTATATACATGACAAAATATCAATGATGAATAAAAAATAGGTGACGGTCCATGTGTATCGCCAAGATAATACTCCCCTGATGGGGAAGATCACAGTGAGATAGTTGGCCACGGACAGTGTTTCTACTAGTTAACGCCATTATAGTTAAAAATTTTCTGGATGATGATACTACTTTTAATGGTTTTAATTTATTATTTTTGTTTGTAGAGGCCATTTCAAATCTTCCTATCACAAGTTGGATTAGCAGCAAGGATGGCAAATATTTTCATAACGGGGGATTTTTAATTATCCAGACATAGACTGGGCAGAAGGAGCCGCGCATTCGTCTAAGGCTTGCCAGTTCCTAAATGGCTGCAGGACAATTTCATGGTTCAGATGGTAGATGCACTAACTATAAATAAAGCGTTACTGGTTCTACTGATTACCAACAATGCAGACCTGATCACGGATGTGGAAATACGGGGCAATTTAACAGCAATCACAGGTCAATTGGCTTCAGTATAAATCACACAAATAGGAAACATAAGGGGAATACAAAAATTCCCTAAACTACAAACCTCGTTAGAAGGCATGAATTGGGATAAAATCTTAGGAACAAAGAACACGGAGGAGCGATGAGTTTGCTTTAAGAGCATATTAAATAAGGGCATTAGCCAATGCATCTCATTTGGTAATACATTTAAAAGAGAAGAACAAAAGTCCTGGATGGCTTAACTCCAATGTAAAAATGCACATAAAAGCAAAGGAGAAGGCCTTCAAAAAATACAAGGTTGAGGGATAATTATCAGCATTCGGACTTTATAAAGAATGCAACAAGAAATATAAGGGTGAAATTAGGGCGGCCAAGAGAACACGAAAGATGCATAGCTGAGGAGAGCAAAAAAAAAAATCCCAAGAAATTCTTTACGTATGTAAACAGTAAAAAAGGGAGAACAGACCATATTGGCCCCATAAAGAATGAGGAAGGACATCTGGTTACAAAGGATGGGGAGATGGCAAAGGTATTTAATTTTTTCTTCTCCTCAGTCTTCACAAGGGGGGGTGGGGGCTTCAGTAACCAAAGCTGCAGTGTTTATCCTCATGACACATCACAGGAAGTACCTCCATGGTTGACAGAAGACAGAATTAAAATTTAGACTTGGGAAACTTAACATTAATAAATCGCCGGGACCAGATGGCTTGCATGTGAGGGTGCTTAGGGAACTCGGTCAAGTAATTGCCAGACCATTGTTCCTAATGTTTACGGACCAGTCTACTGAATGGTACCAGCTGATTGGAGAAAAGCCAATGTAGCATCAATATTTAAAAAGGCACCAAAATACATCCCTGGGAATTACAGACCAGTTAGCCTAACATCAATAGTATGCAAGCTTTTGGAGGGTATGATAAGGGACTATATACAAGATTTTAGTAATGAGATGGTATCGTTAGCAGTAATCAGCATGGATTCATGAAGAATCATTCTTGCCAAACCAATCTATTAACCTTCTATGAGGAGGTGAGTTGCCATCTAGATAAAGGAAGGCCCGTAGATGTGGTGTATCTGGATTTTGCAAAAGCATTTGACACAGTTGCACATAAACGTTCACTGTACAAAATAAGGTCCATTGGCATGGATCATAGGGTAAGTGCATGGATTGAAAACTGGCTACAAGGGTGAGTTCAGAGGGTGGTGATACATGGGAAGTACTCAAAATGGTCATGGGTGGGTAGTGGGGTCCCCCAAGGTTCTGTGCTGGGACTAATCCTATTTATTTTGTTCATAATCGACCTGGAGGATGAGGTAAACAGTTCAATCTTTGTATTTGCGCACAAAGTGAAGCAGGGCAATAATTTCTCTGCAGGATGTGGAAACCTTGCAAAAAAATGGGGTGGGCAACTACATGGCAAATGAGGTTTAATGTAGAAAAATGTAAATGCATATGGGTGGCAAAAATATGAATGTAATCTACACACTGGAGGAGAACCTGTGGGGAAATTTAGGATGGAAAAGGACCTGGGGGTATTAGTAGATGATAGGCTCAGCAATGGCATGAAAGCTGCTGCTAACAAAGCAAACAGAATATTGTCATGCATTAAAAAGGGGATCAACTCCAGAGAAAAAAAACGATAATTCTCCCGCTCTACAAGACTCTGGTCTGGCCACACCTAGAGTATGCTGTCCAGTTCTGGGCACCAGTCCTTAGGAAGGATGTACTGGAAATGGAGCGAGTACAAAGAAGGGCAACAAAGCTAATAAAGGGACTGGAGGGTATTCAGTATGAGGAAAGGTTGCGAGCACTGAACTTATTCTCTCTGGAGAAGAGACGCTTGAGAGGTGATATGATTTCAATTTATAAATACTGTACTGGTGACCCCACAATAGGGATACAACTTTTTTGCGGAAGGGAGTTTAACAAGACACGTGGCCACTCATTAAAATGAGAAAAAAAGAGGTTTAACCTTAAACTACGTAGAGGGTTCTTTACTGTAATAGTGGCAAGGATGTGGAATTTCAGCAGGGGGGGGAGGGGGGGGCCATCAATAGTTTCAAAAAACTATTAGATAAGCACCTGAAGGACCACAACATATGGGGATATACAATGTAATACTGACACATAATATCACACACAGGTTGAACTTGTGTCTTTTTTCAACCTCACCTACTAGTAACTATGTAAAAAAAAAATGCTACAACTGTAGGTTGGTGTACTGTGTTACAGAATCAGAAAAAGCAATTTGTAGCAAAGCTATAAGTGCTGGTTCACACTATTGCGATGCCAGACATCGCATGTAATTCGCAGCGCCACTGCTGTTCACATTACATGCGATGTCTGCGTGCGATTTCAGCCATACAGGTAGTATGGCTGATATCGCACTGCATTCGGTCCAAACACGCACAGGACCCTTTTTTCTGTTTCGCACCAGAATCGGATCGCATGTGTGTTCAGACATATGCGGTCCGATTCATATCCGAACTGTCAGTGCGATATGCGAGCTGAAATGGGGGTGTCGTTAACATATGACTCTCCCCAGCAGTTTGCATATGGACGTGTGAACTGCCGTGCGTGTCGGGTGCTATGTGGGAACCCGCAGTTGATTCGCAGGATTCTTGCATCACAATAATGTGAACCGGCACTAAAAGTGACTGCAAAGCAACTCACTGGTGATCTTTTCGCAGACATGAAATGCTGCTGAATCATTGAGCGACTGAGTTATAAATTGCTAAAAGGTTAGAAATTAACTGAAGGGAAAAAGGATTGCTGAAAATAAATTGTCTGACGTGACCCTAAGAAACGTTCCTGCCGATCTGCTTACTTTTATATGAAGTTTATTTTAAAATTTATAACCTCATTTATCGGTGCACTGTTTTTGTTTTTTGATAGTATGACTTTCATAGTAGGCGTTAATTTTGCTTTGGTTTAAAGCTATGTCATTCATGGTGCCTTTTTATTTTATTTTATTCTGCATGTAAAGTAAATTATCAATAGGATAAAAAAAGGTCAAAAAGGTTTCCCTGTATAGAATTTGTGTTTGGATTCTCTATCAGCCCATATGATGAACTCCCTAGCAGGTGATAGGAAATGTTAAGCTGACCAGCCAGATCCTTGGAAGAGGGGTCATCTGCTAACAAGGGACAGTAGGCTGTCCAACTCTCCTCACAGTGACACAATCCTTTGTGATATAGTGGTTTTAAATGTATAACAGAATCTGTGTCACCAGATGCCATGTTCCTGTTGTCCATGCATGATCTATATGATAAGGAAAACATTGCCCATGTTGCTGCTGTGCACAATGGGGGGAATAAACAAAGACTAGTGTAGACTTCTTGCCTGTGCCTCTCATTTAAGCTGAAAAAACAAAGATGTTGTTACTAATTAACAAAAGGATATCAAGCCCCCTGGCTAATTAGGAGTGAATTGTTTTATGCTGTCTGTGACAGACATGAGACAGATCAGTTCAGCTAGCGCTGCACGCCCCGATTCCCCTACCCACCCCACTCAGCAAAGTGCAGGAGGAAGGAGGGTTGGTAACCTTGTATGTTCTGCTTATGCAGTGTAATCCCTGCACGAGCAGAGAGAGGAGTGTGAGCTGTCTGCAGACTATTCACATCTTATATGCCAGGTCTAATTTACGTGGGATCTGTGGCAGTTTTCTATACCGTAATATGCCACAATCCCTTTGAGTGGACCCAGTTCCAGTTTTTGTTTCACTCTGAAAAATAAACTGGCATAGTTGGCACAGAGAAACCTGAAATGGGTTACCACAATAGCCAGTGTCCTCTGCCATTATAATGATGCAGGAACTTTTTTATTAATTCCCCACAATGCCTTGTGGAATTTAGAAGAGCTTCAGCTGCAATCCAGCTCTGACTGGTGGGTAAGAATTACATATTTTCAAAACATCTTGGACATGAGAGGTTTTGGTAAGCTCCGATGCATTGAAAAAGATTGGTCAGAGAGCGGTGATGTGCACTAACTATTGGCAGCCAATCAGAATTTAAAGTTAGTCTGAATGATGTGAACCTGTTTCAGATTGTGGGGGTTTTTTTTTTGGGGGGGGTTACTGTACACCAGAGCCCCTTCAAACCTGTGCTCCTTTTGTGTTTTTGATGGTATTCATATTTTTTGTTATGTATGCAGGAAGTGTCGGTCATATACTGTTTGCTTATTTTCTTAAAATAAGATTGATTGTTCTATAATGACTTTATTTTTGAAACAAGTCTAGTGTGAATAGCAATATCTTGCTTGAAATTTGTTCCAGTAAATTTGTATCTATCTGTGAGAACTGTCTTTATTTCCTTCACCTCTCTTTTATACATGTATATGGACATTAAGTTTTATTCACTTGGGCTGTTTACACTATTATGAGGTCTGACATCGCATGTGATTCGCACCACATTTCTGTGCAGATTACATGCGATGTCTGCGGGATGCAAATTCAGCCATTCAGTTTGTATGGCTAAATTTGCATCAAATTCAGACCAAATGGTGCAGGACCCTTTTTTTGGGCCACACTGGAATCGATTTGCATGGGTGTTCACATCCATGCGATCTGATTCCTGCACCATTTCAGTTCGCACTGCGATCTGGAAGCTGATCTGGGGAGGTGTCATTAACTTTGTATCGACACCCGCAGCAGTTCACATAGGGCAGTGTGAACTGCCTGCAAGAGACATGCGATGTGGGAACCAGCATGATTTCAGTGCGGGTTCCCGAATCGCATGTGTAAACCGAGCCTGAAAGTGGTTAGCATAGTTTCCAGGTAAAGGAACTTTTTGCCTGAACCTGGGTTTGACACAATTTTAAGCTATATAAGAGAGCGTTTCAGAGTTTGCCTATGTGAGAAGTGCATGTTGGGAGTGGCCATTTGTACTGTGAAGCGCCGTCCAATCAACTTTGCTGCATTTGGATGAATCTGGACTGACAGTATATCTCTAAAAAACGCAGAATTCATCCGGCTACTTCTGTCACATCATCAATAAACACCAATGACCCAGTGCCACTGGAAGCCATTCACACCATCAACACACCATCTACTGAGTCCAATCTGTAATTGCCTTCTCAAGAAGAAAAAAAAACCAAGAACTAATACAGTGAACATCTTTTGTTTTAATGCACTTGGAATACATTTTAGATAGCCGATTTAAATGGAAAGTTAAGTTCAGCTGCATTCACACCTGTCCCTTCTGAAAGGGGTTACATTAACCGCTTCAGCCCTGGAAGAATTTACCCCCTTCCTGACCAGAGCACTTTTTGCGATTCGGCACTGCGTCTCTTTAACTGACAATTGCGATGTTGTACTCAAACAAAATTGATGTCCTTTTTCCCCACACATAGAGCCCTCAAATGTTGGTGGTATTTGATCATCTTTGCGGTGTTTATTTTTTGCGCTATAAAAAAAAAGCGACAATTTTGAAAAAAAAATAAGTTTTTTACTTTTTGCTATAATAAATATCCCCAAAAAATATATAAAAAAAAAAACAATTTTTTTCCTCAGCCGATGCGTATTCTTCGACATATTTTTGGTAAAAAAAAAAAAAAAAAAGTATATATTACAATAAGAGTTTATTGATTGGTTTGCGCAAAAGTTATAGCGTCTACAAACTAGGGGATCGATTTTTTTTTTTTTACTGGTAATGGCGGCGATCAGCGTTTTTTATCGTGAATACAACATTATGGTGGACACATCGGACAATTTTTGGGACCATTGGCATTAATACAGCGATCCTTGCTATAAAATTGCATTAATTACTGTAAAAATATCATAGGCAGTGAAGAGGTTAACCACTAGGGGTGGGGAGGAGTTAAGTGTGTCCTGGGACGTGTCTCTAACTGTCTGGGGGATGGGCTAGCAGTGACATGACACTGTTCTCTGGTCCCAATGACAGGGAGCAGACGATCGCAGAATGGTGAGATGCTGTGTTTACATTGCCATCTCCCCGTTCTTCAGCTCCATAATGCGATTGCAGGCACGGAGCTCGCGGCAGGTGCACGCACGGCGGGAAATTCAAAGTAACGTACAGATATGTTACTTTGCCCAGCCGTGCCATTCTGCCGGTGTAAATATACAGGCGGCAAGGGGTTAAAAAAAAATGTAATATCAGTCTGTATATGCAGTAAAGCATGCCTGTTCTAATCTGTGCAACCTAAGGGGGTTAATCTTGTACATTGTGTACAAAGGCTGTTTGATCCTGTCTGCTCTTATCTGCTGCTATCCCCAAACCATCCCTTGATAAGATAGAGCCTTTTGAGTCACTCTGTACATGCTCAGTTTGGTGTGTATTGCTAGATAGTTCCCCTCAATTTCTAGATTGATCATACAGATGACCCTTTTCCTGTTACAGTGCATTCTTCTCAGGTGCTTAGTGCTTCTTGGGTCTGCTATCATCAGGCGTCCATTGCACAAGGTTGCAAGGCAGCCACTTGGTCATCAGTGTATACTTTCACAACATTCTACGAAGTGGATGTGTTGCCATCATTTTGGCCACAAGGTTTTGCAGGCTCCTGTTTAGAAGGTCTATTCCCTCTTGAGGGGGTATTGTTCAGGTTGGGCTCCAGCTTGTTCTGTATTGAGCGCCTGTTACCTGGGTTGGCTTATGTGTTAGCCTTGGGATTTTTGGTTGCCCCACTCCTCATGTTTGGAAAAACAAATAAAGTTGCGCTACGGACTAAACCCTGAACAGGGGGATTGGTAAGAGCTGCCTCTACTTAATACCTCCTCCCAGAGTGGGGGGAGGGTGATATAAGTAAAATAGAAAGAGAATAGCTTATGGCGCTATACCCGAGACCTCTATGTTGTAATAAAACACCATACACAACACAACACTAGAGTCCCTCGATGAGTGCAACCCTATATGAAAAAAATAACCTAAATGTGATCAAGGAATTGGGCATGTGTGGTTTAAGAAAGGGTAAAAAAAAAAAATAATAATATATATATATTTTGTGTGTGTATATATACTTAGTGCCTAAAATCCCAAAGAGGGTGCCAGTACAAATTACTTAAGTTGACGGTAATAAATGCATGTAATTGAGTGCCACAAGATAAATAAATATTAGTCAATATAGTAAAGTGTCAAGACAAGGAAAAAAATTGAATTGAAAAGTGACCATCAAAAATTATTAAATTAGCTCAATTGAAAGATGGCTGAAAAAAAGTCCCATACAAGGATAAGAAAAAGTGACTAGTGCAGGAGTGCTTGGTATCTTCAATAGAGAGAACAGCTTCCCCCGGAGCGCTTCTCAGTGATTTAATAATGTGGTTGCCCTCACCAGAAATCTTACCCCAGCTGGGGTGGATAGACTTTCACAGTATAAGCCACTGTGTTCACTCTTCCAATCGTGTTATATCTCCGTTTGTATATGCGTTGGGAGAAGAAACACATCCATAGTGTAGTACGTAATAAAATATACTTTATTAAAGAAATAGAAACCTACTCACATGAGAATCGTAAGAGATCAATTTTTTTCCTTGTCTTGACACTTTACTATATGGACTAATATTATTTATCTTGTGGCACTCAATTACATGCATTTATCACCGTCAACTTAAGTAATTTGTACTAGCACCCTCTTTGGGATTTTAGGCACTGAGCATATGAGTAATGTACAAGTAGGTGTGTGTGTATATACACATACCAGACACATAATATATATATTTTTTTGTGCATTACCTTTTCTTAAACCACACACGCACAATTCCTTGATCACATTTAGGTTATTTTTTTCATATAGGGTTGCACTTATCGAGGGACTCTAGTGTTGCGTATGGTGTTTTATTACAACATAGAGGTCTCAGGTATAGCGCCATAATCTACTCTCTTTCCATTTTACCACTCCTCATGTTTGGCAAGTCCCTATGGTTCTGAATAATGGAGCACTGCATCCGTCAATGAACAAAAGAAAAAAATGGGATTTATGACTTACCGTAAAATCCATTTCACAGAGTTCATCGACAGACACAACACCCACCCCTCTAACAGTTTTAATACTTCTGACACTGCTTTTTACTAAACTGAATGCCTATAGCAGAGAGGAAGATGTATACCATCTAGGACTGCCCATAGGCGTAGCTGTTTTTATTTTATTTTTTTTTTCTGCTTAGTGTCATACTCCTGTGGGGGGCAGTATAACCCTATGGTTCTGAATAATGGAGCTCTGTGTCTGTCAGTCAATGAAGTCAGAGAAATGGATTTTACGGTAAGTCAAAAAATATAATTTTTTGGTGGGATATTTCCAATAGGAACACAGCTAAAGGGATGCAGACCCAGCAGATTCCCTCATTAGTGCTCTGCGGCTGCCACAGCTGACTGATAATTATGAAACCACTCCCATTAGACCAACTTGGCCCAGAGGAACAAACCATGATTTCTTCAGAATCACAACAGGTGGGAATCTGCAAAGGTTGTTATAAATCCTTGTAATGTACATAGATGACCCAGGGAGGAATGTTTTCTCAACAAAAGTGGAGTTACACTTTAATACCCCATACACACGATCAGAAAATCATACGAAAAATACCACTTTCGAATTTATAATCGTATTGTCAGTATAGCGCTTTCAAGAGCCAATCAGGACAGTTCAGCCATTATTTGAGCGGACATGTACACAAATATTTTTCATTCGATGCCAGATCATATTGTTTTTGTTTAATCAGTACAGCTGTCCTTGGAAAACGCAATACAACATATGACATCACTTTCAAATTTTTATTCTGTTGTACCAGTATTTGTGTGACTTCGTAAACTCATCAGATTTAATCTGAGATCTGAGATCATGCAAAAAAAAAAAAAAAAAAAACCCATGGATAATTTGTCCAATAATCTCATCCTGTGTACTGGGCTTAACCACTTGCTTACTGGGCACTTAAACCTTGCCCAGACCAATTTTTAGCTTTCGGCGCTCATGCACTTTGAATGACAATTACGCAGTCATACAACACTGTACCCAAATGAAATTTTTATCATTTTCTTTCCCCCACAAATAGAGCTTTCTTTTGGTGGTATTTAATCACAGCTGGGGTTTTTATTTTTTGCTAAACAAAAATATGGATAATTTTGGGAAAAAAAAAAAAGATCATGTTTAATAGTTTGTTAGGTAATTTTTCTGCTTCATTGATATGCGCTGATGAGGTGGCACCGATAGTGCCCACCAGTTGAGCCTAATAGGCACAGTTAGATGGCACTGATCAGACACAGATTGTGGGCACTAATGTCCCGCTCACTGCCACCGGTGATGGGCTTTTTTTTTTTTTCTTTCTCCTCGCACTGTCAGCATGAGGAGAAAAAATAGGCGATTACCAGCTGTGTTGGTATTTACGTGATCAGCTGTCATTGGCTGACAGCTGTTCATGTAGTAAGGGGGTCGGGATCGACCCCTTACGCCGATCCGTGATCCAGCGAGTCTGAGACTCGCCACGCGAGCCCTTCAGGGGGCACGCAGGCCACTCGTGCACGGGGCAACGTCAATAGAAGCAGTCCCGGGAATGCAGGTCCGTGCTGTGGCCATCAATCGGCTATAGCGTGGATCCCTAGAGCAGTGTTTCTCAACTCCAGTCCTCAAGGCACCCCAACAGGTCATGTTTTCAGGCTCCCCATTATTTTGCACAGGTGATTTGATCAGTTTCACTGCCTTAGTAATTACCACAGCCATTTCATCAGAGGGAAATCCTGAAAACATGGCCTGTTGGGGTGCCTTGAGGACTGGAGTTGAGAAAAACTGCCCTAGAGGTTAAGCTGTTCCCATGGTAAGAACTGTTAAATGGTTTGTCTCAACCTTCTGTCACCTTTGCTTGATGGCTTGGTCTGGTAAAGCTTGAAGCTGAAAAATGTGATACTTTCCAGTAGGAACAACAGGTAAGATGGCTGCATTATTACTAGTGACATATTGCATCATTTGCCTTTTTATTTTGCCCTTCATTCTACAACAAAATAAGACACAAAAACAGAAAAAAGGGTCAGTTTTATTATATTAAACACTTTTTTTTACAAAAATGTTTCTATGTTTTGTTTAAACATCTACATTTAGTGGAAAAAAAACCCAGAAATGGTCCACAGTTAAGGCAGAGAACAAACATTATATATAATAAAAAAAAAAAAAAAAAATGCATGTGAGAAAGTGTTGGTGAAATAGAAATGTAGTTCATTCCTCCAAGTCATGGAAATGTACAGCAGCCTCTATTGAAACTGAAGGAAAACATGATAATGTGCATTAGAGCCCAGGCTGAAGTGTACTTTGTAGTGAGTTGACAAGCTGGTGTGAATGGGCCATAAACTCATTCACATTGACTGCAGCTTTTAAAATTATACAACTTCCTCTGAAATCACACAAAAAGCAAAAGCAGCATGTCAGTGCAACTTGAAATACATTTGTGCAGCTTCATACACAGATGTCTATGCAAATCACACTTGAAAATCACCAAAAGTTGTGCAGAAACTACTTTTTCAAATTGATCTGGCACCACAACGTTGGTTCCGCACCAATTTGAACAGTGTGATTGCCGGCAATAGGGTGCAACCTGTCAAATCACGACGGGGCCCTTTAATGTGACCGAGGGCTAAGGGAAGAGATGCTGTGGCTGAATAAATCCATCAGCATACCTCACCAACTAGGAAAAAATGCTATCAAATCTTTGAGGCACAATGTGTCTCATGTGTCAGTAACATGACTGGATGCTGGAGATATGATGCGGGTTCGATGAAGCTTAAGGCTGGGTTCACAATACTGTGCACCAGACCCCTGCTGTGACCCACTCCTAGAATAGGCCAGCGAGTCTCAGCTCCATTCCTCAAGTATTCCAACAGGCCATGTTTTTTTTTTAGCATCTATAAGAACAGCTGCTCTAATTGCTGAGACAGTAACACACATTCACGTAAACCTGTCACAGAGGCAACACAGGGGCTCCTACTGAAATTTCCAATGGCCTGAGCCAACTCATGTAGGGGTGTGTCAATGACCCAGAACAACCATGCAGCTAAAGCACTCACTTTCCTGGTTTGGGGTCAGTAACTCACAATGGATGGATGGGTGCCAAATTATCCCAAAAGCCAGGCAAGTGGCACTTTTAGAAAGTGGCCAGCAGTGGCAGTCCCCATTGTCCTGTTATGACAGGTCTACTTTAAATTAGGAGGATGAAAACCAACAAAATTGGAGTTTTGAATGTGTAGGCAACAGGTACATTTTAAAGTAGACTGCTACCCTGGGAAATGCTATGGCCTCCTGAAGATGGCAGTTGCCTGGCTTTGTGCTAGTTTCAGAGCTATAATTGTAAAGTATTGAAACTAAACAGAGCGATAGTGGTCTGCAAAGGTTCCAATTTATCCATATGGCCAGGGGTAGACAACCTCAGCAGAGCTAAAACTACAAAATCCCAGGAACCATGGACCAGAAGATCATCTTTCTAGGATTCATGCCTGTGGCTGTCAGAGGCATATTTTTGATTTGGTTGCCTACTCCTGGCACATGTAGCAGTAGTTCATCACATTCCACTGAACTTGTTCTATCGCTGAAGACAAGTCATAGCTTATCTAAGGCACGTTCTGAGTGTCAGCCTTTTAATTTAATTTTTTTTTTTAAAGTGTTTGCAAACCCTTAGGATGGGTTCACACTGGAGAATGCCATCTCACGCAGCACAAGTTCACCGCTTCAGGTCCGATTTCAGCCCAATTCAGACCTGAAACAGATCAAAAGACACACAGAGCGCCTGTGCAATTTGCATCAGAGCTGCTGCAGAGATGTGAACCCAGCCTGACATATACCCCGTCAAGTGACTGGCCTCAAGTGATACAGTGAACAGATGACTGCAGCTAGACAGGTAAAACTTCTAAGGGCAGAATTTATTAATTATGAAGCTTATCTGAACATTTTGAGGCGCTCAGCCCCCTCCCACTGCTAATTCTGTGAGGTGGGGCAGTGCTGAAACACATGGATGCACCACCATAGGAAGCTGGCAAGGGCCCCCCATAACAGGAGGTTCCAGATGTCTCTATGCAAGGTGGGACCCCCCTGGATCACAACTTAAAGGATCTGCTACGGACGGCTTGGTGCCAGATACCACAGCATACCTTCAGGGGTCTAGTAGCATCCATGACTCAACAGGTCAGGGCTATTTTGGCAGCAGACCAACCTATTCAAGATTAGGTGGGTGGTATTGTGCTGACATTCATCAGAACTGATGATGTATGTGGAATAAGCTATAAAACACATTCCAGCCAACCAAAAGACCTCTTCATTGGCAGCCAACATTTCTCCCATGACAGTTTTTCCATCAAGAATTCAGAGCCTTATTCACACTGTGTGTATAGCTATGCTCTTTAAATGGTAGTCCAACACTATTTTCATAGGAGGTCTATACTATTAGTTGTACAAAAACATTTCTGATAAAATACAAAAATTGTACTCCACATAAAAAGTTGCCACATGGCCATTTCAGTCTCTCAGATTCAATCTCACCATACTGCACCAGTGCTTTATACTTGGACATCTCCACAGTAGAATGTTTATAAGAATACAGTTTAAAAGTTCTGTAGTGGTTAGTGAATACACCAGACAATGTAAGGTAGCAGATGTGCATTCTGAAGACAATTCTTTAACATCGGCCACACTGTAGACTGCTGGACCAGTGATCCTCCAAACTCCTCTTCTCCGATTCTTTGCCTTTAACATTAAATCAATGTGCTGGTCAATAAGTTCTCATTGTACCATCTCAGAAATTTGTGGAGGTACATCAATGAATTTGCATGGTTTTTGAGGACACATTACACAGCGACCAAAAAAAAAAAAAAAAAAAAAAAATCAGACATTATCTGCACTACTACAACTAAATCTTTAAAGGGGCTCTCCATACAGCAAGAGCTTTCTTTAGAACTTTGTTTCTCACCCACATCAGATAGTCCTGCTATGAACAAGACCTGTCTTGGCCATGTCTCACTGTAAATTAGACCCACCCAAGGCAAAGAGTAGAGGCAGAGACATCTGTACCATAGAAAGGAGTTGTGAAAGTTTTACAACTGTTAGAGACAGCTTAGTCAAAGTGGCAGCAAACTATAATTTTCAGCCAAGGAAGCTGCCATCTTGGCCTCTGCTTAATCTTCGCCTGCACATGTGATCAGTTATGAAACCAACCATTGGACAGTTTAGAGTACAAGCAATGTGACAGTTACAGTCCTGGCATGCCCAGAATGTAATAAACTTTTTTTTTTTGGAAACTGTTACATTTATGGGTTTACCCCTGCTTTAAGACAAGAAAGGCAGAAAAGTCAGCTGGTGGAAAATCTGTATCAAATGGACCAATACTTCCTAGCCCACAGTGTGTCAGATTACAACAATGAGTAGGAAACAAAAAAACATCTTAATCATTACAATCCAACAGACTCAAATTAATAGCAAAAATACACAAATGACTGGTCTTGGTGCCACAGATTAGTACCATTATTTATAATCATAAGAGTAATACTATGAGAGGAAACCATGCTGTCCAACAATTGGATTACCATTACTCTCTTGCAATAGAAGTTCCCATTAGGATTTAGCAAGTGCATAGACAAGAAAGGTGATGCAGTCCATGGAAGATTTTTTCATTCTCACCAGAAAACATTGTTCAACAGCCAACATTCTGTACATGATCAAAAATGTCTAACTCTCATACTAACCAACCATACAGGACACCCACTATTCTTCCCCAAAGACATTTACAACATCCCACCAGCACACAATATAACAATCCTCCTGTGAGGGAAAGTATTTTAACAGCTTGGTCACTTATCTGGGAGAAAAGTTATTTTCATGGAGGCTGGTTTCACACCTATGTGAATTGGATGCGGGTGTTTCCACACCCAATTCGCATAGCAGGAGAATATGAGAAAAGCTCTCCATGGAGCTGGTCTACATGTCTCCGGGAAGGCTGCGGAACGCACTGCACAGAAACGCTGTGTAGGTCTTTGCCTCTGTTTCAGGGCCGAATTCAGGCAAAGATTCTGCCCCGATTCATCCCTGAAAGAGAGAACGACAGACAGCGTTGTTTTGTGACCCGCCGCCGGCTCTCAATCATAAAAAAAAAAAAACCTGATTGCAGCAATAGGCTGACATTAAAGTGGTTGTAAAGGCAGAAATTTGTTGTTTTTTTTGTTTTGTTTTTTTACACCTTACTGTATTCTATGCAGAAAAAAAAAATAAAAAATCTGCATGCAGTCCCAGTGTGTCCCATTGCACAGAGCAGGTAAGCATAACATGTTTGCTTTTTTTTTAGTGCCTTAAGAACCCATTTAAGACAGCAGAGAGGGAAGTACAAGTAGACTTGAGAAAGGGGGGCACACCCCTGAAACACAACCATATAAACCCATTACAGCATTCCAGGAAGTGCTCTGAAAGCATTCGCAGCCGCTGACAGCAACTTTACCAGCCCTGTGTACAACACTGACCAGATACAGTGCAAGCGGCCCCTCTCTGGTTTACCGGCACAAGTGGTCTGGGACAGTCCAGCAGCACTAATCTCATAACCTACAGATCAGTCCCTTCAGGGATCAAGCTTGAAACAAAATAAAGCCTTACAATCATTATAGAGATGTAAAATCCACCAGTACGTTCAATTATCATCAACTACTGATGTGATGAGGGTAAATAGAAAGGGTGGGTTGTTTGCTTCACAACCATCAGCTCAAACTGCCTCGTTTTATGCACTATTGGTAGGAAGTACTTGGGGAGGCACTCAATTTAGGAATGTTCAAATAAAAAACAAAAACCCCACAACAGGCATACAAATTTGCTTGAAACTAAAGCAGCCATACAGAACAGTGATACTGACAGGAACTGCACAGTAAAACCATTTTAATCGCTCAGCACAGCCACTAAACCCATTTAGAAAGGCTTTTTTTTTTTTTTTTTTTCACTGGACAAACCCCCCATCCCCCTCCCTTTAAACAACCAGGGCTGTTAAGTAGAAAACTATACATAAGAATCACCTTTTCTTACAAAAAGTCAGGAGGTCTGCATTTTACTGGCTGTGCGTGGAAGGTTTAAAACACAAACATACTATATTATTAAGTGGTTGTTGGAGAGAGAAACTTTTCAGCATTAAAATATCCACAACCTTATTACACTAAAAATTACACTTCAAGAAATCATTACAAATATAGTAGCTATTTTTTTAATAAAAATGCTAAATAAAAATGTTGATCCTTAGGTGACGTTCATTTTAGATGCCAGTAGGCATTAAGAAATAATCTAAATATGTTATAGATTTCCCATCATCTCATTTTAATTGTACACCTATTTACATATACAACACATGTGCTGGAAGGGATTGTGGTGTAGTGTTTTAGCAGCTCGATTCCACGGTTGCAGCCACTTTGCCAGTTCTTCTTTGTACTTCTTTTTTTGAACTTTTTTCTTTAAGTTTTTCCAGTTTTTCTTGTGATTTTTTTATTTCTTTGATTTTCTTCTTAATAGTGGCTCTGTCTGTCTGGCTTGCAACACCCAGGGCCTTTACAAGGAAAGGAAAAAGAATATACATGTGTTAATACTGTTGGCAATACAGTTACTATTAGATAACAAATGGTATACAGCAGGCATATTCAAATTAGCAGACCTCCAGCTGTTGCAGAACTACAATTCCCATGAGGCAAAGCAAGACTGACAGTCACAAGCATGACACCAAGAGGCAGAGGCATGATGGGACTTGTAGTTTTGCGACAGCTGGAGGTCCGCTAATTGGAGACCAATGATGTATACCAGGGATATGCAAACTACGGCACACTGACTGGATGCTGCCCCTTTATGTGGCCCACAGACACCAACAATTAAGCATAAATCCTCCTGCTGATATAAATAATGGGACACTATTCTTCCCATAGACACCAAAGATGGGACACAATTCTTTCCACCGATATCAATGATGGGGTACTATTGCACCCACTGATAATGGGGCACTATTGTTCCCGTCGGCACCAATCATGGGGCACTATTCTTCCTTCTACTGACCACAAGCACAATGTATTTTTTTATTTTTTACCCTCACTGACCACCAAGCCGAAGGAACTTTCAATTATCAATGGCCACAGTCTGGCCCCTAATATCTGAAGGACAGTAAACTGGCCCTTTATGCAGAAAGTTTGGGGATCGCTAGTATACATGGACTGTACAGAAACCAAAAATAATTTTAGTTCATCTCCAGTCAAAACATTCTTTCAAAGTTTGGATAGAGTGCGAAAGGGGTAGACCGTCTACTTTTTATTGTGAACCAGGAATAGAGGACAAAACAGCAAACTTGTTTTGCAGCTCGGGACTCCTAAAACCAGTAACTAGAGTAAGCTTTGTGTTGATATCTAAATTGTTTTCTCAAGATACCAACATCTCATTATCCAGCTCTTCACTATATCTGGACTCTAATACTGGTTTGACGCTTTCATTACTAGATTTCTTGTTTGCTGCGCCAAGTGCCCAGCCATGGTCTCCATGTACCAGAAAATGATACCAGACCAGGGAATCCAGCACTCCACAATCCCGTTTCGCCATCAAAATTACTTTCCCTGCTATCTGTGTCAACATATGGGAAATGTATCTACCTCCTTACAAAATTATAGTACAGCGAGGGAAGGCGAACACCTCCCCTCAATATTTTCTTGCCATTTATGCTCCCATGAGGGAAATCTCCCCCTCACCTCTTGTCCTGCTGATGAGTGTCAGACAGAAGAGCATAAAAATTCTCTATGGTGTGTGCAGACAGCATGTAGAATCTAAATTCCAAACCAGTTGGGACGCAGTGTAAAATTTTCATAAAAACAAACGATTTGATTTGCGAATCTCAAACCCATATTTTATTCACAATAGAAAATAGAAAACGTCACCGAGAAAATGTACACATTGAAGAGAAAAAAAATTCCGAAATTTTGAAATGGATGGCAGCAACATGCCTCAAAAAAGTTGGGACAGAGCAACTAAAAGCTGGCAAAGTAAGTGGTACCAACTTAGACGAGCTGGAAGAACATTTTGCAACCAATTAGGTGAATGGCAACTGGTCCGTAACATGATTGGGTATAAAAAGAGCATCTTCGAGAGTCAGTGTGTCTCAGATGTAAAGATGGGCAGAGGTACACCAATCTGTGAAAAGCTACATCTAAAAATTGTCAAACAAATTGAGAATATTTTTTCTCAATGTAAAATTGAAAAGACTTTAAATACACTGCTCAAGAAAAATAAAGAAACACTTTGAACACACATCAGATCTCAATGGGGAAAAATATGCTGGGTAGCTATACTGATCTGGATTGGGTAATGTGTTAGAAACGAAAGGATGCCACGTTGTAGGTTGATCACTTTAATTTCCATCAAAACGGAGGGCTGAATTCAAAGATACCCGAAAATCCAAGTGAAAAAAAGATGCAACAGGCTAGTCCGTTTTGCTGAAATTTTATTGCAGAAACTCAAAATGGTAGTAGTTTGCATGGCCCCACATGCTTGTATGCATGCCTGAATGTCAGGGCATGCTCTTAATGAGACGGATAGTGTCCTGGAGTATTTCCTCCCAGATCTGGACCAGGGCATCACTGAGCTCCTTAACAGACTGAGGTGCAGCCTGGCAGCATCGAATGGACCAAAACATAACACCCCAGAGGTCTTCTACTGGATTTATGTCAGGCAAGCATGCAAGTATCAATTCCTTTACCCTCCAGGAACTGGCTGCATACTCTTGCCACATGAGGCCAGGCATTGCCGTGCACCAGGAGGAACCCAGGACCCACTGCACCAACAATGGTCCAAGGATTTTCATCTGGATACCCAATAGTCAGGGTGCCATTGTCAAGGCTGTAGAGGTCTGTGCATCCCTCCATTGATCTGCCTTCCCAGACGATCACTGACCCACCACCAAACTGGTCATGTTGAACGATATTCCGGGCAGCATAACCTTATCCACAGCTTCTCCAGACTTCACGTCTGTCACATGTGCCCAGGGTGAACCTGCTCTCTCATCTGTGTAAAGCACAGGGTGCTAGTGGCTTACCTGCCAATTCTGGTGTTCAATGGCAAATGCCAATCGAGTTCCAAGGTACCGGGCAGTGAGCACATGGCCCACTAAAGAATGTCGGGCCTTAAGGTCACCCTCTGATTGTTTAGAGACATTCACTCCAGTGGCCACTGGAGGTCATTTTGTAGGGCTCTGTCAGTGTTCATCCTGTTCCTCCTTGCACAATGGAGCAGATACCAGTCCTGCTAATGTTAAGGACCTTCTACGGCCTTGTCCAGCTATCCTAGAGTAACTGCCTGTCTCCTGGAATCTCCTTCATGATCTTGAGACTGTGCTGGGAGAAACTGCAAACCTTCTGGCAATGGCATGTATTGCCTCATGCTACCACTGACACTAGCCAAATACAAAACTAGTGAAAAATAGAAAAAAGTTGAGTAAGGGGGGGGGGGGGGGGAGTCAGTGGCAACCATCTATAAAACCATTTTGTTTGAGGTTGTCTTATTGTTGCCCATCTAGTGCACCTGTTAATTTTATTAACACCAAAGCAGCTGAAACAACCCCCTTTGCTACTTAACTGACTAGATCAATACCCCAGGAGTTTGACTTGATGCTATACTCTGATCAAAAAGTGCTCCTTTCATTTTATTTTTTTTAATGTATATCATCTACAGTACATAACGTCATTAAAAGATTCCAAGAATCTAGAGAAATCTCTGCCCACAAGGGCCAGGGCCAAGATATAATATTGGATGCCCCTGATCAATGGGCCCTTGTCCAGCACAAAATCATGCCTTTTTTTAATGCAGTGGCATATATCACTGTATGGTCTCAGGAATAGTTCCAAAAATCTGAACATAGTCTGTTGTGCAAGCCAAATATGCAAGGCAATGCTCTATCGTGCAAAGAAGCCAAATCTCAATATGATCCAGAAACGCCCTCTTCTCTGGATGAAAGCTCTGTAAAATGGTCTTACAAAGTAAAAAAAACTTCTGTGGACAGAAAAATCTAAATTTGATATTCTTTTTGGCAGCCATGAGTGCCACCTCCTTCATATTAACTGCTTGCTGACCAGCCGCCACAGAACTGCGGCAGAACGTCACCTTACTTCGCCTTTTGGCCACTAGGGGTGAGCAGGCGCCGCCGGAGACGCGTGTCCGGCGGGCGTGATGACCGACAGATTGAGAGCTGGGATCTGTGTGTGTGTAAAACACACAGATCCTTTTTTTTTCAGGGGAGTAGACAGATCATGTGTTCATACTAAGTATGAACACTGATCTCAATCTCTCCTCCTAGACAATCCCATCCCCCTACAGTTAGAACACACCTAAACCCTTGATCACCCCCTAGTGTTAACCCTTTCCCTGCCAGTGACATTTATACAGTAATCAGTGCATTTTTATGGCACTGACCGCTGTATAATTGTCAGTGGTCCCAAAAATGTGTCAAGCGTCCAATTTGTCCGCTGCAATATCGCAGACCCAATAAAAAAAAAAAAAAAAATAAAAAAAATAAAAAAAAACACCCCAGATCCCCATTACTAGTAAAAAAAAAATGCCATAAATCTATCCCCTATTTTGTAGACACTAACTTTTGCACAAACCAATCAATATACACTTATTGTGATTTTTATTACCAAAAATATATAGAAAAATACATATTGGCCTAAACTGTGGAAAACATTTGCTTAAAAAAAAAAAAAAAAAAAAATGGGGATATTATAGCAAAAAGTACAAAATACCTTTTTTCAAAATTGGCGCTCTTGTTTATAGCGCAAAAAATATGAAATGATCAAATACCACCAAAAGAAAGATCCATTTGTGGTAAAAGGACGTCAAATTTGTTTTGGGTACGTCGCACGACCCCACCATTGTCAGTTAAAGCATCGCAAAAAAAAAAAAATGCCCAGCCGTGTCTTCCAGGGCTGACGTGGCTAAAGAGCAAAGGGACAATTTGGCTTGTCATCAACGCTCAGTTAAAAAGTCAGCATTTTTGATGGTATCGGGGTGCATATAGAATGGGCAGCTTACGCATCTAGAGCGGCACCATCAATGCTAAAGGATATATCCAAGATTTTATGGCAGAATATGCTCACATCCTCTTTTTTCAGGGAAGGCCTTGCATATTTCAGCAGGACAATGCTAAACTGCACACTAGGGATGCACCGAAATTTCGGCCGCCGAAACATATCGGCCGAAAATGGTGTTTTCGGCAAATTGCCGAAAGGAAAATCTTGCCGATAATGGGGCCGAAAATGGGGGCGGGGCCTGTGCGGGGCTGCGCCCCTGGTGCCACCCATTGCACGGGTGTTTTCCTGGCTTGGCCCCCAGTCCTCTGTCCTCCCTCCTCCCTTCCTCCTGACCGACAGTGCGGTGATCTCCGTGTGTCACGGAGCTGTGCATTGAATTGTCTGGGCAGCTGCAGTAACAATGTACCGCTTCCTGTGACAGACTGTACACTGATCCAATGGCGGGACATTGAATCAGCGCGACGTGATTACAGGAGGCGGGACATTGTTACTGCAGCCGCCCAGGCAATTCAATGCACAGCTCCGTGACACACGGAGATCACCGCACAGATCCGGGCATGGATGAGGCTGCATTTAGACACTGGCAAGCTGCCAGTTTTGTGCCCACAGTGCTGCTGCATCCAAAAGTCATTTGTTTGCCTCTGAGACTATCTACCTCTGGCCACTTGTGTGAATGGAGCCATGCTATATACAGTGCCTTGCGAAAGTATTCGGCCCCCTTGAACTTTTCAACCTTTTGCCACATTTTAGGCTTCAAACAAAGATATAAATTTTTTATTTTTTGTGAAGAATCACCAACAAGTGGGACACAATTGTGAAGTGAAACGAAATCTATTGGATTTTTTAAACTTTTTTAACTAATAAAAAAATGAAAAGTGGTGCGTGCAAAATTGTAGAGCCACCTTTTGCTGCGATTACAGCTGCAAGACGCTTAGGGTATGTCTCTATCAGTTTTGCACATCGAGAGACTGAAATTCTTGTCCATTCTTCCTTGCAAAACAGCTCGAGCTCAGTGAGGTTGGATGGAGAGCGTTTGTGAACAGCAGTTTTCAGCTCTTTCCACAGATTCTCGATTGGATTCAGGTCTGGACTTTGACTTGGCCATTCTAACACCTGGATACGTTTATTTGTGAACCATTCCTTTGTAGATTTTGCTGTATGTTTGGGATCATTGTCTTGTTGGAAGATAAATCTCTGTCCCAGTTTCAGGTCTTTTGCAGACTCCAACAGGTTTTCATCCAGAATGGTCCTGTATTTGGCTGCATCCATCTTCCCCTCAATTTTAACCATCTTCCCTGTCCCTGCTGAAGAAAAGCAGGCCCAAACCATGATGCTGCCACCACTATGTTTGACAGTGGGGATGATGTGTTGAGGGTGATGAGCTGTGTTGCTTTTACGCCAAACATATCGTTTTGCATTGTGGGCAAAAAGTTCAATTTTGGTTTCATCTGACCAGAGCACCTTCTTCCACATGTTTGGTGTGTCTCCCAGGTGGCTTGTGGCAAACTTTAGACGAGACTTTTTATGGATATCTTTGAGAAATGGCTTTCTTCTTACCACTCTTCCATAAAGGCCAGATTTGTGCAGTGTACGACTGATTGCTGTCCTATGGACAGACTCTCCCACCTCAGCTGTAGTTCTCTGCAGTTCATCCAGAGTGATCATGGGCCTCTTGGCTGCATCTCTGATCAGTCTTCTCCTTGTCTGAGCTAAAAGTTTAGAGGGACGGCCAGGTCTTGGTAGATTTGCAGTGGTCTGATACTCCTTCCATTTCAAAATGATCGCTTGCACAGTGCTCCTTGGGATGTTTAAAGCTTGGGAAATCTTTTTGTATCCAAATCCGGCTTTAAACTTCTCCACAACAGTATTACGGACCTGCCTGGTGTGTTCCTTGGTCTTCATGATGCTCTCTGCGCTTTCAACAGAACCCTGAGACTATCACAGAGCAGGTGCATTTATACAGAGACTTGATTACACACAGGTGGATTCTATTTATCACCATCAGTCATATAGGACAACATTGGATCATTCAGAGATCCTCACTGAACTTCTGGAGTGAGTTTGCTGCACTGAAAGTAAAAGGGGCTGAATAATTTTGCACGCACCACTTTTCAGTTTTTTATTTGCTAAAAAAGTTTAAAATATCCAATAGATTTCGTTCCCCTTCACAATTGTGTCCCACTTGTTGGTGATTCTTCACAAAAAATTAAAATTTTATATCCTTACGTTTGAAGCCTGAAATGTGGCAAAAGGTTGAAAAGTTCAAGGGGGCCGAATACTTTCGCAAGGCACTGTAAACCAGGTCACAGGACAAAGGCTGTACTCACTTTATTGACCATATAAAAAAATAATAATCTTGATTTTGACCCAGCTAGGTTTTTATCGCCATGTGATAGAATGGGGAAGGGTTAAGTTATTGCTAGTAGAGGTAACGATATGAGCATTCCCAATAGAAGTCTGTTGGAACGGAACCAGGTAGCTTGCTTGGGGCCAGTTCACACCAGATGCAGTTCCGTGTGCTTTTTTTTTTGCACAAAATGCATGCACAGTGTTTTCCATGTATTCCAATGGCTCTAGTTCACACCATGCAGTCAGTTTCCGCACCGGAAACTGACTGCATGGTATGAACTAAAGCCATTGGAATACATGGAAAACACTGTGCATGTATTTTTATCAGGCAGGCTGCATCTGAGGGGAACTGGTGAGGCTGCTTTGATCTCCTGTACCATGCCTGCAGTCTCTGACCATCTCCTGTACCATGCCTGCAGTCTCTGACCATCTCCTGTACCATGCCTGCAGTCTGACCATCTCCTGTACCATGCCTGCAGTCTGACCATCTGCTGTATGAAAATATTTTTTAAAAACAGTCATTTTCGGTATCGGTGCTGTTTCGGTATCGGTTTTCGGCCTAGTGTATTTTTCATTTTCGGTATCGGCACCAAAAAACCCATTCGGTGCACCCCTACTGCACACTGCAGCTATGACAACAGCATGGCATCATAGAAGAGTCCAGGTGCTTAACTGGCCTGCCTTCCATACCTTTCATAAACTGAAAATATTGGGTGCATCTTAAAACGAAAAATATGACAAAGAAGATAATCCTACATCAGACAAGAATGGGGCAACATTAATCTCCCAAAACTCCAGCAACATATACAGAGTGTTAAAAAAAGAGGGGGATGCCAAGTTGTAGTAAACATGCCCTGTCCCAACTTTTTTTGAAACTTGTTGCTGCCATCAATTTCAAAATTATTTTTTTTTTTTTATAATATCAAATTCTCAGTTTAAAAACATTAGATATTTCTTTTTTTCTAGTGTGAATAAAATATGGGTTTATGAAATTTGCAAATCACTGCATTCTGTTTTTATGTAGATTTTACACAGCGGGGGGGGGGGGGGGTCATCACACAAAGCATTTAAATCTAGAATCTGAAACTAGTGTGTCTTTAAAATGTCATCTTACTGGAGTGGGGCGAGATCACTATAAACATGTAGGCTTTCAAAATGACTTGCAATTGACCAAGCACCATTATGCTTTCCCTTTAACAGACCAGCCAATAAGTTCTTTCACCAGCAGATGGCGCCATTAAACTTTCTGCTGACTAAAACACCACGTGTTTCGTTTTCTTTGGCTTATACCTCATTCAGTATAAATACACAGCATGCAAAATGTTCAATCCAACAACACAAAGGATGGCGCTTGAGAAAATACTCCTACTAATGAACAGAGTGTAATCGCGACACATCAAGTAAAACGGAATGCCAAACTTTATTGAAAGCGGCAACAAGGCTTCATTTAAAAATTGAAAAATAGATTGTTTCTTATAAAACCGAATACGGTAACAATGCAATCCTTTCTCGGTTAATAAACACGGCATACAATGTGGCCTATTCACATCTGGAATATGAGAAAGACTGGCTGAGGAGATCTAAGCCATAAAAGCCAATGGCATGAGGTATGGGTAAACACATAGCTTGCAGGGGTGTCAGGTACTAGATCGTTACGGTTTTCTATAATGAGAGAACAGCTAAGAGAAACATGGAGGCTAGCCATTTGCTGCTTATGCTGATCCATTGGATTCAGTACTTTAGAGTCCCCAGTCAGATGCCCTTACCCGCATAGTTGTTCTGAGTTATAAAAAATAATGTATTGAATAAAGGTCAGCATGGAGTCCTACAACTAAATTGTGGAGGAGAAGAAGTCAGCTATGGCTGATCAGAGTTTCTCTTGGGAAAGATATAATTTAACAGCCAACAGAGAAAACCATTCATTTGTTGTACTGTGGTTAGAATAAAAAGAAAGGATCAATGTATAGAAAAAGAGCAACCAAACCAGTCAGGTATTAACTCTTTTCTTTACGGGGCCCTTTTTTGTAATATTTAAAGCTGAACTCCAGACAGTTAAATGCACACATGAAAATGTATACAAGTCGTTTCATCTGCCAAAGGATTTGTATTTCTGTCCATTCAGTCCTGAGATTTACACAGTCCTACTCCACAGCACAGCTCTGCCTGGCAAGAGGGGGGACCTGATCTTTCTCTGCTGAAGTTACAATTGCACTTACTGGTCTCCTCCCCACCCCCATCCCGTGGCCAGACAGTGAAAGAAGCAGCACACTGACACATGTCATCTGTTACTCTGCTCTCTTCCAACCAGCATGCTCTATGCACTGAAACACACCCGACTTCTGCTTCTTCTCACACCCCACCCAAGTCTGAGCTGTGCTGCACACGGACTATAACAGGCAGATACCAAGTCAAAGCCAAATCCTTACACCACTTACATTTATAAAAACACATAATGATGTATTATTAGAGATTACATTCATTTGTGTCTTGTATATCCATCTGCCTGGAGCGTTCAGCTTTAAGCACAGTCAATTTCAATCATAGAAGAGAGCGCTAGTCAAGCCAGTCTTGTTCAGACAAATAGCCAGGCAAAAATAAAGATAAGCCATGTATTGATTTGTTACCATAGGATGATTTAAAAAAATTTTTTTTTTAATTCTCCTCACATAAATAGATCACAAACAACTGTTGTGGTACCTAATGGGGACAGCCAGAGATGGACTGGCATGTTGAAAATTTGTTGCAGTGGTGAAACCCTCATACGCCCCTACGAAATCCACAAAAGTGGAGAAGGGGGGAGAGTGAAGCCAACTCATGTAAGGACTGGGAAACGGCGTGTAGCCTCAGAGTCTCTGGTGGTAACCAGTGGTGAAGAGAACTGCTAGCTAGCCGTAGGTGGAGAAGGGGCCAGAAGACGGACAGTTAAAACAACCTCAAATAGGAACCAGTGAGCGTAGGACTCCCGGGCGTGATGTCAGACGCTCAGAGAGACCAAATCCAAAACAAGTCTTGGAGCTCAAGATGGTGGAGAGCAAGCCGAGAACATGGCCGTCTTGCCAACGCATTTCAGGGCGTGGCCCTTAAGTCATGTGACACGGCCAGCCAACTGGGATTTAAACAGGAATTAGCCGCAGGAGATTAAAATTTTTAAATGGAACCATGACTGGTTACTCCACTACAGCAAAACCTCTATTGTTAAAAAGCTTAATAAAATGAATTCATATTGCAAAAACTAGAAAGAAACTAGAACAAGCAAGTGAGCCAATGACCAAGATCTAAATCAATAATACAAAATGATAAAGGCAAGTGTTATTTATTAAAAGAAATAAATGATTACATTGATATATATATTTTTTTCTAATTTGTTGCTGCCTAGAAAACCCCACTTTGGGGGACAATTCCCTTTTTTCTATAATAAAATGACAAATCACTACCATGGAGTGAAAGAAGTGGGGGGGGGGGGGTTGAGAAACAGGAAAAATTGTGTGTATACAACTGAATGGTTACTGATTGATTTTTGTCTGGCTATTTGTCCGCACAAGACTGGCTCAACTAGCGCTCTTTTCTATGGTTACCATTGACCGTATTTACATCCAGACTTTTTTGCTGTTGTCATAGCTTTAAAAGCGGAGGTCCACCCTAAAGTGGACCTTCCGCTCATTGGAATCCTCCCCCCCCCCCCCCCGGCGCCACAATTGGCACCTTTCAGGGGGGAGGGGGGTGCAGGTACCTGTACAGTACAGGTATCTGCACCCACTTCCGGGATAGCTCTCTGCGGAAAGGGGCGTAGATTACGCCCCTTTCCGAAAGTCCCCCGCTGCCTGCTGGGAAACACACAGATCCCAGAGGCAGCGGGTCCATCCTTATTGCGCAGCGCGACTCGCACATGCGCAGTAGGGAACCGGAAAATGCACTTCCTGATTCCCATAACCAAGATGGCGGCGGCAGCACCCGAGAGACGATCGAGAGATCGGCTTCGGGTGCCGACATCGCGGGCGCGCTGGACAGGTAAGTGTCACTATTTAAAAAAAGTCAGCAGCTGCAGTGTTTGTAGCTGCTGGCTTTTAAAAAAAAAAAAACGCGGACTCCCGCTTTAAGCACAGGGCATGCAATATTTACTATAATAAAGCAGCCAGAGAATATCTCAGTGGTGTAAATATATATATTTTCCCTCTCTGGAGCTCTGAGCTGTGCAGGGAGCAGTAAACTGGACCAGCTGAATAAAGCCCTGCCAAGTCGAAGGCGATGTCTGTGACCCTTACAGCCTGAACACTTACTTAAAACTTACCATACCTAGGGATTCGCTTATCCAACTTATGTGGGCCTTTATCAATCCAATTTCCCTTCCCCATTTAATAAATTGACTGAATTGTTTTCCTCTTGGAGTCACATTCCATTGTCTTGGTTTGGCAGCATCAATGCGATACACATGACTTCTCTTCCCAAACCGTTATATGCTTTTCAGGTGATGTCGGTCATAGGTTCTGTATTCAACGAAGCAGGGTTTTACAATTCATTTGGTGGTCCTAAAGGCCTAGAACCACAAAATGTTTTTTTTTTTTTTACCTGCAAGATCAATAACGACCTCAGTCCCCAACCTTCAAGCATACTATTTGGTGGCCAACATTGCTCTTCTGTCCCACCTCCACGAGAGACACCATCTGCCGCTGTGGGCCACTATAGATTTAATGCAGTGGCTCCCTCTTGCTTCCCGACAATCGACCCAACTTCATACCTCCGACTCTGGGACTTGGTGGGTGTGATCGCATCCCATTTACCCTCGTTACGCTTTCTGCATGGTCCGCTGTTCGGACCAGGGCTCAGGAAAACTTGACAGTTTGTCTGGTGGACTGACCACAGGTTTACCGACATTCTTTACTTTCTCCCTCCTACTAGGACAGGGATCCTCAAACTACGGCCCTCCAGCTGTGCGAAACTACACATCCCATGAAGCATTGTAAAACTCTGACATTCACAGACATGACTAGGCATGATGGGAATTGTAGTTCCTGAACAACTGGAGGGCCATAGTTTGAAGACCCCTGCACTAGGATGATAAATGCTTGATGCCCTTACATAATCTCAGGAGATTCTGTTGCGGGAGCATTACTGATGTGTAACACAATGGTGGATTTGCATATAATTCCTTAAATCCCAAGCCCCTACGCCGTTTGCGAGTATCTGTACATATATTCCATTGCATCTACTTAAAAACCTCTGTTGCGGTCCTTCCATCACCAATGGGAGAGTGAGTTGGGGGATGGGGTTGGAGCCAGCAGATTATGACCTTAGTGAGATCCAAGAGCTCCAAAAATGTACTCATTCTCAGAAACGCATAAAATTCTGTACAGATGGTACTATACGCCGGCTTGCTTGGCTCGTTTTATTCCATCTTAGTCATCAACTTGCTTCTGCGGTTGTTCCCAACCAGAGACTACGGTGCACAAATTGTGTTCCTGCCCTAAGATGTGCAGACTACAGATTTGGGTTTATGCGCTTCTACGCACTCATTCATATATCAAAAGAAATCCACACAAAGCTCTTTGCAAAACCTATTGAGGAGTTGCTCCTACCAGGGTGGCAACTAGCATCAGATCTTTGCAGCAACCAAACTCACCATAGCAAGAGCCTGGAAAACCCCCAATTCTCAGCTTCGAGGCAAACGCCAAATGACCGATATTATGGTCAATGAAAAATGAACGGCCATTTTACTTGACACATACGAAAAAGTCTCCAATTCTGGCAGCCTTGGCTTTCCAAAGCTCAGCCATTGCACTTTGATAACCTCATGTCAATTTGAGGGCCCTAATCCAATGTTCCCTGAGAACTCTTTTCTCTTACACCTCCTTTTCCGGGAATTTCTTGTTTTCTGCACTCTTCTTTTAAACGCTGTATCTCTTTAATTAGCATGTAAACGTATCCAGCTTTTACTGTTTTCCCTGCACTTCCATCATGGAATTGCACTTTCCTTGGCCTGCGATTTCAGGCAAACCATAAAATCACCACTCCAATCAGATGGAATGTAGTTTTGCTTTTCTGTGATGTTGAAGTTCTGGATGCATTTATTTTCTTTGTTGTATGAAACGACAATGTTATGTTTGCATTTCCCATATATGTATACATATTGCAAGTACTGTTGTGTATGTTTTAAAGACAAAGCCTTTTGTAAAAGCACTTTAAAAACCCATAATGCTCTGGGAATCTTGTCTCATGGATATACCTTGTATTCAATGTTTAGCTGAGGGCTAACCAACAATCCACCAAAACCAGATGGAGAAACACACAACCAGATTGGGAGAAAACTAGAACAAGATGTGGTCAACAGCAAAAACAAAATCCAGTGGGCCAAGTCACAGGAAACCAGGTCCCCTGAGGGAAGTTTAGACAAAACAAGTACTAAAGAGAAAAGGCTGGCCAGTCAACAGCCAAAGGCTCAAGCCTGAAGCCCGGTACACACAGCAAGTGTTTTTTGTTTAACCCAGCGGGCTGAACAAAAAAAAAAAAAGAAAAAAAAAACCTGAGGAGCTTGCTGTACTAACATCAGCCAGTCTAGCGAGCTTCTCAGTTGCACAGGCTGCTGTACATATAGGCCAAATGTCATCTGGTTTCTGCTGAACCGGATGATATTGGGCACATGTGTACCAGCTTTGACATTCCTAACCATTGAATTTCATAGTAAGGAGAATCCATATTGATGAAAGACATTGCCTGATGAGACAACTAATCTTAAAACAAGATAACAATGGTTGTTAAAGACCTCACAGCAATAGTTCAGATGAACAGAAAAAAAATTACTCCTAAGGCTGGTAGAAAAAAAAAAAAAAAAACGAGGAGGTAGAGCGAGTAAACACCCACACAAATGGTAGGCAGGGATGGAGGTGTACTGTAAGTAAAGACTAAAACTAGTACAGCCCAGCTCACACATCAATGTGGTAATCCCGATTAAAGTCACCAAAAAAAAAAATCAGCTGTGTAACAAGAATCTTGACTGAAGTCAGCAAGGAAAAAATAAATACCACAAAGATAGAAGGGATAGCAAAAAACATCAACGTTATCCAACCTCCTAGGACACTAGCAAAAAAGGGAGATACACACGGGGGAAAGTTATATGGATTTTCTGTTTTCCCAGTGTCCTGACTTCCCATAGGTGGCAGTACATCCCAACTTTCTCTGAATTCTTTTGTCCCTCTCAATAGATGGACGGGGATCAAAGCAGAGCTTTGTTGTAATACTCCTTCAATCCGAAGCCGTCTCACAGTAATTCCTTTACGGCTGTTTGTCTCAAGTCTTCTGGGTTGAATGATGTAGGCCATACTTTGAGCCCAGGCTGTCATACACATCTGAACAATGAGTGCTTTCCTGCATACTCCTTCCTAGCACATCAACTAATTGACTCCTTATGTTGCCTCATCTCCCAGTCTGAGCTTGACTGTATTGGGACTTCAAGGAGACAGATACCAAGTAAAATGTAGGTGCTTAGACTGCTTGCACTGAAAAAAAAAATATTTAAATGATAATACAGAACTGCATACATTTTTTTTCTTTAATTTTAAAGCTAAACCCCAGCAGAAATAGAAGCATAAAAAAAGCAGGTTTGCCTTTTTAGGTAAGTTATGGATAGAGTAGAAAGGGATAGAGTAGAAAGGGATTAGAACACCGAATAGTTTTTATTGCAGTCTGTGCCCCCATTCAGGAGATTCATCCTCTAATTGTCCTGTTTACCATGATCATTAAAAGTTAAAGAAAATCCCACATTGCGGGTTTTCCCGACAAAATAGAGGGGAAATTCAATGGGGACACTAGTTATGGTGGCCTGAGGGGCCCCAACAGATTACCTTATTTTGCAGGGACTTCCTCTCACTTCCTGTTTGACTATGGGACAGGAAGTGAAGGTAAATCTTTACAATGAAATATGACAGAGTACGGAAAAAAATAAAAAAACCTGACTGGAGGTTTAAACCCTCCCTTACGCAATCCAAAATGAAAAAACTTTGCCTATAATTCTATTTTAAACCAGCTATAAATGAGAGTTTCCTTTAAATACTTTACAAAACAGTGTCAGTCATGGAAATATGCCATGTGTGATTAGTGCGGACGCAGAGAATAGTGGATCTTACCTTTAGTCTGTCACTATCCAGTAGCATTAATTGTTGTCCATCAATGTTCTTTGCTGTGAACTCCGTGATGTATTGCTCCATATTCATTCCCATTAACCAGTGACACACCTGCTGAGCACTCCAGTCAGACACTGGCCGACTGTGCCATTGGTTTTGTTTCCCGCTTGTTGTGGCATCTTCATCCAATGCCTGCAAAAAAAGAAGAGCTCTGTGACTCTGCTTAATATCTCTGGGGCTGCTCAGTGTTGCCATCTGGATGGACTCCAGGGCCAAAAGAGAAATCATAATATAAAACAGTCATTTCTTCGTCTAGTAAACTCCTGGCCCCAGTCCCACTAGTCACCCCAGCTGAGCTTATTTGGTAATTTTCCTTGTCTATGACGATTTCAGATAGGACTTCAGACTATACTTTGATAACGGAACAATATGCCCTACTTGCATATAAAACAACAGATGTGAAAAACGGCAAATCTCAGTTTGAACATTTTCTGCAAACTCATCCCTTACCACAAAATAAGCCAACAAGTCACTCGGCCCAAGAAATTCAGAACAATTTTACCAGTAAATAGAAAAAAAAAAAAATAAATCTACAAATCTACAAAGTGCTGGTGGTCTGGTGTTAAGTGCCTTTTGAAACAAAACGACACTGGAAATAATGCGGTTTGGTAAAAGCCCCACATAAAATCACCAAATGTACACAATAAAAATGTACAGCCAAGTCAAAAATGCACCCCTAGAGCTCCCCTTTAAAAATAACCCAAATCAGTGTATATTTGTCTGTGTGAAAGTTCTATGGTGTGTGTGTGTTTATATATGTGTATGTATATATATTTATTAAAGTGACAACACTGAAGAAATGACACTTTTCTACAATGTAAAGTAGTGAGTGTACAGCTTGTATAACAGTGTAAATTTGCTGTCCCCTCAAAATAACTCAACACAGCCATTAATGTCTAAACCTCTGTCAACAAGAGTGAGTACAACCTTAAGTGTAAATGTCCAAATTGGGCTCAATGTGTAGATATTTTGTGTGGCCACCATTATTTTCCAGCACTACCTTAACCCGCTAGGGCATGGAGTTCACCAGAGCTTCACAGGTTGCCACTGGAGTCCTCCTCCACGACATCATGGAACTGGCGACTGTTAGAGACCTTGCGCTCCATCTTCTGTTTGAGGATGCCCCACAGATGCTCAATAGGATTTAGGTCTGGAGACATGCTTGGCCAGTTCATCACCCTTACACTCAGCTTCTTTAGCAAGGCAGTGGTCATCTTGGAGGTGTGTTTGGGGTCGTTATGTTTGAATACTGCCCTGTGGCCCAGTCTCTGAATGGAGGGGGATCATGCTCTGCTTTATTATGTCACAGTACATGTTGGCATTCATGGTTTCCTCAATGAACTGTACCTCCCCAGTGCCTATTCTATCGAACAGTGCCCTATGTCCAAAAAGTGACCGGGCATCCGTAGTACAGAAGGACACTCCAGCTGATTTCCCGATCAGCTGGCATGTCGTCACTATAGCTCATGCGCACATCATAGGAGGCATTTTTTAACAGGACATACCATTTTACGGCACAATTGAAAGCTATGCAAACAGAGGGAGACCATAGTTGTCAGATTGTGTTGTAACCTGCCCTTCAACACACACACACACACACAACCCCCCTGCAACAGCAAGGCACAATCTGACAACTATGGTCTCCCTCCACTGTTTGTGCCCGTCAAATTGTAGCGCCCTTAGAAATATATCTCCTACGATGTGCATATGCGCTAAGGTGAAATCACGCCAGCTGATCAGGAAATAAGCTGGAGTGCCCTTCCGTACTGCGCATGCAGTTTTCGATAGAGGGCACTATTCAATAGATCGGCAGCACTCATGCAACCCCAGACCATGAAACTCCCCCACCACCATGCTTGAGTGAAGGCAAGACACATTTGTCTTTGTACTCCTCACCTGGTTGCCGCCACACACACTTGACACCATCTGAACCAAATAAGTTTATTTTCTCATCAGACCACAGGAGATGGTTCCAGTAATCCATGTCCTTAGTCTGCTTGTCTTCAGCAAACTGTTTGTGGGCTTTCTTGTGCATCATTTTTAGAAGAGGCTTCCTTCAGGGATGACAGCCGTGCAGTCTGAGCACTGACAGGCTGATCCCCCCCCACCCCTTCCACCTCTGCAGAAATGCTGGCAGCACTCATACATCTATTTCCCAAAGACAACCTCTGGATATGACGCCAAGAACGTGCACTCAACTTCCTTGGTTGACCATGGCCAGGCCTTTTTTGAGTTAAAGTGGAAAATAGTTAATTGTAGATTGCAGACCACTATACCTCAAGATACCCGACAGTTTACAGGCATATCAATTTCTCATACTCAGACTGAACTAAAACCTTGTGGTTGAGCCGTGGTTTTGCCACCTCTCAACTGTTAACACCTTTAGCAGCAGAGGCAGCGACTGGGTATGTACACCTGCCCTGGCTGCGATTTTGCCTCAGCAGTGGAAGGAATTATATCCTCTGTACACCCGACAATCGTGACCCATTTAAGTGAATAGAGTTGCTTGATCGGGTTCAAGGGGTTAAAAGAGGCGGTGATCCTAACTGCCTGTCACATTTTCTCTTAAGAGCAATCTAAACATGGATAGCACTTCAAAGAACATCATACACGTTAAGTCCTTATGATACAATATAAATATTCATCAGCTCACCTCAGATCTTCAATTAGGTTCAAGTGTTTTTTTTTTTTTTTTTAATTGAGGAAAGATCAAATCACAGAGTAATGCAAAGTTTTGGAAGCTATGCAGGACCCCATTGTCAGGCATGTGAAGGGGTCATGCACAGCTCCAACAAGTTGCATTACCTGGTTTGTGATGTGATCTTTTAATTAAAAAAAAAAAAAAAAAAAAAAAAAAAACACACACACACTTGAACTCAATTGAAGATCTGTGGTGTGCTGGCAAGTATTTACATTGTGTCATGCATGCTCCAGTATCCAGCTGGTGGTTTCTACAGCACCCAGTACTTTTGAGAATTTATTCCAGGAATGTGTGCGATGGGAACATGGACTGTAATCTGCAAGTCCTTATGCTGACACGACTGATGTGGCGGTGATCAAAGACACTAACTGGGGTGCTGGCGATTAAGGACAATATGACTGGTATGGTGGAAATTAGGGACACTGACTGGTGACAGTATGTATTTAAAATCATCCATTTTTTGTTTTTACATGCTGTCAGTAGTGTAGTGTCGTCGTAGTGGTTCTTTACCACTGATGGAAGGCGATTTGGATTTTTTGACACTATTGCATATTACAGTGATGATTACTGTAAAAGCAATTGTATTACCTGTCTTGAATAGCTTTCATTCATGGCTCATTGTTTACTATTGGTATTGCTGTGATTGACTACAGCTATCGCATGGCACAGGGCCTCTGATTGGTGACAGTGATCATGTGGTACAGGGCCAGTCATAAAGATCACAAAAGTAAGTAATGCTGACATGAATGAAAGCCATTCATGCCAGTGGTTTACTTGTGATCATGTGATTGGTCACAGCGATCACATGGTACCTGGGCCAATCACAGTACCGAGCAGTGTAGTCTTCTGTGTCCAGCGGACAGATTTTATTTTTTATTTATTTATTTTTAATTAGGAAAAAAAGGCACTGTGCCAATTAAAGCAGTGTTAGCTGAACAAAAATGAACCTCTTATGCAGAACACATTAGGCTCAATATAAAAAGTTAACATATTTAACCACTTCAGCCCGAAGGATTTACCACAATGAACAGGCCATTTTTTGTGATACAGCACTGCATCCATTTAACTGACAATTGCACGGCCGTGCAACGCTGCACTTAAACAAAACGATGCCCTTTCCCCCACAAATAAAGCTGTCTTTTGGTGATATTTGATCACCTCTGTGGTATATATTTTTTGCGCTATAAAACAAAAAAAATCAACAATTTTGAAAAAAAAAAAAAAAAAAAAAAAAAAACATTTTTACTTTCTGCTATAATACATATCTAAAAAAAAACAAAAACAAAAAAACCACACACCTAAAATGTATTCAATCAGTTTAGGCCAATATGCATTCAACATATTTTTGGTAAAAAAAAATATTCCCAATAAGCATACATTGATTAGTTTGCGCAAAAGTTATACTGTCTACAAAATAGGGGATAGATTTAGGGACCTTTACATTTTTATTGTTTTTTTTACTGGTAATGGCAGCGATTTGCGATTTTTAGCAGGACACTGACATTGCAGCAGACAAATCTGACCCCAAATGACACTGTGGGGACCAGTGACACCAATACAGTGATCAGTGCTTAGAAGAAAAAAAAAATGCACTGATCACTGTATAAATGACACTGACAGGGAAGGGGTTAACACTAGGGGGCAAAGGGTTAACCGTGTTCCCTCAGTGTGTGTTCTGTGTGGGGGATGGGCTCACTGGGACAACGCAGATCGCTGTTCCCGATTACTAGGAACAGCCGATCTCAGTGGTGTCCCCTGTGAGAACGGGGATCCACCTCATTCACATATGCAGATCCCCGTTCTGCCTCTCTGTGGAGCAATCGCGGGTGGCCAGCAGACAGAGTCTGCACAGTATCTCATGCACGAAGCTCAACGCAATTTAAAAATGAGTCACATGGGTGAAAATAGTGTGCCTTTAGGCTTTGTTAACTCTTGTGCGGGGTGTTTGAGCTCTAAAGTGTGATCCACTGTGGATGGCTTTTCAGAGGCAATTTTCTGCTTCATGAATGTCCATTTTAACTAGTAAAAGCTCCCAGCACCATGATAGAACCACAAAAATTACACTGTTGTGGTGAGGCCCTATGTACTTAAATGTGTCATGTTTGGTACAACTTTTCACATTTGGCAGACAGACCCGCCTCCATTCTCACGGTGCCGCAATAGCAACACTGAGTACCGAGTCATTGGCCATGTTGAACTTACAGTTCAGCAGACAGTAAAAGCACAGCTAAACAACTTAATTTTACTCCCCCTCATCCTTGTATAAACAAGGCCTTGGGCTGGTGTTAAAGCAGTATTAAACCCAAAAGCAATCATAATGCGGCTTACCTATTAGATGTGATTGTTGTATTATTTTCTTTTTTAGGCTCTGTTTTATTTTCATCTGGTAATCCTGAAAGTCAGTTTTTCACAAGCTCAAGCTCCCCAGCAAAATGTAATTGTTTACATGAATGAGATAAACCACTTAACACTGGAAGGGGTGATTAAAAAGATCAGCTTTTATTCATGTAAAACCTTTATCCCAAAAAGGAAGAAGAAAAAAAGCTTTGCTGTAATAGATGAAATTGTGAGCGGGAGTTTGGCTTCAATTTGTTAGTGCATCTAAATCTAATACATTTAACACTAACCCCAGCCGGACAATGCTGCCGTCTGCTGTGCCTCCTGTTCTTGTGCAGCCAGAGTGGTCTCTCACCAATACAGGTGGTGTGTTACTGGCCAGATAACCAGGTCAAAAAAAAAAAAAAAAAAAAGTCATGCAGCCACCAAATCTAATGATTGGTAAGCGACAATATATGTAACATTTCCTTTAACTTAAAACAGCACTGAGCATGGGCTCCGTATTGTATATGGCTTGTAAATACAGGTAAGCAGATTCCCTACTAAGTGCCCGGTGCTGAGTTTACAGTAGACTGACTCAATACACAGATTTAACGACTTCCCAAATGCATTTTTAGCATACTCAAACTTTTGGACAACAGAAGCAACTGCTTTCCTTCCAACACATGTGATTATATAGTATCTGCTTACTACCCAAACACTAAAAATTTCTAATGAAAAATCTTTTATCGGCAAACAACTTGTACTACCCAAGGCCCAGCACAACTGCCATCTGGTTCCCTGCAGTCTAGTAGTGAGGGCATACAAGGTCATGGGTTGCTGTCTAGTGGATTATCAGTGTGTCCTCACGAATACTATGTAAATCCTACGATCATGTCTGGTATAAGCAGGCTTCTAGGACAGAAGCACCCAGTCATTTCAGGTCAGTAAAAAGGCGTTTAAAGTGGTTTTAAACCCACATTTTGGGGGGGGGGGGCCTGCAAGACAAAGGCATAATGAGCTAGTATGCATAACATACTAGCTCATTGTGTAATACTCACCTGAGATCGAAGCCCTCACTGAGACACCCGTACACAGCACCGGCCAGCGACATTACTCCCTAGAGTTACTGCCAGGTATCACAGCTCCAGCACTGATTGGCCAGAGCCACGATGACATCATTCTCGTGCACGCAAGGTGCCCGTAACGGCACACTCACTGAAGCAAACGGCACGTACGTGCCATTGCTTCAGTGCACATGTGCCGATGACATTGGCACATGCAAATATACAGGGGATATCTCCTAAACTGTGCAGGTTTAGGAGATATCCGGGGTAGCTACAGGTAAGACTCATTATATGGTTACCTGTAGCAAAAAGTGAATTGTAAGGGTTTACAACCACTTTAAAGAACAAACATGGCTGAAGGTCTTCCAAAAGGGTCAGCTTCACACTAGAATTTATTTTTTTTGTGATCTGTCAAAGCCTTGCAATGGAGTTACTCACAAAATGAAAAGAAACCGAATAATGCTTTAAAATTCAGAGCTAATGACAGAATCAGTTAATTCATTTAAATTTCTGCTTTTTTACTGAAAGAACAGCATATAGAATAGTAGATACAATTTACTTTGTCTTTCTAGTTCAGACCTGCTCAAGAGAGGCGCCGCTAAATGTAGCAATATGGTTACATTTGATGAAGGTACAATATTTATCAACATATTGCTACACTTCGACGCCTCTCCTCTCTTTTGTACTCTGTAGCTCCTGATGGATTTTGCTTCTAATCCCCTTGTAGAGGTTTCCATTTGTGGATGGACATTTTATGGTTACACAACCCATCACAATGCTGTAACCTTTTTATATGGACTATAAACTGAATGACCTATGAATAAATGATTGCAGAACGAATCATTTGAGTTTCCATTATTTCTTATGGGGAGATTTGCTTTGATATACAAGTGCTTTGGATTACAAGCATGTTTCTGGAACAAATTATGCTCGCAATCCAAGGTTTTACTGTACACACACACAGTACTGTGCAAAAGCTTTAGACAGGTGTAAAAAAAAATGCTGTAAACAAAAAAGCTGTCGGAAATAAGTGTTAGTAATTTATGTCAAAATTAACAGATTTATTTATTTATTTTTTACTAAAAGTAAATGAACTGAAGAGAAATCAGAACCAATATTTGGTGTGCCTTTAACGCAGTATCAATTCTTCTAGGTACACCTGCACAGTTTTTGAAGGAACTTGACAGGTAGGTTTTACCAAACATCTTGGAGAAGTAACCACCGTTCTGTGGATGTTGGCTGCCTCAAATCCTTCTGTCTCTTCATGTGATCTCAGACAGAATTGAGATCGGGGCTCTGTGGGGGGCCAAACCACTTCTAGGGCTCCTTGTTCTTCACACAGAAGATACAGTATACTACCAAAAGTATTGGGGCATCTGCCTTTACATGAACTTTGACATCCCAGTCTTCGCCCGTAGGATTCAATATTTGGTTGGCCCACCCTTTGCAGCTATAACAGCTTCAACTCTTCTGGGAAGGCTGTCCACAAGATTTAGGAGTGGGTCTTTGGGAATGTGTGACCATTTATCCAGAAGCGCATTTGTGAGGTCAGGCACTGATGTGGATGAGAAGGTCCCTCTCGCAGTCTCTGCTCCAATTCATCCCAAAGTTAAATCAGATAAAGGTCAGGACTCTGCGCAGGCCAGTCAATCTCCTCCACCTCAAACTTGCTCATCCATGTCTATATAGACCATGATCTTTGGAAGAATGGGGCCATCCCCAAACTGTTACCACAAGGTTGGGAGCATGAAATTGTTCAAAATGTCTTTGTATGCTTACACCTTAAGAGATCCCTTCACTGTAGCTAAGGGGCCAAGCCCAACCCCTGAAAAGAAACCTCACATCATAATACCCCCCCCCCCACCAAATGATTTGGACCAGTGCACAAAGCAAGGTCCCATAGACACCCCTAAACCTTGTGGACAGCCTTCCCAGAAGAGTCGAAGTTCTTCTAGTTTAAAGGGTGGACCAACTCAATGAACCCTACGGACCAAGACTGGGATGCCATCATGCAAGGAACCTCCACCATGCTTCACGGTTGTCAGCAGACACTCACTTTAACACTCTCGGTTCCTATGTTTTGTGCACAGTTGAGTTGCTTGGCCTCGTTTTCACGTCAGAAGTGTGGCCTTTTGACTGCAATTCTTCCATGAAGACCACTTCTGGACAGATGTCTCCAGACAGTATATGGCTGTACTTGGGTCCCACTTCTTTCTGCCAGTTTAGTGCTGATGGCACTGCTGGACATCGTCTGATGGCAAAAGGTAAGCATGATGCGTCTTTCCTCTTCTGCATTAAGTGTCCTTGGCCGACCACTGGGTCTACTGTCCTCACTGCCATGGTCTGCTTAAAGCTTGTGGGAGTAGTTTTAATTTTCCCCTGACCCTCTGTCTGAACAGTGCTGATTGGCTCTGATGATCACATACACTCTCCCAAGCATATTAAATAAAAAAACTCCAGCGATGAACAGCAAAACTGAGCATGTGCTGCCTGTCCACTAATGCTCTGTTTAGATCAGAAAATGGTCTGGTCTGGAGTCAGGGGAAGAGTATCACACAGCCTTTTTACACAATGTAGATGATTAACCCTAGGTTCCACAGCACGTATAACGAGCATACTTTACTGCATATATGGACTGATTTTACTGTTGTGGGCTTAGTAACAAATTAACCAACTTCAGCCCGGAAGGATTTACCTCCTTAATGACCAGGTCATTTTTTGCGATACGGCACTGCGTCGCTTTAACTGACAATTGCTGTACCCAAACAAAATGTATGTTCTTTTTTCCCCACAAATAAAGATCTTTTGGTGGCATTTGATCACCTCTGCGATTTTTATTTTTTGCGCACAAAAAAACGGCAACTATCTTGGGGAGAGAAAAAAAAAAAAAAAAAAAAAAAAAGCTACTAACATTTCTTCATCAGTTTAGGCCAATATGTTTTCTATATATTTTTGGTAAAAAAAAAAAATTTAAAAAATATAAAAAGTCAAAATAAGCATATATTGATTGGTTTGCGCAAAAGTTATAGCGTCTACAAAATAGAAGATTTAGAGCATTTTTCTTAATTTCTTACTAGTAATGGCAGTGATTTTTAGTGAGACTGACATTGCAGCAGACACTTTTTTTGGGACCAGTGACATTTATACGGCCATCAGCGCTATAAAAATGCACCGATTACTGTATAAATTACACTGGCAGGGAAGGGGTTAAGGAAGGAATGGATGGCTGCATTTTTAATTTAAAATCCATAAACATGAATGGTACAACAGGAAAAAAAAAAAAAAAGCAGGTACCGGTAGACACGTTTCACACAGGGACGCTGTGCTTATTCATAGGGAAGGAGTTAACACTAGGGGGGGGCAATCAAGGGGTTAAGTGTTCCCTAGGGAGGTGTTTCTAAGTGTGGGGGAGTGGTCTGACTGGGAGCGATCGCAGGTGGCCGCGGACATCGCAGGTGGCCACATTCATTACACGAACCAATGCACCGGTCCTGCGATTCACGCAATAGAGCCGACCTACTGGCAAGTGGTCCATTTACGGCTTAAAACTGCATATGCAATTGATGATCATTAGCCCCTGCTTGGTATAATTGGTTAATCATACCCCTTACTCAAATCCTACAAATTTACCTGACTTTGTGGAAATGTACAAAGTGTGCAAGTGTAAGAACTGATGCTGGTTTGAAGCCAAAAGGCAGGCACACCAAATATTGATTAGATGTATAGTTCCCTTTGCATTTTGTAAATGGATAAAAAAAAATAAAAAAAATAATGAAAATATAGCTTTTTCAAAGCACTTTACAGCATTTCTTCACACCTGCCTAAACCTTTTGCAAATTACCGTGTATAGGACTCTATTAGACTTCTAAAGGTATGCTGTGATATCTGGCACCAAGCCATCAGTAGCAGATCCCTTAAATCTTGTAAGTTGTAAGGTATGGCCTCCTTGGATCAGACTTATCCCAACATATCCCAAAGATGCTCAATTGCATTGAGATCTGAAAAATATGGAGGCCAAGTCAACACTATAAAGGCACCTCTTCTACCATTACTCTGTGGTGCAGTTCTGATACCAATGAGCCCATTGTAGGCCCTTTTGGCTGTAGGCATGAGTGCCCTGACTGGTATTGCATCCCTGGACCACTTTTGGTAGGTCCTGACCACTGCAGACCTGGGAACATCCCCCAAAAGGAGCTGCAGTTTTGTAGTTGCTCTGACCCAGTTGTCTAGCCATTACAATTTGGCTTTTGTAAAAGCTGCTCAAAATTCTTTTGCTTGCCCATTTTTTCTGCTTTCAACACAACTTCAGGGACAGCATATGCTGCCTAATATATTCCATCCACTTTCAGATCTAACTGTCACCAGAGTCAATGTTATTCACTTTCCCTGTCTGTGGTCTTCATTTTATGAATGATCGGTGTATACAGACACTTTTGGACACACAAGGATTCTATAAATAGAAAAGATACAGGTACATGTATAATAAAATAACAAAAGTTAACCAAAGTATCCCACAGACCTGCACTGAGAAGGGGAAGTATAACAGATTTACTGAATGACTTGTGTGTGTGACGCTTGTGTATGTACAATCAAAAGTGCGGCAGTATGTATGAAACAGCAAGTTATATAGGGCAAATTTACATGCCAACAGTGTTCATCGGATTTCTTTTAATGACATATATAGGACAGAACACTGATAAATAAAAGCTCATCTTTGATGCAGCAGTATTACTTCTTCCTTTCATCGATTGATTCACTTCTGGGTTTCCTAGCAACCACTGCTAGGCAAGAGTAAAGTTAAGCCAATATACGGAAGGGTAGAGCTCAGTCTTGTGACTGGGCCACTTAGCCAAAGCTGCCCCAAATCCAATATCCTTTGATACAAAGAAAACTTTTGAAGTCTGAGGCCTAAGCCAGATTAATCTGCTGCCCTTTAACCCGTCACTGGAAACACCAAGGCAGTGATAAAGTAGTGTTTAAATTAATATGGGCAAAACAAAATGGGGAAAAAAAAAAAAAAAAAAAAAAAGACTCCAGAGGGTGAAATACCACGAATTGATAATTGTGTTACCGTCATCTCCATGTGGCCAAATGAACTAGATAAAAGGGAATGTTTAATTGTTTTGTTACATATTGTCTTTATTATGGCCAGGACTTAAAGTGATATACTCTGCTTGCAGCTGAGGTTCTCATCACTTTTACACATTTACAGTTTCTCCTTGCCAATTGTGTATAAAAAAACAATAAGGCTGCTGTATACAGAGCTCAATAAATCAAGCTGATCTGTTTTACACACAATTACACTATACACCAGACCCCATCATAGCAGCTGACATTTACAATCTTTTAAATAATTGATGACTGTCAGAAACGTGCCGATATTGGTCAGTCCTTCCCCCAGCCCCCCTGCGTGGCACTCGTTACAGCATCTGCCAATCTGCTTCTCCAGATACCATTTAAAAAAGGTCTGGACTGGCCATAAGGCACACCGGGCAGGGTGAAAGTGGGGCCGACTCGCATTGCTCCCAGCCTGTGCTGTGTGCGCGCCTGCACCAGACACTAGATTGAAAGGGGGTCACAGGCAGCCAGCAGATCGATCACAGGCAGCCCTGTATTGCCAGTCCTTTCCCCGCTGGTATCTCAGGGCTGGATGGGGGCGGGGGCAGGGGCAGAAGCTGCTGGAGTTAACTTCACATTAAACATTAGGGGACTGGTTGCTAGGATGTGAGCAGTGTGTACATTTAATGTTTAAAATTTTAATAAGCCTGTTCAGTTTATACCAGATTTGTGTAGAAACTGTAGATTTTTCAAAACATATGTACAGAATAAATTGGTATCCACCCGGAAAATAAAAAAAGTTATCAGTCTATCTCTATCCCTAATACCCAGCTAACATCCTGCTTTAGCAATACTGAAAGCCAAATAGCTGGATGATCGAATGTGAACCTTACAGTTATGTAAAAAAAAAAACCCCACACATTTTACCTCTGAATAGAAAGCACAAGGGGCCTAATACCACCATCTGTAGCGTTGGCCAAAAGTGCCTATTCTGTTTGCCCCTCCGATTCTTGTTTACTTTGTTACTGATGAGCCTGAAGCAGAAACTCTATGAAGTTATAACCATAATAATGGAATTAAAAGGTCCAACACTTTGTTTTGTAATATAATCATAATGAAGTTGGGACATCCCCCCCATACAAACACTGCTCATGGCACAGGTCATTAATATCATATAGATATGCAACTTCATTAAGCCCAAACCTCTGAAAAAAGAAGATGTAAAATCAGACAAAAAAAAAAAACAAAAAAAAAAAACACCAAAGTAATTTCCATCACTGGTAAACCTGTCATTAAACTTCGCAGAGAATAAAAAACATTTTCAGTGCCTGCTTAAATTAGGTTTCAGTTGAAGCAAAACGCTTTAATTAGATGTTCTCTATCTAATCATCCCAATGTGGTTTTCCACTATTAAATCCTAACTTTTTTTTTACCTTACAAGGCACTGAAAATATTTCATGAATACACACGAGGCTTGTCGAGAGCCTCTACATGTAAAATACAAGCTCATAAAGAGGATATTAACAACATTAACATGTGTCCAAGTTTACATACCTGTGCACAACAAGACGTGCCCTGTGCATTGATATCCGTAATGCAAGATATCAGCCATGTGAGGCTGAGGAAAGGCTCAGCACAGGCTGACTGCAAAGTATTTTCATGGGACTATTGGAGAAGAAGTCAGCCATGTTTGGGAAATTGTATCATCTTACAAAAAATATTTTCAGCTTAAAAAACAAAAAGTTGGTGCATGTTATTAATAAAGCTCTTTAGGTCACCTTGTATTTTAGTTTAATTTGGCCTACTGGTACACTAGCATGGCTCAAGCATTTGCTCCATCTGACTGATTAGGACTACACAACATACATGCGGTTACGAAGAACACCAACACAACACCACGAAAAGCACACCGAGAAACTCACCTCATTGGAGGAGAAGGTGAAGGTGTGCGAGCGCCCCGATAGGGAGGGCTCTGCCACCAACCCTGACAGGTCAGAGCAGGGGCTGTAACTGTATGAATCATCTATGACAATTCTACTCTGAAAACAAGTAGAAATAAGAATGTATTATCCATGTCCCTGGCAAGCTTCATAACAACACGTTCGTGTATCTCTGCCTTATATATGAAAACCCACACACCAGCAACAGCTGTACAGAGATGGCTGTCTTTTTATATTCATTGCAGTAAGCTAGATTTGATAAACTTCTCCAGTAAATAAAAAGCAAAAAAGTCTTCAGTTTACTTCAAAAGATGTGCAATCACTCAATTTAAATAAATCCCTAAAAATTGTTTCCCACCAACGCATTAAAAAAAAAAAAAATTCCTTTTGCAGAGGCGCCACGGTGCCCATTAATTCTTGCTTAATCACTTTCTGACCAGCCGCTGCAGTTTTACTGCGGCAGAACGGCACGGATAGGCGAAACAACGTTATGTTACGTCGCTTTGCCTTTTGGCCACTGCCTTTTATGGCAGACACCGATGCAAGTGCGGCGGGCACGATAACCGCCGGGCTCCCACAATCACTCGTGAGCGAGAACCGGGATCTGTGCATGTAAAACCATACAAATCCCAGGTTCTTTCAAGGGAGGAGACATATCGTGTGTTCATACTATGTATGAACACCAATCTCTCTCGTCTCCTAGACAGTCCCATCCCCCCCCCCAGTTAGAACACACCTAGGGAACAATTAACCCCTTGACCACCCCCTAGTGTTAACCTCTTCCCTGCCAGTGAAATTTACACAGTAATCAGTGCATTTTTATAGCACTGATCGCTGCATAATTGTCAATGGTTTCAAAAATGTGTCAAAAGTGTCGATGGGTCTGCCATAATGTTGCAGTCCTGATAAAAATCGCAGATCGCCATTACTAGTAAAAAGATAAAAATAAAAAAACATAAATCTATCCCCTATTTTGTAGACGCTATAACTTTTGCACAAACCAATCAATATACGCTTATTGCGTTTTTTTTTTACAAAAATATGTAGAATACATATCGGCCTAAACTGAGGAAAAAATATTTAGGATATTTATTATAGCAAAAAAGTTTTACATTTTCTTTTCTTTATAGCTCAAAAAATAAAAACCGCAGGGGAGATCAAATACCACCAAAAGAAAGCTCTATTTTGTTTGTGTACAGCATCACATGACCGCGCAATTGTCAGTTAAAGCGAAGCAGTGCCGAATCGCAAAAAATGGCCTGGTCATTGAGCAGCCAAATCTTCAGGCTTAGGTGGTTAATTCTTAATGGCTCCCCGAGCGCACCTTGCTAACGGACACACCAAAACCCATGATAGCAAAGTGACGTATTTTGGTGCAGCACAATTTTTAAGCGAGGATCAGACACTTTAGCGCTTAGGGTGGCCCATTAAAATAAATAGGCTTCCCTAAGCGCAACATGCAAATACATGCACATGCTCTGTCACACCTGCATAGGTGTGAATGCAGCCTAAGCCACATGCCTGCTAAAATTGGCACTTAGAGCATATCTATGGTCAAAACTTTAAATCACATTTCCATATTTTATTTCAATTATTTCCTGTCCACTCCTAATAATCTGAGCAATCTTGAAGATTGTAAACCTACTTTAAGATCCCTGCACATTTACTTCCATAAGTTCTGTGACATGTATTGACTGTGCATTGTGGACAGACACTGTTGTATTTCAGAATTTATGGCACCTGCCTTCTGAACTAGTCACTACATAAAGCACTGCTTATAGGCAGCAAGGTGCCATGAGATATGTAGTCCTTAGAAATCAAAAGCATACAGGGAGCTCAGGAGGTTGTGGAAAGATGGCCAGCTCATTTCATGGCGAGTCCCGATGTCTATCGATGGACGCAGCAGCAGGACACTGAAGAGTGCACAGGTGCCCAAAGGGAGAGTGCATTTGAGAAGAGGAGGAGCCAGGAGTGCTACTGGGGGACCCCAGAAGGGGAGCATCGGGGCCACTCTGAGGCAAGTGTGACATTGTTTTTTTTGCTTTAAACTGAACCTTTAGTTATCCTTTAAGAGAAATCCTATGGTCACAGAATTTTAGCTTTCTAATAGCAATACAAACAATACGTTTTATTGACAACCATAAACTTACTTATAACATCTTATTTCATGGCGAGTCCTGCCTAAGTAAGCTTATAATGGTTGTCAATAAAACAAACTGTTTGTATTGCTATTACAAAGTTAAATTTATGTTGTGACCGTAGGATTTCTCTTAAAGGATAACTAAAGGTTCCGTTTATAAAATAAAAATAAAAAAATAAATAAAAAAAAACACGTCATACTTACCTCCTCTGTGCAGTTGGTTTTGCAGAGTGGCCCCGATCCTCCTCTTCTGGGGTCCCCCAGCGGCTCCCCCTCTGCACAAGGCACTCATGCGGGCCCAGTTCCGTGTCCTGCTGCTACATCCATTGACACAGACAGCGAGACTCTGCTCCGCCCCCCACATCATTCGATTTGATTGATTGCAGCAGGAGCCAGTGGCTGCGCCAATATCAATCTATCCAATCAGGACCTGATAAACCGGCTGGAGCGGGTGTGCTTGTCCCCGGCACAGGAACAATCAGGTACAGGTAAGTAAAAGGGGGGCTCTGGTGGACTACAAGGTTTTTCACCTCAATGCATAGAATGCATTGAGGTGGAAAACCACAAGGGTTTACAACCCCTTTGAGTGAGTATGCAAGGAGGAGGGGGGGCTAGGGGATGGCTGACACCAGTTTGGTGATCTGTAAGCGTGGCGGGTTTGGAGCAGTGGGATATCACAACAGTACATGCATCTCTTTAGAAGTCTGCTCAATAAAGCAGCTCCTAAGCATTATATGGCTGTGTGTTTAGGTATTTCCGCTTACTGCAGACATATCAAAACCAGATACGTGGAATTTCCACATCCACATGTAATTTCAGGCAGACAGGCCATGGAGAACTATAGCTATGACTGAACAGAGGCCCTTGGCATGAAAAATGTATCCTGTTCACATTTCATGACCTTATTTTTACATGAGCAGAGTTTACCTCCAACGTCATCTTTCATTTACACCATATATAAAGACAGTTTTTTGTTTTTTTTGATGCCTAGATAGAACTGTGACTGGGCTATAGACAGTCAACTATTGCATTGTAAACAAGCAGTAAAGACCCTTTGAAACAAGCTGTTTCTGCAGACACCATTAAATAATTCATTCTTAAAGGTTTAATCCATGCTTTGAACCACATTTCATAATACTTTTTTAGGGCGTAACATGAAGCATGGTCACATATACAAGCCCCCTAAAACCAAAACTGCTCCCACCATCTCAATCACAGGGTGCTTCTTGGTCCTGGTTATTTGAATTCAGAATGGTAGCGCATTGGCTCCACCCTTACAGCCGTGTCCCCATTTCATAGGGATCTGCAAACAGACATAGTACAAGTCCTGTCTGCCACCACAGCAGATCACACCTGCAGCAGGACAGTGATGTCCTTGTAGTCCATTAACCACTTTCAGACCGGACCATTTTGCTGGTAAATGACCAGAGGTCTTTTTACACTTTGGCACTGCGCTGCTTTAACTGGTAATTGCGCGGTCATGCAATGTTGTACCCAAACAAAATTTGCGTCCTTTTCTTCCCACAAATAGAGCTTTCTTTTGATGGTATTTGATTGCCTCTGCGATTTTTATTTTTTGCGATATAAACGTAAAAAGACCGCAAATTATGAAAAAAAATGATATTTTCTACTTTTTGTTATTAGAAAAATCCAATAAACTCAATTTTAGTCATACATTTAGGCCAAAATGTATTCAGCCACATGTCTTTGGTAAAAAAAAAGTCAATAATTGTATATTTATTGGTTTGCGCAAAAGTTGTCACATCTACAAACTAAGGTACGTTTTCTGGAATTTACGCAGCTTTTAGTTTACGACTGCCTATCTCATTTCTTGAGGTGCTAAAATGGCAGGGCAGTACAAAACCCCCCCAAATGACCCCATTTTGGAAAGTAGACCCCCTAAGGAAATTGATAAGAGGCATGTTGAGCCCATTGAATATTTTATTTTTTTGCCTCAAGCGATTGAATAATGACAAAAAAAAAATTTTTTTTTTTTTTTTTTTTTTAACAAAGTTGTCACTAAATGATATATTGCTCATGCATGCCATGGGCATATGTGAAATGACACCCCAAAATAAATTCTGCTGCTTCTCCTGAGTACGGGGATACCACATATGTGGGACTTTTTGGGAGCCTAGCCGCGTACGGGGCCCCGAAAACCAAGCACCGCCTTCAGGCTTTCTAAGGGCGTAAATTTTTGAGTTCACTTCTCACTACCTATTACAGTTTTGAAGGCCATAAAATGCCAAGATGGCACAAAACCCCCACAAATGACCCCATTTTAGAAAGTAGACACCCCAAGCTATTTGCTGAGAGGCATGTTGAGTCCATGGAATATTTTATATTTTGCCACAAGTTGCGGGAATATTACAAACTTTTTTTTTTTTTTTCACAAAGTTGTCACTAAATGATATATTGCTCACGCATGCCATGGGCATATGTGAAATGACACCCCAAAATAAATTCTGCTGCTTCTCCTGAGTACGGGGATACCACATATGTGGGACTTTTTGGGAGCCTAGCCGCGTACGGGGCCCCGAAAACCAAGCACCGCCTTCAGGCTTTCTAAGGGCGTTACAGTTTTGAAGGCCATAAAATGCCAAGATGGCACAAACCCCCCCCAAATGACCCCATTTTGGAAAGTAGACACCCCTAAATTTAGGGGTACACTAGTGAGACTAGGTAATAAATGGCGGGTGCCCTGAAACTATAAAAAAATAACTAACCAACCAGCGTCACCTGTAACAGTTATATGGTGATCACTGGTGAAAGGGTTAACTAGGGGGCAATTAGGGGGCTTTATGCGGTAGTATATGGGGGTCCCTGGCGCTATAAAAAGCTGCAGCGAACCTAAATACCTACCTGCCTAACTAGCGTCACCTGTGACACTAATACAGCGATCAGAAAAACGATCGCTTATTAGGCTGGGTTCACACTGGAGCGATGCGGGTACGCCACGAATCCGCGGCGGGTTCCCGGATCACATGCCTCCCGGCGGCAGTTCACACTGCCCTATGCGAACTGCTGGGAGTGTCATTGAAATGTTAATGACACCCCCAGATAAGTTCGCATATCGCAGTGCGATCTGCAAACTCGGATCGCATGGTGTGAACACCCATGCGATCCGATTCTGCTGCGGGCCAAAAAAAGGGTCCCGTGCGAATTTGCGGCGGGTGCGGCGAATGGCTGAACTCAAATCGCACAGAGATCGGATGTGATTTGCACTGCAGTGCGGTGCGAATCACATCCGTTCTCATAAACCGCTGCAATGTGAACCCAGCCTTAGTGACACTGGCGACGGGGGGTGATCACGGGGTTAAACCTTTATTGGGGGGGGTTAGGGGGGTACCTTAGAACTAAAGGAGGCTAACCCTAACTGCCCTAACAGTTATTAGTCACAAATGACACCCGCCGGGTGATCAGGGGGTTAAACCTTTATTAGGTAATAAATGGCGGGTGCCCTGAAACTATAAAAAAATAACTAACCAACCAGCGTCACCTGTAACAGTTATATGGTGATCACTGGTGAAAGGGTTAACTAGGGGGCAATCAGGGGGCTTTATGCGGTAGTATATGGGGGTCCCTGGCGCTATAAAAAGCTGCGGCGAACCTAAATACCTACCTGCCTAACTAGCGTCACCTGTGACACTAATACGGCGATCAGAAAAATGATCGCTTATTAGGCTGGGTTCACACTGGAGCGATGCGGGAACGCCACGAATCCGCGGCGGGTTCCCGCATCGCATGCCTCCCGGCGGCAGTTCACACTGCCCTATGCGAACTGCTGGGAGTGTCAGTGAAATGTTACTGACACCCCCAGATCAGTTCGCATATCGCAGTGCGATCTGCAAACTCGGATCGCATGGTGTGAACACCCATGCGATCCGATTCTGCTGCGGGCCAAAAAAAGGGTCCCGTGCGAATTTGCGGCGGGTGTGGCGGGTGCGGCGAATGGCTGAACTCGAATCGCACAGAGATCGGATGTGATTTGCACTGCAGTGCGGTGCGAATCACATTCGTTCTCATAAACCGCTGCAATGTGAACCCAGCCTTAGTGACACTGGCGACGGGGGGTGATCACGGGGTTAAACCTTTATTGGGGGGGTTAGGGGGGTACATTAGAACTAAAGGGGGCTAACTCTAACTGCCCTAACAGTTATTACAGTCACAAATGACACCAATGCAAAAAAAAAAAAAAAAAAAAGACATTGGTGTCACTGTGACTGGGGGGCAGGGGTAATTGGGGGGGTGATCGGGGGGTAAAGGGGGGGTGTGAGTGTGCCTGGCATGTTCTACTGTGTGTGTAGAGTGTTGGTGCAACTCACCGATCCGCTCTCCTCCGTGTCGGAACGAAAAATACCGACACGGAGGAGAGAATACATCACTTCCTCTCCTGTGTTTACATTACAGGAGAGGAAGTGATGTCACCGGGGATTTCTATTCGTCGGGAGCGATCGCGAGGGGGTGGCCATGAATGAATGGCCGCCCCCTCGTCCCGGATCGCTCCCGGACGAAAACCGACCGCCGCAGGCACCGGGCGGGGGCCCGATCGGGCCCCCGACCCGCGGGAGGCAAGGGACGTACATGTATGTCCTTATGCCTGCCCGTGCCATTCTACCGACGTACATCGGCGTGCGGCGGTCGGCAACTGGTTAAATACTTACCGCTGTACAAACCTGCAGCTAGGAGTAACCAACATAGGAGCCTGAGAAGTAAGGCCAAAGCTTGCTTGGTCATCTCTCTCATGTGGGTCACAGGAGTGCAGTTATTTTTTGACAACACAGATTCATCTCAGTCTCTCCATGTATCCCAACAATGTCAGGATCCACCCAGATGTCTGACTGTCAGTTGGCTCAGCCTCTCAGAGCACCACTAACAGCCTGAGCCAGCTGCTCCGGTCGCCTCTACAGCTCAGTGACCAATGAGCGCTGGAGGGGCAGAGCACAGAGCAGTGACCGTCAGTCATCGCTCTGCTCAGAGCTGACCAGGGAAATGAGAGACCAGTGGTTACAGCATTCATTTCTCAGGGTTAGAGTTGGTGGGGAACAGATGTAGCATTGGACTGATGCTGCAACCATGCCGGTGAGTATGCAGGGTTTTTTTTTTTCTTTAACTTTCTCCTTTAATTACTTCATTGTTAATGTATTATTTTCTTTAAAGATGGAATATACAGAGAAAATAATGGTAATTTTTTTTTTTTCAAACGTTACATAGTGTGTCCCCCCACCACCACAAGCCTTTTCTAATGTAATCACAGAGCAGGTGACCTGACAAGGGGCCGAAAATAGTAAAGATATCCAACTTTAATGACGTCACTTCAGCTCTTGTGAATTTTGAGGATGTACTGCTCTGCAGTGTTTGCGGCTACACAAGTCCATGAGGACGCGATATAAAGTTTATTACAATTTAAACTGACTGACTTAACCCAGTGACCTAGTGCAGTTCAGGCAGATAAATGGAGGTTGGAAAACAGGCAGTATGCACATGTTCACTCTTTAGCCAACACATAGTGTTCTGGGAATCCTTTGGTATCAGGTATTGGAGACATCTGGAATTGTCAGTTCAGTGGCACCTGTAACTCTTCAAAAGTGAAGATTAGTTTTGCCACCTTTCGGAAAGGTAAGAATTAAACATGATTTACAGGCTGGCGTAGAGCGATAGGATCACATTTTTAATACAGTTATATTGCTTTTCCAGTAAAAAAAAACTTAAAAATAATTAAATAAGCAAATCACAGTTCATGGAAAGTTAGCCGCTTAGAATTAGGTTTCTCTAGTAACTGTTTTTCAGTTAATGACTTGGTTTAGGGTGATAAATCTATGCTATGATAATCATATGAAGAAAATTATAGCTGTAAAAACCAGACTGCAATTTCACTTTGAAGTCAGCTCTACACAAGATTCCATACACATTCTGACAATCTGCTAGTGGATGTTCATTTGCCTACTTGAAGCAACCAGAGAATGGATTTATACTCTTTAATAAAACAAAACAGTAGACCGTGAAATTTCAGCTTTTCATGGACTACGTTATAAAGTATTTAGTATTTTGAACAATAACTGCATAAATGTAGGATATAGTTTGTTAAATCTCAGATTCTTGTACCGCTCTACCCAGAGCAAGATCTCTGCACAAGCAATTCCAGCTATTTTGGTCTGAAATATATTTGAAAAGTTACCTAAAAGTGGAAAACCTAAAAAAAAAAAAAAAAAAAAAAGCGTGTTTTTTTTCTCTCGTTTGTTTTTTGAGAGGAGTGGCCAAGGTTCAAAGCCTAGTCTATGTGATTTTCCATGGCATCCAGGAATCCAATTGGTTTACCCTAGCCTACAAGGAAACGCTGAATTGCTCAACCAATAAAAAAAAAAGGAATATAAACTGGTCTTTAGCAGCCTGGGTTTGCACGATTACATAAACATAAAAGCCATTAATTTATGGGTCAAACAGCACATACAAACTCATTTGAAATGTTTTCATAAGATTTTCTGATTAATGATGTGTCTCAAAGCAATAAAGCATTGTAAAAAATAGGGAAGTTAAATCTAACTACACAGCACTGGTCATGTACCTTGCAAATAAAGAGCTTTGCCTTTAAAAGCAAACATAAGCTACATACAGCTATCTTTACCCCTTGTATTGTTCTATCCATATGTGTAGAAAATCCACCTGCATAATGTTAACAGCTATGGTGACAATGCGACTGATACAAAGGATCAAAACGTCCCCTGAACAATAAAGAGCAGACAGTAAACCTATAGGGAATATTAAATATATTATTTCAATGTTTACCTTGTTTCTGCTTCTCTCTTGGTCTGCAGATGGCTCAGAGCCACTATGAGGAAAGTTGAGGCTTCCGCTAGAAGCAGATTCTTTATGGCTCTCGCCAAACCAGGAGAAGGGCATGCATGTAGGAACCGGAGAATCTGAGTCAGACAGCGACTGGTTACCACCTTCATCCAGTAACTCTCGAGATCCACTGGAAACATTTATTGAAGACAGAATTAGGAAAACCCCGCTGTTACCATGCATCACACAAAACAGAAGACAATTGCTATTTAAAACGCCTTGTTTTTTTTGGCTGGATTCACAGCATATGCATCGCATTTAGCGGGCACTAATGTGCACTAAATGCATTTGTGCCAAATCTTTCCCCCACAGCAGGAGCCAAATTACCAATCCCTTATGTATGTTATGACACATTGCAGCACACTGCGTTGGATTTAAATTCCCTATTTTCAAACAGGGCACATCAACGTGCTGGATTATTGTGTACAGGGCTGATGGAAAACAAAAAAGTATTTTGACATTGCCCCATAGCCAAAAAAGGAAGCAATCTTACATATTTCCAAAGTGAATCTCTGACTTGCACTAGAACTAGTGTCCCCCATTGGAAGATTTCCCCTATATTCCTGCTCTGGGAACAAGCCAAAAATTAGCATTTATTTACTTTCAATTATCATGGTAAACAAGATAAATGGAGAATGAATCTCCCTATGGCAGTGCTTCTCAATGCCTGTCCTTAGGACCCACTTACAGGCCAGGTTTGCAAGATAACTGAAATACGTCTCAGGTGATAAAATTTGCTGCTCAGCGATTGCAGTATTGTAGTTCGCATCTCCCCAAGGTAATACATAAAATCTGGCCTGTTAGTGGGTCCCGAGGACAGGAGTTGAGAAACACTGCCCTATGGAGATGCAGAAAGCAGCAGAACCTGGCAGGCTCTCCAATCAATCCATAAAGTTTGCCTTTATAGTTTGAAATCTTTAAACATGTCTGCAGATCACAAATTAATTTTTCAACCTTCTCGCCTCCACTTCTTTACAGGTACAGAGAATAAACCCCTGCCTTACTATGTGTAAAAACCCATTCCATGTTTATTTTTGCATCTATATTGTAGGAATAAATTAACCTTCCTGTTTATTTGATCAGGGAGAGCTGAGGTCATTTTTACAGACTGTCATCTTGGGCATGATGAGCTTTAAGCATGTTTGGACTGGGATTCAAGCTCACATGTGAGCCACCCTGACAATGTCACCTGTATCTGTCAATCTGCGATCAAGGCATTCCACACCCAGCAGCTGCAAGTATATATGTAGCTACGGGGAACGTCCTGGCTGACAATTGGCCCGCACAGTTGACTTTCTGGCTGGCTCACACGTTGGTTCAGAACCTAGTTGGAACATGCCCAATCGCATCACTATTCTGAGTGAAAAGTTTGCTCATTATGTTCATCAATTTCTAACTGACAACCACTCCCCAACCACATATGCCTATAAAATTTAGAGGACCTTTTAGGACAAGACAGGGGTGCCTCCTGTCCCCCCTCATTTTTATTTTGACACTGGAACCACTCATGTGCCACGTCAGGAATGACCCAAATATTTTAGGCATACAGAAACCATTGGCGCACCATAAGATCGTGGCCTACGCCGATGATTTGATTTTTTTTTTTTTGTTTCCAATCCCCACATCTCTCTCCAACATTTTTGGAAGCCCTATGGGCATACGGTGACCTTTCAAACTACAAGGTCAACTGCGCCAAGTCCGCTATCTTGAATATCTCCGTCCCTGAGGCTGAAGCTCACTGGCTACGCTCATCTTTTATGTTTCATTGGGCAGATAAGTCAATACGTTATCTGGGCGTTGACATCACGCCGGACTTGGCGCATTTGTACCTACACAACTATGTCCCCTTATTACGTAAACTAAAAGTAGACTTTGAGAGTTGGCACTCTAACATTGACCTGGTTCGGTCGATAGAATGCCTTCAAAATGACAACACTCCTGAGGATTTTGTACATATTCCAAACACTGCCGATCCGAATTCCCCTGAAATTCCAACTGAAGGTGCTCATTAGAAATTTTATATGGGCACACAAACCACCCAGAACAAAAAATTACAAACATTATCCAGACCAAAGGAAAAGGGAGGCTTAGGTCTCCCTGACCTGCGTAGATACTATAGGGCGACACTACTGGCTAGGGTAGTGGACTGGCACTGCAACGAACAAAAACAGTGGGTGGGGATGGAGATGGAAGACATCCATCCCCCCTGCTAATCTCCCCATGGCTCATGACAGCTTTCCCAAAAGACATTAGGGACCACCCCCCGATTGGGGCTACACTGACAGCAGTAAGGAGACTGTTCCGCGAAACATTTATCTCGCCTTTGCCCTCCCCCATGACTCCCCTAATTGGAAATCTAGACTTCTGCCCAGGCATTACTAACAAAAGACTGAGACAGTTGACAGTAGTAGGGAGACACCGCTTAGGGGAGGTGTGACCATCTGGAGAGCTCCCGACTTCACACTTCCTGCAAGCAATACAAAAGCGTCCTTACACACCACGAGACTTGACTTCCTTTGAGTCCATTTGTCACAAAAGCGAACCTGTACAGCACACCCTCTCCCTCTTGTACAACCTCCTGACTAATAAAGACGAGGAGTCGATCCCAACGTTCATTCAATTGGAAAAATATTTAGGAACCCACTTCACCCCACAGCAGACAGAAAAAACTGGTACTAGCACACAAGGCCTCCATTGCAAATCAATATGGGAATCAGGGTACAAAATAGTCTCCCGCTGGTACAGGGTTCTGTACCTACTCAAGATGAGTAAAACAATCCCGGATAAATGCTGGAGGTGGAGTAGGAACCATGGGCCATATCTTCTGGGCGTGCCCAGCATTGGGGGTGTTATGGGAGGGGTGACGGCGACGATAAAGAGCATAACCTCTGTGGAACATGAGATGCGGCCTGTGTGTCCGTGGGCTGGGTCCGGAACATCACTGGAATATTCCTGCCGAGTTGCATGGATGGGTCTGGCTGTGACCGGGAGGTCGGCTGGCTCCTGCCCGCTGTATGTATAGCCGCAGATCAAGGCCATTTAGCTGCTGGGGTGCTTCGGTGGAGCTCTGGATGGTGGAGCTCTGTCTCTAAGCGGTCATTCCATTCCGGCGCCAAGCCCCCCCCGAGGCTGCCCATTCTATACCCACTAAAACACCCCTATACTATCAGAGATACAGGGTTTTGAACAAAGTGCTGACACCAAGCCAGAAGGTCCCACTCCTCTTTAATCCAGAGGACATAGTGCCCATGGTTGCCAAAAAGAATATCAAATTTCAAATCGTCTGACCACAGAACAATTTGAAACTTTGCAAGAAACCATTTTTGAGAGCTTTGGCCCACACAAGACCGTGCCGTTTCTGGATCATGCTCAGATATGGCCCAATGTTCTTCCGCCTCTTCCTTGTAAGTACCAATTTTCCACCTTTTTGTTGCCCTGTACCAACTTTGAGACATGTCGGTGCCATCAATTTCAAAATTACCTTATGTTTTTCTTAATATGGGTACAGTTTCTCAGTTTAATATATACGCACACGCATGGGCGCACGCACACACACACACACACACTTAACCCCTGCTTGACCTCATCTCCAACTCCCTTAAGTTATTTCTTGCAGTTAGCGAAACCTGTTTTTTCAGATTTCTGAATCTTCCTTTCCAGGTGCCGTCTCCCATGGTGGCCTTCCCTGGACTCACTCACCCAGACCAATGAACAAAATTGGGTGGAGCTGGAATCCTATCCCCACAAAGCATTGTCCAAGTTCTTCATTAACCTCTCTCTATTCCTCTCATCATTTCAATCTAACTGTATTTGTCTTTGCACATTAATTTCTTCTTTTGCCGGTGTCATGCTTCCTTGATTACTTCTTTGCCAGATACCATACTTTCTCTCCTCTGAAACACTATCATTCTTGGTGACTTCAATGTCCCTATTAATGCTAACACCCCAGCTAAAATTCAAATTCTCTAACCTCAACTTTTGATCTTTTGACTCAACACCATGGCTACACATTCCAACGCCTCCAACAAATTTTTTACCACTCCCATCAGCTCATTCCCCACAGTTACAACCTTTTGTACCACTTGCCCACCCTATTAGATCGTAAGCTCTTCTGAGCAGGGCCCTCTTAATCCTCTTGTATTGTCTCCTTTTTATATTGTAAAGTGCTGCGTAAACTGTTGACACTATATAAATCCCGAATAATAAATAATATTCACTCTGGCAGCAATATCCATGACCTTGTATTATCACATTTCTGGACTCCTTGCAAACTCTACAACAGAATGTAAGCTCCCTTGAGCAGGGTCCCCCTCCAACCCACTTGTCTTGAGATGTATTAAAACTATACAGTCTCCCTTTATTTTCTAAAGCGTTGGAGAAATGAATAGTAGTAATATCATAGGGCTGGTATTATATGATTTTAGGTCAATAACAGCTAGCAGATCATCTTATTAATTCATCCCACACAAAACTAACATTTAACGTTGTAAGAAGCAAAGTTAAATAATGTCCTAACCTTATAAATATTTAAAATTTGCTGAAGTTATAAAAAAAAATGATAAAAAAAAAAAAAAAAAAAAAAACGCAAACAAAAGATTTACCGACTGTCCAAGGATCCTCTCTGGCTATCCCGGTCCAGTTTTTTGCCTTTGCCTCCAGACTTTCGCAGTCCCCTAAAGAAACAAAATTAGACTTATGAAACACTTTTATGTAACCTCCGATTTATCCTGGGGTCACATAATGCTATTCACGCTCTTCAATTGTAGGCAGCTGTAAATATGCCTCTCTCATCTGTTAATACATACTGAATTATATAAATATGAGGACATTCTTAAATGATTGGAAGACTCCATTCTTTATGATGGTTTTAAAAATATTCTTTGTAAAACTCTTAAAAAGGGGATGACCGCTTATGGAGAACTCGCATTATTCAAACCAAAAAAATAAATAAATAATGTTCTTTACAAAACTATAGGTTGCTCTTAAATTACTCCCTATATTCCCCATTTATAGATCACCAAAACAATGATTTACATAAACATGCTTTACAATTCACTTCATTCCTTGCACTCGTGGTACTTAAAGCAAATCGAACCCAAATAATAAAATCTCACATAAGTTCTAACATGTTAACGTAATTTCAAAGGTTGTGCTTCAGTCATGGTTCACACTAGCCCACACATCACACTGCATTCCTGGGCAATCCAGTGTAGTGCGATGTGCAGACACCTTTTTTGGAGCCGCATCGCACGGTCATTTTGTACCATGTGATCCGGTGTGAGAAAACCACACTGCACAAGTGATCCTTTTGGGGGTGTCATTAAATTTGTATCGACACCTACAGCAGATCACAAACACAGTGTGATTGCAATGCAGTGTGGGAAAGGAGCAAGGATTGCTGCGTTTTCCCGCACCGTGCGTGTGTGAACCTAGGCATAATCCAATCTGCAGCTTTCAATAAACGCATACCTGATAATCCTGCCATGCAATTCTCTTTCAGGCATGTCTTGTTTATGGGGTGACAGCTGTCCCCTAAATGTGATCTTGTGTTGTCACCATAACATGCGCCACTGCTTAAGACTACAAGCAGGTGCGCCAACACACACCCCCCCTACAGGCACAGTCCACTTTTACTATCTGGAAGTTTTCCCACAGCAATGGTGTGCCTATGCTGGAGCTCATGTATATAGAAAGGAAGTGGTCGAAAAAGCTGCAGGAGATGAGCAGCACAGAGACGTAAAAAAAATAAATAAAAAAAAAAACAACAACAAAAACCTATACTTTAGAAAAAAAAAAAAATTGTTTACGATACAGTGCTTTAGCAAACTACATTTTTCAGTTCTGGTTTAGATCTACTTAGTGTAGTTTTTCCATTACAAAAGCAGACAGATTTCAGTGATAATTTGGGAAGAAACAAATTAACCTACTAATTAGGTTTTTGACTTTGAGGAACACCACGTACATCTGGTGGAGGTAAAAATGAGAGGTTATAGAGCAGGGATATGCAATTAGCAGACCTCCAGCTGTTGCAGAACTACAAGTCCCATGAGGCATAGCAAGACTGACAGCCACAAGCATGACACCCAGAGGCAGAGGCGTGATGGGACTTATAGTTTTGCAACATCTGGAGGTCCGCTAATTGCATATCCCTGTTATAGAGTAATCTACTCGAAGGACAGCTGTGAAGCAAAGCACAAGTGTTAACCAATGAGCTATCCTGATCATTAAATAGGCTTTTTGTTTTGGACAGAGTGGAGAGGGATTAGAAAACCTGTCTTGGCTTTTATTGCTGTCTATGCCCCTATTAGGGAGATTCACCCTCTCCATTTGTTCTCTTTTTGGTTATGAACTAAATCGAACGTGAAAGAAAAATCCCAAGTTTTTGGCTGTCCCCAGAACAGTTAGAGGGGAAATCCATTATGGATGCCGTTTGGCCTTCCCATGTCATCAGTGTGCTGTGGATCTGGAGGCGATCCCGTTTGCTTTTTATGGCATGCTTACTTGTAGCATACGTTTGATTATACTGTTTTTAAATCACTCAATAAAAACTGCATAGTGGTAAGGCACTAGGGTCGGTGCACCCTCTTTGTTGTTGGTTTTGCAGGCATTCATAAGGATACTCAGTCCTGAGGGGACAGCAAAGCATATTGGTGCTCAACCAATGTCAGCTTAAAGGAAAGCATAGTAAGCCTCAAAGCATACCACCCAAAAAGGCAGGTGAGCATTTTTTGGATTCACAAGAATAAGGGGCTGAGGAACGCTCTTACCCAAAATCAGGAAACCTCCTCTTGTGCTTCCCAGTGGCTTCATTTGCGTCAGTGGTTTTGTCTTCACTTCTCTTCTCCTCTATGTGATCAAACAAGGCTTACATCAACAAAACTGACAGCAAATTGAAATTATATTTCTGCACGAGAACAGATGGGTCATCCAAACACTACTCAGGTCTACATCTTCTGTATTCTGTACAATCGATCATTTGCAATCCAGACAAATTCACTACACAAAGTGAGAGAAAGTTTCTCCCCACCAAGCTACAAAAGAAAACAATCCTCCTTGGACCTTCCTACAACTACATGGTCAGAAAGAGGTGGTCAACTTCAGCTTTTCGTAAAAACGTTGCTGCAAAATTAAGACAGTAGTAGATAACGTCTTGTGTAGAAGATGCTGAAAGACATGGCAGTTTTGGATCTACCCAACCTGTGCCCTTGTGGAGATCTGTTGCTTATTCAGGTTAAGTCTATAACAAGGTGGGAACACGTTAATGTAGAACATACTAGCTCCAACAAGAATAAAGATATCCTAGAAATGTTGGTCCCAAAAGTCAATTTATGATGCTCTGGCTACATGAACTCCTAGACGGAGCCAGTCCTTTAGCAACCAGTCCATGTTCTAGTTGCTTTGGTTTCAAGTTCATCTTGGAACTTGGCAGGTACAATACACACCAAGTGGACATTGCACTAAACTAGACCCGACCTCTTAACAACTCCCTAATGCTCATACATTTGGGACATCAGGTTTCCAAGAAGGCTGCTAAACATGTGCCGCCACTGCCACTCCTAGATGAGCATTTACATATTAGTTATTATCATGAGGAGCTAGCAGTAAAGCTGGCCCTCTCCCATCTATTCCCCCCTTCTCTTTGACAGGCAGATAAGGCCTATGCACTCCACTACCATCAAAAGTTTATGGCTGGTCTTATACTTTAACTCTACCCTACCCTTTGACCATAGAGGTATTGCGCTTTGATACTTCCCCTATATAATCACTAAATACTGCTGCTAGCGGAGATGTGCAGCCTGCTCCATTTAAAGCTGACTGTACACTGCAGGACTTTTGTTAAAAGAAGAAGTCCAGCCAAAGCTCATTTGGCTGGACTCATTATGAATCACAGGAGTGTAATTTGTTTTTCACTCCTGTGATCCATTTTCAGCAGACAGCCCAGTACTCCAATGAGTGAGGAGGGAGCAGAGCTGCTGATTGACAGTCAGCAGCTCTCTGCTCGGGGAGCTGTCAGAACTGAGCGATCGGAGGGGTTTGATTGCTCGGTTCTCAGTGGAGAAGCATCGGAGGACAAATGCTGCATCCACCCAAGTATAAATAATAATAAAAAAATAAAAAAAACACAAACCCATACTTTTCTCTAATTCAACCCACAGGGCTTAAAAGAGATCACTTGAATTCCCCATACATAAGAAACAGTATGGATGGAAAAATATCTCCTGCCTTCAACTGGAACCAGACATAATTCCCTACATGTACGGCAAGCTTAGTGGAAGTGGAATTCCTGCCTAACACCAAATATCATAAATGTCCCTTCCCCACTCCTGCTACCTATCCTACCTACCCCATGTTAAAAAAATATGTACAGTGGAGAAATTATTTTAACCCCGGCGGATTGTAATTTGCCCACTTACAAAGAAACTAAGAGTCTATAATTTATCATAGGTGTATTTTAAAAGACAGAACATCAACCAAAAATCCATAAAAAACATGATACACGTGTTATAAATGGAGTTACAGTTCAGTGAATAAAATAAGTATTTAATCCCCAAGCAAAACATGACTTAGTACTTGGTGGAGAAACCCTTGTTGGCAAGCACAGAGGTAAGATGTCTTATAGTTGGTGACCAGGTTTGCACACATCTCATGAGGGGATTTTGGTCCAATACTTACGGTTTCTTGGTTTTCGCTTGGTAGCTCGAAGTTTCAGCTCCTGCCATCATTTTTCTATAGGATCCATGACCTTAATGTGTTTCTTCTTGAGCCACTCCTTTGTTGCCTTGGCAGTATGGTTTGGGTCATTGTCATGCTGGAAGACTAATCTTCAGTGTTCTGGCTGAGGGAAGAAGGTTCTCATCCAAGATTTTTCATAACATGTCCAATGGTCAATTGGCTCCTCAATGCGGCAAAGTCAGCCTGTCCATCAGAGAAACAGCCCCAAAACATAAGGTTTCCACCTCCGTGTTTGACTGTAGGGATGGTGTTCTTAGAGTCATAGTTCACATTTTCCTTCCTCCAAACATGGAATGTCAAGTTAATGCCAAAGAGTTCAATTCTGGTCTCATCTGACCACAGCATTTTCTCCCAATCCTTCTATGAATCATTTAGATGTTCACTGGCAAACTTCAGATGGGCCTGTACATGTGCCTTCTTGAGGGGGACCTTGCGGGCGCTCCAGGATTTCATTACCATTGGTATTGTTACCAATGGTTTGTTTGGAAACTATGGTCCCAACTGCCTTGAAATCATTCACAAGTTCCTCTCGTGTAGTTCTGGGCTGATCCCTTACTTGTCTAATGATCATCCTTGCCCCATGAGGCAAATATCGTGCATGAAGCTCCAGACAGAGGGCGATTGATGGTTATTTCGTATTTCTTCCCTTTTTCAAATAATCGCTCCACCAGTTATCGCCTTCTCACCAAGCTTCTTGCTGATGGTCTTGTAGCCCATTCCAGACGTATGCAAGTCTACAATCTTGTCCCTGATGTCCTTTGACAGCTCTTTGGTCTTGCCCATGATGGCGAGGTTTGAACAGAAGAAAGGTGTCACAGGTGGACCGGTGTCTTTTATACAGATAAAACGAGTAGTTGGAGCACCTTCTTAAATTTGACAGGACCAACCTTGTGTACCACATCAGCTGTGGCCAGTCTGTGGGAGCCAGAGTTATTATTGGTTGGTAGGGGATCAAATACGTTTTACTCACTGACCTGCAAATCAATAACATTTGTATTGTGTGTTTTTTCTGGAATTTTGGTTCATATTCTATCCTTTTAAATACATCTATGATAACAATTATAGATCCTTCATTTCTTTGTAAGTATGCAAACTTACAAAACAAACTACTACAAAATATGCAAGGGGATCAAATATTTTTGCCACCGTATACCTACCTTTTTCAGTTTGCTCTAGTCAGCATAATCACACAACTCTGTCTCCCCTACGTCAGGAAGCAGCAGCTTCAGGGGAAAAGGAACACCAACAGCTGGGCTATAGGAGCCTATGGGTGACATCATGGCTCTGGGACTTCCCAGGTGTTGACAAGCACTTCCCGCTATGCAAACTGGAGCTGCGGATCGCATGTCCAGTGGAATTAAAAAAAAGGCAATTAGACCTTTTTGCATAGGGTAGGCAGGTTAGGGGGAGGGGAAATTGTTACAGGAATTCCACTTTACGTTCATCTAGACTTGGTGATACCCTGTTTCCCCGAAAAATAAGACCTAGCATGATTGTCAGTGATGGCTGCAATATAAGCCTTACCCACCCCAAATAAGCCCTACCCTGTTTCCCCGAAACTTACTACCCTGAAAAGAAGACCTACAAGGACTTTAACTAGGTCTTATTTGGGGGGTAGGGCTTATATTGCAGCCATCACCGACAATCACACTAGGTCTTATTTTCAGGGAAACAGTGTAGTTATATCAGGAACGCTGAGCCAAGGACGATTTTTCTGCTGAAATCCAAGGTTTGAGAATCTACAGGTTGAAACCCTTGGAAATCTACTCAGGATTAAAATGCCAGTGCGTTTTTTTTTTTTTCTTTTTTTTTTTTTTAAACCAAAGCCTATTTAAAAAAAAAAATAAAAAAATAAATAAATAAATAAAAAAAAGGTGCTCACTGCATTCTTAAACTGGGGTTAATTATCTCCAAAAAAGAAAAATCCCCCCCTTCTTGTGATGAAAAATACTGTATGTTTTAAGAAAAAGAGACATTGACATTCTGATTAGTAAGGGAGCCGATAAATGTAAACCTGTTAGCGGAGTTATTGAGATGTTGTTAATGGCCCAATTTGTTGTATATAGGATGCATGCATTCAGCTACTTGAAATAAATAGAACATGCACTCACTTCATTTTACGTCAGAAAAGACAAACTTAGGTTTTAAGTCTTCTTTTAATGAGCTGCCCTTTAATATAGTGCTGGACCTGTCAAACATTACAAATATGTTTGAATAGAGTCTGCTGTAAAATCTGTATTTCCTCTCTTGTACAAGGGCACAGCAGAGAGGTACATGAGAGGTACCCTGTCAATTGTCATACGTCCTGCAGTTCAGTCAAATATACTTTGACTGTGCAGTTTGCAGGGTGAATAAACAAAAGCACTGACGTATTTGGTCTGCATATGGAAACAAACTCTGTAGTAGAGAGTTGCCACCTGATACAAGCTGCATACTATTACTCTTCAGTAGAGATCCTCTGACCTTGAATCATACTTATGGAGAAAAAAAAAATAAAAAAAACTGAGCTTCTCTTTAGATCTTATTGCCACCTTTTTTCAGAACACAGACTTAAATACCTAAGCTTACCTTTGGCGACTTTGCCTTTGCCTTTAGATTCTCTCACTTTGGTATTCCTAGTGTATCCACCTGAGGAACTCTGAGCTAGCCCTTCCTCAGTGGGAGACTGACTGGAGGTTAGAATGGTTTCAGTGTTAGTCCTGTGTGCTGGGGAAGAGGAAGTGGAAATGGAGGGGATTGGCTCCAAGAGAGTACCTAAACTCTCAGCTGCTCGGGGCTTTTCAGTCCTTTGATCATCATCCTGGGCAGCTGCCAACACCAGCCGCTCTTCTGTCTCTTCTCTTACTTTCTCACAAGGGCTCACTGTTTCTACCAGAATTGCATCTTCAATATCTTCCTCCTGTAGAAAGAACACACACACACACACACTTTTTCTTTAGAGCACCCAGGTATTGGCTCGCAACATTGTGCTAGTACCAATTATTCACTATAATACAACACATCCTTTTAGTATGTTTAAATATGACTACCTTAGAAAAAAAATATTGCACTGGCAGACTTCCATTGTAACTTTCAATTACAAATATATTTACTTAAGAAAACAATTCTGTGACAATACAAAATTAAAAAAATGTATGTACCCAAAAATTTGCATTATGTAAATGTCAGGTTAGCACTGTCTGCAGCTTTGTCTGCTGCCCACTAATGAATCTTGAAGATACACAGAACAGCTCAGGCTCATGTTTTTGTGGGCCCATGAGTCCCGACAGTTATCTGTCACACAGATCTGCATTACACCAGCTTCTTCGTCACAGTAGGGTTCCAAGATAAACCTAACTAGTCTTTAAAGGATAAGTTCACCTTTTGCAGGGAAAAAAAAAAAAAAGTATTATATAAGATTTTAAAAAAGCATTGCACCCGTGACTAGCAGATTGTGGTTGCCATGCAGGAGTCATGCAGACTTGTCACTATCTGTCTGCTTGTACCTTGTATGACCAGGCAGATACAGGAAGAGAGAATGAATTACCTAAAGCACTCAACAGCATCATGGTAGTTCATTGAGAGCTACAAGCCGACAGCCACAAAGGATGTCGGTACTTAGTTTCCTCATTCACAGATCTCTGAATGAATAACGCAGCCGGGCCATAATACTTCTGCTCTACATTACGGAAACAATCTACAACCAAAAAAACATAAGTTAGCACAACCCCAGTGTTAATATATGGCTGTGTAACTATGGGGAAAAAAAAAAAAAAAAAACACCTAACCACCTGACCCCGATGCTTAGATATACCACAAAAAAATGTGACATTGCATGTCCCTTCTAGATAACAAAGTCTGCCTGCCAACAGTAACAGCTTTAAGGGCAGAAGCACATGGGTGATTTTTGGGTGGCTTATTCCACTTACAATGGGTGATAAAATGGTGGCGGCTCAAACCATACAGTATGCACAACAGTGTGTGTACAGCTCTTTGGTGTTCATTTTTGCAGTTAGCATCGATTATAGTGAGAACAATCAGATACTCTACAGAAATGGTGGAGAAGCAGCTTTTCCAGTGTGAAAAGCGACATTAGGTACTGTGAGGTATGAGGAAATTGAAAGAAAGTTTCCCTTCTGGAAGTTCTGTGCATCTCTAGTGGCATTTGACCACTGCACTGACTGACAAGTCTTCTGACCACCATAGGGCAGTAAGTTTAGGCTGGCAAGCCCAAAGAGGACTGTAAATGAGTTGTTTCTGCTGTGGTGACTTGAACAGAAATAACTGGAGTAGGAAATTAACTATTTTGCCAAGTTTTTTTTCTTTTTTAAAGCTTGATCCTAATGGATAGTTTTCAGTAAGCGCATAATTCATCAAATGAAAAATCATAGTACATACCTCTGTATAGGAGATTTTCCCTTCAGCAGTCAAAGGCTCTTTGATTTTGTGCCGGGATGGCCGCTGGCGTTTCACTTTAAGTGCAAGCTGAGCTTTGGCTTTGTGTGCACTGGTGTCCAAGCGTTGGATTTCTCCCACACATGCATCAAAATCTACAAGCAGGACACAGACTAAGTCAAGTCTAACACATGCGTTGTTTTAATCAGGTTTAATCACCGTGAATGCTGTGTTCTGTGTCAAACTGAGAGCAAAAGTAAACACATAATCAAGGGCAACCCACTCACCATCCATGCCAATCAAAATACAAAGCCCAGAGTCTCACTGCAAAAAAAAAAAAAATTGCAGCTATAAAAGTTCTTACCCTGGCATGTTTTGGATTTGTATTTAGGCATAAAAAAAAAAAAAAAATCACACATGAAACCTGTGTATTTTCGGGCAACTCTCTTGTACAATTGCCTAAATATTTAGCATAAACCTAAAAGCAGAACTCCAGAAAAAAAAGTTTTCCCCATGAGGTGGAGCGGCTTGTTTTGTCCAGGGGCGCACAGGAAAGTGATCAAAGGATAGGGTATACCCATCCTTAGAGCCTCTAGAAACAGCGCCCACCCCCATCCAGCAGTGGGCTGTTCCTGCCATTCTCACATCCGTCAGTGTGTGAAGATGCCAGGAAGAGTCTTTGCACAAGACCGCTAGCGTGCAGGAGCGGCACACTAGATGAGTATATCTCCGCGCTCCTCACCCCTAGACAAAAAAAAAAAAAAAAAAAAAAACACAACAAGCAGTTAACCCATGCAGTGCAGGCACAGCCCCACTGGGCATTTTTTTTCCCGGAGGTCGTCTTTGAAGCGGACGTTCAGGCAAAGTATGAAATATAAAGAGCCAAAACTGTGCCCAAATTTGATTCCAGGTTGTAATGAAACAGAAAAAGGAAAAAAACAAGAAAAAAAAAACCCCCCAAACTAGTGCATGTGGGGGGATAATGAAGTGCATGAATGCTTATGCAAGATATCAAGAAAACAGACCATGAGCAAGATATCAGAACTACTATGGGTGATCTGGAAAATGCTAGTAGACTGCCTGTCTCTAGCTTCAGTATTCTGAGACACTGACCTATAACAAAGCAATCACAACTCCAGATCTTCACACTTGTTCCAAAATACTGACTCAATGTACTAGATCTAAAATAATTGTCAGAATAGCTATGGAACTTTCCCAGGTAAGCGATGCACATGCACCGAGCCATCCACATGATGCAAAAGGAAAATGTGATTAAGCAGACCTGGCCACCTTCTTCCATTGATCCACTGTTCCGTTCTGATGCTCAAGTGCCCCTTTTAGGCTATTTTGGCTGTGGACATGGGTCATCATGGGCACCCTGACTGGTCTGCAGCCCCACATACAAACTACTATGCTTATTTTTTTCTGCTTTCAACACATCAACTTCAGGAACAACATGTTTACTTGCAGTCAAACATATTCCACTGACTTTTAGATGACATTTTAACGAGATAATTAACGTTATTCACTTAAGCTGTCAGTGGTCATAAAATTATGGAGGATCTATGTATCCCCCTCATGACTGGGAGGAAGTCAAGAATTCTGTATTTCTTAAAGAAGGTCTACTGTAAAAATTCTTGGCAGTCTTCATACAAAATGGTCATACTTCTGTTATGTTCTTTTATAAAATATATAACTGATTTTTTTTTTATTTTTTATAAAAATGATATTTACCAGACACAGAACTTTCTAGAAGTGTATAGCCCTCTGTCTCCAGATCTTCTGAGGTCTCCTCTGCAGCTGCGCCTGCATGTTCCTCATTTTCATTATCACCATCTTTACTTTGGGGGACCACCTGCAGAGTATACTCGTATGCACAGAGTCTGCTCTCGAGATCTGAAATCTATTAAAAAGCTTTACTTATTACATAATCTTGCAGATAATGATTAGGCACATAAAGGACATTCATGCAAGAATTCCAGCAGCACCAGCTAAAGAGTGAGACTAGTCCCAAAACCTCAACCTGGCTAAGCAAACAATTCTACTCAAGTGGTGCCTGCAATAAACGTCACTATAATTTATGCATTATTGTGGTGCTCATGGATTTCAGGCATAGACTGTATACTAAGCCAGGTCAACATGAAGCTCTATCCCCAACCACCTTTCTCTAAGGCTTAAAAGAAAAGTATGGACTTATAAAAATGCTATATTTTATTTTATTTTTTTTAACAGCTTACCTGTAAAAATTCATTTTCTTTGAAGTACATCATGTGACACAGAGCCATAGTAATTACTATGTGGGTTATAGGCCACCTTCAGGTGACGGACACTGGCACACCTTAAGACAGGAAGTTCACTCCCTATATAACCCCTCCCACTACTGGGAGTACATCAGTTTTTGCAGCAAAGCAATACCCATGTATACCAGAAAGAAGGGAGGGACCTCTGTATCCCGTGATGTACTTCAAAGAAAGGATTTTACAGGTAAGCTGTAATAAAAATTTCTTTAATTCCTAAATTAAATTGATTAATTTTCTTATTGTACATCACGGACACAGAGCCATAGTAGTTACTATGTGGGATGTCCCTTAGCAATGCCAACTGAAGAGACACAACAAACATAGGGCACCAAGAGACTAGAGGACTTATACTGCTGCCTGCCATACACTGCGCCCAAAGGCGATATACTCATGACTGTTTACATCTACTTGATAGAATCTGGTAAATATATGGATTGAAGACCAAGTTGCGGCCTTACAGATTTGAGCCATGGAGGCTTGGTGATGCACTGCCCAGGAAGTACTAACAGCCCTGGTGGAGAGTGCTTTAATATGAAAAGGCGGAGCTTTCCTCTTTAAACCATAAGCTTGAACAATCACTTGACAAATCCATTTAGAAATAGTAGATTTCGATGCTGCCTGTCCTTAGGACCTTCAGGCAACACAAACAAAACATCTGTTTTACAAATCTGAGCAGTCACCTTCAAGTCTACTTTGACTGCTCTCACCACATCAAGAGAATGTAGTGACCTTTCTTCCGCAGAACAGGGTTCTGGGAAAAAATTAAGGTAGAACAATATCCTGGTTTAAAATGAAACTCTGACACTACCTTAGGTCGATAATTAGGATGAGGACGTACTACAACCTTCGCTGCTCTTTCTTGAAAAAAGCCATATTTGATTATTCACAAGGATAACGCAGATAGCTTTATTGCAGAAGATATGGCTACCAGAAAAATTTATTTCCTTGTCAAAAGGACCAAGGGAATATGTTGTAATCGGCTCAAAAGGCTGTTTCTGCAATGCCGACAGGACTAAATTCAGGTCCCAAGGGTTCAGGGGTGACCTAACCAGAGGATTAAGCCGCGGTAACCCCTGAATAAAGCTACGAACCAGAGGGTGTGAAGGTTTCGGCCTCATCGACTGATAAGGCCGAAACCTGGCATTTCATAGTACTCAAGGCCAGTTTCATTCCTAATCCCATCTGTAGAAAGTCAGGGATCCTACCTATGACATATTTCCTGGGGTGCCAACCCCTGAATTCACGCCAGGAGACATATGCCTTCCAGACTCTAATATACGACTCTGGAGGCCGGCTTCCTTGCATTAACCAGAGTAGACATCACTGAACCCGATAGCCCATGCTTCTTCAGAATGTGGGTCCCCATAGCCAAACCATTAAATTTAGCGTTTGTAAGGTAGGATGGAATACCGGACCTTGCGAGAGGAGGTCTGGCCATGGCAGTAGGGTCCATGGGTCTTTTTTTTTTTTTTTTTTAGATGGTTCTAGGCTTTTTTTTGGTGGCTGAAGTCGTCCTTCTTAAGCCCTTTTTGAGGTGTTTTACCCCCCCCCTCCGAACATAGCCCCATGGACAAATGCAGAGGTACTAGCAGAAGGATCGCATCCACTGCTTGAGCAATAGTCCAGCTCTGCCGTTGCCATTAATGCTCAGCCTGATGCTAGTAATAAATGTGTCAATAGGAAATTCCTGTGTCACCAAACCTCTTTCATGCCCCTCTTTGCTCTTGTGTTCCTCTGACAACTTACAGCCAGCACAATGAGTTTTTAAAAGCACACAACTTACAGCCAGCACACAGAAAACAACATCGCCGATCATTTTAGCACTCTCCTTCCCCGTGAAGAAGGGGGAGAGTTTAGCCCAGGTGGGGAGTGTCTAGTGGAGGCAACCCCCCCCCCCCCCCCCCTCCAAACTCACCGGAGGTCTGACCTGCTAGCCAGAGGAAAAAAGCTGCTGCTTCCTGACAGCATGATCTCTGAGGAAAGCATGAGAAGGTACGTGCTCCATACAGCCTCCAGTGGTGACACTTAGGCATGACAACATTTACACGTCAAAGGAGACCTTTCATAAGAAAATTAAAAAATTCCTTAGAAAACTCCACTTACCTTTCCCGCCGCAGGGTCTTCTGTGGTAAAACCAACAGACCCAATCTTCACCCTTCACGGTGGGTTCCATTAACAAAACTTCAGGAACCCGGGACTCTCAGGGAACACGCCTGGATTCGTAATAGCACCTCACCAGTAAAACTTTATGGCTTTAAAATACCAAAGTACTGGATCCCGGGATCCAGCTCTCTAAAAAGAGAAGCGTTACAGGACCGGGTACCATTCAATCTGGCCTAAAGGACACCTTGAATGGATCCGGCTGCATAGCTAGACCCACCCCAGGAAGGATTTCTCCAGTGGAGCTCAGCACATCTTTACTCATGACCAATACCCAAGACACGAGCGAAAAAACTGAGGTACTCCCAGTAGTGGGAGGGGTTATATATGGAGAGAACTTCCTGTCTTAGGGTGTGCCAGTGTCCATCACCTGAAGGTGGCCTATAACCCACATAGTAACTACTATGGCTCTGTGTCCCGTGATGTACGACAAGAAATAATACTCTAGGTGGATGCAGCATTGATCTAGTGCTGCATCTGTCCGTCAGCTCTGCAGTGAGAGTGAGCGATTAAACACCATTGATCGCTTAGTTCTCCCTCCACTCTGAGAAGAGCCGAGACTGTCAGTTACCAGCTCTATGCTCCCTCAGCGCTCAATGGATCGCTGGGCTGAGGAGGAAGCAGCTCTTACTCTCGGCAAATCGCAGAGGCTGTACCAGGTGCCATTTCAGGATTTTGGGCGGATCCCAACTATATGGACGGGATCTTTTCAGAGTCTGGACTGGCAGAGTGAACTCAACCAACAGTGGACTTTAGCCGGCTGTCGGCTGAAAATGGGTCACGGGAAAGTGGAGCTCTAGATTGCCAACAAAGGATTGATTCTGCCTAGAATTTCTGACCTGTCTGGCTCTTGAGAATTGCGATGGACAGTTGCACATAAAAAAAATAAAAAAATAATATATAGCCCTCCACCCCTGATCACTAAACACTTACCTAGCTCCTCCAACTGATCCAGCACTGTCCCATCTAAAGTATCGCTTGTCCACTTTCTGGTCTCACAGGAGACACAGACTGCAGTCAAACTCTTGCAAGAAGGAAGCAGGGGCTTAGCTTACCAGCGCTGTGTGCATTTATGGATGCACAGCCTGGCTCAAGAGCATGTCCGTACGGGTGCCCCCATAGCGCATGGCTTGCTATTGGGGTGCTGGCAAAAAGCAGCAGACAGTGCTGGCGGGGTACCGGCAAAGTAGTAAGGGATCACTCTGCGCAATCTTGCTGCACATTACAGGTAAGGTAACCTTTTACTTTCATCATTTAAAAAAATACTTTTTAGAATCCCTTTAAAATAATGCACAAAAAAAAAAAAAAAAAAAAAAAAAAAAGCTACTTTTCAAAGAGGATGCAGTGATGTACAGACTAGTAAAACAAAGCAATAATGAACATTTCATACAGTATGTATTTTCCTTGAACTCCTTGTGGGAAGTTTCCTCACAAAGTCTTATGTAAACCCCTGTCACTATTTTAAATAGAGGTACAAAGTCATTCTAATCTATTACTTAGGAGGTGTAATTATTTCTATTTTTAGACTGCCAGAATCTATCTGGAGTGTTTTTAAATATATTTTGATCGCATCATCCATCATCGTTGTGAAGTGGTTTGAATTATTAACATTGCCACCTACACAACTGCTGTACTTTGGTAATTTCAAACTCTGAAAAACAGTTCCAAAATTGGCACAGCAATGCATGGCTTTTAGCGGAAAAGTGTCTCACTACAAAAAAAAAAAAAGAAAAATTGACAAAACCATTATGAAGTTTAGAACACTACTAAGCCTTTAAAAGGAGAACTGGTTAAAAAAACAAAAAAAACAAACAAACACACACACCTAGAGATACCTGCACATACCTACAACAGCCCCCCAAAACCCACCCACCCTGACAGACTCCTGGCGCATTCCAGAAATCAAAGCACCAACACTAGGTGATGTAGGAGCTTCTCACCAAGCCCTGCCCTACAAATCTTTCTACCGTCTCATCACCATGTAGGACAGCTTAACCACTTGTCTACCAGGCCAATTCTGACACTTCTCACATGCAAGCATCTCTTTTTTTTGCTTTAAAATTACTTGGAACCCTCTTTTCGAAGGAATGCAATGATGGGTTTTGCAATTTCACACGGTATTTGCCTTTTTCAAATGCAATTTCTTGGGGGGAAAAAAAACTTTAATGAATTTTATTGCACACAGGCACAATATAATACCCATTTTTATTTGGCCAAATTTGATGCTGGGGTCACACTAAAGCATTGTCAGACATTGCATGTAAATGCTGTGCAGATCACATGCCATGTCTGTGCGATGCAAAGTGTATGGCTGAATTTGTATCGCATTTGGACCAGAATGGTGCAGGACCCTGTTTTGGTCCACACTAGAACCGGATCCGATCCCTGCACCATTTGACAGATGTCATTGACTTTATATTGACAACCGTAACAGTTTGCAGCCTAGAGTTGGAAAGTGGTTAAAGTAATCTTAACCTCCTCCCGCCCGCCCTATAGCCGAATGACGGCCTTAGAGCGGGCGGCTTCCTTCGCCTGGCCGTCCCGGGACGGCCTGGTGTTTACTTCCGCAATGCGCGCCGCCGGGGGCGCGCATCGCGGAAGTATTGTATTTGCCGTGTCTCCCGGAGACAGGCAAATACAGATCGCCGTGAACGGCCAATCAAAGCGGCCGTTCACAGCGCGATCGCAGCTGCCAATGGGAGATGATCTCATATGTAAACATATGAGATCATCTCCCATTGCCGTGTCTCTCCCTCCTCACACAGACAGCGTGTGAGGAGGGAGAGCGATCTATGCGTCAGCCCCAGTGCCAGCCCCAGTGCCACCTGTCAGCCCAGTGCCACCTGTCAGCCCAGTGCCACCTGTCAGCCCAGTGCCGCCAGCCCCAGTGCCGCCAGCCCCAGTGCCGCCAGCGCCGCCAGCCAGCGCCGCCCGTCAGCCCCAGTGCCGCCAGTGCCGTCAGCCCCAGTGCCACCTGCCAGTGCCGTCAGCCCCAGTGCCACCTGCCAGCACCAGTGCCACCTGCCAGTGCCATCCGTCAGCCCCAGTGCCGTCAGCCCCAGTGCGGTCAGTGCCGCCAGTGCCAGTGCCACCTGCCAGCGCAAGTGCCACCTGCCACCACCAGTGCCACTTGCTAGTGCCACCTGCCACCACCAGTGCCACTTGCTAGTGCCACCTGCCAGCCCCAGTGCCACTTGCTAGTGCCACCTGCCAGCCCCAGTGCCACCTGCCAGCGCCAGTGCCACCTACCAGCGCCACCTGCCAGCGCCAGTGCCATCCGTCAGCCCCAGTGCCACCTGCCAGCGCATTTAGCCAGCCCCATTTGCCAGAGCAATTAGCCAGCGCCATCTGCCTCCAGTGCCATCTGCCTCCAGTGCCACGTGTCGTCAGTGCCACGTGGGGTCACTTTGTGGGCATTTCCATTGTCCTGGTGCTCCAGGGCCTTCAAAACTGTAATAGGTGGTTGAGAAATAAGATGTGTAATTTATGCTCCTAGAACGCCTGATGGTGCTATTTCAATATTGGGCCTCTGTATGTGGTCAGGCTGTGTAAAAGTCTCACACATTTGGTATCGTTACACTCAGGAGGAGTAGTAGAACGTATTTTGGGGTGTCATTTTTGCTATGTACATGCTATGTGTTGGAAATATCTTATAAATGGACAACTTTGCGTAAAAAAAAATGCGTTTTCATTTTTTTTCCACATTCCCAAAACTTCTGGAAAAAAAATGAACCATTCAAACGACTAATTATGCCTCATAGATTATACGTTGGGGTGTTAGCTTTCCAAAATGGGGTCACTTTGAGGGCATTTCCATTGTCCTGGTGCTCCAGGGCCTTCAAAACTGTAATAGGTGGTTGAAATGAAATGTGTAATTTATGCTCCTAGAACGCCTGATGGTGCTATTTCAATATTGGGCCTCTGTATGTGGCCAGGCTGTGTAAAAGTCTCACACATTTGGTATCGTAATACTCAGAAGGAGTAGCAGAACGTATTTTGGGGTGTCATTTGTGGTATACACATGCCATGTGAGAGAAATAACCTATTACATTGAAAATTTTGTGAGAAAAAAAAAAATCTTCATTTTGCAAAGAATTGTGGGAAAAAGATGACAACATCAAAAACCTCACCATGCATCTTAGTAAATACCTTGGAATGTCTACTTTCAAAAAAGGGGTCATTTGGGGGGTATTTGTACTTTCCTGACTTGTTCGGGTCGCAAGAAATGATAGGCCACCAGTACATCAGATGTGATCAATTTTGTGCGATTCGCACCACAGATTGTAGACTAACTTTCACAAAGACCAAATAATATCCACTAATTTGGGTTATTTTTACCAAAGATATGTAGCAGTATAAATTGTGGCCAAAATTTATGGAAAAAAAATTATAATTTGCAAAATTTTATCACAGAAACAAAGAAATATGCGTTTTTTTTTCAAAATTTTCGGTCTTTTTTCATTTATAGCGCAAAAAATAAAAACCCCAGAGGTGATCAAATACCACCAAAAGAAAGCTCTATTTGTGGGAAAAAAAGGACACAAAATTCATTTGGGTACAGTGTTGCATGACTGAGTAATTGTCATTCCAAGTGTGAGAGCACCAAAAGCTGAAAATTGGTCTGGTCAGGAAGGGTGTTTAAGTGCCCAGTAAGCAAGTGGTTAAAGCCTAAACCATTTTTTTTTTTTAATATATTGCAGGTTACCAATCTTTATACGTGGCGACTATTCGTTTTCTCATTATGCAAGCTATTCACTCTGTTATAGACCTCATGTATTAGAGTACATCTGGATTCGTGAGCAATAGACACCCCTTTGGACAGCAGCATTGTCAGTCTGGGAGGAGAGAAGCGTTCCATGGAGTAGCAAATTTAAATACACTAAATCATATTGAACTCAAGCACCAGCTAACACTTGGGCAGTTACAGCAATAGGTTTGTTCCTTTTAGGATAAATGTTTCCCATGAAAGCTGATCATTGTAAGCCAGCCATTCTCAACCAGGGTTCTGTGGAACCCTAGGATTCCTCCAAAGGTTCCTAGGGGTTCCTTGAACTGTGGCCGATTGACCTCCTATGTTAAGGTGTCTGCATAGTTCTGAGGTCAATGCCACTTGATAGAGCCAGTTGCATGAAGCCAACAATCTTAAGCCATCCATAGGGATTGCATTTTGACCACCGGTGTAAGGGCTGCCTCATTCCACATGACCACAAATGTAAGGGGCAATTTTTTTCACTGACTAAGCAGTGTAAAACGGTTTGCCTCAATCCTCCAACTGCTACATCTGAAGGACAGCTGCTTCTGTGGAAAAACAGACTTACTGGCTAGATCACCAGGCAAAACAACAAAAAAAATAAAAAACAAAGCAGCCATTACATCTAAGAATTGGTAAGCTGCAATATAAGGAACATCAAGCTCCTGCACTATCAGGAAGTTGTAAATCTTTTCCTCCAGCAGGTACATGCCGGCATTGTTTGTTTTAAAGAGGAAATAAACCCTGATGAGTTTACTTCCTCTTTCATTCCCTGCAAAGGTAAAGCATAATGGACTACTATGCATCGCATAGTAGTCCATTATGTGTCACTTACCTGACACAGGAGCCAGCGATGACACCGCTGTCCCCTGTAGTCCGGGGCATCCATCTTCTCGGTGGGTCTCGCTGCTCCGCCGCTGTCATTCGGCAAAGCCGCGATGATGCCACTCCCGCGCATGCGCACGGGAGCCGCTACGCGCGGCATATTCGCCGTTGACGGTGCCGTTATCGGTGCGCCGCTGTCTACAGCGCATGTTTCGTGCTGTCCCATACTTGAATAGCAAGGTATACGGGACGACTATGATCCCCACCATTGATCAGATATCTATAAGCTACCGAAAACAAAAACCCCAAACACTTACTCTTGAATGCAGCAAATTCATTTGTTCGGTATGTCGTCTGTCCTTTTCTTTTAGGCGCTCTTGGTGCTCTTCCTCTCTCTTTTGAAAATCAATTTCTCTAAAAGTAAAATGAAAAACAAGGATATGTAAGCAACAAAATAAAAAGGCCTATTAACCAGTTTTCATTCAAGATGTACAGATTTTTTATAACTTTCAAATTTAATCTTATCTGGAAAAATGTAAATCATGGGTGAACGTTGTTAATCTGGGGTCGAATAAATAAAAAAGACACATTGATACAGAAGCCCTTAAGTAACTATTTGAGGAAAAAAAAAAAAAAATTGGATTTTTGTACTCACCGTAAAAGTCTTTTCTCTGAAGTTCACCGACTGACGCAGCCCCTTTATTCTTGACCATAGGGTTGTTACACCACCTTCATGAGAGGGTTAACATGTACAAAAACAGAACTTTCTAGTTCCGCCCAAAGGGCGGTCCCTTCAGTAACAACCCCCCAGCCTGCTTCCTGCAGCCTCAGTATGTCAACAAGCAGTATAATGTAATCAATAGTAGGGAAGGGTGTTGTGTCAGTCAGTGAACTTCAGAGAAAAGGATTTTACGGTGAGTACAAAAATCCTATTTTCTCTTTCGTTCACTGACTGACACGGCTCCTTTATTCTTGACCATAGGGACGTCCCCAAGCAGTGTCATAATGAGGGGTGGGAAACCACATAAAAAAAAAAAAAAAAAAAAAAAAAAATTCACCCACGACCACAAGTGCGCCCTAACCGGGGAGTCACAACCTTATCTGCATCAGAACTTGCGGTTAACAGTGCATTATATAAGGTTTTTTTTAATAAGAAAATAAAGTGCAATTGCAACATTACACAGCCGCCTGCAAAACTTTGCGGCCAAAAAAGGCATCAGCCGATGCGCTTACATCCACTTTGTACAATTTTGTAAAAAGTGTGAACGGACGACCAAGTCGCCACCTTACACACTTGAGCGACTGAGGCTTGATGTCGGAAAGCCCAAGAGGTTCCATGTTCCCTGGTGGAATGGGCCGTGACAGGAAAGGGGGCACCTGCCCCTTCAAGGTTTAGGCCTATACCACAATCTGTCTGATCCGCCTGGAAATGGTGGCCGACGAGACCGCCATACCTTTATTTCAGACCAGCTACCGAAACAAACGAGTCTGACTTTCGAAAAGGGAGCCATGGCAGACCAATACACCCTTAGAACCTGGACCGCATGCGGGGAATGAAGGGCCACCTCCTTAGGATGCGTCAGTTTAGGACACAAACGATGGTAACACAACGTCTTCATTGAGGTGGAACACCGAAACCACCTTCCGCGGAACAGAAGGTTGCGGACGCAACACCAACTTATCCTTATGGATAACCAGATAAGGCGACTTGCAGGACAAGGCCGCCAGTTTCGAAAACACACCTGGCCGATGTAACTGCCACTAGAAAGACCACTTTCTGGGAAAGAGTCAACAAAGGAATTTCTCAGATATTCTCAAACGGCGGTTTCTGAAGCGCTGATAACACCAGGTTCAGATCCCACGGGGTTATGGTGGACGCAGCGGAGGAACTACATGTCGTACCCCCTGAACAAAGATGCCCACTAGAGTGAGACACCAGTGGTCACTGTAAAAAGACAGCCAAGGCTGATATTTGTCCTTTAATGGTGCTCAAAGCCAACTTCTGGTCTACTTCTCGCTGTAGAAACAGCAGGAGACTGAAAATTGAATAGGTGCACGGACGCCATTTTTCTCCTTGCACAGAGATGTACGCCTTCCATGTACGAAGATATATCTTCCGAGAAGATGATTTTCATGCTCTTAACATAGTTGAAATCACAGAGTCCGATAGGCCCCGGTTCCTTAGCACCTGGCTCTCAGCCATGCCGTTAAAACCAGCGATGGTAAAGCAGGATGGAGAGCCAGACCTTGAGGCAGAAGGTCTTCTCACATCGGTAGTCGCCAGGGAGCATCCGCAACCAGGCTTACTAGGCCAATCTGGGGCAATCAGAATTACTGGCATCCCCTCGGTCTCCACTCTGCGAAGCAGACGTGGTAGTAGCTTTAGTGACCCCACGGAAACGCCAGAGCATCCGACGCATCTGCCCAAGGATTTCTTGTTCTGGATACGAATCCCGGCACCTTCCAATTGAGACGGGAAGCCAGGAGATACATGTCTGGTGTGCCCCATCGCAGGCACAGTAGCCTGAACACCTCCAGATGCAGCGCCCATTCTCCTGGGACCAGCATCTGGTGACTTGGGTAGTCCGCCTGCCAGTTCTTCACTACGGGGATGTAAATGGCCGAACCGGCTGGTACATGTCGCTCTGCCCACTGAAGGATGTGAGCGACCTCACATGCTGCAGACGAGCTTCTTGTTCCTCCTTGATGATTGACATATGCCACCGCCATGGCATTGTCTGACTGGATTCTGATCAGACGCCCTTGTCTCATCGACTATGTGGAGAGGCAAAGCCTGATCGCTCAGAGTTCAAGCACATTGATCGGCAACTTGGGTTCCTCACCCGACCGGAGACCCTGAGTCGACTGTACTCTCAGTACTCCACTCCAGCCAGTCAGGCTGGCGTCTGTTGTGATCACAGTCCAATGCAGAGGAAGGAACGACTTCCCGGAACGGAGTGCCAGGGACCTCAGCCACCAAAGCAGGGATTCCCTGCCTGGCTCACCTGAATCTGCTGATTCAGTGATAACAGATAATGTCCCATTTTGTCAATATCGCCTTCTGAAAGACTGGTGTGAAACCGGACCTACGGTACCACCTCGAGGGAGGCTACCATGAGGCCCAGAAGTCTCATGCAGAAATGCAGATCCCACGTTGTCTCAACAATGTCAAAATTGGAGACAATACCTTGGTAAACACTTGGGGTGCTGAAGCCAAGCCAAAAAAGGGGGAGCCACAAACTGGTAGTGGGCTTCTCTGACTGCAATTCGCAGAACCCTCTGATGCCTGAAGCATATGTATATGTGCAGGTATGTATCCTGAATGTCCAAAGATGCCAGGGAGTCCCCTTGGTGGAGTGCAGAGACTATTGAGCGAACCGATTCCATTCTGAACCTCTGTAGTTGAACAAAGCAATTGAGGCTATTAGGTCCAAGATTGGACGTACCCCTTCCTCTTTGGGGGATTAAAAACAGATGGGAGTAGAACCCCTGGAACCTTTCCGATTCCGGAACAAGCACCATCACCCTGCAGCTTAGCAGGTCCCATACTGCCCCCAATAGGGCCTCCCAACGAGCCGGGAGTAAGAGTATGCCAGAGGGGAAGAATCAGCTTGGTGGCCAAGAGACGAACTATCTTGTAACCAGAGGAAATCAGTTTGCAGGCCCATTGGTCAGATAGCCGAGAGGCCCACCGGGCTGCAAACTCACAAAGGCGACCCCCCATCTGTATGATGGGCAGGGACAAACCTTCATGCGGTTGGCTCCCCATCGGGGAATCAAACCCCAGTCTCCCGCATGACAGGCAGGGATACTCTCCACTATACTAACGAGGAAGCACTTTTGCTCGTAAGCTTGCGGTTCCAGGGACACTTTTGTCCCTCATCCTGTTGGACTGGGAGCGTGTAGCCGAAGTCCCGGATGGACAAACCTCTTTTAAATGGAAATGAGCACCCTTGCCTGCGGCATGGCTCCTTAATCTTCCTGGCCTGTGGGAGCAAGGTACCACCTGTGACATTCTTAATAATGTCATCCAACGAGGCTTCAAAGAGCCACTCACCAAGGAAGGGTAGATCCACCACTGCTGACACTGAAGCCCTGGATAGCAGAGGAAGCGTATCCAGAGCCGCGTCCCAAACGTACTTAAGACCGTGCACTAACTGGTCTGCTAGTTCCACACAGACGGGAGTAGCCTGCTGCTTCTCCAATTTGAGGTGCAAAAGTTTTGCCCATTCAGTAAGTGTCTGCGACACAAGTGCTGTGGTCAGTACTGGTCTTATTGCCGACCCCCCCCAACCCTAAATAAGGAACGGGCCAATGCCTCGGTTCCTGCCAGTGGGGTCCTTACACAGGAGCCCCCTCTACCGGGATAGTGGTTACTTTATTTAACCCAGATACTGGGGGGTCCACAACTGGCTCTACTCAAAGGGGTAACGCACCGCCATGCTTTTTGGGACCAAAAAGGTTGTTGCGGTTGCCCCCATTCCTGTATATGAACTTATCTAAAAAAGTCAGATACGGAAACACCTTAGGTGTACGGGCTGGCTTACAGGACCCAAAAGGGACCACTACTGCAGCAGAAGGACCTGCTGTATCCTGATCTTCAGGGTATCACGCACAGCTGTGATAGGTGCTACAACTAACTCCTCCTCACCATCTGTTCAGTCCTGGTCAGCATCATCTGAAACGACAGAGCAGGGGCCACCAGTGTCAGCGGGGCCCAAGTCTGCATCAGAGCTCTCCAGGGGCGATGGGCGGGGGCCGCTTTCTACCACCTTGCACCCACGCACCGCCTCCCCCCTGGCAACAAACGTTTATAGGACCGCCAACAAGGCGTCCAAAGGCATTGCACTGTTTGCAGACGAGCCAATTGCAGTGAGTTCGGGGGAAGAAACACCAGTTTCTGAAGCCATGCTGACCCACCCTGTCTGCCACCTTTTGGGGACTTAGGACAGGTGTATAGTCCCACCCCCCTAGCTGTTGCAGGCTGAGGGGCCCCCACCGCAGGACTCACCACCCTGACAGTTCTGCACTGTCAGCGTGTCAGCTCCCAGGTGTCTGAGTGAAGAAACCGTGCTGTTCTTAGCCTCAGGGACCAGCGCTGGGCATAAAAACCGTGGTGGGCTACAACAAAATGGCAGCCAGTATAAAGGACATGATCACAGGGAAAATGGCCGCCAAACTACAGTAAAATGGTTCCTGACCATGCTTCTCCCAAAGTTACACCAAACATGGCCGCCAAACAACTGTACACAGAGAGAGACAGTGAAAAAAAAAAAAAAAAAAAAAGACAGAAAATGGCGGCAGAACAGCGTTATGGCGATCACCATGTGCAGACCTCCAGACACCAAGCGGGGAGACAGACACCCAGAGGCACAGCCACCCAGGGGACCCTGGCAAACACACTGCTCAGCTCACACTGCTCAGCAGCCCATGCAGCATCCCCCAAGAGGGGGGGGGGGATATAAGGGGAGATAGTGACAGGGAGAGAAGAGAGGGAGGAGAGGGACCCCTGAATCAACCTCCCAGGGAATGCCCAGCTGCTCAACCCCATCGAGGCAGGGAGAGCTGTACTTACCATCCGGACGAGCCGGGGACATTCCATCATATGGGGGCACTTGTGTGGGCTTAATCCCAAGCTGAGCTGTGTGTCTATTTACATACAGATTGGCTCTGCCCTGCACACTGCATGGAAGAAAAAAAAAAAAAAAAAGTTCACTGGCTGGACAACTATAACTCAAATCCATCAACTTGGGTACAAATAGCCTGTGAGACTTTGAAGCGCAGTTCTGCTAAAAAAAATGCGCCGGCCGTGCTGTGACTGGCCGGGCAATCATCTGGGACCCGTGCCGCGTCCCAGATTGCCGAGAGGGAGGGGGGAAGAGGTCATCTCCCTTCCAGTGCAGTGGTTCGCCGGGGGGGGGGGGGGGGGGGAGTGTGTAAGCTGGGACCCTCCCCCCCAAAAAAAAGAATCTATTTTCTTTCATACAAGGGAATATCTCTTCAAATTTTGCAGGTCTCTTTGTACCCACAATGAGCATGACAAGACAGAGAAGGATCAATTACATCAATACTGTGACTTTTACGCACAGCAGAGGTCAGCATGTCCACCATTGCAAGCATATGGTTTGAAGCTCCAGCTTCAGACATAAAAGGAGTGTGTGAGGGAGAAGAACCTTCCGTAACCCATTTTAACACTTGGGCTTTGTTCACACGACCTGCAGAGATGTCAGTTTTTCTACATGCATTCTGCAGGGGCATAAACACAATTGATACAACATTGGTATCGTGCTGATTTTTTCTGCTCAGGAATCTAACCTGCAAAAACGTACTAAAATGCGCATAAAAACTGATGTAAACTCATGTCTCTGCATGTGAAATCTGTGGGTCAGTTTATCTGCACGTATGGTGTGAATGAGTACTTGGTTGTCTGATAAATAGTGACATGATGGCAGAAAAATATGCTGTTGTCAGATGGGCCACTTGCTGAATTTTTGCACAAAGTTTAAAAAGTTTGCACTGTAAATTGAACACATGCCAAACCAGCCCTTGTTTTTACAGTAATGGTCAGAGATACATGGTAACTTCTCTTACCAATCCAGCACACTCCCTATATAGGGTTCAGGCTTGGCCTGTCACAGTGGGAATACCCCCAAAGGAATCGTCAGGGTCCAAGTTCCATAGTGATGATGGACCATGGACATGTATAGCATTCTGCAGCTTGGGAAGTTGTATAAAATCTACATAAAAACAGAAGGCATTGATATGCAAATCTGAAAACCCAAATTTTATTAACAGAAAACATATCAAAGGATTAAAATGAGAAAATGTACCATTTTAAAAATGTAACCTTGAAACTGATGGCAGCAACAGGTCTCAAAAAAGATGGGACAGGGCCATATTTACTACTGTATAGCATTACCTCTTAACACTGTAAATGTCTGGGAACTAAGGAGACCAGCTGCTAGAGTTTTGGGAGAGGAATGTTGTCCCATTCTTGCCCGATATAGGATTTTAAATGCTCAACAGTCCTGGGTCTTTGTTATATTTTTTGTTTCAAGATGAACCAAACATTTTCAATTAGTGAAAGGTCTGGACTGAAGGTAGGCCAGTTAGGCACCCAGAATCTTCTGATACAAAGCTATGCAGTTGTCAGATGCAGTTTAGCATTGTCCTGCTGAAATATGCTAGGCCTTACCTTAAAAAGAGACGTCACCTGGATGGGATCATATGCTGCTCTAAAACCTAGATATACAGTGGTGTGAAAAAGTGTTTGCCCCCTTCCTCATTTCCTGTTCCTTTGCATGTTTGTCACACTTAAGTGTTTCGGAACATCAAACCAATTTAAACAATAGTCAAGGACAACACAAGTAAACACAAAATGCAATTTGTAAATGAAGGTGTTTATTATTAAAGGTGAAAAAAAATCCAAACCATCATGGCCCTGTGTGAAAAAGTGATTGCCCCCTAAACCTAATAACTGGTTGGGCCACCCTTAGCAGCAACAACTGCAACCAAGCGTTTGCGATAACGTTCAATGAGGCTTTTACAGCATCCTGGAGGAATTTTGGCCCACTCATCTTTGCAGAATTGTCCTAATTCAGTTACATTAGAGGGTTTTCGAGCATGAACGGCCTTTTTAAGGTCATACCACAACATCTCAATAGGATTCAGGTCAGGACTTTGGCTAGGCCACTCCAAAGTCTTCATTTTGTTTTTCTTCAGCCATTCGGTGGTGGACTTGCTGGTGTGTTTAGGATCATTGTCCTGCTGCAGAACCCAAGTTTGTTTCAGCTTGAGTACACGAACAGATGGTCGGACATTCTCCTTCAGGATCTCTTGGTAGACAGCAGAATTCATAGTTCCTTTTATCACGGCAAGTCTTCCAGGTCCTGAAGCAGCAAAACAGCCCCAGACCATCACACTACCACCACCATATTTTACTGTTGGTATAATGTTCTTTTTATGAAATGCAGTGTTCCTTCTACGCCAGATATACTTGGACACACACCTTCCAAAGAGTTCCACTTTTGTCTCATCGGTCCACAGAATGTTGTCCCAAAAGTCTTGGGGATCATCAAGATGTGCTGTGGAGAAATTGAGACGAGCTTTGATGTTCTTTTTGCTCAGCAGTGGTTTTCTCCTTGGAACTCTGCCATGCAGGCCATTTTTGCCCAGTCTTTTCCTGATGGTGGAGGCATGAACGCTGACCTTAACTGAGGCAAGTGAGGCATGCAGTTCCTTGGACGTTGTTGTGGGGTCTTTTGTGACCTCTTGGATGAGTCGTCGCTGCGCTCTTGGGGTAATTTTGGGCGGCCGGCCACTCCTGGGAAGGTTCACCACTGTTCCATGTCTTCGCCATTTGTGGATAATGGCTCTCACTGTGGTTCGCTGGATTCCCAAAACTTTGGAAATGGCTTTATAACCCTTTCCAGACTGATAGATCTCAATTACTTTCTTTCTCAATTGTTCCTGAATTTCTTTGGGTCTCGGCATGATGTGTAGCTTTTAAGGATCTTCTGGTGGACCTTACTGTGTCAAGCAGCTCCTATTTAAGTGATGCCTTGATTGTGAACAGGTGTGGCAATAATCAGGCCTGGGTGTGGCTAGAGAAATTGAACTCAGGTGTGGACAACCACAGTTATAGTATGTTTTAACAAGGGGGGCAATCACTTTTTCACACAGGGCCATGATGGTTTGGATTTTTTTTCACCTTTAATAATAAACACCTTCATTTACAAATTGCATTTTGTGTTTACTTGTGTTGTCCTTGACTATTGTTTAAATTGGTTTGATGTTCCGAAACACTTAAGTGTGACAAACATGCAAAGGAACAGGAAATGAGGAAGGGGGCAAAAACTTTTTCACACCACTGTATGGTGCCTTTCCAGTTGTGCAAGCTGCCCGTTCCTTATGTATGAAAGACACTCCAATACCATCAGAAGTACAGGCTTTTGAACTGAGTGATAAGCCGGAAAGTCCCGTTCCTTTTTATTCCAGATGACACAGAGTCCACGGTGGCCAAAAAGAACGTCAAATTTGATTTGTCTGACCACAAAACTGGTTTCCACTTTGCAACAGACCACTTTGATCATGATCTCAAGGCCAAATCTCATTTCAGATATGGGTTCTGCTTTGCCCGATACCATTTTACCGTGCATTTTTTGATGGCACAGTGAACTGTGTTCACAGACAGTGATTTTGGAAGTATTTCTGAGCCCATACAGTGAATTATACATGTTTTTGATGCAGTGCCATCTGAGGGCCAAATCATGGGCATCCAATATTGTGTTTGGCCTTGTCCCCGTGCACAGAGATTTCTCCAGATTCTTTTGAGATTATGCACTGTAGAAGATATATTTAGAGTCTTCGCAATATTACATTGAGGAACATTCTGAAATTTTTGCATTTTAGATGCTGCTTTTCAGATTGGTGAACCTCTGCCCATCTTTACTTTACACTCCAAGATGCCCATTTTATATCCAATCATGTTACTGTCCTGTTGACAAATAGTTGAAGTGTTCTTCCAGCTCTTCCTTGCTAGTACCACTTTGTCAGCTTTTTGTTGCCCTGTTCCAACATTTTTCAAACATGTTGCTGCCATCAATTTCAAAATGATCTTATTTCTTGACTAATTTTTTCTCAAATTAAACATTTGATAGGTTTTCTATTGTGAATAAAATATAGATTTATGAGGATTTGCAAATCATTGCATTCTGTTTTTCTGTAGACTGTACACAACTTTTGTTTTGGAGCTGGGTTGTACTGACTCGAATGCAATGCTTCAATTGTAATATTTAGAAGACTGAGGGGTTGACAAGTTGACCGAAGAAAAAGAAGATAAAATAATAAAGATCCCTTTTACACCGAGGTGCTTTACAGGCACTACAGCCCTAAAAAATAGCGCCTGAATATCACCTCTCCTGTCTCTCCAGTGTGAAAGCCAGAGGGCTTTCGCACTGGAGCGGTGAGCTGGCAGGATGTTAAAAAAAGTTCTGCAAGCAGCATCTTTGGAACGGTGTACACACCGCTCCTGGCCACTGAACTGAATGGGCACTGCTGCCAAACTGCTGGTAAAGCGTCGCTGCAGCGGCACTTTGTGGGTCGTTTTAACCCCTTTTCAGCTGCTAGCGGGGTGATTTTAACCGATACCGGCCGATAACCCCCACAAAAATGACAATAAGGCGCCTCCTCCTTGAAAGCTTTACCAGTGTCCAATCATCTGAAGATACAACCCAGGGGCTTTGAACACTCAGCCTGCCAACTGTCCTGTGCCATTTGATTTTTATCATCTGCTGAGTGTTACACATTAGTGATGATCTCTTAATATATTTGTTTCTAAAACATGGATGTAAAAAAAAAAAAAATCACATGATTATACAGAGATGACCTACTTCAGCTGACATTCCTTCAGTAATTTCTTGGCCTTTGTGTACTTCTTCTCCAGCGTATCATACTGCTCCTGAGTTTCTTTCAGATGTTCATTAACAGTTTTACACAGAGCCTGAGCCTCCAGCCAGTAGGTTTCCAACTTCTTAATCTTTTCTTTGTTTTCCTCTACGGACTGCAGATATTTTGACCGGTTTGTCTCCCAATCCAGTTTCTCAACCTCGGCAGCCTTTATCTTTAAAACAAATAAGACAGACAAGCCAACATGAATGTAAGTAAAAAGGTTTATATATGCCACATGAAAGCAAGCAGACTTCATAGTGGAAGATGCAAATGCAAAGATTCACTAATCTAACCATTCTCAATACTATTCTCTCGTGACCATTTCTTGTGACAGGTGAGAAAGCTTAACTCCAGCCTTAGCTTTAGTCTTACACAGGCCATTACCCTGTACTAAAAGTTTCTCAGTGTGCATCAGAAACTGAATTAAATCAAATAAAACCTGACCCGTGTCCTTCTTGGAGGAAGACTTCCATCATCTAGCGCTTTGAGCTCTAGCCTTACAGTTCCTGGCCCTCCCATTTCATTCATTGACATCAGTTCCACATGTGGGTGTTACCTGGAGAAATCTCCAAGCAAATGCAGCTGACTAGGAAATCCCACTCCTAGTGACTTCTACTCAAGACATTTTGATATTTGCCTAACAGCTTGCTGTTTGCATCAGGACTGAGGGTTAAGAGGCGTATTGAAGCAGTGTGCGGTAATGTCTTCATTAAGTTATGTACACCTCCCTGCTGGCCCCTCTCACCAGCCATAATCTGCCTTCACTGCATGAGGAAGCACAGGGACCTAGTGATTAAAGTATACAGTATTGTGTATTACATCACTGGGTCTTAAATAAGGCGTGTAATGAAAACAGAACATTTGAGGTAAAACTTACATTAGCGTGTGGATTGAGGGCAGAGGAGGAGGAGCCAGGAAAGGCAATATACAAGCAGATTAACCTTGACCTTTAAACTGTCCAAGTTGCCCATAGCAACCAAGCACATTATTGCTTTTATTGTCTAGGCTCAACCCCCCCGCCCAAAAAAAAAACACACACACACACACACACACACACACACACACACAATGATCTACTTGTTCTAGGCAACAATCTTTGTTTTGCACTTGTAAAGCAGACAATAGGGATACCCTCACAAACTGTTTGTGCACATCAGTCAAATCGTGCTGGTAGCACAACTCATGCAAAAAAAAAAATAAAATCCTTCCTTTGCATTAGAAGTTTTTCTCCCCACTAGCTCAGACCTGTACAGCCATGAGAAAAAAGTTAAAACTAAATCTAATAAAATGGTAAAATGACTTACCTTCTCTTTCAGTTGAAGCACCTCAGCAGTTGTGACAGCATGCTTTAGTTGCAGCTTAAGAAAAAAATAAAAATAAAAAAAAATAAAAATGTATGTCAGCTTACATGTACAACCGTACTGGTGTTAAAATATAAAGCAGATACAAGATAATTCAGTTTTAAACATATCACAATTTCAATGTTCTTCAGAATACCTGGAGAGTGATAACACTGTGCTCGAGGACAAAAAAAAAAAAAAAAAAAAAAGTGCATTTTTAAAAGGAGAGCAAGCATTTTGTTTTACAAACAGTATCGGGTTGTGTCAACTTTTAGGGCAAACAGACTAAAAAATGCCAATGTGGGCCAAAACCCTCTACAAGAAACCGTACAGCCAAAACAGATGCAGACATGCGTAAGAAAAGGTTTGTATCGTTTAACCATGATAGTGGTGCCATGTATTTGAGAAACTTGCATGCAACTGGAGGACAGCAAGTTAGTATCTCCTGCCCCAAAGAACTTATCTGATAAAACCTCAACTAATCAAATCACTAAATTTCATTGTCATATCAAGTAAACATTGGCTTTATTACAATTTGTGATGGGTGTTCTGCTAGATTAAAACTAGCAGATCCCGTCTCTTTAATATAGGAATATCGATCCTGAAGATGGGGTAGGTCCACAGGTTTTTATATATATTTAAAAACAACCAAACACACAAACACTTATGATCAAGCAGTATTTTTTAAGCGTTACACATTACCATGCTCTAATTTTCCAACTGTAAATATGGCAATAAAAATCAATTCAGGGTAGATTACCTAAATCTATTTAGTATAAAGTCCTCATTTTCATTTTTTTGTGCCGCGGTCACATTCTTTACTTGCTCCACGCCACACAGTTCAATAGGTGGTGCAAGCAGTGAGCGCCTGAGCCTACAGATGTCAATCTGAGAGCTGCCCTGCCAGCCTCTGCATTGTGTGTCATGTAGGGCAGATCCATGTGATGTGTAAAGCACTCCTATGACGCTTTTGGGTGGAACTCTGCTTTAAAGTAGTAGTAAACTTTATTTTTTTTATTTAAAAAGGTAAAGGCATAATGTGCTAGTATGCATTGCATACTAATATAAACCACTTAAGTCCCGGAAGATTCGGCTGCTCAATGACCAGGCAGTTTTTTGTGATACGGCACTGCATCACTGACAATTGTGCAGTCGTGCGACGCTGCACCCAAACAAAACTGCAGTTTTTTTCCCCCCAAATAGAACTTTTTGATGGTATTTGACTGCTTCTGCAGTTCATTTTTTGCGCTATAAACAAAACAGAACAGGAGGGACCATTTTGAAACACACACACACACACACACACACACACACACACACACACACCTCATTTTCTTGCTATAATAAATGTCCCACATTTTTTCTCACAAAAAAAATAAATAAATTATAGCATGTACAAAATAGGGGATAGATTTCTGCCATTAGCTTTTATTTTATTTAATTTTTTTTTTTACTAGTAAGGGCTGTGATCTGTGATTTTTAATCGGGGCTGAGATATTGCAGCGGACAAAAAGATATAGGATTTTTATAACAGCTTACCTGTAAAATCCTTTTCTTGGAGTACATCACAGGACACAGAGCCACAGTAATAACTGTATGGGTTATATGGCACCTTCAGGTGATGGACACTAGGGATGAGCTTTGTGTTCGAGTCGAACATACGTTCGACTCGAACATTGGCTGTTCGCCCGTTCAGCCAATTCCGAACGTTCTGGGCCGTTCGCACCAAATTCGTGTGGCGCTCATGGCCCACAATGCACTGCGATGGCGCAGTGCATTGCTGGCTCATGATTGGCCAAGCATGCACTGTGACCCAGCATGCTTGGCCAATCACAGTGCCGGCAGCGAGGAGAGCCATGATTGGCCACAGGCAGGATGCCTGTGGCCAATCATAGCTCAGGCTGTGTAGTACATGCCCCACACTATATAAGGCCGCCAGCACGGCGGCCTTGTGTAGTGTGGTGGCATCTGTAGCAGTTAATGGGTGTTCTGTGTACCTTCACCACAGTATACACCGATCGTTAGCGGCAGATTTTTCGTTCTTGCTCTTCTGTAGTGGTTGTTGTCTGCGTGCCCTGACCGCAGTATACACCGCTATATTCGCCTATATATCTAGCGATATATCTCTCTTTTATAATAGAGCTGTCAGTCAGTGTTAGGAGATTGTGCGTGCTGTCTGCGTGCTCTGAACGCAGTATACACTGCTATATCCACCTATTTAGCTAAATATCTTGCTCGTTTTAAATAGAGCTCTCAGTCAGTGTTAGGAGATTGTGCGTGCTGTCTGCGTGCTCTGAAAAAGACGGACGGCAAAACAAATTATACAGGGGTGATAACCCTTCCCTATGTTTTCCAAAAAGCTTAAAAAAATCGTTTTTTTGACTGGAGCTACACTTTAAAAATGTACCAGTTGAAAATTACAAACCGATTCAACTTAACAAACCTACACAGTCCCTGTCTTGTTTGCACCGCCTGTATACTGCTGTTCTGAGTATATAGGGCCTGGGGGCCACACGTATTTCCTTTTTTTAATATGGGTACGGGGTTCCCCTTAATATGCGTACAAGACCCAAAGGGGCTGGTAATGGGCAGGGAGGGCTACTCATGCCATTTTTCTTAATGATTTTCAACCATATTGCAGGAACCAGATATAACATTAAAACCGCAAGCAGCTTTAAATGACGTTATTTACGTTAAATGTCATTTTGTGCAGGGACTGTTCTAAACACCGGAAACACGTGGCACTTCACAGGCATACTACAGACACCCCCCAGGCACCATATTTAAAGGAATATTTCACTTTTTTTTTTCATTTTAATAGTCATTAAAATCAGTGCTCCCGCCAAATGGCCGTTTTTAAAAGTTTTTTTTGCAGTGACCCATGTCCCCTGGGGCAGGAGCCACGTCCCTAAACCCTTTTTAGGACAGTATCTTGCATATTAGCCGTTAAAATTTACACTTTTAATTTCGAACGTTCGAGTCCCATAGACTTCAATGGGGTTCTAAAGTTCGTACGAATTTGGGGTCCGTTCGAAAGTTCTGGTGCGAACCGAACCGGGGGGGGGGTGTTCGGCTCATCCCTAATGGACACTAGCACACCCTAAACAGGAAGTTCAATTCCCTATATAAACCCTCCCCTTACCGGGATTACCTAAAGTTTTGTAGCAAAGCAATACACGTGTAACCAGAAAGAGTAGAGGGACCTCTGTGTCCTGTGATGTACTCCAAGAAAAAGGATTTTACAGGTAAGCCGTTATAAAAAAAATTGGATTTTTGTACTCACCGTAAAATCCTTTTCTCTGAAGTTCATTGACGGACACAGCTCTTAAATCTTGATCTTAGGGTTATATCGCCACCTTCAGGAGAGGACCAGGCAGAACATGTAATATATATGTAAAAAACAGCAAGACTGCACAGCATCACCCAGGGGGCGGTCCCCACTGGCTATAACCCCTCACTCTACTTCCTGCAGCTCAATTCTTCAAAAAGCATTACAAACATAACTAGGAGGGGTGGGTGCCGTGTCAGTCAATGAACTTCAGAGAAAAAGATTTTACAGCGAGTACAAAAATCCCATTTTCTCTTTCATTCATTGACGGACACACCTCTTTTATATCTTGACCTTAGCGACATCCCCAAAAAGTGTAAAAAAAAAAAACGGAGGGGTGTAAACAGCAAGAAATAACTTTACCCACAACAAGAGGAACGCCTCAAACAGAAGTTGCCACCTTAAACGGCCAACTTATGCATCTAAAGATGCGGTCACAACAAACTTGTAACTTAATGAAAGTGTGAATTGCAACCTTACACAGCCGCCTGCAAAACCTTGCGGCCACAGCAAGCATCCGAAGATGTGCTTACGTCAACTTTGTAGAATTTAGTGAAAGTGTGAACGGACGACCAAGTCGCTATCTTACACACCTGAGAAAGATGCTTGATGTTGGAAAGCCCAGGTGGTTCCAATTGCCCTGGTGGAATGAGCTGTGACAGGAAGAGGGGGCACACGCCCCTTTAAGGCATAGGCCTGAACCACAATCTGTCTGATCCACTGAGAGATGGTGGTCGATGAGACCGCCAGACCTTTCTTTGGACGAGCCACTGAGACAGTCTGGCCCACGAAATGAAGCCGTAGCAGACCGATACACTTTTAGAGCCCTCACCACGTCCAAGGAATGTAAAGCAACTGCTTTCGGATGTGTCGGCTTAGGGCATAGGGATGGTAACACAATGTCCTCATTTAGATGGAAGGCCAAAACCACTTTTGGAAGAAAAGAGGGCTGCGGACATAGCACCGCCTTATCCTTGTGGAGGACCAAGTAGGGAGACTTGCATGACAAGGCCGCCAACAAACTCTCCTGGCAGATGCAATAGCCACAAGAAAGACTACTTTCTGAGAGACTCAACAAGGAAATCTCCCTATTTTCAAATGGCTGTTTCTAAAGAACCGATAGCACCAGATTCAGATCCCACGGATGTAGCAGTGGTCAAACCGGAGGGGCTATGTATCAAACCCCTTGCGCAAAATATACTCACCAATGAGTGAGTCACCAAGTGACCTTGGAAAAAGACAGCCAAAGCTGATATCTGCCCCTTGATGGTGCTTAAGACAAGTTTCTGATCCACGCCTCGCTGTAAAAACAGCAGTATCCTGGAAATGGAGTATGTGCACGGATGCCATCCCACCTCCTCACACATGGAGATGCAAGCCTTCCACTATGATAAATCTTCCGAGAAGAGGACTTCCGTGCCCTCAGCATAGTGGAAATTACAGAGTCTGACAGACCTCTGTCCCTTAGTACCTGGGTTTCAACAGCCATGCCGTCAAAACCAGCGACAGAAAAACAGGATGAAGTATCAGACCTTGCGATAGAAGGTCCTCTCGCATCGGCAGCCACCAAGGAACATCCGCCACCAAGTCGGCGTACCAAGGACACTGAGGCCAACCTGGGCCAATCTGAATTACTGCAATCCCCTCAGCCTAGCAGACGTGGCAGCAGCTTTAGTTGAGGGGGGGGGGTCTCTTGTCCTGGACACAAAACATCTGCACCGCAGATGTTTTGCAGGAGCCGAAATACATTCGGATGCAATGACCATTCCCCTTGGTCCAGCATCTGACGACTTAGGTAGTCCCCCTGCCAGTTCTCTATGCCCGGAATGTATATGGCCGACAGGGCCAGCAGGTGCTGCTGTGCTCACTGTAGGATGTGAGCGACCTCCCGTGCTGCAGCCATTCCCCCTTGATTGTTGACGTATGCCACCACTGGCGTTGTCAGACTGGATCCTGACTGGACGCCCCTGTAGCCTCCGTGACCATGTGGAGAGGCACCGCCTGATCGCCCGAAGCTCAAGCGCATTGATGTGCAGTTGGAATTCTTCCCGCGACCAAAGGCCCTGTGCTAAATGTATGCCCAAAACTCCCCCCCCCCCCCCCCCAACCGGTCAGGCTGGTGTCCGTTGTGATCACTGTCCAATGGAGAGGAAGAAACGATCTCTGGGACCAAAGTGCCGGAGAGACCTCACCCCGCGCGCAGCAGCAGGTCCTGTACTGCCAAGAACAGGGCTTTCCAATGAGCCAGAAGCAGATTAAGGTTGGAGGGAAAGAATCTGTTTGCTGGACAAGAAAGAAATTCTTGTATCCCAATGAAACCAGTTCGCAGACCCATTGGTCGGACAGTAGGGAGGTCTAGCGAGCTGCAAACTCCCAAAGGTGGCCCCCACTCGAGAGTTGGGCGGGGGCAAACCTTCATGCGGTAACATTTTTGCTCGCAGACTTGTTTGGCTTGCGAAACCAGGGACGCTTTTGTCCTTCAGCCGGCGCCTTGTTGGACTGGGAGCTCTTACCTGCCAACCCGGGTGGGCGAAAAAGCAGTTTCTCAGTGGAAAAAGAGGGCCCTTGCCTACGGCGTGGCTCCTTGACCCTTTATGGACTGTGGGAGCAACGTGCTATTCCCACCAGTAACATTTTTAATAATGTCATCCAGTGAGGCTCCAAACAGCCCCTCACCTTGGAAGGGCAAATCCGTCAGTGCTTTTTTAAATGCCTGGTCTGCAGACCAGCATTTCAGCCAAATCAGGCATCGTAGTACCACTGCTGATACGGATGCTCTAGAGAGCAGGGGGACCACATCCAGGGCCGCATCACAAGCCATGCACCAACTGATTTGCCAGTTCTATGCAGACCGGGGAAGTCTGTGGCATCTTCGCCAATTCACGGTGCAACAACTTTGCCCATTCAGTAAGCGGCTGTGACACCAAGGCCATGGCCAGCACAGGTCGTAATGCTGACCCCCACCACCGTAAACATGGACTGGGCCACTGCCTCTGCCCTCCTGACGGCAGGGTCCTTGAAGTCCCTTCTACCGGAATCGTGGTTACTTTATGCAACCTGGATACTGGGGGGGGTCAACGACCGGAAACACCCATTTTTTCAGGAGGCTCTCCTCAAAAGAGGTAACGTACCTCCATTCTTCTCTGGACTGAAAAGGCCCATTGCGGGCTTCCCCACGCCTTGTTAAGGGGCCACCACCTCTGTAGATGTCCTTGCTGCATCCTATATCTTCAGGGTATCCCGCACCGCTGTGATAAGTGCTCCTACTAGCGCTTTTTCCTGCGCTAACCCAGACAGAGTCATTCTCACTGTCCGAACGGTCCTGGTCCACATGACACGTCAGAACAGGGGCCGCTGGGACTAGTGCAATGGTAGAATCAGGGTGATGAGAGACCCTGTCATTTGGGCCACTCTAGTGGCAGCATGATGCCAAATCGGCTTAAGGCCTGGGCAACTCCAGAATATGTGGAGAAATGAGCCTGTAGCTTGGCACTGCCTAAAACTGTACTTTATTAGAGGGTCAGGTACCATCTAGTATGTAATTTCACCAATGTCGCCTTGAGACACATGGAATGTGTACATTTGTGCATGTTCAAAAACTCCTCTGTGGTAAACTCTTCACCCATGTCAGATTCCCATCGAACCATGGTTGAGGTCTTTTCAAGTAAGTGCAACCCATTTAGATAGCTATATCTTAAGATATAACTCCTCCAGGGACAAGGGGGTCATAACAGATTGATTCAGATTCTGTGAATCTGGATCTAGCGTGAAGGGAGTATAGGGATAAAAAATAAAAAAATTCTATCCTCAGGATATCATATTTTTGTTGGAGATGGGGAAAGGAGCAGAACTGCGAGCCTTGTGTGTTAGGGAGTTGGTGAGGGTGTTCAACTCCAACCAAAAGGAAGTCATTAGGTGAAACAAAGGCTGAGGGGAATCTCATCTCCTAGGAATGAAGATAGGGTGGCCCTAGGGGAGCAGTTTAAATTTCCGGTGGTATAATGACCATAGATTTTGCAAACAAATACTGTTCAGAGGGCTAGTCTCTCTGGGCCAAACTGTGGTATGCCATAAAAGGTCTGGCAGGTAGAACTGGTAAATTTATATATTTTCAAATTGAAGCCAGGGGATCTGCAATGAAGCGAAGCGACATTGGGCCAATGGTCTAGCATGCAAGTAGTAAAACCATATATTAGACAAGCTTACTGTATCAATTTAAAACAGGAAGAAAATGGATTAAAGTAGACCTTTTTCTCCCCAGAATTTAAATGCTGTTAAGAGTTGTAAAGGCAGACTATTTTTTTATCTTAATGCAGTCTATGTATTAAGATAAAAAGCCTGTGTGTAGCAGCCACCCCAGCACCCCCATCTCTGTCCACGAGTCCCTCCTCCTGTCCGGGACTCTCCTCCTGATTGGTTAAGACACAGCAGGAATGCCATTGGCTCCCACAGCTGTCAAAGTCAGTTAGCCAATCAGGAGAGAGGGGGCAGGGCTGAATGGCAACTTTGTGTTTGACTGGAGCTGGGGTGCCCCCATATCAAGCTGCTTGCTGTGGGGGGGCACTCAACAGGGAGAGGAGCTAGGAGCAGCTAAGCGGGACCTGAGAAGAGGATCCGGGCTGCTCTGTGCAAAACCACTACAACAGGGCAGGCAAGTCTAAGCGGTTTTTTTTTACAATCACTTTAAAAAAGGCAAGGTAAATATTTCCACATACACCTCCAGTTTTTCACCTTCTTAATCATGTAGTTTCATGTAATTTGTTGCCCGTTACATGAGGCATTCAGCATGGCACTGCACAGGTTCATGCAGAACTCCTGTCTGTAGTGTGAAATCTAAAGCTGGCCATACATTATACAATTTTCTTGTTCAGTTTCCTTTAGATTTACCTTCAACTGTGTAGTACAAGGGCATGCCCCATTGCATATAAAATTTGCATATAAAATATAAAGTGTTTAGGTTTGACCTTATATTATATGGTTTTGGTAAATCAAAAGGAAAGTTGTAGAAGAAAAATTGTATAATGTATGACCAGCCTAACACTTTCTGTGATGAAACTATATATTCCACAATCCATGGGTGTCTAGTGAAGATGAGAGCTAAAATAGACATTAGATCTGACACAGACACGAGCAGGCAGAGCATTCACAGACACACGCAGCTAACTCACTCATGCAGTGCTTCATCATATTTGCACTTTAATCAGGTCATGCAAAATCACGTACCTGTACGTCATTTTTTTGAAGTGGTTGTACAGCCAGAAGCATCACCCGTTACTGTTTTAGAGCTGGCGGTCGGCTTTCAAGTGATAACCAATGCGGCTAATGTCCCTTCTCGCTGCTTGTGCCAACGACCGAGCGGCTCATTTCCTCCCCCCCCAACCGACTTCAGATTTTTAAAAATCCAAAAGGTATTCAAAAAATGCAAATTTTGACGGTTTGAATACTTTGAAGGGCAGAGGAGGGTTTGGGGTCTTTTAGATCCCAGATCTCTCCATAAGGAGTAGCTGCCACTGCCTTTTACTGTTGTCAAGGGATTGTTTACATTCCTTGTGACCGCAAAAAAAAGTGATCATAACTTTTTTTTCTAAAGGAACAGTAAAAAATATATTTTTTAAAAGCGCCCCGTCCAAAGAAATAAAAACGCATACGAAAGTTGCCCCCACAAACGTAAAGTGTGTTCAAATCATGTGTGAGGTATCACTGCAATGTCAGGGAGATCGGTGCTTGTTACTAAACTCCTCACCCCCCCAATTGGGTTGATTTATATAAAAAAAAAAAAAAAAAAAAAAAACACATATACATACACACACATATATATATATATACATATATATATACATATACATACATATACATACACACACACTATATATTATACACACACACAAAATATATAAGACTGACAGTCCATGCCTCATCAGTGCTCCATATTAGTGCCACTGTAACGCGAAAAAAAAAAAAAAAGAAGGATCCGTAAGTACTTGAAAAAAGTATCGGTGCTTGCACTCAGTCTTAAAGTGGTATCGGTGCAACCCAAACATGGACAGATGGGAAATTAAAATCAACAGATCCCGCCGACTATTAGTAGCTAATGAAGGCTCAATAGAAACAAAAAATAAATAAATAAATGCCAAAACATTCAAATTCAAGTACCTCTTTAAACTTTAATGCCATCTGTGACGTGTCCATATCTAAAGAGAAACTGATGTCGTTTTCTGGCAGCTCAAAAACTTCCACAGAATTGCCATGTAACTGGGACTCTAGATGATCATCATCATCATCGTCGTCCTCGTCGTCAAAGTCTTCTTCCTGCAGACAAGATAAATATACGTGAGGCAACCCACAGATACAAGCTTGGAAAAGAAACAATTTCCCGGTTAGTTCACAACGTTTTGCTGTGCAGAAATATGAATGCTGCCATTGCTGATCTGAAGAGTGTTACAAAACTTTAGGTCCTAACCACACACGCACACAAAATGCTTGTACTAACAATGCATTCTAGAAGAGAACACAACGAACATGTCAGCAGCCATCTGCAATGCTTATAGATTACAGATGCTGCAAAGTATTATTGTTTTATCCGAAGAGCTCTTAGGGCTCGTTCACATGAGCTTTCATCTCTGAAGAGCAATCAGCGTTCGGCCACTCCTCAAAGCATTTCACAGATGAGGCATGGTATTGCCTCCTCACCGCCTGGTTTAATCCTTGATTGCTGTGGTTGAAAGTAACAGTAAAGCATCACAGCTGCTGCAGCTAAACTGGGTAGCAGCTGGGGGGCAGTAAAAGCATGGCTCAACCATGGAGGTTTAACTGCCTCCCAACCTAACTGCTACTGTGAACCAACCCCTATAAAAAGGAAAAAAAAATAAAAAAAAAAAAGGTAAAATGTACAGTCAAGTATGGCAAAGCTTTAGGAGGGAATTCAGTGTCCTGTTATTTAAAAATTAAAATGATTTTACAAGTAAACCAAAAAGGATTTTCTCATCATACTTGCCTGTAAAATCCTTTTCTTTGAATACATCATGGGACACAGAGGTCCCTCCTCTCTTAAGGATTCCGTGCTTGCTACAAAACTGAATTACTTCATGTATGGGAAGGGTTATATAGGGGCAGACTTCCTGTCCAAGACGGTCTACCAGTGTTCATTCGCTTGAAGATAGCATATAATCCAGTAATAGACCGTGTCCCGTGATGTATTCAAAGAAAATTTTCCAGGTAAGTATAAAAAAAAAAAAACACCCATTAATTTTATAATATATTTCTTTACGATACATCACGGGACACAGAGTTAGGCTATTACTTACTGGGACATCTCAGAGCAATAGCCTTGAGGGGAGGGAGACACTGCCAAACAAAAATAGCCATCAGACTTTAAATGGCAACCTGTAGTACACTACGGCCGAAAGCCAAATTTTCAGCTTCTCCAACATCTACCTGATAAAATCTTGTGAACGTATGCACTGAAGACCAGGTAGCAGCCTTACAAATCTGAGCCATAGATACTAATGGTGAAAATCCCAAGAGGTTCCAACACCCCTGATAGAATGAACTCTCACCCTGAACAGAGGAGCCTTACCTTTCAGATCATAGGCCTGAATGACCAACTGGCGGACCCAGTTGGCAATGGAAGCTTTGGAAGCTGCCTGCCCCTTCTTGGGTCCTTCTGGTAAAACAAAAAAAAGGAGTCTGATCCACGGATCTCCGCAAATCTAGACAAACTGACTGCCCAGACGATGTCCAAGGAATGCAGTCGTCTCTTCCGCGGAACATGGCCTAGGTAAAAGGCAGCAAAACAATGTCCTGATTTAAATGAAATGCTGACGCCACCTGATAAAGGTGAGGCAGCAGCGCTGACAGTAGGCACCATACCAGACATTTGTAGAGGCTCAGATTTCCCGGAAGACTCTGGTCTTTCAGAGGATACAACACTAGGGTTTCAAATAGGCTACTCAGAAGCTACCGACGACACAGATGTGTCCTTCCTTGTAGTGTTAGTGCCGCTCCTCTATTTTGAGGACATTGCAAGTCACAAAAAGGGAGTACCTGGGTTTCGTTTTTACACCCCCCCAAGCCCCCTCTGCAACAATCCTGCCAAGCACCTTAGCTTGCCAACCAACACCTGGTGGCTCACGTGACCCAGATAAAGAGAAATGAACTGCTGAAGTGACGAGTACAGAGGCTGCTTGGTGTCTCACAGCTGTCCCCTGGAAGTGCCGCATGATAGCCATTCTCTGTTTAAATAAGATGGCTGTGCGTCTGAACACTGCACATATGTGCGCATACTATCGTGCACGGTCCCAGCGAATGCGCACGGCTGTATTCACACATGACGTGAATCTTCATGTGCCAAGATCCGGCTACGGCACATGAGCGGCGCAGAGTGCGCACAATGTCTGTAGCAAAGCTGCATTCGCCATGGCCGCCAAACAGCCACTCATGTACTCTGGCGAACTAACGCATGCCATGGCAAACCAAAATGTGCAATGGCACACCCTCGCGTGTGGCCAGCCATAAGAAACCCAACCAAGATAAGAAAAAAAGGTTGTCCTACAAACAACCGCAGGTAGCCCAAAATCGCCCCCCCCCCCCCATGGTCACGGCGCACAGGTGTCCAGCCTCCAACTAGTTGGACAGATTATTAAAATCCCTTCGGCACCCCACAGTAGGTAAATAAGGGGGTTTCACCTACCCGTCCAGGCGCAGGGCAGCTTTAGAAACAAAGAGCCCGATCTTCACCCATCACGGCAAGTTCCGTCACTTAGGGACCTTCAAGGACTGGGTACCCTTTTCATGTTTTGGGGTCCACTCCCTTGGATGTGTACAGCACCCTGCAGGAATGCCTTAGCTCTGGTGTCCAGGATTCCACTATGCGGGGTCCAGCGCCCAAAGGTTGCATTACAGGCAAAACCTTACAGGATTCTTGAGTCTTCTTTGCAAGGCTCGGGTATCATTTATTCATTGTGTAAACAATATTCAATTCTCTGTTGTACCAACACCCCCCAAAAAACAGTAGAAGAAAATAGTGGCGCTGATGTTTATAAATTGCTGAAGAATGTATAGGAACACTAAAATACCACGTCAACAAAAACGGCTGAAATTCCAAATAGTGCCAAAAACAACAAGTTGATGAAACAAACCATTAGGCTGGATTCACACCTATGCAAACCTGCAAAAAGCACTAAAAATGCATAGATGTGAATCCAGCCTTAGATGCTAAAAGACTACTTACATGCTTATGTGCACTTAGGAATTTTTTTTCTCACCCTGTGACAAGTGAACAAAAAAAAAAAAAATAATATATAGGAAAATTAACTCAACGTTCATTTAACAAACACAAACCATGCAAACAAAAATCTATAAAGTGGGGGAAAAAAAAAACACTACAAAGTGTCTATAAATATTTCTCTGTGACATGATGTGATGCCAAAAAGTTCAGGATTTATCCACACATTAATGATTTCTCTGCGTGTAAATAAAATAAGTGATATTGTACTTTCAATTTAATAAAATTATAAAAAATACTTCCACCATTACACAAACATTATTCCAAGCAAAAAAACCTTTATTGCAGCAAAAGCATTCCATGCAGTGCATAAACTCATGAGAGAATCCCATGATTAAGTCCTTGTGACGAAACATGTCGGAGCGTGGCCGTACGGCAATCATTCACGTGTGATACCAGCCATTGGGACGAGAGATGCTGCACTAAGAAGTGGAAGCTTGGATCTGAGTGGTGAGGCGGTTACAAACTACCGCACACCTTGGCTCCGCCGTGACTGCAACACATAGTTTATGCACTGCATGGAATGCTTTTTCTGTGATAAAGGTTTTTCGCTTGATGTGAATTGGAATAATGTTTGTGTAATGGTGGAAGTATTTTTTATAATTGTATTAAATTGAAAGTACAATATCACACTATTGGAGCACTTCTTTAATTTACATGCGGAGAAATCATTAATGTGTGGATAAATCCTGGAGGCATATGATGGGAGTCTGAAGGTTTATATTCACCCCCCTTTTGGTGTGGGATAAGGTGATTTTGGCCAAACAAGGGAGTGTGAGGCAGAGAAGCTGGTGAGTGCATTTCTTAAAGAGAGGAGTCACTGACACAGGTGTGGTGGAAGAATATAATTACAGGACTTTTTGGAATCATATCACAGAAATATTTAGACACTTTTTTTGTGATTTTTTTTTTTTTTTTTTTACACTTCCCACTTTATAGATTGTTTGCATGGTTTGTGTTTGTGTTAAATGAACGTTGCTTTTTTTTTCCTATATCTTTTTTGTTCACTTGTCACAGGGTTACTTAGAGCACAGAAGCATACACGTAGTCTTTTAGCAACTTGTTATTTTTGACACTATTTGGAATTTCAGCAGTTTTTGTTCACTTGATATTTTAGTGTTTCTTTATTTTTTATTCAGCATCAGCGCCACTATTTTCTTCTACTATTTGGGGGTGTTTGTACAACAGAGAATTGAATATTGTTTACACATTTACTTTATCCAAGTGGCTGCTTTAGATATTTTTTGTTTTTTCCCCAAGAGCGCAGTGCTGGTATTTTAGGTGTGGGCGATTACCTCTTACCATCAATTTTGAATATATAACATTTATTCATTACCATTTAAGCATACAAGCTTCTCTTCAAATGGATACGGTCAATCCTTTGATTCCTAATAAGAACCCTTTAGGGACACGACCTGGTGTGGCAGAGAGCTCAAGAAACGTGCCCATCCACCTTGCAGTCACTGGTGTAAAAATAAATAAAAAATAAATAACTGAAGTACTTTCTGTATGGAAGGTTATATAGGGGCGGACTTCCTGTCTAAGATTTCATCCACCTGTGTCCATTCACCTAAAGATGGCGTATAAACAAGTAAATTAATAATAGCCTAACTGTGTCCCGTGATGTATGATAAAGAAAATGCAAATTTCTTAATCATACATTAAAAATGACAATTAATTGTTAATAGGTTAATAGGCATTTAATAGGCATTACTACATAGGATGTCTCAAAGCAATAAATCTGAGGGGTGGGTAATAGCAGCAAGGCCAACTACCTCAAATCGCCATACAGAAAAGGGGACACCCCCTTACAAAGCCAGGTGTAAGACTATTTATCCAAAACTAACTAAAGCAGGATGGAATATCAGACCCTCTGAACAATCTGGAATAGCCCATGGCTCGGTTGCCAAGAGGTCTATGTCATCTACATACCACAACGCGTTAGGTTCTCGGCGAGGCCGGTGTGGTCAGGATCACTGCAATACCCTGCACCTTTATCCTGTGTAACAGGTGAGGAAGAAGTTTTGGTCAAGGGAGGGTACAGATCAGAGGAACTGATCCCAGGAAGTCACCAATGCATCCACTGCACTGCAACCTGTTGAGGGACACAAACACAGACAGCACAGGTCCAGACAAACTGCTGCTCTCCAAAAGCAGGGTAGTTCCGCCTCAAAGCATTTGGAGAGCAGCAGTCTGTGCATAGCATGGGGGCCACCAGGCATCCATTTCAGTGGAGCAGAGAAGTGTGGGTCACCAGCTTGTGATCAACAACATTTCCTTATCTTTTGTATGCCATACAGTCTCTTGTGAGAGCTTTTTTTTCCCTTTTTTTTTTTAATACTAGGGATATACTACACTATGTGGGTTTCTTATCTCCCGATAGTTCCGTCTGATCCTAGCTACTGAGAGGTTAAAGCAGAACTAATCCCTCCTATCGTTTTTTCATACGAGAAAGCTGCCATCTTGGTCTCAGTTTAATCTTCAACTGCCATGATGCTGCCCATGTGATCAGGTTTGACACCAGCCATTGGATGGTTTAACAGTTTGGTTAAGAGCACAACCAATGTGACAGTTACTTTCCCAGGACATATCACAATTGTGACTTTTGGAAACCATTAAAATCGATTGTTTTACTTCCACTTTAAGAGTGATGATCTCGAAAGAGGTGACCTGGATAGTCTGCGATTTACATCAATGCGCTTATTTGCCTTTCTTGGAAAAGATAGGCACAAAGATTGTGTAAGTGCAGTATATGCACAGGTGGAAGAGTAGCACAAGTGAATCTCACTATAAAAAGATGAGCACTGAGTGCTAACTATTCACTTTAGCTTTATCAACATAAATTGTCACTTTGCATTTATATGAGCAATACACATCTTTATAAGATTCTGTTTATTTGGGTTCAATATAATTGTACAGTGAGATACTTTGCATGGTGTTTAACAGAAATACAAAATGTTTTACATGTACCGCGTTTCCCCAAAAATAAGACCTAATGTGATTTTCTAGGATGGCTGCAAAAGCCCTAGTGGTTGTAAAATCCTATAATCCACTCTATTACACAGTGTTATATAATGTACAATGTGTGTTTCTGTAATCTTATTGTACCAAATACCTTTGTTACAGCGCCGCTCACCTGACTTCCCACTTCTCCCGGGACCCTCCCTCTGCAGTGCTCGGAGCGGGGAAGAGAGCTGTAGCGAAGGTGTTTGGCACAATAATATTACTGAAACACACATTGTATATTATATATTACAGTATTATATAATATACAATGTGTGTTTCAGTAATATTATTGTGCCAAACACCTTCCCTACAGCTCTCTTCCCCGCTCCGAGCACTGCAGAGGGAGGGTCCCGGGAGAAGTGGGAAGTCAGGTGAGCGGCACTGTAACAAAAGGTATTTGGTACAATAAGGATTACAGAAACACACATTGTACATTATATAACACTGTGTAATAGAGTGGATTATAGGATTTTACAACCATTTTAATTCAGTTCACACTTGGGATTCCTAAATTCATAAAGCTAATGACTCCTGAGCTGACACACACACACACACACACACACACATATACATATACATATACAAAGACCCTGTCTTATTTTCAGGGAAACCCAGTAGCATTTTCACAGTTGGGCTTACACAGATTGTATATTCACTAATATTCTCAGTGCTGGGCTTAATGAGGTGATATTTGGCCTTATATTTATTTTTCATGGGGTATATTTAGCAAAATCAGCAGCATAATTATTTTAATGTCTGTTTCTGTACATTTCATGGTTTAATAGTACTGTAGTGCAGGCATGGAGAGAATTACATACCTGCATCCCAGTTCTGTGACAATGTCATGACCGCCAAGCAACATTTTTACTGGTCAGCCATGGTGGCCTCCATGCCTTCTTAGTACTGAATTAGTTAACGTGATTGACAATGGTGTACTTTAAAAAGGCATATGCAAGTCCTTCATTTTACCTGCCCAGTACTGCCCTCAGAGTAGTGCTGCTCATACATCTGCTGCTGACATCTCTCCTGCTCCAGGGTTTCACTGATAAGACGTGCCACTTCACTCTGTGTTCCCGGCTTCTCTCTCCCAATATGAAATCTAAGGTGGGGAAAGTAAAAAAAAAAAAACTAAAAAAAAACTAAAGCAAGACATTTTATCATGCTACAGATTCATAGCATGTAAACTTCACAGAGAACAAATATTACAGAAAAAATAAAAACATATTAAGCCAATTTTAATACTTGTGCATTGACACTTATAAACTGTTATACATTTTATAGTCATTCTTGCCTACTTACAACTCCATTCCTTTGTGTCTCGGGAGGACGCTGGAAACTAGGCGCAGGCACTAGCACCAACCTCTCTCAAAGCTGCCAAGCTCACCCCCATGCTAATGACAAGCCCAGCAAACTATCAAATGCCAAAAACGTAGCCGCTAGCAGAGGCTTGAATACTTTACAGCTAAATGACTGGTGGGCTTAGGAAAGGCTGGAATCAAGGCCCCATGTACAGCCCAGCACTAGAACGCGGGGAACTGAATCTTTCATTGGCAAGTCTGTCCAACTGTAAGGCCTCAGGCACACTGAACATTTGATGTTTTTACAGCAGCTGTTTTTGGCTGTAGATGTTTATTTCTACAGTCATTAACCACTTCCCGTCTGGCGCACAATGACGTACGTCGGCAGAATGGCACAGACAGGCAAATTGGCGTACAGTTATGCCCATTTGAAATTGCCGTTGTGCCATCGCACGCGCCAGTGCATGCCGGCCGGGACCCCCATTAGCCCGGTCGCGAGTTCCGCGATCGTCTCTTGGGGGGGGGGGGGGGGGGCGTGCTGAACGGGGAGATGCGTATGTAAACCGCATCTTCCCGTTCTGCCTAGCGACAAGTGACACTGATCGCTGCTCCCTGTGATTGGAGCAAAGATCAGTGTTCACCAACACAGCCACACCCCCCCAGTTAGTAACACTCCCCTAGGACACACTTAACCCCTACACTGCCACCCCCTGGTTAACCCCTTCACTGCCAGTGTAATTTACACAGGAATCAGTGCATTTATATAGCACCGATTGCTGTAAAAATGACAACGGTCCCAAAAATGTGTCAAAAATGTCTGATGTGTCTGCCATAATGTCACACTCCCAATAAAAATTGCTGATCGCCATTACTAGTAAAAAAAAAAAATTAAAAAAAAAAAAAAAAAAAAAAAAAATACAAAATTTATAAAAATGGCATAAAACTATCACCTATTTTGTAATGCTATAAATTTTGCGCAAAGCAAACGCTTATTGCAATTTTTCTTCCCAAAAAGATGTAGAAGAATACGTATCGGCCTAAACTGAGTGGGGGGAAAAAAAAAAAAAAAGTTTTATATAGGTCTGGGGGATATTATTGCAAAAAGTTAAAAATTTGTTTTTTTTTCTAAATTTTTCACTTTTTGTTTATAGCGCAAAAAATAAAAACCGCAGGGGTGATCAAATACCACCAAAAGAAAGCTCTATTTGTGAGGGAAAAAAAGGACGTCAATTTTGTTTGGGAGCCACATTGCATGACCGTGCAATTCTCAGTTAAAGCAACGCAGTGCCGAATCACAAAAAGTGGTCTGGTCTTTGACCAGCAAAATGGTCCGGGGCTGAAGTGGTTAAGCCTAAAGTGAACCTAAATCAAATTGTCTGCCTGCAAAAGGAAAAATGGCTCCCAGATACCCAATAAAATTTCCAAAACGACAAGCCGGAGATTCCCCACCTAGTCACCACCAGTACGAAGGAAGCACAATTTTACTATACTCAAGGGATGTTGGCCATTTTATCATTACCATTTTAGGACCAATTTTCAAATTAACGCCTTATTACAGCACCTTAAAAGCAGAGTTCCACCCAAAAGTGGAACTTTCCGCTGGAAGCACTCGTCACCACCATTCATGCCACATTTGGCAGTGTGTGTGTGTGTGTGTGTGTGTGTGTGTGTGTGTGTGTGTGTGTGTGTGTGTGTGTGTGTGTGTGTGTGTGTCTAGTTTTGGGAGGGACTTCTTGTTGCACTTCAGGCCGCCTAGGAGACTCCTCCTCTCCCCCTAGGTGGCCCCTCCCTCAAATTTTCTGACATCCCAGAAGATTGCCCATTTACTCAAAGAGCGCAGCGCGACGTGCGCATTGCCCGCCCAGCCATGAAGTTGCAAGCTGTCATGGCCGGGTGCCCACACCTTCTAAGTCAACAGCTAGAAAAAAAAAAAAAAGTATAGCTGCTGACTTTTAATAAACTGAAAAAAGCCTGGAACTGCACTTTAAACTGTGAAGTGTATACAGTCTCTTTAAATGAGGCATGAGAGTACTCCATCACCTCTAGGTTAATAAATATTACAGCCACAATAGAACAGAGGTTAAACAAAGTGGGCACAAGTGTTTTGGACAAAGCAGACAGGGGCATTATGTGAACAGAAGCTGGTGTGGACAGAATGGGTAAAGTGGAACTAAACAGGAGTGCTGGCTTCTGGCCAAAGAGCGTAACTAAACAGTGGCGTCCCCAGACTACTAATAGTCTGCAAACACTGCTCAGCTCCACACAGGTCAGATCAGTGGAAAAACAGTCAAGTCTGCATCTAAGGTCTATATATTTTGTTGATTAATTGAAAAGGGCAGGGGGCCTCTGGTAAACTTTTGAACACTACTACAGTTGTAGTAAACCGCTAAATAATTCAAATACATATGTGAAAACTTATCTGCCAACCTGTCCAGCCAGCATTGAGATGTACCCTGCCAGAAAGATGGGTAGGTGGCATTTTGTGTGCTAAAGCAGAGTATCAAAACTGCTATTTTTTGCTAAACAGGATTTCTGTACTTATCGTAAAATCTGTTTAATTTGACGTTCATTATGAGACATGGAATCTGCAGTTATTCTGATACAATTGCTGTCGCCTTTCCGAAGAACTGGCTAATGCCAAAAAGGTTTTTCTTTTTTCATCAACTGTTGGGTGGACAACACCAAAAAACCCCAACAGGCCCACATAAAACAGAATAAAACTAAGGGTGGCCTGAAGCATCTGACACCCAAAGCTGTCAGAGGCATGAACATTCGCTTTGTAAAATTCACAGGATATGTGAACAGAAGACCAGGAGAGTTAGGACCAAGATTAGTACACCAACATTAGGAGTGCAATTTATGAAGTTTTTAATAAATATCTAAGGGGCTTTTAACCACTTAAGCCCCAGAACAATTGTCAGCCTAAGGACCAGAGGTCTTTTTACAATTTCGCACTGCACTGCTTTAACTGGTAATTGCGCGATCATGCAATGCTGTACCCAAATGAAATTTGCATCCTTTTCTTCCCACAAATAGAGCTCTCTTTTAACGGTATTTGATTGCCTCTGCGATTTTTATTTTTTACGATATAAAAGGAAAAAGACTGAATTTTGAAAAAAAAAAATAGATATTTTCTACTTTTTGTTATAAGAAAAATCGAAAACTAAATTTTAGTCATACATTTAGGCCAAAATGTATTCAGCCACATGTCTTTAGTAAAAAAAAAAAAAAAATGTCAATGAGCGTATATTTATTGGTTTGCGCAAAAGTTATAGTGTCTACAAACTAGAGTACATTTTCTGGAATTTACACAGCCTTTAATTTATGACTGCCTATTTCATTTGAGGTGCTAAAATGGCAGGGCAGTACAAACCCCCCCCCCCCCCCCCGCCAATGACCCCATTTTGGAAAGTAGACACCCCAAGGAAATTGCTGACTGGCATGTTGAGCCCATTGAATAATTTTTTTTCGTCCCAAGTGATTGAATAATGACAAAAAAAAAAAAAAGTTTACAAAAAGTTGTCACTAAATGATCTATTGCTCACACATGCCATAGTTATATGTTGAATTGCACCCCAAAATATATTCTGCTGCTTCTCCTGAGTACGGGGATACCACATATGTGGGACTTTTTGGGAGTCTAGCCACGTACGGCACCCCGAAAACCAATCACTGCCTTCAGGATTTCTAAGGGTGCAAATTTTTGATTTCACTCCTCACTACCCATCACAGTTTCGAAGGCCATAAAATGCCAAAATAGCACAAACCCCCCCCCCCCCCCCCCAAATGACCCCATTTTGGAAAGTAGACACCCCAAGCTAATTTACTGAGAGGCATGTTGAGTCCATGAAATATTTTATATTTTGCCACAAGTTGCGGGAATATTACAAACTTTTTTTTTTTTGCACAAAGTTGTCACTAAATGATATATTGCTCACACATGCTATGGGCATAAGTAAAATTACACCCCAAAATAAAAATTCTGCTGCTTCTCCCGATTACAGGGATACCACATGTGGGGGACTTTTTGGGAGCCTAGCAACGTACGGGACCCTGAAAACCAAGCACCGCCTTCAGGATTTGAATATAAACCACTATCAAAAAAAAAAAAAAAAAAAAAAAAAAAAAAAAAAAAAAACTTAGCGATCGCATGGATCAGGCCTGACTCTGAACGCTGCAGTTATGCGTTTAGTGTTTTGTAAGTGACAGTGATCGATCGATACTGCACTTGGGTGGGCTGGACGGAGGGGCAAAACGCAGGTGCTAGCAGGTATCTGGGCTGATCCCGCTAACCATGCATTTTTTTGGAACCCTAAACTGCTGGGGACGCTAGTATAGATCTGATCAGATCAGATATTGAGCTGTTCAGATACTATACCGCTACGGGAGGTGTATGCATTGCGCGTGAGTGTTAGCGGTACTGGCACTAACCTAGCGATGCCTGGGGCGACGCAGACCCTGACCCTAAAACCTAATTAAAATCACCCGCCGGGTGATCAGGGGGTTAAACCTTTATTGGGTAATAAATGGTGGGTGCCCTGATGCTATAAAAAAAGCAAACTAACCAGTCACCCGTAACACTTATATGGTGATCACTGGTGAAAGGGTTAACTAGGAGCAATCAGGGGGTTAAAATCTTTATTAGGTAGTATATGGGGGTCCCTGACGCTATATAAAAACCTGACGGGGAACCTAAATAACTAACTGGCTATCCAGCGTCACCAGTTACACTTATGCGGTAATCGCTGGTGAAAGGGTTAACTCTAGGGGCAATCAGGGTGTTAAAACCTTTATTAAGTTGTATATGGGGGTACCTAACGCTATAAAAACCTGGCGGTGAACCTAAAAAAATAACTAGCTACCTAGCGGCACCAGTGAAACTAATGCAGCGATCAGAAAAATGATCGCTTAGTGACACTGGCAAGATGGGGTTAAACCTTTATGGGGGGGGGGGGGGGTAGGGGGCTACCCTGGACCTAACACTAACTGCCCTGACACTTTTTACTGTCACAACTGACACTAAATGCAGTGATCCGTAAATAAATGATCACTGCAATCAGTGACACTGTGACCGGGGGGGGGGGGGGGGGGTGATTTGTGTGCCAATGTGTACCTACATGTCAGTGTAGTGATTGGTGCACTTACTATGTGTTCTCCTCGCTGTCCGGTCAAAAAGACTGCCCCGAGGAGAGCGCAACGCTTTTTATTAGCCAGGAGCGATCGAGAGGGGATTGTCAGAAACCAACGGCCATCCCCTCATCCCGGATCTCTCGAAGTGAAACGGACCGCCGCAGCCAGCGGGAGGGTGTCCGACCGGACCCCCCAGCCGCTGGAAGGCAAGCACGTACGGGTACGTGCTTGTGCCTGTCCGTGCCATTGTGCCGACGTATTACATGCAGCGGTCCTTAAGTGGTTAAAGTGGTAAAAATGAATGTGCGATTTCTATTCCCTTTTAAATAACTGTCAGTGGAGAGCTTGCCGGACCTACCTGGTATTAGAGAGAGGCCTGGAGATATCAAGAATAAGGTGATGGGCGTTTTTTGGAATGACCCGGATTGACTCAAAGGGGAAAGCGCATTGGAGCCTTTATACGGTTCACATTCAAGTTGTGTGTGGAGCTCGAATGGTGGTGTTTACACTGAAAGATCACATCAGTGCATGTGGAATATCCTATATTATATATCAGCATAGTATTTGGATTTCATGGACTTCCCGATTTGCAATAACAGGGGACAGAGTCCCCGGGTTACATACAGGATGGGGGGTCTGTAGGTTTGTTTTTAAAGGAGTTGTAAAGGCAAAAGGTTTATCTTCATACATTCTGATAAAAAATAAATAAAAAAACCCTCGTCTAGCAGCAATGTTCACACCATCCGGGACTCTCCTCCTGCATGGCTGAGACAAAGCAGCACCACCATTGGCTCCCATGGTGAGCCAATCAGGAGAGAAAGGGTGTGAGGCCGGGTCGGGGCTCCAAGTCTGAATGGACATTAGGAGCTATATCTCGGCTCCAGTGCCCCCATAGAAAGCTGCTGGCTATGTGGGCACTCAATAGGAGGAAGGTGCCAAGAGCAGCAAAGAGGGTCCTGAGAAGAGGAGGGTTTGGACCGGTCTGTGCAAAACTAACTGCACAGAGGAGGCAAGTATAACAGGTTTTTTTGTTGTTGTTTTTTTGGTTTTTAAACAAGACTTTACAATCACCAAGTTGAATTTGTTTGCAAGTCAGAACAGGTAAATTTAAGACAATTTACATTTTTGGATAGCATAGGGAAGGGTTAACAAACCTGTAATATTTGTTTTCCTGTATGTGTCCATGTTTAGAAGATTTCACCTCACCTTCTGTACCTATGACAATTGTATTTTGAAAATTTTGGGTTGTTGTGTAAACAAGGATTGGTGATCAAGCTTCAATAGAGAAACCTTTTCCGAGTGAATATTTCCTTCCTAGGGGTAGATTTCCTCTCACTTCCTGTTTTCTCCCTCAGTTTGCAAGTCAGATGTTTGTAACCTGGGACCCGTCTGTACATGTATTATATTGTAATCAGATATTATTGGGCACAACCAGCTTGCCGGATTTTACTTGAGATTATTGCTAGTGGCTAGTGACAATCACTGTGTTGATTGGGGGGGGGGATTGAGCGAATTTCTTTCCTGCAACCCGTAATTGCAGAAATTAAATCTGCACCATGTATGGCCTGCCTTAGAACAATGATTTGTCACAGCAACAAGAAATAGTGGAAGAGTCTTGTTTTCCCATTATGGGGACCATAAGGAATGACAAAAAGTGTCAGTCTTTAAATTGAATTAGTGGCCAGCACAAAACACAACCATGCAACGAAGGGGAATTCCCATCAGATGTACCAGAGCCAGACAGAAGGAAGAACAATGTCCCAGTTGAAAGTCCAAAAACTACCTTGGGAAGGAAGGTGGCTCTAGGCCTTAATACTAACAGGAACCTTGTGTACAATCAAAAATGGTTCTTTACAGGATAAACTGAGACACCAGTCTTTTGGAGGTGATAGCCTCCAAAGAAAAACAAAAAAACAAAAACCTTGTGAAAGAGTGGAAAAAGGGAATATCTCAATTGGTTGAAAGGATGACTTTGAAGGATCCAGAGAACCAAATCTAGATCCCATTGAGTAACAGGAACAGCCAAGAGACACCCTGTACAAAAGGTCTTGACAAAAGAATGAAGAGTAGCTAGTAATCTTTGAAATACAAGCAACCAAGAAGAGCATGCTAAGGCCATGTTCACATATGAGCAAGTTGGAGTCATGGGCAAAATCACCAATTCTGCTGCCCACTATTGCAAATTGAAGCAAAACAAGCAGCGTGCAGTTGGGTGCCATTCATCCTGAATGGAATCCAAAACATGGCGCAAATATTGCTGCAACTGTCAGGCAAGAATCAACGTAAAAAACGTACGTACCTTTTACGTACAAAAATAAATAAATAAATGCTCGTGACTCAGGGTCACAATCTGGTCTCTAAGCTTCTTTGGGGGCAACAATCACCGCATGCGCAACACGTTTTTGAGTGAGAATCAAGCAAACAAGTAATTGCAAAAAAGGGAATGCTACACTACACATAATGTGAATGGGGTTTAAGTGCAGCAGAGATAAAAGCTAAATAGATAAAAGAATCAGGTCACAAAAAAAAATAATAAAAATATATAAAAAATAAATTGGATTTTTGTACTAGCCGTAAAATCCTTCTCTAAGTTTATTGACAGATACAGCATCTTCATCTTGACCGTAGGGTTATATCACCCCTTTAGGAGAGGACTAGGCAGAAAAAGTGTTAAAAACAGGTACACTTGCACAATACCGCCCAGGGGGCGGTCCTACTGGCTATAACCCCTCACACTGCATCCAGCAGCTCAGTTAGTCAAAAGCAGTACAAACGTAAATAGGAGGTGTGGGTGCTGTGTCCGTCAATGAACTTCAGAGAAAAGGATTTTACGGTGAGTGCAAAAATCCTATTTTCTCTTTCGTTCATTGACGGACACAGCATCCACACCTCCTTAGGATGGTCCCCAGTGTCAAAGAAACTAGGGGTGGGAACAGCAAACAAACTCCACCCATAACAAGAGCTCCTCAACGGAGAAGTTGCAACCTACACAACAAAACCTTGCAGCCGAAGTAAGCATCCAAAGATGCGCTCACCTCAACCTTGTAAAATTTAGTGAAAGTGTGAATGGACGACCAGGTCGATGCCTTACACACCTAGGAAACGGATGCTTGATGTCAGAAAGCCCAAGAGGCACCAATTGCCCTGGTAGAATGTGCCGTGACAGGAAAGGTGGGTGCCCGTCCCCTTATGGCATAAGCCTGAACTAGAATCTGTCTGATACACCAAAAGATGGTGGCCGATGAGACCGCCAGTCCCCCCTTCTCTTCTTCTCCGAAAAGGAGCCGTAGCAGATAGATACACCCGCAGAGCCCAGACCACGTCCAAGGAATGCAAAGCCACATCTTTGGGGTGTGACAGCCGAAGACATAAGGACGGAAGCACATATCCTCATTTAGACGAAAGGCCGAAAAAAACCTTTGGAAGAAACGGAGGCTGTGGACGCAGCACCGCTTTATCCTTGTGGAAGATCAAGTAGGGAGACTTGCAAGACAAGGCCGCCAACTCAGAAACCCTCCTGGCAGATGTAATGGCCACTAGAAAGACCACTTTCTGAGAGCGTGTCAATAAAGGGAATCCCCCTAATGTTTTCAAACTGTGGTTTTTGAAGCCCGAAAGCAACCGATTCAAATCCAACGGAGATAGTGGTGGTCGAACTGGAGGGGCCACATGTCAAAACCCCTGAACAAAAGTACTCACCAATGAATGAGCAGCCAAGGGACGCAGAAAAAAAAATAAATAAAAAAAAAAAAGACAGCCAAAGCTGTTATCTGCCCCTTGATGGTGCTTAGGGCAAGTTTCTGATCCACTCCTCGCTGTGAAAACAGCAGGCTTCTGGAAATAGAGTATGTGCGTGGAAGTCACCCCATCTCCTCACACATGGAGAAGTAGGCCTTCCATACATGAGGATAAATCTTCCAAGAAGATGACTTCCATGCCCTCAACATAGTGGATATTACCAAATCCGACAGACCTCGGTCCCTTAGCACCTGGCTTTCAACAGCCATGCCATTAAAGCCAGTGATGGTAAAGCAGGATGAAGTATTGGACCTTGCGACAGGGTCCTCTCGCATCGGCAGTGGCCAGGGAACATCCGCCACCATTCGTACCATGTCAGCATACCACGAATGCCGAGGCCAATCAGACAGGTGAAACCATACTTGCCCCTCCTGCAGGGACTGCTGGACACATTCCACAGACAGACCCATCACCCGAGCAGTATGGGGTGGCTGACGGCCATGGCACACTGATACAGAAAGCAGTAGCCCAGTCATATGTGTGCCCCGGAGCATATAGCTCACCGGCAGCCCCTGGATTAGATAGAGAATGTTGTGGCCGACCCAGCGCGTAGCTAGGGCCCCGCTCACTCTCGATGGTGGCTGGGAAGACTACAAGGATCTATATTATCCAGCCTGTCACCCAGCCCGGCTGTTGATTGTAGATCACAGGAATCAAAAATCCAGAATAAATAAAAAATTCCCAGGACCAATGGTTCCAATGGGAGCCAAGTCCTTCTACACTAGGCAGAAAAAACTGGAGCTGCTGGATGCAGTACCAGGGGTTATAGCCAGTAGGATCGCCCCCCAGGGCGGTACTGTGCAAGTGTTGCTGTTTTTAACACTTTCTGCCTAGTCCTCTCCTAAAGGGGTGATATAACCCTACGGTCAAGATGAAGATGCTGTATCTGTCAATGAACGAAAGAGAAAGCACCTTTTTGCACGTTTAAATAAAGGTGCATCAATTTTTTTCTTGAGGGCCTGCAGAGCATTCATTGCAATGTAAGGCTCCCGCAGATTTGGGGGGGGTTACTAAAACTAAAGCCAAACTCCAGCTCACACTTTATAAGCAGTTACCAGCAAGTGTGAGCTGGTGTTTGGCAGATGTGATTTTAAAATAATCATCCAGTGTTAAGTGGTTTGCTTCATCCATGTAAACTGATACATACTGCTGGAGAGGTGGAGGAAAAACAGGTCACCAGATGAAAAGCTGAAATAAAAAAAAAGTTTGCCTTTGGGTTTAACACATTAGATCACAAATACTAAAATCTCATAAGCTTGAAATACTTTAATTGGTGTGCTTTATACCTGCCTGAAGTTTAGATTTAATCTGCTTTTTCATTTAAAAATATAATCTTTTGTATTGTTGCCCTAAACCAAAAGTGTGTATGAAAGTTTATTCTAGCGTTCCTTTCAGCGAGATTTAAAGTGGTTGTAAACCCTTACAAACCACTTTGACCTACAGGTAAGCCTAGATTAAGGCTTACCTGTAGGTCCAAGCAATATCTCCTAAACCTATATGGTTTAGGAGATATTTGCCCGAAAACGGGCACCGCTGTCTACGGCGCATGCGCCGTAGACAGCGGCGCGCAGGCGCACTGAACGCGGCAGTTCCAAAAATGGAGCTGCCTCATTTGTCGACTCCCGTGCGCATGCGGCGGAGCTGCGAGACGCCACCAGCAAGATGGATGCGGCGGACTACAGGGGACAGCGCGACTTCGCTGGCTCCTGTGTCAGGTAAGTGACACACAATGGGCTACTATGCGATGCATAGTAGTCCATTATGCTTTACCTTTGCAGGGAAAAAAAGAGGAAGTAAACTCATCAGGGTTTACTTCCTCTTTAAGTTTTAGACGTGGTATAAAATAAGGCTCAGGCTTCAGCAAGGCTCGGCATGTGAGGCCCGAGTGGAATGAGTGATAACCGCTGTGCTGAATATTTGCATGCAATTCGAGCTCACAGAAAAATACAAAATTATTTGCAAGCTAGGACTGCCTGCTTGGTCCAGCCTTTATTCTACCTTGGCAAGCTTACAACTGACCATTCACCAGACACATTTCATCTGTCCGAGGACTATTAAGGAAATTCTACATCTAGAAAGCCAAAGAGCAGGAAGCAAAACTATGCAGGGTAGTAACATGTCATATAACAGAAGTTTTGCTCTGCTGTGCCAAGTCACTTCCCCCTAAAATAGAACAAAGTTGCAATACAGCGTAGGTCAAAACTATTTTTTTTTATTTTTTATTTTTTTTAATAATCTAAAAAAGCAAAGAACACTGGACATGCCAACTAAAATGCTGTAAATTAGCTCTAAAAGATCAAAGCGTCTGGAGGGAATCAGATTACAACTAGCATTCCCTAATGCGAGCTGGGAAAAAAATGATCTGCTTTGCCAAGAGCAGCCACTCTTCAGACATACCCTTTGCATCAACAATTAAGCTGGTCATTAACCAGTTCTCAACCGGCGCACGCCGATGTACGTCGGCAGAATGGCACTGGCAGGCATATTGGCATACAGGTACGTCTATTTTTAAGCCGGTCGGGACCCCCGTGAGTCTGGTCGCGGGTTCCGCAGACTCGATCGCCGCGGGGATACCTGCGATAGTCTCACGGGGCGGCTGAACGTTGTAAACAGCATCTCCCCATTCTGCCTAGCAACAAGTGACGCTGATCTCTGCTCCATGTGATTGGAGCAGAGATCAGTGTTCACCAACACAAAGCCCAGCCCCCCCACAGTTTGTAACACGCCCCTAGGGACACTTAACCCCTACACTGCCACCCCTGGTTAAACCCTTCACTGCCATTTACACAGGAATCAATTTATATAGCATTGATTGCTGTATAAATGACAATGGTCCCAAAAATGTGTCAAAAATGTCCGACGTGATAAAAATTGCTGATCGCCACCATTAGTAAAAAAAAAAAATAAAAAAAAAAAAAAAAAAAAAAATATCCTTTATTTTGTAAACGCTATAAATTTTGCGCAAACCAATCAATTGCTTATTGCAATTTTTTTTTATACCAAAAATATGTAGAAGAATACGCATCAGCCTAAACTGAGGGGAAATTTTGTTTGGGAGCCACGTCACATGACCACGCAATTGTCAGTTAAAGCGACGCAGTGCCGAATCGCAAAAAGTGGTCTGGTCTTAAGCCAGCAAAATGGTCCGAAAGTGGTTAAGAAAAGCAACATGTTCAGCAAATATGCATTTCTTTTGAGCGAGCGAGCGAGAGAGAGAGGGAGAGGAGAGGGAGAGGAGAGGGAGAGGAGAGGGAGAGGGAGAGGGAGAGGGAGAGGGAGAGGGAGAGGAGAGGGAGAGGAGAGGGAGAGGAGAGGGAGAGGAGAGGGAGAGGAGAGGGAGAGGAGAGAATCAGTTAGAAGTTAACTGATTTTTATTTTAGGAGAACCTCATTTAAAATAATTTGGTCTTTTCATATGGGAGCTCCATTTTCAACTGGTCTATTAAAGCGTCATACATAAAAGTTGTGAAAATTTGCAGCATGTAAGTTGTAAATAAGTCTTGCAGGATTTTGTCCATTTCTAGAGAGAGTGTAACTAGGACATGTGTATAATCCTTCTCAGGTTAAGCAAAAAATAAATAAAAAATTTAGAAAGATATTAGATAGATACACACACACACACACACACACACACATATACATATATACACACATAAAAACAAAACAAAACAAAAAACTTCACCCACCTGACTGTACCTTTGGTGTTCTTCAGTACCGTGGCTGCAAAGAGTTGCGTCACTCCAACTAAACTAGTACCATCTACCTCCACAATTTGGTCATTGACTTGAATCCTTACAGAGATAAAAAAGACAAAATTAAAAAGTGCCATGAAAACTGTAAAGACCTGTTCATGTTTAGGAATGCATCAGAACAAAAAAAAAAAAAAAAAAAGTCGCCAGCTCAAAAACCTACAGCAGTTTTGTCATTTCAATCATTAACAGGTTTCACGATTAGGCAATGAAAATAAATATTGACAAAAGCAGAAAAAAAAAAAAAAAAGAAGTAAAAAAATATTATAATATATATACATACACATATATATATATATATACACATACACATATATATATATATACACATATATACATATATATATACACATATATACATACACATATATATACATATATATATACACATATATATACATATATATATACACATATATACATATATATATACACATATATACATATATATATATACACATATATACATATATATATACACAGAAATTCAAAAGATATTGATTGAATATTATGAACCAGCTTGCATTTGAATTTAAACTTTAGGGGCAAATGTTAAAAATCATAAAAAAAAAAAAAGTAATAGTCAAAATATGCAAGACAAAACCCCCCCCCCAATCCACACATCACGAATATACCAACTGTTACAGCCCCAGATGCCATTTTACCATGTGCTCAGTGATGTGGCCTTCTCCAATAAAGAATAAAGGAACAGCTAGAGAGAGTTACTGTATTCTCAGAGCAGAACGGGCATTCTCCAGCCAGTGTAGACAGCAGAAGCACTTTTCCAGCTTCGCCGAGTAGAAAAAGCTTTTTTGGGGGGTCTTGAATGCAATTTGCCAGCAGAAAGAAAAACGCTGTTAACTGCTGCTAAACACCGGTTTCCAGCTTTTTTTTTTTATCCTAGTCAGCGACCCGCTGGTGTCCTTAACCACACCAGTGTTCAACTGGGTCATGCGATTGTAAAAGCTTGACAAAACAAAAAAATAAAAAACGCACGCGCACACGCTATACTTACCTCCCCTGTGCACTTGGTTTTGCACAGAGAAACCTGTATCGTCCTCTTCTCGAGTCCCTCTTTGCTGCTCCTGGCCCCTCCCTCCTATCGAGTGCCCCCCCATAGCCAGCAGCTTCCTATGGGGGCACTGGAGCAGAGTCACAGCTCAGTGTATCCATTCAGACAGAGCCCAGACCCGACCCCGCCCTTCTCTACCCTGACTAACAGCTGTGGGAGTCAATGGTGCCACTGCTGTGTCTCAGCCAATCAGGAGGAGTGTTCTGGATGGCTTAGACATTCGTGGGCCTTGCTGGAGAGAGATGTGGCTCAGGTAAGGAATTAGGGGTGCTGGGGAGGCAGCTACACAAAAAGTTTTTTTTTTTATATCTTAATGCAAAGAAAAAAATTATTTTTGTACTCACCGTAAAATCCTTAACCTGGAGTTCATTGACGGACACAGCTCCTTTAACCCCTTCCCGCCGAGTAAACGCAGATCTGCGTACACGGCTTCCGGGGGGTATACCGGGATGATGCCCGCACCTGCAGGCATCATCCCGGTACAGTTTTGTTCAGCTGGCGATTGGCTATCAAGCCATAACAACCGAAGCGGCTAAAAGCCGCTCGGCTGTAATGCCGGAGGAGCGGGAGGGGACGCCCCACCCTCCGGCCACCTCCCGCTCGATCGGGAGCACCGATTCAAGATCCGGCGCCTCCGGCTGCCGGGGAGGAACTGGAACGAAGCCGTAATCTGCTTTGTTCCAGTATCCTAATCATAAACACGGAAGCGACGTCATGACGTCACTTCCCGTTTACTCGGCTGCCAATGGCGCCGGTTTTAAAAATATATACGGTATTCAGAATCGCCGTTTTCGGCGATCTGAATACATTGAAGTGTAAAGGAGGGGTGGGGGGTCTTTTAGACCCCCGATCCCTCCATAAAGAGTACCTGTCACCACCTATTACTGTCACAAGGGATGTTTACATTCCTTGTGACAGCAATAAAAGTGATCAAATTTTTTATTTTATTTTTTTAAACAATTTATTAATTTTCAAATAAAAAAATAATTTTTTAAAGCGTCCACTGTCCCCGCGAGCTCGCAAAGCAAAGAAAACGCATACGGAAGTCGCACCCGCGTATGTAAACAGTGTTCAAATCACACATGTGAGGTATCGCCGCGATCGCCAGAGCGAGAGCAATAATAATTCTAGCACTAGACCTCCTCTGCAACGCTAACCTGGTAACCGTAAAAAAAAAAATTAAAGCTTCGCCTATTGAGATTTTTTAGGTACCGTACTTTGTCGTCAATCCACGAGTGCGTGCAATTATAAAGTGTGACATGTTTGGTATCTATTTACTCGGCGTAACATTATGCAAAAAAAAAATTGGACTAATTTTACGGTTTCGTTTTTTTTTTTAAATTCATGAAAGTGTCCCTTTTCCCAAAAAATTGCGTTTAAAACACCGCTGTGCAAATACCATGTGACATAAAATATTGCAACAATCGCCGTTTTATTCTCTGCCAAAAAAAATAAAAAATTTTATATATAATATATATATATATATATATATATATATATATATATATATATATATATATGTTTGGGGGTTTCAAGTAATTTTCTAGCAAAAAATATGGATTTTAACTTGTAAACACCAAATTCCAAAAATAGGCTTAGTCATGAAAGGGTTAAATCTTGACCTTAGGGTCATCACACCACCTTCAGGAGAGGACTAGACAGAACATGTAAAAACAGCAAGACTGCACAGCACTGCCCAGGGGGCAGTCCCTCTAGCTATAACCCCTCACCCTGCTTCCTGCAGCTCAGTTGGTCAAAAAGCAGTACAAAACAAAATAGGAGGGGTGGGTGCTGTCTGTCAATGAATTCCAGAGAAAGGGATTTTACGGCGAGTAAAAAAAAAAAAAATCCTATTTTCTCTTTCGTTCATTGACGGACACGGCTCCTTTAATTCTTGACCTTAGGGACATCCCCAAGCAGCGTAAAAAAAAACGAGGGGTGGAAAACAGCAAAACATAACATCACCCACAACAAAAGGAATGCCTCAATAGAGGAGTTGCCATCTTAAACCTGTGGCCAACTTATGCATCTAAAGATGCGTTCACAACAAACTTGTAACTTAAAGAAAGCATAAATTGCAACTTTACGCAGCCGCCTGCAAAACCTTGTGGCCAAAGCAAGCATCCGAAGATGCTCCAACGTCAACTTTGTAGAATTTAGTGAATTGTGAGCAGATGACCAAGTCGCCGCCTTACACACCTGGGAAACAGACGCTTGATGTCAGAAAGACCAGGAGGTTCTAATTGCCCTGGTGGAATGAGCCGTGATAGGAAAAGGAGGCACCTGCCCCTTTAAGGCATAGGCCTGAACCACGCTCTGTCTGATTCACTGGGAAATGGTGGTCGACGAGGCCGCCAAACCTTTCTTTCTTCGGACCAGCCACTGAGACAAACAAACAGTCTGACTTCCGGAAAGGAGCCGTAGCAGACAGACACTCGTGGAGCCCGGACCACGTCCAGGGAATGTAAAGCAACCTTTCGGATGTGTCGGCTTAGACATAGGGATGGTAACACGATGTCCTCATTTAGATGAAATGCCAAAACCACCTTTGGAAGAAAGGAGAGCTGCGGATGTAGCACTACCTTATCCTTATGGATGACCAGGTAGGGAGACTTGCATGACAACGTCGCCAACTCAGAAACCCTCCTGGCAGAATAGCCACTAGAAAGACTACTTTCTGAGAGAGATAACAAGGGAATCTCCCTAATGTTTTCAAACTGCGGTTTCTGAAGCACCGATGGCACCAGATTCGGAGGTAGCGGTGGTCGAACCGGAGGGACTATGTGTCGAACCCCTTGCACAAAAGTACTCACTAATGAGCGAGTCACCAAGGGACGTTGGAAAGACAGCCAAAACTGATATCTGCCCCTTGACGGTGCTTAAAGAAAGTTTCTGATCCACTCCTCACTGCAAAAACAGCAGGATCCTGGAAACTGAGTATGTGTGCGGACACCATCCCATCTCCTCACACATGGAGCCTTCCATGTACTATGACTTCCTGCCCCTCAACAAAGTGGAAATCAGAGTCTGACAGACCTCGGTCCCTTAGTACCTAGCTTTCAACAGCCATGTCGTTAAAATCAGTGACGGTAAAGCAGGATGAAGTATTGGACCTTGCGCTAAAAGGTCTTCTCGCATCAGCAGCTGCCAAGGAACATCCGCCACCAGTCGTACTAGGTCGGCATACCAAGGACATTGAGGCCAATCTGGGGCAATCAGAATCACCAGAATCCCCTCAACCTCCACTCTGCGCAGCAGACGTGGTAGAAGCTTGAGCGGGGGGGCAAGGCATAAATGCCACCAGCCGATAATGCCACCAACGCGCCTGACACGTCTCTTGACTTGGACACGAACCCCTGCACCTTCTGATTGAGCCGAGAGGCCAAGAGATCCACATCTGATGTGCCCCACTTTAGGCAAAAGTGCCGGAATACATCCGGCTGCAACAACCATTCCCCTGGGTCCAGCATCTGATCACTTAGGTAGTCCACCTGTCAGTTTTCTATGCCTGGAATGTATATGGCCGACACGTGCCACTCTGCCCACTGGAGGAAGGGAGTGACCTCCCGTGCTGCAGCAGAGCTCCTTGTTCCTCCTTGATGGTTGACGTACACCAAGCCACCCCCCCGCCGTGGCGTTGTCTGACTGGATCCTGACCGCATGCCCCTGTAGTCTCCTTGACCACGTGGAAAGGCACCGCCTGATCGCCCGAAGCTCGAGCACGTTGAGAGGGACGAACGATCTCCCAGACCAATGGGATGAAGACCTCAGCCACCGCAGAAGGGAATCCGACTAGCTGGCTCACCCGAATTTGACAATCCAGGGATAACTTAGATTTGTCCCATTTGGACAAAATTTCCTTTTGCAGGACTCAAGTGTGAAATTGAGCGTACGGTACCGCTTCAAATGTGGCTACCATGAGGCCCAGAACTTGCATACAGTGCAATTCTCTTGCTTCTGAGGAGTCCAGCAGTAAGCCCAGGTACTCCAGGCATTGAGTCTGCACCAACGGCAACTTTTTTAGGTTCAGCACCCAAACTCCTGGAGAGACCATATGGTGATCGCTACATCTGCCTTTAATTCTAAGGTGGAAGCTGCTCTCAGAAAGAGGTTGTCTAGGTAACCCACGGTTGCGATCCCACGTTGCCTTAACCAGGGCTTGACAAATTTGCTTGGAATCTAGGAGCCAGCTAAAAGAGTTAGGAGCCAGGTCGGTAACGGCGATCCGGACCTGTCCCTGGCCTGACATGGAGACGAGTGAGGGGGAAGATGGGGGGGGGGGGGGGGGGGCTGCGCTAACTAAATGACTTGTCTCCAAGTCATTGCCCTTAGCACTTAGGAGGGTCATTTATTTTTTCAAATGATATTGTTTTCTTTTTAAATTGCATTTTCGTGTAAATATGAGATCTGAGTGTCTCTCTGACCCCAGTTCTCATATTTAAGAGGACCTGTCATGCTTTTTTTCTATTACAAGAGATTTTTACATTCCTTGTAATAGGAATAAAAGTGACAATTTTTTTTTTTTTTTTTAAAGAACAGTGAAAAAAAAATAAAAGTTAAAGAAAATAAAAATAATTTTAAACGCGCCCTGTGCCGCCCGCATATGAAAGTGGTGTTCAAACCACACGTGAGGTATCGCCGTGATCGGTAGAGCGAGAGCAATAATTCTAGCCCTAGATCTCCTCTACCTCAAAACATGCAACCTGTAGAATTTTTTAAACATCGCCTATGGAGATTTGAAAGGGTAAAAGTTTGTCGCCATTCCATGAGCGGGCGCAATTTTGAAGCATGACATGTTGGGTATCAATTTACTCGGCGCAACATTATCTTTCACAATATAAAAAAAAAAAATTGGGCTAACTTTACTGTTGTCTTGTTTTTTTATTAAATAAATGCTTTTTCCCCAAAAAAGTGCGCTGCGCAAATACGGTGTGACAGACAGTATTGCAACTACCACAATTTATTCTCTAGGGTGTTAGAATAAAAAAAAAATATATAATGTTTAGGGGTTCTAAATAAATGGAAGGAGATAGGCAGGCAATAAAAAAACAGGCAGGGGAAGCTCCATTAGCATTGCTGGTTGTCATACCAACAGCCACCACAAGAGGGCGCCAGATTCCAGAAGGAATCATAGGACCGCAGAAGGCCTCAAAGGCGCGGCCTCAATTACTGGCCGCCGGCGGAACGGCCCGACGCAATCATGCCGGGGGGGGGGGGGGTCCACGGAGACAGGATACCCCCAGCTGTGCTGCGCCAGGTCGCTAATTCTAGTCGCAAATGCGAGCTGGCGCCCGGGTTTTGTCGAGCCCTGGCCTTAATGCCAGAATTGGGGCTAACACCTTGGTGAAGACTCAGGGTGCTGGTGCCAGGCCAAAAGAGCCACAAATTGGTAGTGCTCTTCCCTGAAATCGCAGAAACCTCAGATGCCTGAGGCATATGGGTACATGTAAATACGCATCCTTGATATCTAAGGACGCCAGGAAGCCCCCCTGATGGAGTGCAGCGACCACAGAGCGAACCGATTCCATCCTGAACCTTTGCACTTTCACAAAGCTGTTGAGGGTCTTCAAGTCCAGGATTGGACATTTTTGGGGACTAAAAACAGGTTGGAGTAGAATCCCTGAAACCTTTCCAGCTTCGGTACAGGTACCATCATCCCGCACAGCAGCAGGTCCTGTACTGCCCCGAACAGGGCTTCCCGACGAGCCGGAAGCAGACGTAGGTTGAAGGGAAAAAAATATGTTTGGTGGAGAAGAAAAAATAAATAAAAATCTTGTATCCCGATGAAAAATGTTTGCAGATCCATTGGTCGGACAGTAGGGAGGTCCACCGAGTTGAAACTCCCAAAGGTGACCTCCCACCTGAGAGTCGGACGGGGGCAAACCTTCATGTGGTAAAATTTTTGCTCGCAGACTTGTTTGGCTTGTGAAACCAGGGACGCTTTTGTCCTTCAGCAGGCGCCTTGTTGGACTGGGAACGCTTACCTGCCGACCCGGGTGGGTGAAAAAGCAGTTTGAGCGGAAAAAAGAGGGCCCTTGCCTACGGCATGGCTCCTTACGCTTCCTGGACTGTGGGAGCAACATGCTCTTCCCACCGGTAACATTTTTAATAATGTCATCCAGCAAAGCTCCAAATAGCCTGATACGGATGCTCTGGAGAGCAGGGGGACCATATCCAGGGCCGCATCACAGACATACTTAAGGCCATGCACCAACGATCTGCAAGTTCTACGCAGACCGGGGAAGACTGTTGCTTCTCCAATTCACGGTGCAAGAACTTTTCCCCATTCAGTAAGCATCTGCAACCCCAACGCCGTGGCCAGCACAGGTCATAACGCTGACCCCACCACTGTAAACATGGACCGGGCAACTGCCTCTGCCCTCCTGGTCGGCAGGGTTCTTGAAGGCACGAGTCTCTATCGCAATCGTGGTTACTTTATTTAACCTGGATACCAGGGGATCAGAGGAGATGTCCATTTCTTCAGGAGACTCTCCTCAAAAGGGGTAACACCACCATGCGTTTCAGGACTGAAAAGGCCCGCTGCAGTTTTCCCCACTCCTTGAAAATAAAAAAGGTATCAAAATAAGTCAAATACAGAAACACCTTAGGCGTGCGGGCCGGTGTGTGGGACCCAAAAGGGACCGCCACCTCAGCAGAAGTTCCTGCTGCATCCTGTATCTTCAGGGTATCCCACACCGCTGTGATAAGTGCTCCTACTAGTGCTTTTTTTCTACACTGCTCCCGTGTCCTCCTTTCCCCTCTCCTCTGTGTGGGTGAGAGCCACCCCTCCCCCCTCCTGCTGCTCTCATAACATTAACTTGTACACACCATCAGCACTGCCTCCTATTGCAGTGTCCCCCTCTGAAGGATTTATAAATATAAATGCTTTAAATATTTAAGAGCGGAGATTGAGATCACATGACCAGTCAGCTCTCTATTCCTCCCCTCTGGACTGAAATCAGCAGAGGAATCTCAGCACTGCCCGTTGCATCGGAGGAGAAAGCTGGCCAGTCATGTGAGCGCAATCTCGGCAGTGAAATTAGGTATTTGCAGCATTTTTATAAATCACACACTACAATAGGAGGCAGTGCTGATGGGGTATACAGGTTAGAGTGGATCGACAACCATTTTAACCACTTGCCGCCCGCCCTATAGCAGAAACACGGCGGCATAGTGGTTTCAAAAGCCTGACCGGATGTCATATGACGTGATCAGGATTTTGAGCCGCTGCATGCCCCCGGGGGCGCTCATCGCGGCAATCATCGTTGTGGGGTGTCAGTTTGACACCCTGCAACTACGATCTCAGAAAAGAGTCTGACGGAGACTCTTTACCACGTGATCAGCCATGTCCAATCAAGGCTGATCACAGTGTAGACGCGAGTAGAGGAGAGCCAATCAGCTGCTCCTCTGACGGAGGGGGGGGGGGGGGGTGGGTCTGTGCTGATCGATTATCAGCGCAGCCCCCCCAGGATGCCCACACTGGACCGCCAGACCACCAGGGATGCCCAGCACAATGTAATCCTCCCTAGACCACCAGGGATGCCAATCAGTGCCCACAATGGATGCCAATCAGTGCCCACAATGGGCATCACTGATTGGCATGCATTGTTTGGAACCGATTGCCATTCATTAGTACAGTATAATACAATGCCGCCTATCCGTGCCCATCTGTGCCGCCTATCCATGCCCGCTATCAGTGCCAATTTGTGCCACCCATCAGTGCCCATCTGTGTCGCCCAGTGCCACCCATCAGTGCCACATGTCAGTGTCCATCAATGCCACCTCATCAGTGCCACTTAATTGGTGCCTTATCAGTGCCCATCAGTGAAGGAGAAAACTTATTTACAACGTTTTTAAAAAATACCGAAAATGTTTAAATTTATTTTTTATATTTTTTTTATTTGTTTAGCAAAAAATAAAAACCGTAGATGTGATCAAATACCACCAAAAGAAAGCTCTATTTGTGGGGAAAAAAATAGCATGACTGCGCAATTGTCATTCAAAGTGCGACAGCGCTGAAAGCTCAAAATTAGTCTGGGCAGGAAGGTGTTTAAGTGCCTGGTATTGAAGTGGTTAAATACAGAAATCACACTCATCTGCATTAGTGCTGCTACATACAAAAACACATGTAAATAAAAATATTTTAGGTTACAACAATAACCCAGTAGCAACGATTTCAAATTCTTGGCATTGTTGACATACTCAGCACACCCTGAAGAAATGCAATGACACATTTTAGTATACACATTACTGAGCACACTGGTGGTATGGTTTCACAGAAGAGAAACCAAAGAAGGTGTGTATGGGGTGTTAACTAGGATGCATCATTGATAAATTCAAAATATACAAATGGCAGTATTACACTATGCGAGTACCCTCTTCTAAATTTTAAACAGTTGGAGCGATAGAAAAAAAATTAGCTGTCTGGCTTGTTTGGAGAAAGGTGTGTGACCCCCACAGCCTACATTTATCTAGATCATACAGGAGAGGGGAGATCAGAGGAGAGGGGAGTGCAATATCTAAATGCAGTGCGGAACACTTTTGCACAAGTGATGTGAGAAATCACTGGGTGGAAGAATATTACTCGAATCCAAAAGACAGATTATAATGTTTTGGTCTTTTGGCTTCTTAATTCATGTTGGATCACTTTATTGGCACTTGGGTGTATAATTTATTTTCAATTTTAGTGTATGGTTATAATCACAGCACCTCCACAGATTGAAAAGTTCTTCTAATTTGTGATACTTGCTTTACTTTTAAGGGGCAACAGTGGATTTGAGCACTTAGCCTTTTTAGAACTTCACTTAAAGCGTTTGTAACCCAAAAAAAATAAATAAAAAAAATAAAAAGGGGGTGGGGGGATCCTGATACAGAGGTCAGTTTACATGCCTCAGTTGCCCCGCTGTCTGCTCCGAGTCTCTCCCTCTTCTCCTCCCTCCCTGCCAGTTCCCAGGCCTGTGTGTGAGAGTGATCTCCTTCCCATCGCTCCTTTCTTTCTGCTCTTCCCTGGGCTTGAAAAGAACATACAGTTGTGCTCAAAAGTTTACATACCCTGACAGAATTTATGATTTTTTCGGCAATCTTTCAGGGAACATGACAAAAACATTTCACTCCTGGTTAGTTTGGTTGAAGCAATTTATGAGCAATCAACTGATTACTCTTTTTAAACCATAACAGAAACAGAAACTACCCAAATGACCCCAATCAAAAGTTTACATACCCCAGTTCTTAATACTGTGTATTGCTTTTATCATCAATGACAGCATGGTCTTTTGTAGATTATCTTCTCAGATGGTAAAGCTGCCCATTCAGCTTAGCAAAAAGCCTCCAGTTCCTGTAAATTCTTAGGCTGCCTTGTATGAACTGCATGTTTGAGATCTTCCCAGAGTGGCTCAATGATATTGAGGTCAGGAGACTGAGATGACCACTCCAGAACTTTCAATTTATTCTGCTGTAGCCAACAACAGGTTGAATTGGCTTTGCGTTTTAGATCATTGTCATGTTGGAATGTCCAAGTACATCCCATGCGCAGCTTCCTGGCTGATGAATGCAAATGTTCTTCCAGTATTTTTTGATAAGATACTGCATTCATTTTGCCAACAATTTTGACCAAATTTCCTGCACTTTTGTAGCTCACACATCAGCGATCCACCTCCATACATTTCATCATAGACCTTGTTGACTCTTCTCCAAATAGTGTTTATGGTCAAAAAGCTAAATTTTGGTCTCATCACTCCAAATGACTTTGTGCCAGAAGGTTTGAGGCTCGTCTGTGCTGTTTGGTGTATTGTAAGTGGGATACTTTGTGGCATTTGTGTTAGTAATGGCTTTCTTCTGGTGACTCGACCATGCAGCCCATCTTTCTTCAAGTGCCTCCTTATTGTGCATCTTGAAACAGCCACACCACATGTTTTCAGAGAGTCCTGTATTTCACCTGAAGTTATTTGTGGGTTTTTCTTTGCATGCCTAACAATCTTCCTGGCAGTTGTGGCTGAAATTTTAGTTGGTCTACCTGACCGTGGTTTGGTTTCAACAGAACCCGTCATTTTACAATTCTTGATTAGAGTTTGAACACTGCTGACTGGCATTCACAATTCCTTGGATATCTTTTTTAATTGTTTTATACAGTTCAACTACCTTTGCCTGCAGATGACAAGTCTTTTGCTTTCCTCACGACTCAGAATCTAGAAATGTCAGTGCAGCACTGGATGAAAGATGCAAGGGTCTATCAGGAGTCCAGAAACGCATCAACCTTTTATACACACACTAATTACAAGCAAACAGATCACAGGTGAGGATAGTTCCCTTTAAAAGCCATTCAAACCACTTTGTGTCAACTTGTGTGTATGTTATCGGGCCAAAATCACCAGGTTATCTAAACTTTTCATCAAGGTCATTTGGGTAGTTTGTTTTCATTATGATTTCAAAAGAGTAAACAGTTTGATAATATATGGCTTCAGCCAAACACTAACCATCAATGAAAGAAATGTTTTTGCATTATTCATATGCTCTGAAAAATGTAACCTTATGAGCACAAGTGTATATAAATAATTGTCATCCCCTCTGTTTTATCACACTCTAAAGTACTGTGTGCATTTTTTTTTTTTTTACAATTCTACTCTTAAATACCTGATCTCACAGCACCAATGTGAGGTCACCTGACCTTCCTCTACTGGCCGTCTGACGTTAGAGGGTCCTCTCAGCCCCTCCTTCCACATTCCTTAGATCAGGGAAAGGGAGCAGAGGAAGGTCACGTGACCTCACATCAGTGCTCTGAGAAGGTATTTAGAATTGTATAAAAAAAAAAATGGAATTACGTACCGGTAATGTCCTTTTCCATAAGTCTTTCAGGACAGCCACCTTTGAGAGACACTGGCTCCTCCCCTCTTAGGAAACACCGCTTTCATTTTCATGATTTAAGCCTCCTCCTCCCTTCGTTCCTCAGTTCTTCCAGAGTACCTCCGGCCAACTGGGGAGACACAAGAACACGTCAAATAAACAAACCTTTAAGTCTTACCTGACGGCCTCATGTAATGAGTTCCCGATGATCTGCAAAAAACTTGGGTGGGAACCGGTGCTGTCCTGAAAGACTCCTGGAAAAGGACATTACCGGTACGTAATTCCATTTTTCCCCAATCGTCTTTCAGGACAGCCACCTTTGAGAGGATAAGCGAGTACCCTGTCTTAGGGTGGGACCTACTGCTTGCAGCACCTTGTGACCAAAGGGCTTGGTCTTTGGCTGAGAGAAGATCCAATCTATAGTGCTTCACGAACGTAGAAAACTTGAACCACGTTGCGGCTCTACAGATCTGTTCAGGAGACACACCAGCCCACATTGTCTGCGGAGTTGCCGCTGTCCTGGCTGAGTGTGCTTTAATTCTAACTGGAGGCTTTAATACCCCAACCGCGCAAGTCTGCCCAATGGCTGACCTTAATCATCTGGTTAGCGTACGTCTAAAGGCTTTGGAACCCTTCCTAGCCCCTGGAAGTAACACCAAAGGTAAATCAGACTTCCTGAACTGGCTTTGTGTAACCAAAATAATGAAGGACACGTCCAAGAAGATGTGTCCTGTTCGCTCACTGGTTTTGAACGAAAAATAGGCAGCATAATCTCTCGGACTCTCTGAGGATTAGAGACTACCATTAGGTAAAAAGGCCAGAATGATCTTAAAAACTGAATGGTCTGGAAAGGGAGTGCCTTAACAGAAAGGGTTTCGAGTTTACTCACTTTCCTTGCCGCAGTGATCGCCACAAAAAACACAGTTTTGAGAGTGATCAACCATAACCAGCCAGATTCCAATTGCTGAAAAAGGTTCCTTTGTGGGAACCTGTAAAACTAATGAGTGACCCCGACTGGGAAGGGGGCGACCAAAGGCTTGGTCTTTGCCTACTTAAGGCTCTAGGAACCTTACTATACCAAGGTCTGATGTTAGATGTCCTTCCAGGAATACGCTAAAAGCGAAAACCTGACTCTTCAATGTTTATGGGGCTAAACCTTTATCTGCCCCTGACTGCAGGAACTCTAGAACGGCTACAAGGCTGTGCACATTGAAGGAGTTCTCTGAGCATCAGCTGTTGAACCGTCTCCATACCTTCAAGAAAATGGTCTGAGTTTCTATTTACCTGCAATTCAGAAGAGTGGCTATTAAACAGTCTGAGACCTCTTTGCCCTTCAGCAATTCCTTCTCAGTAGCCAAGCTGCAAGAATCCACCTGGGGACCGCAGACTGGACCCTGGGAGAAGGGACACTCCTAGACCGGGAAAACCCGGGGGGGGGGGGGGGGGGTTCTACTGACAGGCCCTTCAGAATGGAGAACCACGGCCTCCTGGGCCCAAGAGGTGTGATTAGAAAATAGGTAGTAAACTCCACCTGAAAACTTCCCTGACCCTGCAGGAATCAGAACGGGAGGGGAGAAAGCATAGCACTTAGAGAAACCCTAACTCTGTGCTTTAGTGTGTCTGCTCCCGACCTCCCATCTCCCCTGTTCATGGAACAGGAGATGGCTTCCTTTGCGTTTTCCCTTGAGAAAAAGAGAGGTCTATGCAAGGAATCCCCCAACTCTGGGTGATCCATTCGAAGAACCTCCTGCTTGAGAACCTGGTTGCTCTGAGGAAATCTAATATCAGGATTTGCTCTCCTTCAAGACAGATCACTGAAAAGACAGGATTTTAATATTCGGCCCATCTGAGGATGGCCTTCGCCAGGACCCATAAGGATCCGCTCCAGGAGTCCCCGTCCTGTCGACGCAAGCCACTGCCAAGGGATTGTTTCCATGACTCTTACATGAAGTCTCCAGAGAACTCTGAGAGGTCCTGAGAACCAGATCTACTGTTCTCAACTCCCTCCAATTTGAGGATCTCTTAGATTCCTTCCTGTACCAAACAGGAGTCTAGGTGTGTACCCTTCTAGGTCTTGTAACAAACGTGCTCCCTTTCCCAAAGGGACCTCTTTACCTGAGTTGGAACCAAAGAGTCCCAAGACCCCTGTGGTCCCAAAGCTTCAAGATGAATAGTTTACAGAGGACGGTAACATGACCCCGTCCACTGAACTGCTAGGAGCGTGGCTGTCAGTAAACTCAACCTGCCTAACTGAGTTTTTGACAGTTGCCCTGGAGAAACAACAGTGCTCTGTCTATCTTCTGGATCTTCTCCAAGGAGGGAAGACCTTTTGTTCTGTTGAGCCCAGCACCTACCCCAGGAAGGTGACCCCCTGGTAAGGAATTTAAGTTGGGTTTCTCTAGGTTCAGAGGCCAACCCAGGCTCACTAACAGGTCTTTTGTTACCTGTTGATCCCAAATCGACTGCGTCAGAGAAGGTACAAACCGGAGAAGATCTTCAGGACACACGATCACCGAGACTCCCCTGAGACGCAGGAATGCCAGAACTTCTACCATCACTTTGGTGAAGATAGGAGGAGGAAAGGGATAGCCCAAAAGGGAAGTGCTTTGAACTGAATGTGTAGCACCCCTACAGAAGTTATCACTGCCAGCCTAAGGAAACGCTGGTGGTTCTCTGCAATGGGAATATGCAGGTATGCATCCATACTATCCATGCCCTGAAACAGTTTTGGTGGAAGAGGTGCCCTCACCCAGTGACCAAAACCAACGAAAGCCATCTGTAGGTGACTAAGACACACAGACGTTTCAGGTTCAGGATGAGCCTGAACTTTTTTCCCAAAGGCTTGTGAACCACAAAAAATGTGAGAATAGGAGCCCTTTCTATATATCCTGCTGGGACCTGTATTACCACTTCCTGTTCCTCTAACTCCTGAAGAGGAAAGAAGGGCACATTTTGGCAGCTCAGTGACAAGGAGTCTCAAAAGAGGAGAGTTCTGAAAACTCCAAACAGTAACCTCTTACGATGATCCCCAACACAAACTGATTGGAGGTGATCATCTCCCACTGGGGGAGGAAGGCCTCTTTTTTACTGCTCCCCATATTTCTTCTTAAGGGGAAAGGCCTTTTTCTTATCAGCCGTGCGATCTAGCCCTGCTTCAAGACCTGGCCCAAACAGCAGTAAACAGTAGCAGTAACAGCAGCCTCCTGTAAAAAAGATTCCAGAGCTTTGCTTTGGACGCCTTGTCCCCCTGCCATGCCTTGACCCCCTGCCATGTCTTCAGCCTTGAGGCCCTCCAGGCTGAGTTGGTCAGAGCCGAAGATCTTGCATACATTCGCCTGGATTGAATCGAAGCAGCGTATGCCAACACCTTAAGCAGCATGGGAAAGGAGGATAGAAAGTCTCCTCTGCCGTCATTGCTTCATGCATTAATCTGGCTAAGCCGACACTTCATATTATGAGCCACCACTGTGGCCGCTATGGCAGGCTTAGATATTTTCTTAAGAGAAAAAGCCCATGCATCCTTCAGAAGTGAGTCCATCATTTCAAACATAGGGTCTGAAAGCATTCCCATGTCCCTGAGGACAGGTCAGTATGCCTGGACGTCTGAAGAAAGGTAGTCTCTAACCTGGGAGATTCTATTCCAGACAAGAGCTTCCTCTTCCGCCCAAGAAAAAACCTTTGCTTTAATGCACCAGAAAAGAAAGGTTTTCCTTCGGGACCCCGCCATTCCTGATGGCATCGATCAAGACATCATGAACCAAGAACACCCGCTTCCCCCAGGTCCTAGTACATCTGATCGTGGGGTGACAATGCCTTCTTCCTAAAGTGGTATGAATAGCTCTCAAGAGCTTATCCACTTCATCCAGGGGGAAGTTTATATCGAGGGGTTCTTTTGGGTTCCCCACCCAAGCCCTCACCTTTATCAGATTCCCTTGGGAGTCTGAGACGGCACTGTCAACTTCTTCCTCAACTTCCTCTCTGGAACCCTCTAGACTCTCCCTTAACCTGCAGGAGGAACATCCATCGGGTTAGGTGGAACACTCTGCTGTGCTGGTGAAAGAGTGCTCTGGAGCTGAGGCCACTGGAACCTTCCCAGAAGCCGCCAGATATGCACCGTGTTCTGCTGCCTGTTTCCTGATGGCGCTCAAACAGGGACCTGAACCCTCTGAGGCCACTGGAACCTTAGGTTAAAGGTCTGACTGAGCTATCCGGTGCTTCAATACACTCTTTACCAAGTGCCTTTGAACCAGGGATTCCCCAAAGAGGCTCTATATGAAGGACGCTCCCTCCTAGAACCAAGGGGAGACTTGCTCATGTCCTTCAGAGACCTAGAGATAAAAGAGCAGCATAAAATCCTAAAAAAAAGAAACACCAGCACTACTTAAGAGGACCACCGGGAGTGCCCTCCCCTAGGATCAATCTCCATCTGGATCCCAGACGCACTGCCCTTCCCCCCCGACCACCTAGGGGGAAAAAACACCAGTGGAGCTACTGGTTGTAAGGTAAGGGAACCCCTCGCCAGGGCTTTTACCTTTGAGTGGCTGGTGCCGTTACTCCTGGAGCTCCCGAAGCCACTGCTTTGGACATTCTCCTGTTGAGGAAGAGTGGTACGAACGTGCCTCCAACAGCTACCTGTGCAACTGTAGAAAGAGAGGCTGCACCAGCCGAACGCTAGGTTCCCCTCCACGTGCCGCATCCGGAACCGGAAGACGCGGATCCAACGAAGAGGTCCGCCCCCACCGGAATTGACGTCGCCCGCCAACCGGTCCGGCCTCTGGCTCCCAGCCGACTGGATACACAGGGGGGCCTTGGACGTCCTCGTTGCAGCGCCCCACTGGGCGAAACGCAGGGATGAACCTCCCCAAAAACTTCCTGCTTTCCCCAAGCGAAGATTGGAGTGCGTATATAGAAAAAGGTCAGTCAAAAGTTCAGCTTCCCCAGCCGACCGGACTGCCTGTTCCGTTAAAACACCCGCGGGTGAACGGACGGACGACCCTGTAAAACTTCCTGCTTTCCCCAAGCGAAGTTTAGGGTGTATAGACAGTACGAACACTTCAGCTCCCCGCTGATCCGACTGTCAAGGGCCGACCGATAGACGGTCGGGTAACCGAGTGGGGCCGGGGCTCCGCTCGGATAGCTTCAGTCTCACCAACCGAATTCAGCTAAGGTTCCTTAGCGATGTCTCCCCACCGGAGGAAACACCATAACTGAGGAACGAAGGGAGGAGGAGGCTTAAATCATGAAAATGAAGGCGGTGTTTCCTAAGAGGGGAGGAGCCAGTGTCTCTCAAAGGTGGCTGTCCTGAAAGACGATTGGGGAAAATAGACACAGTACTTTAGATCTTGATAACAAAGAGGAGATGAAAGTTAATTATTCTGACTTTACAAAAACTTTAAAGGAAAGGAGGAGGCCTCTTGGGTGCAGGGTTTTGGTTTTTCAAATTTTGTATGTAGCCTTCCTATGAAATGCATCAAATTTAAAGTGGGACTTTCGTCAGAAAGTCCTCCTATATCACTTCAGGCTGTCTTTTTCCAGGGATAGTACTATAAAACGTTAAAAATGAGTGCCTATACCAGGCATGTTCAAAGTCTGGCCCATGGGCCAATTGCAGCCCACGTTCCAGTTTCGAACGGCCTGGTAATTTGGACATGTATATCTTTCGCGGCCCCCCAACGAATCTCCAAGCACCAGGGGCCACAAAAGAGAGATAGATATATATATATATATATATATATATATATATATATATATATATATATATATATATATATATATATATATATATATATATATATATATATATATATATATATATGCTGCCTGCCTTGGAAGTGATGGGGAGGGGTTGGGACGAGTGCCGTACATACAGGAGAATTCCTTGTTTACACGATGGCCTCTAAAAAGAATGTCCCATCACCTGCGCTGCCACTGGATGACTGTTCTGTCCATAATAGGAGGCGGGACTTTGTATTAAAGAGGCTGAGGAGAAAACAGGAGTTTCTCCTGTATGTAATCTGTTGGCGCTCAACTCGCCCCCTCCCTGTCTTGTCCAAGGCTGCAGATGGGCATGAATCAGGCCACTTCATAGCAATGGGGTGGGGCCGCATTCATGGCAATGGGAGGGTGGGCAGCATTCATGGCACTGATCCTTATTTTGCTTCATAGTAATTTATTTAAAAATTTAAGATCAAAATAATACGCCCAAGCTCATCTCTTCATCACACACAGCCACAAATGCAAAAAAATTCTTGTTGGGCAGTGTATTAGTGCTCGGACAAACACACTTAAACCGAATTTTAATGGTTCAAAAAATGTCAGGCAAAATGGTCAACCCTCACGCATGTTTACTTCATCAAATCTGGCCCACTTTGAAAAAAGTTTGGACACCCCTGGCCTATACTGTTTAAAAGCTAGGAATAAACAGTCTTCCTCTGCTCTGCACATGCTCAGTTGCCCTCTATTTTTAGGCACTGTGCCGAATTTGTAGAGGCCGATCTGCTGACAGCCCAAAGATTTATTGCCATTTAGGGGCTCTGGTCTTCAGCAAAATGGCAGCCTCCAGCAACAAACAGGAGGTAATTTACAGCTCACACTAATTTTGGTAGCATAAATTATTAAATGTGAAATGCATGTTCCTTACTTAACATTTTTATTAAGCTGGTGTGGGTAAATCTTCACACGTGACCATTTTTTTGAGTACAAGCTACAAAATGCTCAACAAGCAAAAACGTATTGTTTTCAATAGCCCTTGTTCACATCTGAGCATCCTGTCACAAAAAAAAAAAAAAAAAAAAAAAAAAAAAAAGTACACAAGCTACTTTTCAGGCAGAATTAAACGTTTTTGTCCTTATAGACTTCAATTGAAAAGCACAACATGAGCTCTTTGAGCATTTTTTCAAGGTTTTTTTTTTTTTGCACATTTTCTGCTCAAACAGCAGCTTTACACACCTTTTAGTTGACAAATAAGTGAAAAAACACCTGACAAAAAGCTGCAAAAATACAAAAAAATGTATAAAAATTAAAAAATGTAGCCTTAACCTCTTTAGCATACTACAGCTAAAGAACCAAGGCACAATTTAAAGGGGGGAGGGGTGGGATAGATTCCAACTGTCAATCAACCCAAGAACCAGCAAACATTAATAGTTTTTACACCTGTCAGATGATTCAAGTTGATATTGGTCAGCTAGGACTGTCAGCTGGTTCCAAAGACATTATTATTAAGGATTTTTTTAGCGCCAGTTTGTGCAGCGCAATTTGGTTTCTGATTTTGATGAACAAATGGAGAGGGGGGGGGGGGGGGGGGGAGAAGCTTGCTGTTCATCTCAAACCTATGGTAACCCTTTTTGGGCACCCAAGAGGTATCACAGCATTTGTACAGACAGCACAAAATAAAAAATGCAACATGCACATGAAATAATGAAGATATCTATTGTATATCCATCTATATAGTATTAGACAATTTCATAAAGTAAATGTTACTTACCGTCCATCCCTTTGAGCTGCTCCTCCTTCTGTAATCGTTTTTACAAAAATTCCCAATTTCTCCAAGCCCTGATCTGCACCAACCCCCATTCCAATGATACTGATGCCAAGGCCACAGTCCCCTGAACACAAAAACACAGAAAATATAAAGACATGAGAAAAAACGGTCCATTGCTAGAATATCATTGTTTCATATACTCTAGACCAGCTTTACGCAACCTTTTTTCAGTTGATGCACCCTTTTATAAGTATTCAAAATCTCCGGGCACCCCAGTCTAAAATGTTAAACAAAACAAAAAAAACAAACAAACACGTAAAATGTCACTTAGTGGGAAAACTGAGCCTGTGGCAATATATACAACTGCCCTGCTGAAAACAGAGCCCTACCTTTAGGCACCCACAGCATGGCAGAGGGGAAGAGGTGGATGATGCGGACTTCAGTCTTCTCCTGGATGCTGTAGGGGACCCTGCATGGCACCTGCCCTGGGTCAGTCACATGGTGCATGTGAGAAATTAATTACCATGGCAACAAATGACATGGTGGGTCCTGGCTCTAGAGCATAATTGGTTATGATGCTAAAGACTAGCCCGCCTACACCATGGAAACTCATGATGGATGATCCAGGGCATATTGGGTCTGCTGCGTGTGGACTGAGACAACCCAGATGGCACCCTGGTTGAGAAACACCGCTCTAGACTGAATAGATTACACAAACTGGCTTTTTAAATGGACAAGTTGGGACGTTTGTTAGGTTTTTGTAGCCATCTTTGTTCCTGTCAGGAAGGATTGCCCTTTCCTCTAGTCCCAGAGATTGGGACAGATGCAGCAAGTGTAGGGAAATATGTCCAATAAGGACATATACCAAAATATACAACATAAAGTAAGGTGGAAAGCAAGGACATTTTTCTCATTATATGCAACTCTGCATATTAAGTGAGCCATACAGTTTCGTAAGGGGTGTGATTTAATTACCAAGCCAGTCACTACATATGTGCACTGCAAAGACCTATCAAGACAAGAGAAATAGCCTATAGGGTCCCAAAGCAACCACACTCAGATCTACTATCAATTATTTCATTTCAGGTATGCACATATATGGCTGTTCTAAATTATGGCATAAACATTATCAAAGTAGTTGGCAACCATCACACATACATCATTGCTGGCCAACATCTCTAATAATTATGCAAACAACCTTGGGATCAGATAGAAAATGGGTTCGGAAAGTAGCCATCTGTTGGTTTATCGATTTTGATGCGTACAGTCATTGATGAACAGTCATTGATGAACAGTCATGACTACAACAAACCTCTACACAGAAGCAGAGGATCAACAGTTCCACCCTCTAGAATAATTTAGGCACCAAGGGTATGGCCATACTGCTTGCTTGGTGTTTGTGTTCAAAGCAGACCAAGAGGTGTATGTTGGTGTTACCTTTTTCGATTTCCACCGGGAAAACATCCATTTTCTCCACCCTCTTCTCCAGTTCATACTCTGCAGATGCTGCCACCGGGTCCACCTCGTCATTACGTCTGTCATAGTCTTCATTGGAAAATGTGGAGTATACCTTAACAAGAAACAGAAAATGTATGAAGAATAACTGCAGATCATAGCTTTGTTCTGGTTTACTGTAAAATTGATGTTTAAAGAGGTTGTAAACCTCCGGGGAAAGAAAAAAAAAAAAAAAAAAAATAGTATACTAGCTCATTATGAAATACCTCAGAACGATGTCCTGAATCAGCGTCGGCAAAGATTTTTCCGGGTTCACGGCTCCGGCACTGATTGGTCATGGCACAAGTGGCTATACTAAATCTCTCCTAAATTGTGCAAGTTTAGGAGATATTCAAGGTACCTACACAGTTAAGCCTTGTTATAGGCTTACCTATAGGTAAAAAGCGGTGCAACAAGGTTTACAACCTCTAACTGAGATCTATCTCTATAGACACACACACACTTGTTTGAGAGGAGAGTCCGTGCCACTATTTTGGGGCAGTTTAGGCCAGATTTTACAGAACAGACACCAATGAGCCAGGGTGCACTAGGCTCATATTGGAAGCAGGATTAGAGGTTGGTGACCTCCACCCTCCCGAGGGGGTCAGTTTATGCAAGGGAGCTGTTATGAGCAGGCTGTTCCATACTGTTCATGCGGAACAGTGAAGGGCCGAGCCAGTAAGGATGTAGCAGTAGGGAGCTGCAGGAGAAACCATCAGAGCTGAGGAAGGTTCAGCATTTAGTATACAAGCATGGGGAGGGTGTTTGACAGTCTGGAGCACCAAGGCAAGAAGCCTATGCAGAGATACTGCTGAAAAGAGCCATGAGGTGGTATGCTGATGCCTTAAGAGTTCCCTTCACTGGAACCAAGAGGCCAAGCCCCACCTCTGAAAAGCCACCCCACACCATAATCCCTTCACCAAATGATTTGGACCAGTGCACAAAAAAAAGGTCCATAAAAGACATGGATGAGCAAGTTTGGGGTGGAGGAACTTGACTGGCCTGCACAGTCTTGACCTCAACCGGATAGAGCACCTTTGGGATGAATTAGAGTGCAGACTGCGAACCAGGTCTTGTCCACATCAGTGCCTGACCCCACAAAATGCCCTTCTGGAAGAATGGTCAAACTCCTACATCTTCCCAGAAGAGTTGAAGCCGTTCTAGCTGCAGATGGTGGCGTACGTCTCTCTCCATCTAAAACTATTTTCCCTTGGCAAAGGAACAGGTATATGCTACACAGCAAGCTTCTATGCGGCTGGTACTTCATTTCTATTCACTGAAGTTCTATGTGACAACTCTCTGGGACTTCTCAAGGTCTGCTCAGGAAGAAAAGTCTGCTTTGGGTGAAGAAACGAGGCAGCAGGGGGAGTAACTGGAAGATGAGCACCAGGAGCAAAAGGGGGCTGCTATTGTATTGGTGTTATGCTGAAAAGGACTGCTTGCAGTACCCTTTGTTTTATTTTATTTTTTATTGGTGTATTCAATTAGAAAGCCATCTTTAGATAAATTTTTAGCCATTTAAGATACATTATCAATTTAGTTTATTGAGCAAGAAATGGAGCTTAATTATGTAGCATGAGGCTGTATAGTCTGCAATATGTCACAGTAACCATAAGATAAACCAAACTTTAGGAATATTCCTTTATCCCACTGTTTTGTAAATTATGTACATTACAAACTATATGATTGAATCGATTCCGAAAGCACCGTTTTACTAACCTGACAGCTTATTCTAAATGAGAAATTTTGTTTGCAAATATTTAACAATTCTAACAGCAAGAATAATTCCTTATTCCATTTAAAAGCACCTGTCATTTCAGATCCATCGTGGCAGCACCTGTTAGCAGACATGCACTCACCTGCTGCAGCCACGTCCCTCACCTTGTATCACTGCTGCATCACCAAAACATCCCATTAAAGTAAATAAATTCTCTTTAAAATAAAATATATGGTTTAAATCAATCCCTTTTATTAGATTTAAAGAGGAAGTAAACCCCTTCAAACCACTTTGACCTACAGGTAAGCCTAGATTAAGGCTTACCTGTAGGTCCAAGCAATATCTCCTAAACCTATATGGTTTAGGAGATATTTGCCCGAAAATGGGCACCGCTGTCTACGGCGCATGCGCCGTAGACAGCGGCGCGCAGGCGCACTAAATGCGGCAAATCCAAGAATGGATTTGCCTAATTTGTCGACTCCCGTGCGCATGCGCGGGAGTGACGTCATCGCGGCTTCGCCGAATGGCAGAGGCGGGGCTGCGAGACGCGACTCCCGTGCGCATGCGCGGGAGTGACGTCATCGCGGCTTCGCCGCTGTCATTGGTCGGAGCTGCGAGACGCCACCAGCAGGATGGATGCGGCGGACTACAGGGATCAGCGGCGACTTCGCTGGCTCCTGTGTCAGGTAAGTGACACATAATGAGCTACTATGCGATGCATAGTAGTCCATTATGCTTTACCTTTGCAGGGAAAAAAAGAGGAAGTAAACCCATCAGGGTTTACTTCCTCTTTAAAATCAAATCCACCCTGACTACTATGCAGTAAAACCATTACTCTGCATTCAATGGGTTCACCTTTAAAAAAAAAAAAAGAACTTTAAAGACCATAGCCTTTTGTCTAACTACATATTTAAAAGCCATCAACTGTATTTACCAATACTGCTAATATTATTGCCTCAAATATGTGTTCAGTATCATACCACACAGAGAGGAAAGGGGTGCAGAATGAGCCAGTCAGCACATACAGTAGTAGTATTTTATGCATGTTTAACCGATTCAGCCCCGGAAGATTTTACCCCCTTCTTGACCAGAGCACTTTACGTCAATTTAACTGACAATGGCGCAGCCGTTTGACGTTGTACCCAAACAAAATGTGTGTCCTTTTTTTTCCCCCAACAAATAGAGCTTTCTTTTGGTGGTATTTGATCACCTCTGCGTTTTTTTTTTGTTTTTTTTTTAAGCGCAAAAAATAAGTATATATACACACACACGCACACTCTACGTATTTTGGGAAAAATAAAATCCCATTGATTGGTTTGCGCAAAAGTTATAGCGTCTGCAAACTATTGATGGGAAAGATTTATGGCATTTTTAGCATTTTATTTTTCAGCGATGATCTGCGATTTCTATTTTAAGCTGTACTGCAACATTGCGACAGGACAGACCGGACACTTGACACTTTTGGGACCATTGGCATTTATACAGTGATCAGTGCTATAAAAAAAATGCACTGATTACTGTGTAAAAGGTCACTGGCAGGGAAGGGGGTTAACACTAGGGGGTAATCAAGGGGTTAAAGGTCTTTAACTGCATAGGGATGTGTGTGTTTACACACAAAAATCCCCATGCTGGCGCGCGCAATCACGCATGAGCGCCGGTGATAGTGGCCGCCAGCCACGCACCACAGGTGCCCAGCCATGCAGCAGGCACACGCACGTGCCCTCTGGTGGCTGAAAACGGGTAGGATGTACCCATACGGGATTTCACCCAGGGGTGCCATTGTGTCGCAGTATATCGGCATGACATGGTTGTCAAGTGGTTAAAAAAACTACAAGCTGCAAGAGGAGGTGATCAGGCAGCTTAGATGAGAGCAGTCCCCCCAGTCTGGCCATTTTTTCATACAGCAATGAAAAAAAGATACATAAAACAGTGCTGTCACTAAAGGTTCCCATCTCTCCAGGTCAAGGTATAGCTTAGCTGTAGTTATTGCAGCTAAAGAAAAATTAAGAAAAAACAAACAAACATTGAGCAGAGAGGCGCACATGACCACATTTAGTGCCAGTTCACACAGGGGCGACACGACTTGCAGCGCAACTCACAGAGGCGTTCTGCACACGATTTCAGCACCAACTTGCAAAACTACTTCTGTATAGAAGTCAATGCAAGTCCCCCCAAAAATAGTACAGGAATCTTTTTCTAAGTCGGAGCAACTTGAGTCGCTCCTATTAGAACAGTTCCATAGTACAGAACGGAGCGTGACTTGTCAGGCGGCTAAGTCGCCTGACAAGTCGCCCCCGTGTGAACCGGGACTTAGGGCTGGTTCATAGCAGTGGCTACATGGTGTGCGGTAGATGATCGCAGTAAACAAACTTTACTAAAATGTCACACAGTAACATTAAAGAGGAAGTAAACCCTGATTACATTGAGACAATGCCAAAGAACCTCCCCTCAGCCGAACGTTTCAGAAAACTTTGTCAGAGAAATGTTTTGGATTTTTACTTTAAATGTTCTTGCCCCTGGAGGGTTGAACGAGGACTTTGAAACTAGTGCCATTCTCTAGATTCCTCCTTTCCTAATATATTTGTGCAAAATTTTTTTAGTAGTATATAATTTTCTATTAGTATATTATTTTAAATATGGTAAATATTTTTAAATAATTTTAACCTTTTCGGTATATTTATATATTATATATTTTTTTAAATATATTTAGCTAATATATTTATACATATTTTTTGCCCTAGATATTTTTCAAAATAGTTTCTCTTTGCCCCTTTATTCCCTTTCTTCTTTTGCCCCCTACTCCCTCCCCTTCAGTCTTATATATTATGCCTAGACCTAAGCATTATTGAAGACTGTGTAAAAATATTGATTCTCATTTTCATTTTGTTTATTTTTATTTTTAAATGTCGCTTATTGGTTGTTGCTCTGTAAGAAATCATATTTTTTTTGTTTGGATAGGGATTTTGTTTCTGTTTCTCCCCCTGTCCTATACCTTTATATTGTGATAACGCTCCATTTACATATCCCCGCCCCTAAGGTCCGCCCAGGTAGTATAAATAGTCCCATACACACACAGTCATCAGGTTGATAAAGGAACCAATGAGATGTTCCGAAACGCGTCCCTCTTTGATGACTGCTTCCTGTTTGTGGTCCATGCTGGTTGCTGGTTATTGTCTCCTGCCGCTCACGTCACTTCCAGGATCCTCGTGTTTTGAGACTGTGATTGCGGACTGGCCTGTCAGTTCTCTTGGAGCTCCCTGCTGTTTTTCCTGTTGGCATCCCCTGGACCTCCCTGCTACTGGACACACACAGCCTAAAGAACTGGTATATGCCAATGACCACTGCATCCATGCCGGACCACCTACATGGATATTAATGATATGCTCTGCCAGTCTACATATCTTGTAAGTGTTTTTAACCCTTTTTGGGGAAATTAAACAGCTTTTAATTCTACACTTAGAGGAGCCTTTTCTTTGTTTTTCTGTTTCCTATTCAGAGATTGCTTCTCTCCATAAGTGCAGCCCTAAGTGTGGAAGATACCCTATTATAGACTTTCTGGTTCATAAAGACATCTGTTTTTTGCTTGGTCCTGAAGTTCAGAGCGCCCTTACAAACTGTATCTGGTTTACTTCCCGTTTCCCTGCAAAGGTAAAGCATAACGGGCTACTATGCATCACATAGTAGCCCATTATGTGTCACTTACCTGACAAAGGAGCCAGCGATGTCCCCGATTTCCTTGCTGGCTAGAAGTGTCCATCTTCCTTCCGGGGTCACAGACGCCGGCTCTGCGATTGGCCGGCGTTGCATGACGTCACTCCTGTGCGGGAGCCGGCAGTCACAGCATGTCGTTTAATGAAAAACGGCATGCCGAGACCCTTCTAAAGTGCACATGCGCCGAGTACATCGGCGCATCCGCAGATTGAATCCTCGTATGGGGAATTGTAAATATCTCCTAAACCATGTAGGTTTAGGAGATATTTGCAGCACCTACAGGTAACTTAATATAGGCTTACCTGTAAGGTTAAAGTGTGTTGTAAGGGTTTACAACCACTTTAAGTGATAAAAAAAAAAAAAAAAAAAAAAAAAAGAAGGGGGGGGGGAGGGAGGGAGGGTACTGCATGCAGTCCTTTTCAGCTTACACCAATACACGACTGCAAAATGCAGAGGTGCGAACTGGCCAGGTAGGAAACAAAGCATTTTGCCTTGTCTTGTGGCGAGGCTGTGCTGGAATATCCAGAGAAGTCCTATCACACCTAGCGTAGTGTAAACAGACCCTCAAAATCAAGGTATTCATGCATCTCCGCTTACAACAGCAGCATAATGTACCCACAGGCAGAGGGTTCACATTCACCAGCCACAAACCACTTGTTGATGGAACAATTATTTGATGAAATAACAGCACAATGAACATGCCAGACAACATCTGCCAATTACATCATCTAACAATTCTGTCTGTACAACACATTAAACATGAAGTGATAAATACAGAACACCAATGTACCCAACTAAAGATAAAAATAAAAGAAATGTGAAAAATGCAGTTAATATTGCAGTTGTGCCAAGTGGGTGGAACCACAGTGCTGAGCGAGGAACACAGCATCCAATACATCCAGAAATTGGAGATGCCAGTGGATGAGGTTTTAGCTCCGCAAGAGTAAAAATTGGAATTGCTGCCCACTGGAGAGGGAAGTATTAAAGTGGTAATAAAGGGAAAAAGTCTTTTTTTTTTTTTTTTTGTAAAAAAGTAGAAGACTGTGCTAAAAAACAAATAATTCCTAAATAATCAAATTATAGCTGCAGCCCAACTTGTAAGATACATACAAACAATGAACAAAAAATAGAAAAAAAAAGCTGCGCATTAAAATTACACTAAAACATAGTGACACAAAATAAAATTAATATATCACCAAATAATCATTAAAAAGCAAATATTGTGATTATGTATATTCTGTGGTAAATAACCAGTCCTCAATTCAAGGAAAAGATGGAGGATGATATCCAAGTCCAGTGAAATAAGTGAAAGTGATAACTTAATAAAATTCTTCTGTGCAGACAAACCACCAATGCATGTGAACCTTCCCCACACAACATATCCACTTACCAGAAGGCAAGCAGTGAAAAGCCTTGTACTGTAAGATCAGCTTCCCGACAATGGCAGGACTTGGCTATGAGTGCACTGAGACCAAGCCAAGAGATCGCAATTCGATTGGCAAATCGGCACCCAATGATCACAATCTCAGTGGAAAAAGAGCTCACCATAATGTGAATCAATAAAAACAAAATTATAGCAAAAAGTATTGCACTTGCATTAGTAAAACCAATAAATGCTCATATGAGGAATGCCGGCCGGCTTGCAAACACCCGTCCTAGACAGCGATGACGTCAGCATGTCTCCCTCCCGACATACGTTTCGTCAAAGAGTGACTTAGGCAACATTTCACTTGACTTGGATTTTTTTTTTTTAACCCAATGCATTCTCTGCATAAAAAAAAAAAAAAAAAAAACACACACACACACACACACACACACACACACACACACTTTCAAACGCTGCTCCTTCCAGCCCCTCAAGCACTTACTGGAGGCCGATCTCGTTCCAGCACTGCCCGTCTGCAGCAGTTTTCCTCTCCTCACAGGAGACCCAGCAGCAGTGAGAGCCATTGGCTTCTGCTGTCAGTGAAAGCCTGTGAGAAGCGGGGGGCCCAGCCACACCACATGCGTTTATGGATGTACACAGCTCAGCGATCAAGCTCGCACAAATCAGCAACGGGGGACTCCAGAAGTCAGGGCCAGACTGTGCAAAATCATTGCATGGAGCAGGCAAATATACATTTTTTTTTTTTTTTTTTTATAAATGTAATAAAAAAACCACAAAGATGACCTTTACGGCTACTTTAATAATCTTATCAGTCCAATTCTGGTTAAGGGTTTTCCTTCTAGCAACAGGGATGCGTTAGTAGGTACTTAGTACCAACATCCTCTAGTTTTGGGGGCACAAATGCTGAAAACTACAAGCAGTCCAAACACAAAATTAATGCAGAGCGTTCCATAGGGTGATCTATATGGATGTAAACCCCAAAATGAAATGTTCTGACTTGTAAGAAAGCACAATAACTCGATCTTACAGAACCCAGAAAAATCTGCATTATTTTGACAAAGGGAGTTGAAGACTTCCAAAATGCATTGATCAGAACATGTTAGGGACGTCTCACACACACACAGTCCTTAAGGTGGATATAAACCCAATTCATGAAATTTGAGCTGGGCACATAGCTGCAGTGTTTTGTGATCTCTCTTTACAGCACTATGTCCCGCAGCTTTCTCCTGCCCTGCTCCTCTTATCAATCTGATCACTCCTGACAAGTTCTCCATCAAAATATAAAAAAAAAAAAAAAAAATTTTTTTTTTTTTAAAAAACGCAGCAGGCGCTGCATAAACTGTTGGCGCTATATAAAACCTGTATAATAGAATCATCTTAATAAATAGATTAGCAGGCAGCTTGCCTTGTCACAGAACACCTCCGAGAGTCTTTGCGCCTTTCCTCCAATCAGCTGTCTTGGCTATATGCCCAGACTTCCATGTTAAACAGGAAGAGAAAAATCCCCAAAACTTTCTAAACAGTATATAAAAAAGGTGAAGACAGCAGATATACAAAACTTATATAGAGAGATTTGTTTCCTCTTTGTGCATCATCGGAGGCTGTTCACGTTACTGGGTATATGTGAGGGTTTACATCCACGTTAAAGGATTTGAATAGACACTGCCTTATTTATGGCAGGAAAGTTCTGTGCGCCCAATGTACAGAAGTCTGCCATTATCCAGAATTACTGTATAAAATATGAGTGGTCTGATTGGAGCTCCATTTTTATCATTATTGGCATCTTCAGACTCTATGGAGGTGCTGGTTTTGTTTTTCCATCATGTCTCAACTGCATGATCACACCTATAGATAGGGTGGAAATCAATGAAAGATAAAAAAAAAAAAAAAAAAAAAAAAGCCTTGGAGTAAAAATCTACCTAGAAGGTTTTTCAACTTAAAGCGGAAGTAAACCCATCCATAAAACAGTTTCATTTCCGGCATGTGCCAGAAATGTAACACTCCCATTGGTTGTGCTCTCAACCAAACTGTCAAACGATCCAATGGCTGGTGTCATAACTGATCACATGTGCAGCATCATGACACTTGTAGATTAAATAGAGTCAAAGATGGCAGCTTCCTTGGCTAAAAACAATAGGGGGGTTTACTTACACTTTAAAGCGGGCGTCCGCCGTTTTTTTTTTTTTTTAAAGCCAGCAGCTACAAATACTGCAGCTGCTGACGTTTAAAATAATGACACTTACCCGCCCAGCGCGCCCGCGATGTCGGCACCCAAAGCCGATCTCTCGATAGTCTCTCGGGGTGCTGCCGCCGCCATCTTGGGTATGGGAATCAGGAAGTGGAGCCTTGCGGCTTCATTTCCCGGTTCCCTACTGTGCATGCGCAAGTCGCGCTGCGCAATAAGGATGGTCCCCGCGTGTTCCCCAGCAGGCAGCGGGGGACCTTCGAAAAGGGGCGTAGATTCTGCGGAAAGGGGTGTAGCTTCTGCAGAATCTACGCCGGAAGTGGGTGCAGATATCTGTACTGTACAGGTACCTGCACCCCCCTCTCCCCTGAAAAGGTGGCAATTGTGGCACCGGAGGGGGGGGAGGGTTCCAATGAGCGGAAGCTCCACTTTAGGGTGGACCTCCACTTTAAGATACATCAATAATTTTGTTTATTCAGCATGAAATGGAACTTAGTTATGTAGCATGAGGCTGTATATTCTGCAATAGCTACATTTTTGGTAAACTCATTCAATGAGATAACATGCACCGCATTGATGTATTCACACAATTTCACAGTAACCAAGGAGATAAAACAAAAGTTCAGGAATATTCCTTTTAAATTACACCGTTTTGCAAATCTACAGTGGCTATAAAAAGTTAAAAAGTCTACACACCCTTGTTAAAAATGTCAGGTTTCTGTGATGTAAAAGAGACGAAGAAAATCATTTCAGAACTTTTTCCACCTTTAACCAGTTTAACAACTGGAGCATAGCCGAATGACGGCTACAGGGCGGTTGCTCAACTCTGGGAGGGTGACGTCCTTCCAGAATACCACTCTCGTGCGCCCCCCTGGGGCGCGTGCCATACCCTGCCAAAACCCAGCCATATCTATGTGGCTAGGCTGTGGAAGTCTCACACGTGGTATCATTGTACTTCTTACAGGAGGTGAGAGCTGAAATTCCGGTCTTATAGCACAAAAAATAAAAAACCCAGCGGTGATTAAATACCACAAAAAGAAAGCTCAGTTTGTGTGAAAAAATCATAACCTTTTCCTACATGCTTTTGTGAGCCTTCAGATGCGTTTTTACAAAATTTAGCTGGGCTTGGATGTTTTACTTTGTAAGAAAAGGCTTGCCACTCTACCCCATATAGATTGGCAATGAAGTGTATAGTTATTCCTGTGCTACCATATAAAAAGGAGGGATCATGGAACTGCTGCAGGCACCGAATAAGAGTCAAACCCTACCCATAGTAAATAAAATCAAAAAAAAGGTGGTGCTGCGCTGTTCCCAATGAAGTGAAAAAAAGTCACTGCTAAAGTTCCAAATGTGCAAAAAAATTAAAATCCAGTAATACAATTTATAGTTTTCTTCCTTCCTGTGTAAATAACATGCTGGAAAGGTACACATCTCCTCTTCATGCAAAGATACACACCAATAAAAGTGGCCTCTTACCTTGCAGCAATGAGGTAACCGTGTGTGTGTGTGTATAAAATTATTTTATATTTATTTATATCTATATATATTTTATACACACACATGGAACTTGGTTGTACTTTATGATAGACTTGCAGTTTACACAACTGAAGATTCGCACTTATGTGTTTGTTGTTTGCACAGGCAGCTATTTGCACATATTGCTTTATTGCACATCTGTCATTTTTACACATTGTTTTTCACCATTGCGTATTGTATATTTTACAGTGGTATTAGCAATTTATTTATGCACTTTGCATTGCCCCGACTACTGTCTGGATTGGAATTAATCTTTTTATATTTTACGATTTTTTTTTTTATTCATATTGTTGATTTATCCCTATTGAAATTTCCTATGTACTGCTACCTTTAGCAGTAACTTTTTTTTTTCACTTTATTGGGAACAGCGCAGCACCACCTTTCTTTGATTTGACTACAGGAGATTGTTGTCACATGTACCACACAGCCAATACTTGCCAGAAATTCCTGCAGCTCCTTTAATGTTGCTGTAGGCCTCTTGGCAGCCTCCCTGACCAGTTTTCTTCTCGTATTGTAATTAATATTGAAAGCACGTCCAGTTCTTTTTAATGTCAACGTTTTGTCATTTTCTCCACTTGATAAAGACCGGCTTCATTGTGTTCCATAGTATAGCTAGATAACTTTACAACAAGATGCCTGTAATGCTTTGGAAGCTCTCTGCGGACCACGGCTTTTGCTGTAGGATGTGACTAAGAAAAAGTCAGGAAAGACCTACCAGAACAGTTAAACTTTATTTGGGATTAATCAGAGGCACTCTAAATGACGACGTGTGTGTACAGACTTCTATTTAACATGCGTTTGAATGTGATTGCTTAATTCTGAACACCGCTGCAACCCCAGTTATAAGAGGGTGTGCAACCACATTTTATCTTTTACTTCCCCTCCCTAAAAAGATTTCAGTTTGTTTATCAATTGAGTTGTACAGTTTATAGGTCACGTTATAAAAAGGGTTGAAAAAGTTCTGAAATAATGTGTCTTTTTACATCACAGAAACCTGACATTTTAAACAGGAGTGTTGTAGACTTTATATTCCACTGTATGTACACTGCCAACTGTATGATTAAATTGGTTCGGATATCGCAGTCTTACTAACTTGACAGCTTATTTTAGGAAACCTTAAATTTGTTTGCAAATATTAACTAGTTCCCGACCAGCACACGCCGATGTACGTCGGCAGAATGGCACGGGCAGGCATATTGGCGTACATGTACGTCCAATCTTCAATGCCGCCCTGCCATCACGAGAGCGGCGGCGCGCTCACGTGCCGGTCGGGACCCCCGTGAGTCCGGTCGTGGGTCCCGTGGACTCGATCGCCGCGGGCGTACCCGCAATAGTCTCACAGGACGGCTGATGGGAGGAAATGCTGTGTAAACACCATTTCCCCATTCTGCCTAGCAACTAGTGACGCTGATCTCTGCTCCATGTGATTGGAGCAGAGATCAGTGTTCACTAAATGAAAGCCCAGCCCCCAACAGTTAGTAACACACCCCTAGAAAACACTTAACCCCTACACTGCCACCCACTGGTTAACCCCTTCAATGCCAGTGTCATTTACACAGGAATCACTGCATTTATATAGCAATGATTACTGTATAAATGACAATGGTCCCAAAAATGTGTCAAAAATGTCCGATGTGTCCGCCACAATGTCGCAGTCACAATAAATCTTAAAAAAAAAAAAAAAAAGAAAAAAGGAGGGCATAAAACTTTCCCTATTTTGTAAACGCTATAACTTTTGAACAAACGAATCAATCGCTTATTGCGACTTTTTATTTTTAACAAAAATATATAGAAGAATACGTATCGGCCTAAACTAAGGGAAAAAAATGTTTTTATATTTTTGGGGGATATTATAATAAAAAGTAAAAAATTGTGTTTTTTTTTTTCTAAATTGTCGCTCTATTTTTGTTTATAGCGCAAAAAATAAAAACCGCAGGGGTGATCAAATACCACCAAAAGAAAGCTCCATTTGTGGGAAAAAGGGACGTCATCAATTTTGTTTGGGAGCCACGTCGCACAACCGCGCAATTGTCAGTTAAAGCGACGCAGTGCTGAATCGCAAAAAGTGGTCTGGTCTTTGACCAGCAAAATGGTCCGGTCTAAGTGGTTAAAGATTCTAACTGCCAGCAAGAATAAGTCCTTACATTTAAAGGGCATCTGTCATTTTAGAGCCATCATGGTAGCGCCAGTTAACCACTTTCAGACCATTTTGCTGGCTTAAGACCAGACCACTTTTTGGGATTCGGCACTGCGTCGCTTTAACTGACAATTGCGCGGTCGTGCGACGTGGCTCCCAAACAAAATTAACGTCCTTTTTGGTGGTATTTGATCACCCCTGAGGCTTTTATTTTTTGCGCTATAAGCAGAAATAGAGTGTGACCAATTTTGAAGAAAAAAAAAAAAAATGCATTTTTTACTTTTTGCTATAATAAATATACCTCAAAAATCACATGGAGCAGAGATCAGTGTCACTTGTTGCTAGGCAGAACGGGAAGATGCTGTTTACATCGGCATCTCCTCGTTCAGCCTCCCTGTGAGACGATCGCGGGTATCCCCGCAGCAATCGACAAGATGGCAGAGAGGCCAATACAAATGGACGTACCTGTACGCCAATTTGCCTGCCCATGCTATTCTGCCAACGTACAGCGTTGTGCGCCGGTAAGGAAGTGGTTAACGAGCACCCACTCACCTGCTGCCACCATGCCCCTCACCTTGTTGTGTCACTGCCACAGCACCATTAAAGTGAATGGGACTGTCCGTGAATCAACAGCGGGTCAGAGGAGGAGCCAATGTGGGGCTGATGACAGTTACTCTTTAAAAATGTACGATTTAAATCAAAATGACCCTGCCTGTAGATAAAGCCATTTTGTAGTTTCCACTTCAGGCTACACATGAGCCTAGAGTAGTCAAGTGAGACTTATAGGAAGACCTCAGAAACGAGCGTAACATGCGTTTCAGTGCATTTCTCAGGCTCTCACACAAAAGTCTATGGGGTCAAAAATTCTCAAATTCTGAAAAGAAGGCACTGTACAACAGGCGCCTGAACCCTGTGTGAACAAAACCATTTGAAACAATGTGATTTTTAATGTTTAACATAATGCAGCTGTAAACTACAGAAACTCAGGCATCAAGGTCACATTACATCTATCCCTGTGCATACTATATTGAAACACAACTACTTTGGCACTAGAGCAATTTTTTTGCACACAAGCAAAAATCAGAAATTTTTGGCTACAAGAAATATATATATATAATTTTAGTACACACCAATTTTTTGTTAAAATATAATAAGAGGGTATATTGAGTAAATGGATACCAAACATGTCAATCTTGAAATTGTGTCTCTCATAGCTCAGTTTAGATGCTAGCATTAGTTCTTTCACTCTGACATTTGCGGCGATACCTGTGCATTGTAAGTGACACTTTTTTGGTAAAATTACATTTTTTTTTATTTAACATCATCATCGCAAAGTGTTAATAAACCCCCATATGTTCACATTCGGCAGGTGATGGTAATCTTTGTGGAGACAATTTATCTACTGCTCTCCAAAGCAGCTAACCAAACACAGATCGTGCCTGGTTAGCCGCTTTCCTGGCCGTAGAAACCAGGGAATGACCGCTCAAAAACCAGGAGAGACAGAGACCCCTGCAGGCTACTGTCTATGCACATTATAAGAACCGTCTCTGCTGACAGGGCTTTCATCTTCACCTGGTCTTCCTTCTGGGTTTGCAGGTTCTGGCTGTTTGAATGGCCGAGCTGAGAAGATGTCACTCCTGCAGCACAGCCCTCAATTAATGGCATGCCAGCAGTCTGGATAAGCTGGAGACCTCATTAGCCGATACCACAGTAAATCACACACCACTTAGGAGACATTTACTGTACCTACAAGCATTACATACCTGTAAGTATAAATAAAAAAAAAAAAAAAAAAGCGGACTTTACTACCGCTTTAACCCTTCACTGTACTACATACACCCAAAGAGCAGAGCTGATTAATACTGGTCATTATTGGCTACTTGGGGGCCCTTTCACACAAACATGTTCTGATCAACAGGGAATCTGAACAAATCCAACACTGAATCAGAGTAACCAAAAATAATAAGTGCTGGCATTGTGGTCACTGAAAATTTGTTGAAGTGCAAAAATGTACTCTCTATATACTGTATATAGCCAAGTGTTCTCGGCCTAATATTTGGTCCCTTTTGCACTGTTAAAATACAAGTACTGAGCAATCCAAACTATCAAATGAAGTTACTTCACCTTCCTGATTAATGCTGGCTATACACAAAACGATTGTGATTAGAAAATGCCTGTACGTTCGATTTTCTAATCGTTAGTGGGGTCAAATCGATGTTCATTTTTGGACCGCAGCGACATGAAAATTCGAAGGAGCAGCAGAATAGAAAAGTCTCTTGATCATACAAATTTTCGGACAGTATATTGTTTCTGTTCAGAAATTCAATCTTAAAATTGAACGTTAACAGCAAGTAATATTTTTGAACGACATTTGTAACATTTACAAAGAGTATTCTCGTCTGAAAATCTACTAGTGTATAGCCAAATCCTCCTTGGTGCCCCAAATGCTACCACTTCCAGACACTGCAGCTCACAGGGAGAGGGGTGTCAGAAACAGAAGCACCAGTGCAGTCAATATAGGAAGCGGTGGGGGCCGGACTGGGTGTGGTCAGGTGCTGATTGATCAGCTCCAGGCTTGTGCAATGCCGATAGCCACGCCCACCGCAATATGTTTTCATCTCATGGTAGTGGAAGCAGGCACAGCCTACACGAGTGGTAACCCTCTATGCAGGAGCAGTGCTGCATCACTGCCACAAGACCCCTTTCACACATGCGGCCCATATGTCCCTATTTCAGCCATCTGTTTTTGGATGAAATACAGACATACATGCATCCCTATGGGATAGCGGGTGTCAGCGGATGATATCATCCGTCCCTGCTATGGTGCGATTCTGCAGATGGAGGAAAATCCTTTTTTTTTTTTATCTGTCTGAGGAGCAGATCGGATCAAAAAATGGACAGATGGTCCGTGTTCATCCGATCCAAGATTGGACAGGGCGATTCCTGCTCAGCAGGGATCAACGGAGCAAACGGATGTTCACGGGGAAAATCACCACGGATCCGTCCCGTGTGAAAGGGGCCTTACAGGAAGCTGCATTAGCCGAACTTCACAAGCATTCAGGGTGGGGATTTAAGAGGGCGTTGTCCATTCTTAGCAGGGGATTGGTCAGCTGATCCCTGCTGATCAAAGCAGAGAAGATGACAGTTCAATGTCGGCTCAGTTTATGCCGAGCAGACATGAAGAGACCCAACTCTGCTCAATGGGTAGCTGGGAGTAAAACAGACTACGCTGTCAGTTTACCCCAGGGTACCTCCAATCCGGTCCGCCCACACAGAGGATGGCTCAGCCCTCCATTTTATTTTTTTATTTTTTTTAGTAGGCCTGATTGGACCAGGAGGTAGCCGTGTGTAAATGGACATTAGTCCATAGGAATGTATCCATCTGAAAAACAGATCCTCTGTAAAAAGTCCCCAAAAGTCCTCCCTTGCACTGGGGCTTAGCCCACACTGCAAAGGTTAATGGTTCGTTATGTCTAAGGCAGTGGCTCTCAACCATATCCAACAGGCCATGTTTTGGGAATTTCTCTTTGTTAAAATAGCTCTCCAAAATACCAAGCCATTAACTCTGATTTAAAGCACCTGTGCAAGAAAGGAAAACCTGCAAACATGGCCTGTTGGGGGTACTTGAGGACAGGGCTGAGAGCCACTGGTCTAGGGGACAGTAAAGACATTTACCTGATTCTCCACTCCTCCAGCGAAAGGTGCTCCCCTCTGCCAGAGCAGGGATTTGTCTTTGGTTTCCCCCCGTCCAATGCAAGGCTATGGGCCCTGCATCAGTCTTGATGATGTCAGAGGTATCCCAACACCAAAAGAGGCTGCCAAGACCAGTTTAGTAGTGCAGAGGAGCCTGCAGGAGTGAATGATCAGGCAAGCAAGACTACGTTACCCGGTCTCTTGGACATGTGTTTTATTAGATCCGTTTCATAAGTGCTAAATACAAATGCCTGCTGATCCTACTAGAAATCTTATCAGCTGACAACTTCCTGTGGCGCATTCTCATTAGAGAGTCAATATTGCCAGGCATCTCAGGACTACACAACCTCTTTCCTCCGTTACAGAAATTAAAAAAATTTAAATAAAAAAGACAGACAAAAGCAATGCAGCCACCACATCTAAAAGACTAGTAAATTGCTCATTTTTTTGTTCTTGGGTTTAGCTACCTTTAACAATTAGAAGTTACTTTACTCAGATTTGTTCTATGAATCTGTAAGCAAAGATGCTGTCTGTACACGTGCCAGACAATTCCGCTGGCATCTAGTCATACTGGAGTATGAAAAGCACGAATGAATAAGAGTTTGTTTCAACACAGCCGCAGTCTCAAACATGTCATAACAAAGATGTACAGATATTGTAAGAGACACAACCCTGCGAAAACATGAACACACTCTTCTCACACAAATCAGAGCCTGCACAAATGAAGGTTTGTTTTTACAAGGACTTCATATGAAATGGGGAAATCCTTTAGGTTTTTGCAGTTACCTGCCAGACATCGATGATGATGGGAATGATTTCATCAGACAACTGTAGATATTGCCTACCACCAGGCGGGTGATCAGTAATTGGCTATAGGTGCAGCTCTAGGTATAAAAAGGAATCACACTGAGCGCAAATTTCTCTAAGGGCCCGTGGTCGCCAGTGACCTGCACTGAACGCACATCCACTGGTGCAAGCCAAGTAATAGTGTAGATGCGATGATCTCGGCACTTTGCACCTTTTTTTCCCCTTCACAGAACTTTATAGAAACATTTCAACACAGTTGTATGCACTGCAGCAGCATTGGGATGCAGTGGTTTGCAATTCAATGCGCCATAATGGAAGAAAAATAAATTCTGCATCAATAATGCTGTGCAGTAACCAGACCAAACAAAACGCATTTTGGCATGCGAGTTGGGGCTGCACTGGAAGCAGCTGCCAGCACAACCCTACTGCATCAGGTGTGAAAATGTAGCTTTTTTTGGTGGTCTTCTACAGGTAAACTATTGAGAGTATGTTTGTTGAAAGGTTTTACAAGTGCAAAAAATACCTGTTGTATCTGCTAGAAATCATGTACCGTATATACTCGAGTATAGGCCGACCCGAATATAAGCCGAGGCCCCCCAATTTACCCCAAAAAAAACTGGGAAACTTATTGACTCGTGTATAAGCCGAGGGTGAGACATGCCTGTCCATCCCTGTGTGTGTGTCCATCCATGCCTGTGTGTGTGTCCAGCCTACCTGTGTCCCGAGCCGAGCCTCCGTCCCGAGCCGAGCCTCCGTCCCGAGCCTCCGTCCCGTCCCGAGCCTCCGTCCCGTCCCGAGCCTCCGTCCCGTCCCGAGCCGAGCCTCCGTCCCGTCCCGAGCCGAGCCTCCGTCCCGTCCCGAGCCGAGCCTCCGTCCCGTCCCGAGCCGAGCCTCCGTCCCGTCCCGAGCCGAGCCGAGCCTCCGTCCCGTCCCGAGCCGAGCCGAGCCTCCGTCCCGTCCCGAGCCGAGCCTCCGTCCCGTCCCGAGCCGAGCCTCCGTCCCGTCCCGAGCCGAGCCTCCGTCCCGTCCCGAGCCGAGCCTCCGTCCCGTCCCGAGCCGAGCCTCCGTCCCGTCCCGAGCCGAGCCTCCGTCCCGTCCCGAGCCGAGCCTCCGTCCCGTCCCGAGCCGAGCCTCCGTCCCGTCCCGAGCCGAGCCGAGCCTCCGTCCCGTCCCGAGCCGAGCCTCCGTCCCGTCCCGAGCCGAGCCTCCGTCCCGTCCCGAGCCGAGCCTCCGTCCCGTCCCGAGCCGAGCCTCCGTCCCGTCCCGAGCCGAGCCTCCGTCCCGTCCCGAGCCGAGCCTCCGTCCCGTCCCGAGCCGAGCCTCCGTCCCGTCCCGAGCCGAGCCTCCGTCCCATCCCGAGCCGAGCCTCCGTCCCATCCCGAGCCGAGCCTCCGTCCCATCCCGAGCCGAGCCTCCGTCCCATCCCGAGCCGAGCCTCCGTCCCATCCCGAGCCGAGCCTCCGTCCCATCCCGAGCCGAGCCTCCGTCCCATCCCGAGCCGAGCCTCCGTCCCATCCCGAGCCGAGCCTCCGTCCTTCTGCCATGCCAGGATCGCCGCTCTTAGTCGGCGCCTCGGCGGCCATTCCACTGTTCAAAAGCCGCGCCTCCGTCTGTGATAGGCGGAACACTCAATTTCCCAGCAATCTGTGTTCCGCCTATCACGGACATCCTCTCATCCTCGTCCGTAGTATGAGGATGAGCGGATGTCCGTGATAGGCGGACCACTGACTGCTGGGAAATTGAGTGTTCCGCCTATCACAGACGGAGGCGCGGCTTTTGAATAGTAGAATGGCCGCCGTCTGTCTGCTCGACATGCTGATCGGGCAGGCAGACGGCGATGACTCGAGTATAAGCCGAGGGGGGCACTTTCAGCCTCAAAAAAGAGGCTGAAAATCTCGGCTTATATACGGTATGCTGATAACAGTATAAACTAAGTTGCAGTTCAGTGAGTAAAATAAGTTATTTAATCCCCAAGCAAAACATGACTTGGTACTTGGTAGAGAAACCTTTGTTGGCAAGTGCAGGAGGTAAGACATTTCTTGTAGTCGGTTACCAGGTTTGCACACATCTCAGGAGGAATTTTGGTCCACTCTTTACAGATCTTCTCTAAATCCTTAAAAGGTTTATTGGCTGTCGTTTGGCAACTCAAAGTTTTAGCTCCTTCCATGAAATTTTCTATAGGGATTAAGGTCTGAAGACTGGCTAGGCCACTCCAGGACCTTAAAGTGCTGCTGCTTAAACCACTTCTTTGTTGCCTTGGCGGTATGTTTTTCGGGTCATTGTCATGCTGGAAGACCCATCCACAACCCATCTTCAGTGTTCTGGCTGAGGTAAGAAGGGTCTCATCCAAGCTTTTACAATACATAGTTCCATCCATTGGCCCCTCAATGCAGTAAAGTCAGCCTGTACCTTTAGGCCTCATGTACACTGCTGCTGGCATTTTTTCAGCTGCCCCTGAACTCTCCTCTATGTAATCTTTCAGTAAATGACACAGGGTCATTTAAAGTCATTACTAGGCAGTTGCATTGAGTTTTTTTTTTTTTTTCTAAAAAACAAAACATGCGTTCAGAAGCTGTGTTTAGAGGCATTTCAAACAGCAAATGCGGCTAAACACGGTAATTCTCATTTAGCCGCGTTTCGTTTACAGGCATTTTTCAAAACACTTCTAGACACAAACGTGGCTAAATTAGACTAAACAGCCGTTTCTAGCTGTCAAGTTAAATCGTTCAGGAGAGGTTGAACGTCCCGTGTACATGAAGCCGTAGAGAAACAGCTCCAAAGCATGTTTGCACCTCTGTGCTGGACTGTAGGGATGGTGTTCTTAGGGTCATAGTCAGCATCTTCCTTCCTCCAAACACGGTGAGTCTAGTTAACGTCAAAGAGCTCAATTCTGGTCTCATCTGAACACGGCACGTTCTCCGAATCCTTCTCTGAAATTTGCCAGTAAACATCTAAATGATTCAGGACAGGCCTATACATGTGCCTTCTTGAGGAGGGACCTTTTGGAAATTGCAGGATTTCAATCCATGGCGGCGTAGAGCGTACCAATGGTTTGCTTGGTGACTGTGGTACCAACCTGCATTGAGATCATTCACAAGCTCCTCTTGTGTAGTTCTGGGCTGAACCCTCACATTTTTCATATTCATTCCTTACCTCATGAGGCAAAATCTTGCATGGAGCTCCAGACTGAGGGCAATTGATTGTGATTTTGTATTTCTTGCATTTGCGAATAATCACTCCAACAGTTGTCTCCTCACCAAGCGTCTTGCCGATTGTTTTATAGCCCATTCCAGCCTTGTGCAGGTCTACAATCTTGTCCCCGACGCCCTTTGACAGCTTTTTCTTTTTGACCACGATGGTCAGGATTGAAGGGAAGAAAGATTCTGTGGACAGGTGTCTTATGCAGATAATGAGTTGTCATTAAGAGCACCTTATTAAATTGACAGGACTAATCAGTGTACCACATAAAGCACATACTATAGCCAGTCTGTGGGAGACAGAATTAATTGTTGGTTGGTGAGGGAATCAAATACTTATTTTACTGCAACTCCATTTAGAACATCTGTATCAGGTGTTTACTTATTGTTAGGTGTATTTTAAATAAGACAGAATATCAACCAATGATGAAACATTTTAGGCCCTTCATTTGTAAGTGGGCAAACGTACAAAATCTGCGGAGGATCAAATAATTACATTTTTCCCACCAAGCACAAAATATACAGAAAAAAAAAAAAAATTATATACAATTTCTCAAAAAAAAATAAGGACGCCTGTACTTGTGTGGTGCGAATTGAGCCCATACAAAATCACCCATCAAAAAAAACACCCCCATCAAATCATTCTCTGCTGCCATTACCTTTTGTACCACCAACCCTTTCCTTTAGAAAGGAAGCTCTATGAGCCAGGCCCTCCTGGACCTTTTGTATTGAACTGTACTACAATTGTGTTGTCCCCCCTACACATTGTAAAACGCTACGTAAACTGTTGGCGCTATATAAATCGCGTATTAGAATACAAAATGAATGGGTGCAATTGTACTGCGAATAAGCGCATGAAGTTTGAATAGGAATGTGTGCAATTTCTTTTCCAATATTTTTATTCAGAAATTATTTAAAGAGGAAGTAAACCCTGATGAGTTTACTTCCCCTTTCATTCCCTGCAAAGGTAAAGCATAATGACTACTATGCATCGCATAGTGGTCCATTATGTGTCACTTACCTGACACAGGAGCCAGCGAAGTCACCGCTGTCCCCTGTAGTCCGGAGCATCCATCTTCTCGGTGGGTCTTGCTGCTACGCCGCTGTCATTCGGCGAAGCGCACGGGAGCCGCCACGCACAGCACATCGCCCTTGACTGGTGCCGAGCTCAGTGCGCCTGCGCGCCGTCTACGGCGCATGCACCATAGACAGCGGTGCCTGTCCTTCGGCAAATATCTCCTAAACTGTGTAGGTTTAGGAGATATTTCTTGGACCTACAGGCAAGTCTTAATTTAGGCTTACCTGTAGGTCAAAGTGTGTTGTAAGGGTTTACAACCACTTTAACAAGTACAATATCGACATTTACCATATTAATACAAAGTAATGGTACAGGTGACAAATTGGTTATGAGTCGGTTACATCAGGGCTCGACAAAACCCGGGCGCCAGGTCGCATTTGCGACTAGAATTAGCGGCCTGGCGCCTGGGGCAGCACAGCTGGGGGTATCCTATCTCCGTGGACCCCCCCGGCGTGATCGCGTCGGGCCGCGCCGCCGCCGGCCGGTAATTGAGCCCCCGGCTTTGAGGCCTTCTGTGATCCTATGGTTCCTTCTGGAATCTGGCGCCCTCTGGTGGTGGCCGTTGGAATGACAACCAGCAATGTTAATGGAGCCTTTACTTAGAACCCCTGAACATTATATACATTTTTTTTATTTTATTCTAACACCCTAGAGAATAAAATGGTGGTCGTTGCAATATTGTCTGTCGCACCGTATTTTCACAGCGGACTTACAAGCGCACTTTTTTTGGGAAAAATTATTTATTTAATTTAAAAAAAAAGACAACAGTAAAGTTAGCCCAATTTTTTTTTATATTGTGAAAGATAATGTTATGCCAAGTAAATCGATACCCAACATGTCACGCTTCAAAATTGCGCCCGCTCATGGAATGGCGACAAACTTTTACCCTTTAAAATCTCCATAGGCGAAGTTTAATAAATTCTACAGGTTGCACGTTTTGAGTTACAGAGGTGGTCTAGGGCTAAAATTATTGCTCTCAATCTACTGATTGTAGCGATAGCGATACCTCACATGTGAAGCTTTCCTTCTGCACGCAAGCTTGGCGGGACAGGGCGCGTTTAAAATTTTTTTTTCTTATTTTAACCTTTATTTTTTTTCACTGTTCTTTAAAAAAAAAAAAAAATGTGTGTCACTTTTATTCCTATTACAAGGAATGTAAAAATCCCTTGTAATAGAAAAAAGCATGACAGGTCCTCATATATGAGATCCGGGGGGGTCAGAGAGACCTCACATCTCATATTTACACTAAAATGCAATTTAAAAAAAAATTGTCATTTGAAAAAAAAATAAATAAAATGTCCCTCTAAGCGCTATGGGCAATGACTTGGAGACAGGTGGGGGGGGGGGGGGCACTATCTTCCCCTCACTCGTCTCCATGTCAGGCCAGGGACAGGTCCAGATCGCCGTCACGGACCTGGCTCCTAACTTTTTTTAGCTGGCTCCTAGATTCCAAGCAAATTTGTAACCCCTGGGTTACATCACAAATGACCTTGTATTTATGCAAGGTTTTGTGTATCCTTGTTCTTATTTTTGGTTTATATAGCAAGGTCAGACCTAAACCGAAAAAAAAAAAAAAAAAAAAAATATGTAAAAAAGGAAAAAGCCTCCTCTAGGTGGTGCATCAACAAGTAGCACGGGGAACCGTGGGGGTAACCCCATTTCCCTCTGTCACCTCCCCTGAGTGTAACCAACTTGTTTAACTTCCAAGTGTACCCAGGGGTGTGCAATTTCTATCCAAATCACATGTGGTGTCCCGCACCACATATATGTAAATCCAGCTCTAGAGGAAAACCCTGACCTCTCCATCAGCAACACATTCAAGTAGTACAAGACAAAACTAAAGTTTTCTTCAGCAAAATCTGACGCTTACAATATTTTTATTTTTTCCTGACTTCCTGAGAAATGCTTCAGCTCTGTTTAGGGACTGCACACACCACTTCACACAGACAGCTGACTGCACTAATAATCAGGGCTATATGTTCTTTCATTCATTGCTCCACTGCGTCCTGCCCCTGCTTTAACCGTCAGCAGGTAAAGAAAACATGCCCACAAGCTGATATTAATCACTCCCTGGAGGAGGGGCAGAGATGCGCCCTCTGTGTACAGTGCATTTACCTCTCTTAACACACACACACACACACACTAATTTCTCAGTCTGCTATGAGCAGAGCGGTGACTGTACTCTACTCTGCTCCTCCGGTGCTCAGTGGAGCATCAGGCAGGAATGGCATGCCGAGAGGCCATATTTATCTTTTTAAGCCATAATTTTTTTTATTTTTTTTTACCTACAGGTAACTAGTGATGGACGAACTTCCGACGGGACGTTTCGCGAACGCGAAACGCGAACGGACACAAACGTTCGCGAAAACGACCGTTCGCCGCGGGCTCCATTGACTTCAATGGGAGGCGAATTTCGCAAACCTTTAGGTCGAATTTGCGGCCACGGGGTAATTATTAGGGGGTAGCACGTAGTCCCACCACCTGGACAATAGCATAATACATGTATGAGGTGAATTTGGGATCGATAACTACAAGCATTTTTTTTTTATTTGGGAAATTGTTCTGACAATTCAGGACTATGGAGCTAATGAAGGCAATGGAGGAGAGGGAAGGTCAGGGACCAGGGTAGGCAAACAAGAGGGTGCAGGAGATACAGAGCACTGACAGCAGCACCGTAATACAGAGCACTGACATCAGCACCGTGACATACAGCGCTGACAGCAGCTCCGTGACATACAGCGCTGACAGCAGCTCCGTGACATACAGCGCTGACAGCAGCTCCGTGACATACAGCGCTGACAGCAGCTCCGTGACATACAGCGCTGACAGCAGCTCCGTGACATACAGCGCTGACAGCAGCACCGTGACATACAGCGCTGACAGCAGCTCCGTGACATACAGCGCTGACAGCAGCTCCGTGACATACAGCGCTGACAGCAGCTCCGTGACATACAGCACTGACAGCAGCTCCGTGACATACAGCGCTGACAGCAGCTCCGTGACATACAGCGCTGACAGCAGCTCCGTGACATACAGCGCTGACAGCAGCTCCGTGACATACAGCGCTGACAGCAGCTCCGTGACATACAGCGCTGACAGCAGCTCCGTGACATACAGCGCTGACAGCAGCTCCGTGACATACAGCGCTGACAGCAGCTCCGTGACATACAGCGCTGACAGCAGCTCCGTGACATACAGCGCTGACAGCAGCTCCGTGACATACAGCGCTGACAGCAGCACCGTAAGCAGCCCCAGGAGGAAGTCAGCACAGCACAGGGATGGTGTGATCCCCTCATAATAAGAACCCCCAGGAGGAAGTCAGCACAGCACAGGGATGGTGGGAGCCCCTCATAATAAGAACACCCAGGAGGAAGTCAGCACAGCACAGGGATGGTGGGAACCCCTCATAATAAGCAGCCCCAGTAGAAATATGACACCGCTCAACCTCTTCAAAGAGGAGGGTAGGGGCATATAGTACGGTGTGCTTTTTTGGGTCAGGGAAGTGAGCCAAATGAATTAAGAAGGTCTGTGTGCTTGATTCCAAAAATTGTTTATAGACATATACATGGTCTACTGATCACATGTGTTGAATTCCTCCGAGATCCATGCCTCATTCATTTTTAGAAATGTGAGGTAGTTAACACTGTGGTGAGCTAGGCGAGTACGCTTATCGGTCACAATCCCCCCTGCTGCGCTGAACGTCCTTTCGGACAGGACACTGGATGAGGGGCAAGCCAACAGTTCGATTGCAAATTGGGCAAGCTCTGGCCAGAGGTCAAGCCTGCCCACCCAGTAGTCTAGGGGTTCATCACTCCTCAGAGCGTCCACATCGGCCGTTAACCCAATGTAGTCGGACACCTGACGGTCTAGGCGTTCCCTGATGCTGGATCCGGATGACACCTGTCGATGGGTCGGCTGAAAGAATGACCTCATATCCGAAGTCACCAACACATCTTCAAACCGGCCTCTTCTTGCAGGCGCTGTTGGATTGGTACCCGCAAATCCTTCTCTGGGAGTGGGAATTGCTCCTCTGCCAGCGCACGCAAAAGCAGAATGCAGCATTTCTCGAAGCAAGGCCTGGAAGTGCTGCATTCTGACAGCCCTCTGCGACGGCGGTAACATTTCCGCCATTTTGTGTTTGTACCGGGGGTCTAAGTACGTTGCCACCCAGTACTGGTCCTTGACCCTCATGCTTTTTATACGGGGGTCCCTATTAAAACACTGGAGCATGAAGGCCCCCATTTGCACTAAAGTGGAAGCGGTGTGGTGGCCTGGCTCCTGCTCATCATCCAGGATAATGTCGTCCTCTTCATTCTCCTCTCCCCATCCTCGCACAACAGGGATCCCAGAAAGGTTTAAAGCATGCTCTTCTTGCTCCTGCTCATCCGCCCCGGCACCATCCTCCTCTGACTCCTCATCAGACTCCTGTTGTTGACTTGTCTCAGATAGAGTAGCCCCCCCTGGGAATTCATCCAGCATTGCGACTTCCTCATCTTCCCGCTCCTGCTCCTCCACAGCCTGATCAATGACACGACGCAATGCACGCTCCAGAAAGAAGGCATAAGGTACCATGTCACTGATGGCGCCATGGCTGCGACTGACCAGTTTGGTGATCTCCTCAAATGGCCGCAGAAGTCTGCATGTGTCGCGCATGAGCAGCCACTGGCGCGGTGAAAAAAAACCCAGCTCCCCAGAACCGTTTCTTTCGCAGAGTTCATACAGGTAGACGTTAACTGCACGTTTCTGCTGGAGCAGCCTATCAAGCATATAGAAGGTTGAGTTCCATCGCGTCGGGCAATCGCAAATAAGACGTCTGACCGGCAGATGGTGTCGCCGCTGAATGTCAGCAAGGCGAGCCATGGCCGTGTAAGATCTTCTGAAATGGGCCGAGATTTTCCTTGCCTGCCGCAAGATGTCCTGGACCCCAGGGTATTTGACAAGGAATCGCTGCACGACCAAGTTTAAGACGTGTGCCATGCACGGCACGTGCGTGATTTTGCCCTGTTTCAATGCGCTAAGCAGATTGGCACCGTTGTCACACACCACTTTACCAACTGTCAAATTGAGCGGTGTTAGCCACTCATCTGCCTGTGAACGCAAAGCTGAAAGGAGTGCCGGGCCAGTGTGGCTCTTTGCTTCCAGGCACAACAGACGCAGCACGGCATGGCAACGTCTCACCTGGCATGTGGAATAGGTTCTGGGGAGCTTGGGCGGTGCAGTGGAAGAGACGCTAGCAGCGGAAAAGGAGGAGGCAGCTGAGGAGGAGAGGGAGGAGGATGGAGTAGGAGGAGGAGAAGAAGAGTCAGGCCTGCATGCAATCCGTGGCGGTAAAACCAAATCTACACGGGTGCCACGGGTTACATGCTTGACGGCCGTCAGAAGGTTCACCCAGTGGGCAGTAAAACTGATATACCTTCCCTGCCCGTGTTTGCTAGACCACGTGTCTGTGGTCAGATGTATCTTGGCACCGACACTGTGTGCCAGAGATACATTCACTTGCCGCTGAACATGGCCATATAGCTCTGGGATGCCCTTCTCTGAGAAATACTTCCTTCCTGGGACCTTCCATTGTGGTGTTCCAATGGCCACAAATTTGCGAAAGGCCTCCGAGTCCACCAGTTTATATGGCAGTAGTTGGCGGGCTATGAGTTCTGACAAGCCAGCCGCCAACCGTTGGGCAAGAGGGTTATCCGGCGTCATCATTTTTTTACGCTCAAACATTAGGCCCACGGAAGCCTGCCTTTTTGCAGAAAAATGTGAGCTTGGCGTGATGGAAGGTGGAGTGGAGGACAATTGTGAGGAGAGAGGAGAAGGAGAAGTAGAAGACGAGGCTGGACGGTGAGAGCCTGCAGTGTGGCTTTGTGTGTTCCGTTGCTCCCACTGGGCTCGGTGATGGCTGCTCATGTGCCTTCTTAAGGCGGTCGTCCCTAGGTGAGTATTGGGCTTACCGCGACTAACGCGTTGACTGCAAAGATTGCAGATGGCAACGCTATTGTCAGCAGCGGACACGTTAAAAAAAGCCCACACTGCGGAGCCATGTGCCGGTGTCCTGGGAGCGCCAGATGTGACCGTACATGGTCGATGACTCGCTCCTGATACATTTGCAGTCTGCTTTGTCCCTGCTGTGCAATGTAAGTCATTGCTGCTTCTCCTCCCTATCTGCTGGTCCATATCTCCCTCTGAACTCCCCTCCTCTTCCTCTCTTGTGGGCACCCACGTGACATCACTAGACACGTCATCATCAACGTCACCTTCCCCACCGCTATAAGTAGAGTAGGCAGCAACACCGGGGACCAACCTCCTCCTTGGGCTGATCTGGGTACTGGCGTCAGACTGCTGAGTAGCGCTTGTTGCTACCTCCTCTTCCTGATCCAATACCAAGAGTGGCTGCGCATCAGAAATGTCCTCTTGATATGGATCGGAAAATAATTCCAGTGACTCAAGCGGAAGGTATGTGGTGGTGGTGGTGGTGGTCGTGTTGTTGGTGGTAGTGTCTTTGGGGGTGCACATAGCAGAGAGTGAAGAAGAGGGTGCAGATCGAGAGGATGAGGAGGGTGCAGAAGAGTAAGGCTGAGCGAGCCACTCAACCAAGTCTGGTGCATCCTTTAAAGTAATTGAACGCACCTTCTGCAACTTCCCACTTTGGCTCAAGCCTGTTGCTCCTGCCCTACCCCTACCACCCCTGCGGAAGGGCCTGCCTCTTCCTCTGCATGTCATTTTTTAAATGACCCTGTGACAAAACTCTTAGTCCCTATACCGCTGAAGGACTGCTGCAGTATAGGTGAGCGGTCAGCAGTGGTGCACGTCAACCCTATCTATTGTGGACCTATAGCGGTCCTTACAGAACAGCAGACTGTACCGCACTCAAGCCTATGTACCGTAGCACCCTATACCAAGTTACCAGTCCTTATAAGAACTTTTGTGGACCAAGCAGGTTGTGTATTAGTGTTTAGCAGACTGTACGTCAGTCCCTATACCGCTGAAGGACTGCTGCAGTATAGGGCAGCGGTCAGCAGTGGTGCACGTCAACCCTATCTATTGTGGACCGATAGCGGTCCTTACAGAACAGCAGACTGTACCGCACTCAAGCCTATGTACCGTAGCACCCTATACCAAGTTACCAGTCCTTATAAGAACTTTTGTGGACCAAGCAGGTTGTGTATTAGTGTTTAGCAGACTGTACGTCAGTCCCTATACCGCTGAAGGACTGCTGCAGTATAGGGCAGCGGTCAGCAGTGGTGCACGTCAACCCTATCTATTGTGGACCGATAGCGGTCCTTACAGAACAGCAGACTGTACCGCACTCAAGCCTATGTACCGTAGCACCCTATACCAAGTTACCAGTCCTTATAAGAACTTTTGTGGAACAAGCAGGTTGTGTGTTAGTGATTAGCAGACTGTACGTCAGTCCCTATACCAATGAAGGACTGCTGCAGTATAGGGCAGCGGTCAGCAGTAGTGCACGGCAACCCTATGTATTGTGGACCGATAGCGGTCCTTACAGAACAGCAGACTGTACCGCACTCAAGCCTATGTACCGTAGCACCCTATACCAAGTTACCAGTCCTTATAAGAACTTTTGTGGACCAAGCAGGTTGTGTATTAGTGTTTAGCAGACTGTACGTCAGTCCCTATACCGCTGAAGGACTGCTGCAGTATAGGGCAGCGGTCAGCAGTGGTGCACGTCAACCCTATCTATTGTGGACCGATAGCGGTCCTTACAGAACAGCAGACTGTACCGCACTCAAGCCTATGTACCGTAGCACCCTATACCAAGTTACCAGTCCTTATAAGAACTTTTGTGGACCAAGCAGGTTGTGTATTAGTGTTTAGCAGACTGTACGTCAGTCCCTATACCGCTGAAGGACTGCTGCAGTATAGGGCAGCGGTCAGCAGTGGTGCACGTCAACCCTATCTATTGTGGACCGATAGCGGTCCTTACAGAACAGCAGACTGTACCGCACTCAAGCCTATGTACCGTAGCACCCTATACCAAGTTACCAGTCCTTATAAGAACTTTTGTGGAACAAGCAGGTTGTGTGTTAGTGATTAGCAGACTGTACGTCAGTCCCTATACCAATGAAGGACTGCTGCAGTATAGGGCAGCGGTCAGCAGTAGTGCACGGCAACCCTATGTATTGTGGACCGATAGCGGTCCTTACAGAACAGCAGACTGTACCGCACTCAAGCCTATGTACCGTAGCACCCTATACCAAGTTACCAGTCCTTATAAGAACTTTTGTGGACCAAGCAGGTTGTGTATTAGTGTTTAGCAGACTGTACGTCAGTCCCTATACCGCTGAAGGACTGCTGCAGTATAGGGCAGCGGTCAGCAGTGGTGCACGTCAACCCTATGTATTGTGGACCGATAGCGGTCCTTACAGAACAGCAGACTGTAACGCACTCAGGCCTATGTACCGTAGCACCCTATACCAAGTTACCAGTCCTTATAAAAACTTTTGTGGACCAAGCAGGTTGTGTGTTAGTGTTTAGCAGACTGTGCGTCAGTCCCTATACCGCTGAAGGACTGCTGCAGTATAGGGCAGCGGTCAGCAGTGGTGCACGTCAACCCTATCTATTGTGGACCGATAGCGGTCCTTACAGAACAGCAGACTGTACCGCACTCAAGCCTATGTACCGTAGCACCCTATACCAAGTTACCAGTCCTTATAAGAACTTTTGTGGACCAAGCAGGTTGTGTATTAGTGTTTAGCAGACTGTACGTCAGTCCCTATACCGCTGAAGGACTGCTGCAGTATAGGGCAGCGGTCAGCAGTGGTGCACGTCAACCCTATCTATTGTGGACCGATAGCGGTCCTTACAGAACAGCAGACTGTACCGCACTCAAGCCTATGTACCGTAGCACCCTATACCAAGTTACCAGTCCTTATAAGAACTTTTGTGGACCAAGCAGGTTGTGTATTAGTGTTTAGCAGACTGTACGTCAGTCCCTATACCGCTGAAGGACTGCTGCAGTATAGGGCAGCGGTCAGCAGTGGTGCACGTCAACCCTATGTATTGTGGACCGATAGCGGTCCTTACAGAACAGCAGACTGTAACGCACTCAGGCCTATGTACCGTAGCACCCTATACCAAGTTACCAGTCCTTATAAGAACTTTTGTGGACCAAGCAGGTTGTGTGTTAGTGATTAGCAGACTGTACGTCAGTCCCTATACCAATGAAGGACTGCTGCAGTATAGGGCAGCGGTCAGCAGTAGTGCACGGCAACCCTATGTATTGTGGACCGATAGCGGTCCTTACAGAACAGCAGACTGTAACGCACTCAGGCCTATGTACCGTAGCACCCTATACCAAGTTACCAGTCCTTATAAAAACTTTTGTGGACCAAGCAGGTTGTGTGTTAGTGTTTAGCAGACTGTGCGTCAGTCCCTATACCGCTGAAGGACTGCTGCAGTATAGGGCAGCGGTCAGCAGTGGTGCACGTCAACCCTATCTATTGTGGACCGATAGCGGTCCTTACAGAACAGCAGACTGTACCGCACTCAAGCCTATGTACCGTAGCACCCTATACCAAGTTACCAGTCCTTATAAGAACTTTTGTGGACCAAGCAGGTTGTGTATTAGTGTTTAGCAGACTGTACGTCAGTCCCTATACCGCTGAAGGACTGCTGCAGTATAGGGCAGCGGTCAGCAGTGGTGCACGTCAACCCTATGTATTGTGGACCGATAGCGGTCCTTACAGAACAGCAGACTGTAACGCACTCAGGCCTATGTACCGTAGCACCCTATACCAAGTTACCAGTCCTTATAAGAACTTTTGTGGACCAAGCAGGTTGTGTGTTAGTGATTAGCAGACTGTACGTCAGTCCCTATACCAATGAAGGACTGCTGCAGTATAGGGCAGCGGTCAGCAGTAGTGCACGGCAACCCTATGTATTGTGGACCGATAGCGGTCCTTACAGAACAGCAGACTGTACTGCACTCAGGCCTATGTACCGTAGCACCCTATACCAAGTTACCAGTCCTTATAAAAACTTTTGTGGACCAAGCAGGTTGTGTGTTAGTGTTTAGCAGACTGTGCGTCAGTCCCTATACCGCTGAAGGACTGCTGCAGTATAGGGCAGCGGTCAGCAGTAGTGCACGGCAACCCTATGTATTGTGGACCGATAGCGGTCCTTACAGAACAGCAGACTGTAACGCACTCAGGCCTATGTACCGTAGCACCCTATACCAAGTTACCAGTCCTTATAAGAACTTTTGTGGACCAAGCAGGTTGTGTGTTAGTGATTAGCAGACTGTACGTCAGTCCCTATACCAATGAAGGACTGCTGCAGTATAGGGCAGCGGTCAGCAGTAGTGCACGGCAACCCTATGTATTGTGGACCGATAGCGGTCCTTACAGAACAGCAGACTGTACCGCACCCAAGCCTATGTACCGTAGCACCCTAGACAGACCAAGTTACCAGTCCTGATAAAGAGCTTTGTGGAACAAGTGAGTTGTGAATGATTAGCAGACTGCAGCAGAAGGGCAGCAGTCAAGTATAATATTCTTTCTATATTTGGAAGAAAGAATATTATACGTGTACAAGCCTATTACCGTACCACTGATACCAGTCCTGAAAAGAACCTTTGTGGAACTAATAGTAACAGCAAGTCTTTAAAATTATCCTCACTGCCTGACACACTGCTTCCTGCCTGTCCCTATACAAATTGGCAAAAAAGAGTAGGCTGGAACGATTAGCTGGAACAGCTCTTTTGTGGACCTGATAGTAACAGCTAATGATGATGATGATGATGATGATGAAGAAAGACTAATCTGGCTGAGCTGTCCCTAAAATAGCAGCATACAGCGCTCTGTCCCTTTATCTAAACTGACAAAAGAAACTCAGGCTGCTGACCTAACACCTATACCAGTCCTGAAAAGAACTTTTGTGTACCAAATAGCTAGCGTTTTCTCTGTCCCTACTCCACACAGGATCCTTTCCCTACAGTGACAGAAGAAAGAATGTAAAATGGCCACCGGATCGGGTGTATTTATAGGTTAGGGGGAATGTCCAAGTGTCCATGAGCTGTCATGTCTCAATTGGTTGTCCTGTAACACATGATAAACGTGTCACGAAAGGTTAAAGTTCTTGTATACATTAAACACGTAAGTCCGCCGGGGCGAACGACGGAAAAAGGCGTTCGAACCCGCGGACGGCGAAAGTCGGAAATTCGCCGCGAAACGACCGCCGGGCGAACCGTTCGGCCATCACTACAGGTAACCTTATAATAAAGCTTTCTGAAGGGCCACTTAAGCGACTTGGAAACCGGTCATGGCCGACTCTACTCTATGGGCCCTCCAATCCTATCTGCCCAGAAGGGAATGGAACTCTTTTTTTTTTTTTTTTTTTTTTTTTTAAATCGGAAGAAGAGGATTGGAGTTAGGCAGGTATAAAATGGACAAAAATCCTTTTACATCTAGCACTCCATACAGGTAAATAGAGGGTCCGATTGGGTCCACCTGAAAAACAGACAGGCGGACCCGATTGGACTGATCGCATGAAAGGGGGCCAAGGCTGCTTTCACACTGATGAGTTCTGGTTTACCTGCACGAGTACAGTGCATTGCACCTGTGGCTTCCCTGCAGGTTAGTTGCCCTTTGCCAAAGAATTCTATAATACCGTGCAGGTGTGGTGTACTTATAAATCAAAGGGGAGGGGAGAAACATACTTCTCTTTTTAAACTTGCCTAGGTGAATGCAGCAGACCGATGCTGCAGCTGTCCCCTGAGCCATAGAACACCGCCAATGGCTCAGTTCTCACTCCTACCCTGCTCCCTACAACATTTTCCCTAAATGTTAAGTTATTCCCTGCAGGTTATATTATTCATATTTAATATACCCCAAGACACCCAATTATAACCTTAAACTTTATTTTGATAAATGATAGCTAGGCCTTAATTGTTTACCGATGTACAGTACATTCTTATTTGCATACGTTTTTCTGAGAGAATATCATCCCACAATATTTTTTTCCTTATATTGATGTACGGGTTGTTATTTTGCTTGATACAATAAAATTGAGATTGATCAAAAAAATGTCCCTTTGTGCAGAGAAAGGGTTCTTGAGAAATGAAGTCCTGGAAGTGTGCCTATACCAGTAGGAACTCGGACGTCAAAACGCCACATAACTGGATTTCAAACTCATCACATGCTGTATATTTTCCGAATAAGTACCAAGACAGACACACACACACACACACACACACACACACACACACACACACACACACACACACACACAGCTTATGCCTGTGAAGACCAAACAACCCAAAACATTTAATGTGTCTGCATTCCATGTAATAAGTTGTGCACATTACTGTCCACTTAAAACTATATTCACATACTTCTTTCTTTGGGATCCTGTTCCCCTAAATGGTGGGTGAGGAAAGATGGATTTAAAGCCTCTTTACCACAGTTATGTTAAGAATGGCCGAGTCACCAGGATCTGGCTTAAAACTATGACTCAATACAATACAGGCAAGTCCCCGGGTTAAAGGTTCTGTAGGTTTGTTCTTTAGGCTGGGTTCACACTGCTGCGGGGGGAGATCCGGATGTGATTCGCACCGCAAATCACATCCGATCTCCGTAGCAATGCGAGTTCAGCCATACAGATAGTATGGCTGAATTTGCATCGCTCCCGCAGCAAACTCGCACGGGACCCTTTTTTTTTGGTCCGCAACAGAATCGGATCGCATGGGGGTTCACACCATGCGATCCGATTCCTGTGCGAGTCGGCAGATCGCACTGCGATATGCGGACGGATCTGGGGGTGTCATTAACATATCATTGACACTCCCAGCCGTCCATATAGGGCAGTGTGAACTGCCGCCTGGAGTAATGCGATGCGGGAAAACTCCGCGGATTCGCTGCGTTCCCGCATCGCAGCGGTGTGAACCCGGCCTAAAAGGGCAAGTTTACCTTTACAGAAAAATCTGTAAGCTGAACTTATACAGGAACCCCTCCTCACCCCCCCCCCCCCCCCCCCCCCAGTCCCGCTGACCTGGAGCCCGGCAATCTCCCGTTCTATAGCCACCTCATGGCCCCGGGGCTTATACATTCCTGGAGCTTAATCTCCTAAACGTACCCAGTCAGGGAGCATTCTAATTGGTGGTTGGCACCGACCAATCAGAACCCACGTAGCCCATCCTCTCAGCAGGGAAGAAGACAGTAGTGAGGAGGGGGCCCTGTGCAAGTTCCTTACAGATTTTTCTGTAAAAGGTGAAACTGTAATGCAATTTGAATTTGTATACAAGGTGGAATTAATTTTAACTGGAACTCCAGCGTAGAAAAGTTTTCGTTTTTTGGATGGCGTAGGGAAAGGTTAACACCCCTGTAACATTTGCTTTGCTGTCTGTTCCCCTGTTCAGAAGATTTCACATAAACTTTTTGTCCCTGCAAAAATTGGATTTAGAAAATTTTGGGTTGTTGTAGAAATAAGGATTGGTGATAAAAGCTCCCCATGATAAACTTACAGGAGTGAATTTCCCTAGGGGAAGATTTCCTCTCACTTCCTGTTGTCTCCATCCATTAAATATGAGTTTTTTGTCATTTGGGGGAGTGTCACCAATCTGCCATTAAGAATTATTTTACTGCAGATCAAAAATGTCCTGCCCCAAAATTTCTATACCCGAGCTACCTTGATCAATTCTAGACCCCAGAATTTAACCACTTCCCACCCAAAGACGTCATGACATCTGACTTTCAGTGGGAATATCGGAATGCTGTACATACAGGTATTATTCAGATATCCTTGTTTTCAGCCTGCGATTCTGGGCACCGTAAGAACGATCATAGAGACAGTTATGCCACTTGATAATTCTGTCAGGCATCGGGGGGGGGGGGGGGGGGCGCGGTGCTTCTCCAGGCTCTCCCGTGCCATCGGGGACCTGGAAAAAGAATCGGCCACCCCCTGGATGATGACCAGATGGTCACCAGTCATCTCTATGACTGTCTGAGGCCCAGACACGACGTTATGACGTCACATCCAGGCCGTGGATGTAAAAGCCACGATTGTGGCTGGCAAGCATGAGATAGTGTAGTTTTTTTCCTGCTCATGCTTTCCAGCCTGGGAGGAGAGATGTCGGGTCTTATTGACCGGACATCTCTCAATAAAGAAGACTGGTCACCAACGATTCCTATTACAAGGGATGTTTACATACCTTGTAAATAGGAATAAAAGTGATCAACACACACCCGTTTGAAAAATTGTTGCGCAAATACCGTGCGAGATAAAAAGTTGCAACGACCCTAGGGCGTCTACAAAAAAAAAAAAAAAAAAAAAATTCTTTCAGCAAATGTACAAAGATTTTTCTTCTGAAAATTGATCCGTGGGGCCAGCATAAGGCTCGGTACACACCTTTGCAGTTTGCTTTTGATCAGTATCTGCAGTGCGTTTTAATTTTTGCTGCAATTTTACTGCAAATTGTGCTTTTTGCATTTTTACAAATACTGCAGCTGCTGACTTTTAAAATAATGACACTTACCCGCCCAGCGCGCCCGCAATGTCGGCACCCGAAGCCAATCTCTTGATCGTCTCTCGGGTGCTGCCGCCGCCATCTTGGGTATGGGAATCAGGAAGTGAAGCCTTTCGGCTTCATTTCCCGGTTCCCTACTGCGCATGCGCGAGTCGCGCAATAAGGATAGTCCCTGCTGTCTCTGGGATCCGTGTGTTTCCCAGCAGGCAGCGGGGGACTTTCGGAAAGGGGCGTAGATTCTGCGGAAAGGGGCGTGCCTTCTGCAGAATCTACGCTGGAAGTGGGTGCAGATACCTGTACTGTACAGGTACCTGCACCCCCCTCCCCCCTGAAAGGTGCCAATTGTAGCACCGGAGGGGGGGGGGGGATTCCAATGAGCGGAAGGTCCACTTAAAAAAAAAAAAAAAAAAAAAAAAAAACACATAAATGTGAACGTGTCCCTTAGGAAAACATGTAAATGAACTGTAGTGCATTTCTGCAATAAAGATAGATAGATATATCTATCTATATCTATCAGGTATTAACATTTGTAACATTTAGTAACATAATGGGGTTAAAGACTAAAATGAGCCCTTTATAGAACAAAACAGATAGTTACTGTAAGGGGTTCATTTTTTACTGTAGAACAGTGAAAGTAATATTTACAGTAGCGATTATTTACTCTTTTTGTACTATAAAGGGCTAGTTTTAGTTTTTTTAACCCCCATTGTGTTACTGGCCCGATCAATCGATTACCATTTTCATAATCGATTAGTTTCAGCCCTACAAAGAAGCTCGTGTTCTTTTTTGAGCTGAAGGCGTTTTTCCAGGTGACAAAACTCATGTATAAAACCATAGCTTACATTTTACAGGTAAAAAGATTGCAAACCGTATCAGATCTGTTGTATAAATCCTCCAACTAAGATATTGAAAGCTTATTTTAATAACAAAACACTACTTCAATAGCTGAGCACAACAAGATCATACAACAAGCCAGGAGGGAGCAACTGACCAAAGGAGGCACATCACCTGTTGTACATACTAAAGGGTGTGTACAATATTGTGAGCCTGAGGAATGTAGACAGAGAAGGAGGAGAACATTCCACAGGTATGACATTTCTGCTACAAGGGAGAACTGTTTGCCTGCAGTGTAAACGCTGCTCAGGTAGTTTGCTGCTTTGAGTTCGATCTCATTTCCTGTGATAACAAAAATGGGAGTCACCACTGTGCGGGCACCACGGCTGTCATCCTGATCCCGGCTCATTAACTACAGCAGCATTTAACCTTTTTCAGTTGCGCCACTCTTTAAAGTATAAGTATTAAGGGGTTATTCCTGCGCCTAATCAGGGAAGAGAACAAGGATCTAATTTTGTACTGCTGCATACACTGGAAATGGGGTACTTGAACCCTTTTTACAGGAAAAATATATAAGAAGTAGTGTTGCGCAGTACTGGGTTGGGTGATATTATCCTGAGAGGTCAGTAAATTCTGTCCACATCACAATAATTAAAGTTAGATGTGTTATCGCCCAGACTAAAAGGGGATGTATGGGCGGCTAAAATTGGCGAAATAATATGAAAAAAATGATGCTCAAGTGTGAACAAATATAAGTGGGTGACTTCTACGTCACAATGTGAATAGCATAGTATATCCAATGGTAAGCAAAATAAATAGTGATTCTTAATGCGATTAACAAAATCGCATAAGAAGTGCCAGTGCTAGATAGTGAATAAATCTATAGAAATATCGACTACACCATAAATAAAAACCAATGTGCATAGAAAAGTCATTAAAAAACACAAGAATTATGTAAAACAGGTTTGCTAGTGGCTAGGAAATCGCATAAGGTGCCAGTGCCGAAAATTATTGTAAATAAATGCGTATAAATAACTTTATACCATGTGCTAAATTGTGTAAATACGGTGAACACGTAAAATCATGTGACATACACAAAATCGTGTCAAAGAAAACAACACATAAGAAAAGGATCTCTGTAAAAATATTCTCAGTAAATGTGCACAGTGATTTAAAAAACTATATCAACCAATAGATAAAAAGATTGCACAATCACATATATCAGGTTTGTGTCCATTCAAGATGTGCGATAACTGGTGGCGATTATATTCAAAATCGCATGCAACAAAAAACGCATAAAGTGCTGGTATCAGATTTTTTGTGCACTGTAAAGTAACGTTGTAAACAGTGATGGTATTAGTGATGGTGACTGTATCCCACGTGGTCCTGTGTACTCAGGGTATAGATGTCCCCTTACCTTACAGCTGTAAGGTAACAGCGTTTGACATGTGTATCCTCAGGCTTCCTGGTGGTCTTTTATCCCTCGAGGTCCTATCCTTATGGCCCCAGAAACTGGCGTCTCCTGCCTATTACACCGTGTTGGTCTCCTTAAGTGGACGTTCAGCGGTACTCAGCATAGGGGGGGGGGGTTGTTAGGTTGCCTCAGCGGTGGTTGTTGTGTGAGGGTTAAGCAGATAAAAAGGGGAGCCCCATAGTGTAGTAATTTTGAACAAGATTTAAGTTTTATTTAAATATAGTGGATAAAATACTCACAAACATATAGAGATTTCTTTGCAATGTAAAAACGAGCCTCGAGCTCGATTACGTCACTTCCGGTAGCGTCCCGACGCGTGTTCGTCACGGTCACGTGACTTCATCAGGGGATCCCCTGATGAAGTCACGTGACCGTGACGAACACGCGTCGGGACGCTACCGGAAGTGACGTAATCGAGCTCGAGGCTCGTTTTTACATTGCAAAGAAATCTCTATATGTTTGTGAGTATTTTATCCACTATATTTAAATAAAACTTAAATCTTGTTCAAAATTACTACACTATGGGGCTCCCCTTTTTATCTGCTTAACCCTCACACAACAACCACCGCTGAGGCAACCTAACAACCCCCCCCCCCTATGCTGAGTACCGCTGAACGTCCACTTAAGGAGACCAACACGGTGTAATAGGCAGGAGACGCCAGTTTCTGGGGCCATAAGGATAGGACCTCGAGGGATAAAAGACCACCAGGAAGCCTGAGGATACACATGTCAAACGCTGTTACCTTACAGCTGTAAGGTAAGGGGACATCTATACCCTGAGTACACAGGACCACGTGGGATACAGTCACCATCACTAATACCATCACTGTTTACAACGTTACTTTACAGTGCACAAAAAATCTGATACCAGCACTTTATGCGTTTTTTGTTGCATGCGATTTTGAATATAATCGCCACCAGTTATCGCACATCTTGAATGGACACAAACCTGATATATGTGATTGTGCAATCTTTTTATCTATTGGTTGATATAGTTTTTTAAATCACTGTGCACATTTACTGAGAATATTTTTACAGAGATCCTTTTCTTATGTGTTGTTTTCTTTGACACGATTTTGTGTATGTCACATGATTTTACGTGTTCACCGTATTTACACAATTTAGCACATGGTATAAAGTTATTTATACGCATTTATTTACAATAATTTTCGGCACTGGCACCTTATGCGATTTCCTAGCCACTAGCAAACCTGTTTTACATAATTCTTGTGTTTTTTAATGACTTTTCTATGCACATTGGTTTTTATTTATGGTGTAGTCGATATTTCTATAGATTTATTCACTATCTAGCACTGGCACTTCTTATGCGATTTTGTTAATCGCATTAAGAATCACTATTTATTTTGCTTACCATTGGATATACTATGCTATTCACATTGTGACGTAGAAGTCACCCACTTATATTTGTTCACACTTGAGCATCATTTTTTTCATATTATTTCGCCAATTTTAGCCGCCCATACATCCCCTTTTAGTCTGGGCGATAACACATCTAACTTTAATTATTGTGATGTGGACAGAATTTACTGACCTCTCAGGATAATATCACCCAACCCAGTACTGCGCAACACTACTTCTTATATACTCTTTAAAGTATGTATAAATAAAACAGCTCATAAAAGTATGCAACATCTGGGGGTCAAGATGTAAAACAAAAAAACCCATTAACGAGAAACCCTAGCCTGGGACATTGCACAAAACTGCCTCAATGAAATGAAAGTGGAACTTGCTCTCATTGGTCTCCTCTCCCCCTCTGGGGAAACAATTTGCACCGGGGGGGGGGGGGGGGCAAATACTCCCACTTTCGGGAGCCCAGGCCGCGGCTCATGACCACTGCGGGGCTCCTTCCTCCTCTCCCTGTCGGCAGGCCAGTAGGAGAGAGGTGCGAGGCCTCGCGCATGCGCAGTAGGGTCGGGTGGGTACACTGCTGGGCACCGCTACCAGCAATGACAGCACCGGATAGCCGATGGAAACCATCAGCTGTGGTGCCAACATCGCTGGACTCCAAGACAGGCAAGTGTCCTATTAAAGTCAGCAGCTGCTGTCTTATTTTTTTATTTTTTTATTTTTTTTGGGGGGGGGGGGGCGGCGGACCACCGCTTTAACTTCAATTAAGAAGTCCCTGGCGAAATCAGAAGCTCCCCCTTCATATCAGCAGCCGTCCACCATATTCAAGGTCTCCCAACATGTGGTCCCCCAATCACAAAGCCCCCTCCTCACATCAGAGCCCTATCTTTTTGCACCAGCAGCAGGGCAGAGTGTGGGAAGTGGCAAAGGTCTGAAGAAAGTGGCCTTCTGCTGAATGCTTGAGGCATGTTATCTGTCCTAAAACATTATGCATTGCCATGGTGTGGGCAAGCCAGCCGGCATCAGCAATAAATGACATTGTGTGCCCTGGCCCTAGAGCATCACTTATTGCTTTTGTGATAGTGTGCAGCCCCCCCCCCACCATGGTAACTTATCACAATGATCCAGGGCAAGCTGGGTTCCATGCTCATGGCACCCCGGAGGGAGAACCCAGATTGTACACTAGGGTGTCGTGGCACCTTGGTTGAGGAACACCAACTTGGGGTACTTTCACACTGGGACGATGTTTATTAGCAGTTAAAAGCACCACTAGTTTTAACAGCGCTTTACCGCTATAATAGCAGGACTTTTCACCCCCCACTAGCGACCAAAAGGGTTAAAAAAAGACTGTCTAAGACAGGTATTTGCACCCACTTCCAGGTATAAACTCCCACGGGAGTCTATGCCTCTTGTTGTCCCGCCGCATTGTCTGCTGGGACACACATGGGTCCCAGAGACAGCGTGGACCATTCCCATTGCTCTGCGCGACTCGCGCATGTGCAACGCTTCACTTCCTGATTCCCTCACCGAGAATGGCGGCGGAGGCAGCAGCCGAGAGAGAGCGATCGGCCGCCATTGCTGGACCCCAGGAAAGGTAAGTGTCTATTAAAAGTCAGCAGCTGTAGTATTTATAGCTGCTGCCTTTTATTTAATTTTTATTTTTTTTCCCCTTGGGTGTTGTCCCTCTTTAAGGAAAGACCATAAACTATATGTTTCAATTAATGCTCATCTTCATATGATTCAACACACAAATACACACACACACACACACACACACTTCTATACATTAATCTATGGTGCTGGAGGCTGCCAAGCTCTTCACTACTGTTCTATAAAACTTGTCAAGCAGTAGAATCGTGCCATAAATAAAAACATTAATCACAAGTAAAAGAATAAAAGCAGAGAGAACATGATGAAAGGAACCTGTCAAGACAGAAATACAAGAACTGCCACTGGTGCAGACTCTAGGCCTGTCATCCTCATCCATCAGGAATCTGATGCATGCATATGGACATGCATGGCCTTCTTTGGCTGCATGCTTGTTTCTGGTCAATGACTTGCCAAGTAGTGAAAACTAGAACAGACCCGAAAGTTTGCAATAGCAGTTCCACATTTGCATTCTAACCGGTTACCGTTAGGCCCCTTTCACACTGAGGTGTTTTTCAGGCGCTACAACGCTAAAAATAGCATCTATATAGTGCCTGAAAAAAAGCGGCTCCTTTCACTCCAGTGTGTGTGACACTGGAACGGTGCGCGCTGGCAGGACGACAAAAAAAAAAAAAAAAAAAAAAAAAAAAAAAAAAAAAAAAAAAAAAGAAGAAGAAGAAGAAGAAGAAGAAGAAGAAGAAGTCCTGCTAGCTGCATCTTTGGAACGGTGAAGGAGCGGTGTATTCACCACTCCTACCCATTGAAATCAATGGGGCGCCCGGCTATACCACCGGCAAAGTGCCGCTGCAGCAGCGCTTTGCAAGCTTTTAACCTTTTTTAACCCTTTTTCAGCCGCTAGCGGGAGGTAAAAACAGCCACGCTGGTGGCCGAACACAGTTGCTAAAACTACTGTAAAGTGCCGCCAACAATAGCAGCGCTTTACCGCCAACGCTCGCACTGAAAGTCACGCAACTTGAGTCTGGTTAGTGTTAACCAAGCCTATGACAGAATGATTAGTGCTGCCACTGTACACTTGTAACCACAGCACAACCTATTAAAACTTTGATTTTGACCATTTTATTCCGTCAGAATAAACTGACGGTTTTTCTGACGGAGTTCCGCTGAAACGGTCCTGCCTACACACGATCACACCAAAGTGCGATCGTTTAGAACGTGGTGATGTACAACGGGAATATAAAAAAGGAAGTTCAATAGCCAATAGCTGCCGTTGCATTGTTTTTGGTCCGTCGGAACAGCATACAGATGAACGTTTTTTTCCAGATAGAAATTGATTCCGTCAGAAAGATTTAACACATGTTCCATTTCTAGGTCTGTCAGAATTTTCGAAAAAAATTAAAATAAAATAAAAAAAGGAAGGTCAGCTGAAGCCCACACATGATTGGAATATCCGATGAAATTATTCCATCTGACTTTTTCTGCCGTAAAGTCCGACCAGGTATACACGGCATCATATATGCTTTGATCAGGGTTCAGCTTCCAAATCAGTGACATTTGGAGGCTAGCAATGACAGTTCCCGTATTTCTGCGATTACGGACTTCCCTTAACATTAGGAGGAATACACTTAAAACCAGGCGCTTACAAGGTGCGCTTAGAAACTAAAGACCACCCCCTCATCTTTGGAGAGGGAGAGATATAGATATATACACCCCCCGCCCCCCCCACAAGGTGTACTTCCATCCTAGCCGGGCCACGGCAAATCATGCAATTTCTTCCTCTGTGGGAAAGCCCTCCTTCTCCCCTGCTGCCTTCTGGGACCTGTGTGTCCCAGATATAGAGGAGGCCATTCAGAAAGCGTCGCACATGCGCAGTAGGAAACCGGCTGTGAAGCCTGAAGGCGCCACTGCCGGTTTCCCTTAGTTGTAATGGCGGTGCCTGCACCCAAGCCAGTGGATGATTTGGCCTCGGGGGTTCACATTGCAGGCTCCCTGGACAGGTAAGTGTCCTTATTAATGTCAGCAGCTGCCAGTACTTGTAACAAAACAAAAAAAAAAAAAACAAACACACACACACACACACACACACACACACACACACACTTTGGAGGCTGGAACTCCATTTTAAGAAATTAATACTTTGTTCTAGTCTAAAATTTAGCAAAAACTTTTAGAAAACTGCACATATCTCCATTACACAGGCAGCTTCTCTAAACGCTGATTTACACCACCTACTAAATTCTACAGCTTGTGTTTTGCTGCAAGAATGTGAGGCGTTGCTAAGGAATACCTCAGCTATGGCATACAATGCCCCTTTCTTTACCAAAAGACTTAGCAAAGAGAAGCCAAGCAAATCCCAAATGATATGCTCACAGCCAGCATGCTTCTTCAAGTATAGAAATCAGACCTAAATTAAAAAAAACAATTTTTATTAACAGCACAGATGTCCTCTGAAGTCTCAGTGAATATGGCACGAGGAGGGAATACAAACATTCACAAATTCCACATGTCCATATTCATGATTACAGCTCTGTCCACCACCAACATGACAGGGGAAGTCTTTGTGGGGCTCCTGTGTTATGCTGGAACACTGAGCACCTCCATGACAACCACATGCATGGAAGGCATTCATGGCCTACACAGTTCACTGCAACACAAAGACCTGCAAGAGGGTGGGTGAAGTGTTAAAGCAAAATGTTTGCCATTGTGGCACTTTCAGAGCTCTCTGAATGGCTCGTTTGGCAGACAGTCGGATGATTTCCAAGGCAGCGCGTTCAGGGGGGGTTTTCATACAGTGGTGTGCCAGTACTGGAGACTTCAGGGTCTCAGGTCATGAGGCCGATAAAAAGAGCAAATCGTATTTCGTGGTACGCAATGTCAGAGGACAGCAGGTGGATAGGCAAGAGAACTTTTATTAAGCCTGTGAAATTAGCTAAATCAAAAAACACATTTATAGCTAGTAAGTAGCTTTACACAAAATCTCACAGTTGAACCCCAGAAATACATCGTGAATACAGAGCTGCATTCAATTTTACAACACATTATTAAAATGTTACCAAACCCAACAGATCAATACGAAAAATAAAATAAAAATAAGAATAAGATGCCATCATCTATTGTCACTTTTTTTTACCTTCTAAGACTTAATGTATAAGGGACGTTTTTACAACCTCTCCTGAACTATTTAACTTGACAGATAGTAAAAATGTCCGTTTTCCCGCATTTAAAATGTCACGTTTAGCATTTAGAAGAGTTTGGAAAAAATAAAAATGAAAAACGTGTGTACACGAAACACAGCTAAACCAGAGTTAGCACGCTTAGAAGCATTTTGCGCTTGAAATGCCTCTAAACAAGGGTCGGAACTCTTTTTTTGCTTTCCAAAAAGGGCCTCTAAGCTCCACTGCCGAGGAGCGCTCAGGAGCAGATGAAAAAAAAAATGCCCAACTGGTCCTAAATGTCCGTTTACTAGCAGGTAAAATGAACGTTTAGGAGCAGGTGGGCACTTTTTTCTTCATCTGCTCCTGAGCTCTCCTCTTATCTTACGAGTACGTGTACACAGGGTCGTTTATAGGCAGTGTAGCTTAAAATTAATTTTTTTTTTTTTTAACGCAAAACCTAAAAAAGCAACTTCTAGATGCAAATGCAGCTAAATGGACATTTTAGACGTTGGTTTCTAGCTGTCAAGTTAAACCGTTCAGGAGAGGTTAAAACAAAGTCCCGTGTACATGAAGCCTTATAGTATCTGGCAGCACATTTACCCCCCATCCTACCCAGGCCAGTTTTCAGCACTGTCGCACTTGAATGACAATTGCACGGTCATGCAACACTGTACCCAAACAAAAAATTTTATCCCCCCCCCACACAGAGCTTTCTTTTGGTGGTATTTAATCATCACTGGGGTTTTTTTTTGCCAAATAAAAATAGGCCAAAAAAAAAATTATATATATATATATATATATATATATATATATATATATATATATATATATATATATATATATATATATATATATATATAACCACTTCAGGTTTGTTATGCAAACTGGTAAATTTTTCTCCTTCACTGAAGTGCTGATGAGGTGGCATTGGTGTGCACTGATTGGCACTGTAGGAGCAGCACTGATTATCAGTGTACATGTCCCTTTTAGTGAAGCCAGTTATCGGCTCTCTTATCCTCTCCTTATGCTGTCAGCACAAGGAAAGGAGTGCTGATAACCAGCTTCTATTTACATCCATGATCAGCTGTGATTGGACACAGCTGTTCACGTAGTAAAGAGCCGCCAATTGGCTCTTTACCTCAATCTGATCAGCAGTGTCCTCCAGACACTGTTTACAGAGCGCGCTGCCCACGCCGCACAGTGGGCTCGATCACAGGGGGCCATCATGACAGCCTCCCAGAACTAGCTGCCAACGCTGCAACTGTCCTTTGGTTAGAACGTAGTCAGCAAGTGGTTAAAAAAAAAAAAAAAAAAAAAAAAAAAAAAAAAAAAAAACACTGGATTTCAAACCTATGCCAATTATAAAAAGGTGGTCATTTTCAGTCCACAGTACCATGAGGGAATGTAGCCAGCCTCTTCTACTGGCTCACAAAATGGAGCACATTATTATGTTCTGATGCAGCTGGCGTTTTATCGTATTGTGCCCTCTGTCAAAAAGTTCCCACGCAGAATGGAAGGACACGCCAGCCAATTTACCGATCAGCTGGAGTGACCTCACCATATCGCATGCGCACATCGTATGAGGGATCCCCCCCCCCCCAAACGGGAGATACCGTTTCATGGCTACAATTGAAAGCTATGCAAAGAGTGGAGGGATACCGTAGATGTTAGATTGTGCCTCGCTATAAACCCACAGCGCAACACAATATGACAAATACTGTGTCCCTCCGCTGTTTTCATAGCATTAAATTGTGCCCGAGAAATGCCATCCGTCGAAAAAAAGGCTCCAACGATGTGCGCATGCGCCATGGTGTCGTCACTTAATTCTGCGCATGCGCGGGCACAGACAGATCAATAGAATTAGACTAACATCGTTAGGATTAAAAATTACGAGATTTCTTTAATGTTCTGCTTTTACAGACACTTTAAGGGCTTGTTCCAATGCTTAACAACTGAACAAATGACTCGTATTTATGAGCGTTCTTTTACAAGCGCGGATGACGAGTTAAAAATGCTCCCCAAATGCCCTATGGGAAGCTTTTAAGCGTTTGATGAGCTTTCAGGCATGTTAATACCGTTCCACAAAACGCCCATTTCATTAAAAGTAAAATGAAATGATCTTAACGCCCCAAAACTGCACCACAACGGTCTGCCAGAGCATTTGCGAAACGTTACCAAATACTTTAAAAACACCTCCAGACTCGACACGAGGCTTAAATTTTGAAGAGACGCTTCGCATTTTGATAGCGCGAACAGCACTGTGTGTGGTCTATTGTATCGTGTGCATAGGCGTTTGAGGGGCCTTTAACGCCTCAAATGCCCGCTTTCAATGCCAGTGTAAACTTAGCCTAAGAGTGTATGCAAGTGTTGGTTTAATGCAAACAAACAATGAGACCTTCAGTTGTGCTGCTGTACTCATGTGCCAAGAAGGAATAGCAGGAAAGGTGATGCAAATGAGCTCAATAGTCTGCTACTTCTCTTTTCACTGTCCAGTCACAGACTGGGGAGAGGTAAGACCTGTGTTAAAGAATATGTAAACTCAACAATTCATATTCCTGATATGTGCCTACTGTACCCATGTACTTCAATAAGGATCCCATTCTCTTTGTATTGATTCATTTTGTGTAAAATCCCTGGTGATTCTGCCAATCTCTACTGTCCTATTAAAAACTGACCACACTAGGCATGAGAACACACTGGTCAGTTCTCTAGATGTGCTGGGAACTCAGCCTGCTCTCCTCCAATGATCAGACTTGCCTTGACCTGATCTTGCCCCACTCTCCATAAAATGATAGGTGTCACATTTGCTTTTGCCTAAAACTGAAGCCACTGATCACGTGTAGCACCATGCCAACCACACATCAAACAAATCAGAGAAAACATGGCAGCATCCTTGGCTGTAAATAGGAAAGTTTAGTTATGCTTCCTTCGGATCCCACATTACACAGCACCTAGTGTCAGTGGGCTGTTTGACTGGGTTGTCACCGACAGCTCCAAGATTTGATTATGAACGGTAACCAGAATGGCTACTGATCACATAAACATGGCCAGATAAGACAATTATCACATGGCAGAGCAGGGATAAAAAAAAAAAAAAAAAAAAAAAAAAAAAAAACCCCCACACACAAACAAAACAAAAAAAAAAAAAACACACAAAAACAAAAAAAGGTACCCCCCCCCCCCCCCCAAACTTGTCACTCTTGTTTTTAGCGCAAGAAAAAAAAAAATAGAGGCAAATTCCACCAAAAGAAAGCTTCATTCATGGCAAAAAAATAAATGATAAAAATTGCCATTTGGGTAGTATTGCATGACCACCACACAATAGTCATTCAACGTGCAACAGCGCTTAAAACTGAAAATTGGCCTGGGCAGGAAGGGAGTGAAAATGCAGTGTATTGAAGTGGTTAAACACAAAAAATACACACCACACACACACAGAACTTTAGTATCACTTTAAAGGCTTTAATGACCATTAGTGTTGAAAGGGTTAACCGATCACGCTGTAGTAAAAGTAAAGTGGAATTGCTTTGGATTATTGTACTTTGCACAGAGTGCCCTTTACAAGATAAGCTTAAACTGTGTTATAAATATTATTTCTTGTAATTCAAGGTATAACTATCCCTCTCATGATGTGAAATATCCACAGAATAACCCGATTAAGCAAAAGGCTACAGTACACCCGGCTCACTGGACTATGGCTCGGATGGCTTCAAATAACAGTCAATGAGCTTGCTGTCGTTTGTTATCCAATACAGGCAGAGGCCCAGCTCTGCAAAAGAGAAAGCTCAGAAGAAAAGAACTATTGAATCATGCAGCCAGCTTAAAAGCTTCTCTCCCACTTTGTAATGTAGATGGGAAGGTGGTACAGAATCCAGGCCAGGGCAAACAGGTGCATTAGTCTTCTACAACCGCTTTGTAATTATTGCAATAGTGTGTTTAGATCAGGGAAACCTCTCCACTGGTACACAAGCATAACATTTTCAGTGGAGCCCGCTATTTGCGCCACTGTGAATGTTCAAAAGAGTAGCGCAGACCGCAATGCCAACGTGTCAGGTCCACTAAACTACAGCCAACAATGAGTGGAGCCATTCAGAAGCACTGCAGAATCAGATGCTGCGGACCATTTAGATTTCAGAACAAAAGTCAATGCTAATGCGCATGGAGTGTTTGTGGGCTGCTAAAGCGCATAATAATTAATACAATTTAAAAAGCAAAAATGGAAAGAACCAGACTTATGACACAGTGTAGTAGCAATACAAATGGTCACCCATTGTGCTGCAACCACACTATAGAACTGCTAAAAATGTGTGTCGTGCTTGCATAGCCAACCACCAATGGCACCCCAAACACGGCAAGTAGTCTCACTTTTTTTTTTTTTTTTTTTTTTAATACAAAAAAATAAAAATCCAATGAGGCCTTAGCCACAGTCACTGGCAAAATGCAGTCACCGACTGGATATCCCATTATATTCAATCACAAAAAAAAAAAATGTATAAAACACACGCACACTATAGGCAACCACCTGGAGACATTGTGTTATGAACAGTCACCGTTTTAAAGTATAAAAAGGCATAACTCATTTTGCTTGTTTAAAGTGGTTGTAAACCCTTAGGCTGCATTCACACCTGAGCGTAGCGTGTTTGAACGTTTTTACTGGCGTTTTGTCACACTACAACGCGCGACAACGAGCGTTTTGTCACACTACAACGCGCGACAACGAGCGTTTTTTAACTTCGGCGTTTTTTTTTCAGCCAATAGGAAAAATATTTTTCATCTGCTTATTTTTTCTTGAGCAGATACAGTGTCAAAACGCCCGTAGAAACGCTCGTTGTCGCGCGACTCGAGCGTTTCCATTAGTTTCTATGGGAATGAAAACGTCCAAATCAGCCCGATTCACGCGACAAAAAAGGGTCCAGAACTTGTTTGAGCTTCAGGCGTTCGGCTTCAGGCGACATGGAGTGGAGATGTGAACGATCTCCATTGAGAATAATGTATTTTTTCCCCTCCAGCGTTTTGTAGCTTCAGGCGTAGGGCTACAAAACGTTCAGGTGTGAACGGGCTGTTACAAACCACTTTGACCTACAGGTAAGCCTAGATTAAGGCTTACCTGTAGGTCCAAGAAATCTCCTAAACCTATACGGTTTAGGAGATATTTACCCGAAGACATCCACCGCCATCTACGGTACATGTGCCGTAGACAGCGGCGCGCAGGCGCACTGGGCAGGCCGCAGATAGCGGCGACATGCCGCGAGTGACGGCTCCCGTGCGCATGCGTGGGAGTGACATCACCGCGGCTCTGACGAATCACAGCGCCAGAGCCGAGAGACCCGGGATCCATGGCAGCGGGGAAGGAGAAAGAAGAAAGAGGGAGAAAGAAAGAAGAAAGAAGAAAGAGGGAGAAAGAAAGAAGAAAGAGGGAGAAAGAAAGAAGAAAGAGGGAGAAAGAAAGAAAGAAGAAAGAGGGAGAAAGAAAGAAAGAAGAAAGAGGGAGAAAGAAGAAAGAGGGAGAAAGAAGAAAGAGGACCGCTTCGGGGGCTTCGTTCTCAGGTAAGTTATTCATAATGAGCTTTACTCTCCCCCCCCCCCCCACTTTATATCCTCTTTAAGTGTTGCCTGCCAAAGTGGAGAGGGATTAGAACAGAGGCCCCCACCCCCCGGGCACCTGTCTATGGCCTGTTGGGGGCAGGGCAGGGCCATGCGCCAGAAGGGTAGAAGTGAGTGAGCCAGCACAACTTTCACTTCCAACCACTACAGAGCACCCACTCCCCTTCTCCCAGCACTACAACTACCTTCCCTCTGTGGTCATATCAAGAAGAGGAAGAACAGGATGAGAAGGGGAGAAGGAAAAAGGGAGGAGAGCCACAGAAAGAATAGTCATTGGCATAGATCACTGGTGGGGCCCAAGAGCTTACTTCAGGTGACAAAAAAAAAAAAAAAAAAAAATTATTAAAAACACACACACACACACACACACACACACACACACGAAATCCCATTATATTGAAATCACAAAAAAATAAAGATTACAGAGCTTTTGTTTACATCATGTGATCAGCTGTCACTGGCTGACAGCTGATCACATGGTAGGGGGACCGGCCCCATACTCAGATCGTGATCACGGCATGCACAGGGAGCATGTTACAGGGGAGGCCGTCCTATGACTTGAAGCAATGCCTGTGTATTCTTGAGGTCTATGGACCTCAAGTCGCATCAAAGTCAGGCCAAAGTAGTGCAGGGACTACTTTAGTCACTGAAACTCTAAGGGCCGGTTCACACAGGGGGGCGACACGACTTGCCGCGATCTGACAAGTCGCCCCCGTTCTGTACAATGGAACCGTTCTAAGAGGAGCGACTCGAGTCGCTCCGTCTTAGAAAAAAGGTTCCTGTACTACTTTTGGGCGACCTCGGGGCGACTTGCATTGACTTCTATACAGAAGTCATTTGCAAGTCGCCGCTGAGGTCGCGGCGAGGCAAGTCGTGTCGCCTCGCATCGCCCCCAGTGTGAACCGGCCCCAAGTCAAAGTCACACAGATATGAACGGGACTCATTGAAAATCATGGGGAAAAACTTGTCATGCGACTTTGCAGTCCCAAGTCACAGGACAAGTTGCATAAATGGAAACAGAGCCCAAAAAGGGTGGCCATAGACAGATTGAGGTCCCTGTTGAACTGGCTGAAATTCAATGTGTGGCTGTCTCCATTCGGCAGAAGCCAATCAGTAGATAATGTTTTCCAGGTAATCTCTTCAACAGAAAACCATTTGTTGACCCCGCTGTCTCAACAGAAGGATTCCTCAAATCCACCTCCATTGCGTGGATGGAGGAAACACCACACCCACACCCCTCTGCCACCCTGTTAAATCTGTCAACCATCGTTCTTAAATAGTCGGCTGCCCAATCATCCCACGGTAAGGGAGACGTGACATTAGCTCAGAAGGCCTTTCCTATAGCACCTGCCCCGTCGCCACTCACCCCAATTGTGAGTAACCCAGCTTTCAGTCCTAGGGTCAGCGACCCTAGATTCCAGGAATTGAAGGTGGTAGAGAGATCACAGGTGCGACATTTTCTTACCAATGGAAGGTGGAAGACTAGGGAACAAATCATTGGCAAAAAAGACCGCTAGCTCACTTTATTGGATCTTTACCTGCCACGGGGGCCTTCCAGCGACAATTTACCTTTTTTTGAATTCTAGAGAAGTCTCCAATGTGTCATGCAAAATCCCAGACTTGCCAACTATTGTTAGACCCACCTCCAGACCTCTTTATGTTACCAAAAGGGGACAGGAGTGGAGAATATAAATTTACTGAGAAGTAGATAGACTTTCCCCTTTCACCTACAAAACTTCCATCTGTTCCAGACATCAAGTGTCGGGATTCAAGGTGCTAACCTGGTGGTACTACACACCAGAGAGGAACCATAAGATGTGGAGAGAACACAGGCTCACTTCTCCACATCTGGTTCTGCGTCTTCAATCCTTCTGGAAGGGGGTCCACCGCATAGTCCAGAAGTTTACGGACAGGGAGCTGCCATGGACTCCTAAGTTCTTTCTTCTGCATCGCCACAAGATTCCGACCAGGATTTATAGGAGATCCATATTGCCTCTTCTGCTCACATCGGCGAAGAGCTGCATTCCGCGGTTTTGGAAGCAGACGCAGCCAACTTCGGTCACTGGTTGGTTGAAAAAAAGTGGCAGACATTAAGGCAATGGAGGAGTTGGTGGCCACGGAGAAGGGCCTTCGTGAGAAATTTCTCATAAAATGGTTTTATTGGCACAAACTTGTCTAATACGTGGAGCTGGTGGCTTAGTTCCCTGAGGGTGGGCTGTGTCACAAGGTTTCCCCCAGACATGGTCGGGTGACTGGATGGTGGCATCCACTCCACCCCTCCCCCCCTTCCTCTCCAACCCCCATCTTTCTTTAGCATTTTCTGCTTCTTCTTTAATGTTCTCCATTAGTAGTAGAGACCCTTTGGGTCACCTCTCAAGATGTCCAGGGATGGCTTCCCTGAGATTGGGGTTCATTTACTACTGTAAAGTGGAGTTTATATGCCTAGTCTTGTATTTGGACTGTTTCTTTGTACGCGCACCACTGTGAAGGTTTCTGTATGTCTCACACAAAATAAAGAATTGGAAAAGAATTGATCCCTCTCATGGAGGGACAGAAAATAAAATGGTAAAAGAAATGTCCTTCCCAAATCTTCCTTTTGACAACTATAACAGATTTAAAGACCATGTTCAGGGAAGAGCCATGTGCAAGAACTTGTCAAACAAAAGGCTGACAAAGTCATCTAGAGATCACCTTATTAGCAAACCAAAGTAAAATTTGCCAACAGTCGAATACATTAGCTCGATCCAAGATCTAAGTACTGCCATCTAGCAAAATCAGCCTTGGCTGATTTTAGCAATCGCTATAAGGGCCAGTGCACACCAGACGCAGTTCCATGTGCTTTTTTTCTGCACTAGAAATACATGCACACATTCTGGTGCAGAACTGACTATTCGTGCAGAAAAAAAATTGCATCTGGTGTGAACTGACCAAGACCTTTTTTGGGTTCTTGACCAGGGACTGTGTTATGGGCTCTGACCACTTCATAGTAGATAAAGGGAGATTTTTTTTTTCTCTTCTTTTATGTTTGTGCAGCAATATTCTTGTCAATGCTGTTGGCCATCACAAAACGATTTAGAATTACCAACATTTCTGAAAGTAAAACAATCTCACATATACAGCAGCCATGTCATCAGTGTATTTACCAGTTTGGTTGGTTCAAGGCTGTTATGATCCGTAATCCAACCTGACATACTCCGTACTCATTCAACATAAGAAGCTGCTATATAAACATTACACAGACATCAAAGGTGGGAATCTATTGTTGTGAACAGACAATGCAAGAAAGGACAAACGCACAAAGGCCTCTGTGAACTAGAATATCACAGCACACAATTAAATGCTTAGTTCTCGGTTTACAAGCAAATCATAAGGTTTGTTCTCATCCATTTATTTGCAGATGGGACAATCTGCCCAAACAGTAAAAGCAATCTTCATGGGCTTGTCAAAGAATCTGTAAAGATACAAATTTGCCCAGGTACTGATGCCCTGTAAATCAGAATAGCTGGCCATAGGTGGGTAAGACTTAAAGTGGTATTTGACCCAAGACCAAACATTTTACATACTGAAGCTTACCAATCATTAGATGTGGTGACTGCATTGTTTTGGGCTTTTTTACCCCCCTTTGTTTTAACCAGGTGATCTGGGTACCAAGTTGCCTCCTGTATTAGAGCGCCCCCACTCTGGATGAAAGTAACAGCCACCCAAGGACAGCAGCATTATTAATCTGGGGGGGGAGAGTTAAATGCATTAAACCTATTTAAATACACTAACAAATGGAAGCCAAACTCCAGCTCACACTTTTTCACAGCAAACTGATTTTTTTCTTCTTTTGGTATAAAAAAAGGTTTTACATAAAATAAATACGGATCATTGGAAGCACCCCAGGTCAATGGGGAATGCTTTGTCTCAACACTAACTGCTACATGTGCAGGACAGCTTGCTCTATTGAAAAAATAGGTTTACTGGCCAAATCAAGCGAAAATAAAAGAAAGCCCAAGGCCTCTAACACATGGTACTGAGGTTTGAGCTTCTGATTTTTTGGGTGTAATTTCAGGCGTTTGCTTTGCAAGAATTTGTAGGCATTTACTACTCTATCACATGCCTGGCAAAGGGGTCCTGCGTGACTCTGAAACATTGCACCTTTGTGTTGTGATCATGTAAAAGACTAGCCGTTTGGGCCCCACTTTGTGCCGATCCTTGGTGTGCTGGCAAATATCTACTTTGTACGTATTTATGCACATACCTTCATTCACGACCACAAATACCTACCTAGGGAAAACCCCTTTATATTTATGCTCATATCTGTGTGCACTGGTGAAAAATACTGACTGGGAAAGCAGATTTCAGATTTTATCTTTTACTCAATAAGCAGTGCTTGTTTACCCGTCTGAATACAGGCACATTGTAAACAATGGGCTGCACTTTAGATCAGTAAAGAGCTTTTTCAAGCTACAGCGTTGCAAGAGGAGAGGGGGGAAGAGGAAAAAAAAAAAAAAAAAAAAAAAAAAAAAAACACACCACACACAACAAACCACCACATCCAAGAATTGGTAAGCTGCAATATTACACAAAAATAAATAAAAAATTCTATAGGGTTTAATATCGCTTTAAGAACCCCACCAAGCATGAGCATGTGACCAAGACCGTAATACAAGTTGAAATGCAGTGTTGTATGAGGTTTTGACATGATTTTTGCCCCTGTGTGCACTGAAAGCAGCTTTGAATTAGAGCTACTTAAAGTGTTTGTTAAACCACAGGGTACAATTTACATTATCCTCTTGGTTGATGACCCGCCGTCTTTCTCCTCTCTCATATGACAGCTGCAGCTGGCACCGAGGATCCCCCACTGACGTCATTCGAGAGGAGGAAAGAGGCAGCACCGCCTGCTGCAGCTGTAATGCTAAAGAGGAGAAAGACAGCAGGTCACGTGATCGCCGATCTGTAAACAAGGTATATAGCTGCACTTTTTTTTTTTTATAAAGCATTCACAGGGGGGTATATTTATCAACCAAGAGGATAATGTAAACTGAACCCCAATTTGAGAGGGCGGCACGTAAAGCAGTGTCACGGCTCTGCAGCCATGAAACACATTGGTCACGGTGGGGTTGGGGGGGGTGGGAATGGCAGAAACCTGTAGGATCAGCCAGCGCTGTACATTATGCGTTAAAAAGGAACAGGATCTGAATTTTTTTGGGGTAAAATGTTTTAAGCTTGATTTCAAAGTCGCAGGACAGTGTGATTTCATCTGCGGTTTGCTGACATCTATGCATGACATTGGACAGATGTCATTGCAAGTCGCACATGAAATTGGCAAAAATAGTTCAAGAACTACTTAAAAAAAAAAAACAACAAAACAAAATCGCACCTATTAAGACTATGCCGTAGAAAGATATTAGTTTCAATTTGTAAATCACATGTTACATGGGTATGAACGGGGGGGCTTAATGCATGAACATAAATTTTCATCTCCTGTAACTGAATTGAGATTTGCTTTGGAAATTGAGGCGACTATATGTCTTGTGGCCAGCAGGACATAAAGCATCACGAAGCAGAGTCCATTTCTTAGTCTTCTCTTTTCAATTAGTCCAGACACATGCACCTATTGTTGCTGTGGAAGGGGTAAAAACTTAAAGCGGTTTGGTACCTAAAAATTAAACGTCATATTATTAAAATCACAAAATAGAATACTTGCCTAAATGAACCCTGAAAAAAAAAAAAAAATATTCTTTACTTACCTTTTATTTCAGATGTTTCTGCTGACTTCCGGGTTGTCCTCCCGTGGGAGTAGGCGTGGTTATTGTCCTCGCAATGGTCCCTGGGAAATTTCTAAGCTATTTCCCAAGAATCCATGGGGGGGGACAATGAAATTGCGAAATCTCGTGAGATTTCATTAGGATGCCGGTCACGTGACGAGGGCGTGTCCGAATTTGCCATTTTTAAAGTGGGCAGGCAGCTGTATCTGCCATTACCACCATTGCACACTGAGCATGTGCGAGATGGAGCGGAGCATGCTGGGAGCTGAGCGTCATCGATATACAGGAAGTAAATGCCTGTGGGCTTCAGATGCCCACACTTAAAATGGAAAATGCCAGAGCACTTTTTTAAAAGTCATCCCGAGGGAAAGAATCGTCGCGCCGGGGGTCAAAAAAACGCCGGACGTGGATGCTAAGCGAAGGTAGCAGTCGCCCACCTGTAACACAGGTAAGAAAAAAAAAAAAGAGCGGAATCCCGCTTTAAGTCACATCAAATACACATGGCTGTGGGTTCTCTACCTTCTGAACCTGGTTACTAGACTTTGGGAAGGTTTATTTTTTTTTTATTTATTTTTTTTTATTTTTTTTTTTTTAAGATGGCTTATTACAAATACAATGTGCATTTACTACAGCACTGTGCTGTCTATTGAAAACCAATAACATGCTTTGTAAAATCAAAGAAAAGAAAAAAAAAAAAAAAGGAAAAAATAAATAAATAAATAAAAGTCTTTGTCTAGCTCCTTTATTACATCACACCAACTGGCAACACCGCTTACACAGATACTGGAACAAGGATCTTTTTTTCCTGGCCCACACTTGTGCAGCTCTGAAAGAAGTGTTTGCCACGAAGAGGTCCTATTTTCTTAATGTGTGGGTCATAATAGAAATTAGAGGTAATGGAACCCCATAAAGCAACACAAAAACATTGTTTTATTAAAACTGCAGACATTTGCAGCTTGATAGACAGCCAAATAAAAAATAAAATATGAAGTTGTTATAGACCGTGTCTTTTTTCTTGCTGTACGGCAAAAACACAAGCTCTACACTATCTACTAGCTCCTAGGTTTCAAATAGAGAAATGAATCTATAATAAACATACCCCTATCTTTGTACTATGTGGCCAGCCTAGGGGCTTGGTGATGTTCTCGATTGTAACTTGCCCAGATAAACAGTCATAATCGTTGCCTGATCGAGCTGCAATAAATTTGATGCAATCGCTTTTTGGTGATCATTTGTCACAAAGCTCAGGTCTGTTTTTAAAACTACTTTTGTTGAACCGAGTGGTGCTCGCAGGGACACCCACAGCTCACATGTTGTCCAATTCAACAAGTCCCAAAAATATGAGCAGTCTAGTTTAAGCTACAGTTTTGTAGACAAATTTGAGAAAACCTCATCATCTGACACTTAGGCTCGGTTCACACAGGGGCGACTTGTCCAGGCGACTTCGCCGTCCTGACAAGTCGCGCTCCATTCTGTACTATGGAACCGTTCTAATAGGAGCGACTCAAGTCGCTCCGACTTAGAAAAAAGGTTCCTGTACTACTATGGGGCGACTTCAGGCGACTTGCATTGACTTCTATACAGAAGTCGTTTTGCAAGTCGCCGCTGATCGTGTGCAGGTCGCGGCGCTGCAAGTCGTGCCGCCCCTGTGTGAACCGAGCCTTACACAACATACCTAAAAACCATTAGAGATAATTCTGATCTTTCTACATGTTTGTTCAGAGCAGTTCTTGGGCAGATGGCAAGCACTGTTTAGAACAACCTGAAATAAGAGGAAATTCAGTCTGTCCCCTCTGAAAGAGGGACACACGAGTTTCCCCCCATTGACATCCAATGCAGAAGCCCAGCCAGCCCAATCTTTAAAACAGACAGCATTCAAATTTAGTTTCAACTGATATGGAGATCTACCAGCTCAGTAGAGACAGGTCTGGTCGGGGCGACACTGGGGAGAGGCTGCACAGCCATATTTAGGACATAAAGAGGTTTCATTAAGGCACAGAGAAAACCCCAACAAGCTGCATCTGGTGGCAGGCTTTGTAAGTTTGTGGCACCTTATTCTCATGGTGTCGGGATGACAAGGGTCAATACCACATTCTCCCAACCCTCCCATCCGGCCAGGGCCTTGGAAAATCTTCCTCCACAAAAAACAGTTCCCTGGTTCCCAAAAAAAAATAAAATAAAAAAAAAAAGTTAAGGGGGGGGATGGATTCAAAACCGATTCCACCCAAAGGCAGTATGCAAGTTATTAGCTGGAGATGCTGAGCAGAATAAATCCCCTAGCTTATTGTAGGTCTTGGGTGCTCCAAGCAATAATTCCTAAGGCTGGGTTCACACTAGAGATCGCAGCGCCTCACAGCAGGAATCCAGTGTCCCCATTCTCCGGTTCATGTCCGATTTCAACCTGAATTGGACCAAAAGACACACAGGGTACCTGTGCAATTCACACCGGAGCCACTGCGGTGATGTGGAGAACCGGCTCCATGGAGGGCCGGTCACAATCTCCTGCTATGCGAATTGGATGTGGGGAAATCCGCATTCAATTTGAAATAGTGTGAACCCAGCCTTACTCTGCGCCTGTCCACCCAGGAGGAGTTTTGAATGTTGCTGCCCACCTTCACATGTTCCATATTGTCCTTTTTGCATTCTCTAATAAAAAAAAAAAAAAAACATCCAAATAGGGGTATATGGGAACCCCTGAATTATGACAGGTGTGCAGAATCAAGAACTTAAGTGCATATACCTCACTAATAGAATTTCCAGGGAGAGAAGATATGGTCAGGGGGTTTAACTCTGACAAAACTATAAAAAAGGCAAGTTACAGAATACATTATAGAAAAATAAATAAATTAGCCCCTGCCACAGGGAAGCTACCAACGTAATGTTCAAATCACATCTGGGGAAAAAAAAAGACAGTCTTGGCTCCACCTCCTGAGCATCCTTGTGGGTTATCCTCGTGTCAATCACATAACGCTCAGCCACCGCACATATGTATCCACATTGGCATGAGGTTTGTGTGCCGAGAGCACGCCCTTAGTTCACACTGCAGTTGACCACTTGTATGGTCTTGGGGATAGAAAAGCACTTTTAAACTTTCCAGACCCTTAGTTCCCCCCAGTAGACAGTGCTACCCCATGCTCTGTTGGTGGAAGGTTTCTCAATGCAGAGCTATGAGAATCAGAAGACTTTAGACCACTGGAGTGCAGAGGAGAATACGCTGCCAGGGCTGGTTTAGCAGCACGGAGTAGCCTCCCCATTTAAAAAGATATTTAGTAGGGTGTTCATTTCTCCCATTACCCACACTGAAGAAAAATATATAATAATATATATCTCTGCCCACAACAAAAAAAAAAAAAAAAAAAAACAAACAAAACAAAACCAAACAAAATAGTTGCTTAATAAGGGATTCCAAAAAAAAAAAAAAAAAACCCAACACACACACACCACACATCTGGCCCCATAACAAGCAGCTTGCTATGGGGCCAGACTCATAAAAAGGAAGAGCAGGCAGTACTGACGGAGAACCTCAGAAGAGGATTGGGGTCAGCTCTGTGCAATACCATCGTTTAGAGCAGGCAAGTATAAACCAGTTTATTATTTTAATAAAATAAAAAGTTTGACTTCTCAAACGGGTGATGTAGCCAGCACCTTATAGTTGTTCCCTGTAAAGGCTTCATCACCAGTGCCATCCAGGGAGAACTTGCTTCTGAAATGTGAAATCTTGTGAGATCGAGGGAAATAGCCATTTGTTGAAGCCATGGCATTGTATAATTAATGTGTGTTTACTGGCACAACTACTCACATTGCCAACCACATGGCAACATATGAACAAACCGTGCTAGATCTCATACAGTGCATGTAAGAGATCTGCCCCAGACATCTTTGGCTGAAAACCACCAAGTTTACACATGCTCAGTTTCAACTGCCCAGGTCTGTGACAAGTTTACTTTAAGCAACCATAGAAGTAGCTCAGAAATACAAAAACAAAAAGACCAAATAAAATTGGGTTACCATAGTAACTATTCCTGCCAGTATATGTGCGTGGTAAGAGAATGCACTGTTCTTTCCAATCCTAGATTTCATTTTATTAAATTTCCCAGCAGCTTGCATGCAAGAGGTTTCTTATAAAGTTCATGTAAAAACTAATTTCATAGAAAAGGAGAGCGCTACAATGTTTTACCTTTACCCGTATCACAAGGTATACAACATTGCGCTTTCTAGAAAAAGAACATGGAAACATTAACTAACCCAATGACACCGGTGTGTAATGAAACAATGCAGAAAGGCACCAAAAAAAAAAAAAAAAAAAAAAAAACAAACACACACACACACACACACACAAGTCAATGCTGCAATTAAAGCAGCAAGTTTCATAAAAGCAAAAATGTGAACAAGACCAGCTTAAATCAACAACAGTCCAACATTACATGCATTAAACCTGAGCTGGACACTTTGGACTATATAAAAGTAGAACTGACAGCAAAAGTGTTGGTTCACACTGAGGCAGAACAACTTGCAGCGCGACTGCCTCAGGCGACCCGGACACGACTTGCAAAACAACTTCTCTATAGAAGTCAATGCAAGTCGCCCCCAAAGTCGTACAGGTACCTTTTTCTAAGTCGGAGCGACTTGTGTCACTCTGATTAGAACGGTTCCATTGTACAGAACGTGATGCGACTTGTGTGAACCGACCCAAACTCTCTCCCTCCACCCACCCCCCCCCCCCCCCAACCAAGCTGATGTCTCCATCAGCTATCGGGTGCCGTTGCCACTATTGTGGGTAGGGGAACCCTACTGCGCATGCACAAGGATATTTTCCTTCACTTCCTGTCCCACAGCCACAACAGGAAGTGGAGTGAAAATTTCTCCAAAGTGAGGGAATTCCTGATATCCACCAGAGCTAGTGTCTTTTAGAAGATTTTCCTTCTATTCCATCTGTTCTTGTGACCACATTTTGGACTTACGGTGCCAATAGTCACTAGGAGAGAGACAGATTTGCCTTTAGTTATATTTTAACACACACCAGTTGTGAGTAAGGATTTGAAAGATTTGTGTTCTCCTACAATATTAGAGTGTATACTCTTGCAGCCCTCTCAGAGCCTTGAAAATCTTTTGGCACTGAACACTTGTGGGACGATCAGACGTCTGCACCCCCAGCTGCATGCTGCTGCTTTCTCCTGGAAGCGTCAATGCTGTTTTCTCAGACTGCAGAGCTGGAACAGTGGAGAGGTTGGAGAAAGGGGCTGTGGGAGAAGCAAGTACACACTTGCTTATTGGAAGGAGAAGGTTTTAAAAACTTTTAGAGATCTGAGATGGTCTTTAACACTGAAATGTGACCGATAAAAAAAAAAAAAAAAAAAAAAAAAAAGAAGAAGAAGAACCTGCAAGTTTGCCTGATGATCATAGACAAGACTCAATACTGTACTTGAGACCAAGTACCAGTCTGCTGCCCATTCCAAAATAGGCACAGCGCATAGAGATATAGGTGTACGCTTCTGGAACGATTAGCAATCACAGCAGTACCACCATGGCAGCTTCCAAAAACTGAGAGCAAGAAAAAAAAAAAAGAAGTAGTAAACATTTAGTAAACCTTACATTGGATGTTGATCAAGACAAATGGCAAAGCCTTTCAGACAAAAAATGTTCACCTTCAATTATTCTGGTCAAACCAAAACAAATGAGATTAAACTCAATCTGCCGAAGTGGAAAATCTAAAGAAAATATAGATACCAGACAGAATCCATCTTTAATGCAGGGTTAGCATTCAGCCAGATTACCAAGCGTAACAATCACCAAAAAAACTACAATGAACTGAAGGCTGGGCGGTCACATTCACTGCCTTCTTACAGAGATCAATAGAAATCTTCTATTGACCTCCACGGATAGCAGGATGATAGACAAACATCCTGTCGAGCTAACCATGCAGGTGTACTGGATGTCATCTAGGAAGATCCTCCCTTAAAGCAGAACATCTCCTTTTTCTAACCTGCGAGCAGGCTGGCTCTTTATTGCTGTAAACAACCAAAACTACCGATCTGCTGGCAGTCTCTGCCTGTGAGCGCAGCTTAGTTTACATTCTGGCTAAGATCCCATGTTCTGGGATGACTGAACTCTGCACATGTACATGCCATCCTGCACCAGTCAATTAAGATGGCCATAGCCTGGCACCCAGAAGAAGAGATGTAAAATATGCCAACAAGAGATGTTATACCATTAAAGTGGTTGTAAAGGCAGAAGGCTTTATCTTAATGCATTAAGATGAAAAGCCTGTGCACTGCAGTTTCTCTCAGCGCCATCTCGATCCAGCGATGTTGCATGAGAGACTCAGCTGCCCGGGGCTCTCCCTCATTGGCTGAGACAGCAGTGAAGCGTTATTGGCTCTCACTGCTGTCAAAGTCAGTGAGCCAATGAGAAGAGAGGGGAATGGACCACACAGCAGCAGCTCAGGTGCCCCTATATGACCCTGTTTCCAGGAGGACGACTGTCATTGGCCACTGCTAAAGCCAATCACAGTCCTGCTAGCCCTGTCCACCATCTGGGAGGAAAAAGGACTCACTTGGTTGCTGCTACCAATCTCAGAAAGAAGGGATTTCTCTACGATTGAGAACCACAATCAGGTGACAGTTTGTGGAATTACTGTTGAGCTCCTGGGAACTTGGTTGAAATTATTCCTGAACCTGTGTCACTTACTACTGAACTCCTGCACTCAGTCTCAGCCACAGACAGTATTCAAAGCAATGGAGGGGGGGGACCCACACACCCAACCTTTGCTGCAGCGCAGAAACTCTTAGCTGCATGGGCCCAACTTATGATCCTGCACACAGGCCCACTGCTTTCAGAAAATGCCCATGACCGGGGCTCATCATTGCACCATACATTCCAGATGCTTGCAAGTGGCATAACATACAAGCATGTGGGCTGGATGCAAGAGTTGGATCAGCAGGATGAGTGTGCCAGGACAGGTAGACGAGTCTCATCTCTGCTTCCTTTCACCACTCTGCATATCACACATCATAGATGAGAAGAGGGTACAGCGGCAGTGCAGATGAGCAGGAGGGTACAGCAGTGGAAGAGATGAGACGGGAGTTCAGTAGTGAGACAGCGGAGCAGGGAGGTACGGTGATGGGGCAGATGAGAAGGGAGTTCAGTGGTGGGATGGAAAAGCGAGGTGGGGGGTTGTTAGTAGAGCAGTGGGGCAGATGTGAAAGGAGATACACTGGTGGGACAGATGAGCAGGGGGGAACAGATGTGCATGGAGGTACACTGGTGGGGCAACAGTGATCTGAGGTGTGAAGGTGCATGAATTGGGGCTGATCTGAGGCGTGAGTGCAGGGTGTGAATTTCTCACTAAAAAGGAGGTTTACAGCATAAAAAAAAAAAAAAAAAAAAAATTAAAAAAAATTATATATTTATATATATTACAGACCAAAAGTTTGGACACCTTCTCATTCAAAGAGTTTTCTTTATTTTCATGACTATTAGTAGATTCACACTGAAGGCATCAAAACTATGAATTAACACATGTGGAATTATATACTGAACAAAAAAGTGTGAAACAACTGAAAATATGTCTTATATTCTCGGGTCTTCAAAGTAGCCACCTTTTGCTTTGATCACTGCTCCGCACACTCTTGGCATTCTGTTGATGATCTTCCAGAGGTAGTCACCTGAAATGGTTTTCACTTCACAGGTGTGCCCTGTCAGGTTTAGTAAGTGGGATTTCAAGCCTTATAAATAGGGTTGGGACCATCAGTTGTGTTGTGCAGGAGGTGGATACAGTACACAGCTGATAGTCCTACTGAATAGACTGTTAGAATTTGTATTCTGGCAAGAAAAAAGCAGCCAAGTAAAGAAAAACGAGTGGCCATCATTACTTTAAGAAATGAAGGTCAGTCAGTCCGAACAATTGGGAAAAACTTTGAAAAAGTGTCCCCAAGTGCAGTCGCAAAAAGCCAAAAACCACCAAGCGCTACAAAGAAACTGGCTCACATGAGGACCGCCCCAGGAAAGGAAGACCAAGAGTCACCTCTGCTGCGGACGATAAGTTCATCCGAGTCACCAGCCTCAGAAATCACAGGTTAACAGCGGCTCAGATTAGAGAACAGGTCAATGCCACACAGAGTTCTAGCAGCAGACATCTCTAGAACAACTGTTAAGAGGAGACTGTTTGAATCAGGCCTTCATGGTAAAATAGCTGCTAGGAAACCACTGCTGAGGACAGGCAACAAGCAGAAGAGACTTGTTTGGGCTAAAGAACACAAGGAATGGACATTAGACCAGTGGAAATCTATGCTTTGGTCTGATGAGTCCAAGTTTGAGATCTTTGGTTCCAACCACCGTGTCTTTGTGCAGCGCATAAAAGAGGTGAACAGATGGACTCTACATGCCTGGTTCCCACCGTGAAGCATGGAGGAGGTGGTGTGATGGTGCTTTGCTGGTGACAAGGTTGGGGATTTATTCAAAATTGAAGGCATACTGAACCAGCATGGCTACCACAGCATCTTGCAGCGGCATGCTATTCCATCCGGTTTGCGTTTAGTTGGACCATCATTTATTTTTCAACAGGACAATGACCCCAAACACACCTCCAGGCTGTGTAAGGGCTATTTGACCGAGGAGAGTGATGGGGTGCTGTGCCAGATGACCTGGCCTCCACAGTCACTGGACCTGAACCCAATCGAGATGGTTTGGGGTGAGCTGGACCGCAGAATGAAGGCAAAAGGGCCAACGAGTGCCAAGCATCTCTGGGAACTCCTTCAAGACTGTTGGAAAGCCATGTCAGGTGACTACCTCTTGAAGCTCATCAACAGAATGCCAAGAGTGTGCGGAGCAGTAATCAAAGCAAAAGGTGGCTACTTTGAAGAACCGAGAATATAAGACATATTTTCAGTTGTTTCACACTTTTGTTCGGTATATAATTCCACATGTGTTAATTCATAGTTTTGATGCCTTCAGTGTGAATCTACAATTTTCATAGTCATGAAAATAAAGAAAACTCTTTGAATGAGAAGGTGTGTTCAAACTTTTGGTCTGTACTATCTATATACACATATATATTTTAATAATTCGCAATAAGCGTATATTTATTGGTTTGCGCAATAGTTATAGCGTCCACAAAAATAGAGTATAGTTTTATGGCTTTTTTCCCCCTAGTAACGGCGACGATCTGTGATTTTAAATCATAAGTGTGACATTGCGGCAGACAGATGGGACACTTGACACCATTGGCATTTATACAGCGATCAGTGCTACACAAATGCATTGATTAGTGTATAAATGTCACTAGCAGGGAAGGGGTTAACACTAGGAGGCGATCAGGGTTAACTGTGTCCTAGGGAGTGATTCTAACTGTAGGGGGACTCAAGGGGAGTCCCGATTGGTGTTCCTCTGTACTGGGAACACATGACCGGTCTCCTATCACCTGAGAGGACGTGGATCTGTGTTTGCACACAGATCCATGGGTCTGCTCGGTTAACGGGCAATCGCGGGGGCCCAGTGGACATCGCGGGCGCATGCATCGGGTTTCGAGTGACGCGGCGAGTGTGCCCCCCAGACAGCTGGGAATTCCAGGATGTCATGACGCTCGCTCAGGATGGGAGATCCCTTCTGTGGATGTCATGACTATATGCGGGATGTGAAGTGGTTAACCACTTGCCGACCGGCTCATGCCAATACATGTCAGAAAAGTGGCAGGGGTGTGCAAAAACGACATACCTGTACATCACCTTGTCATTGGCAGATAGGTGTGCTCGCACCCATGATGCCCACCGGTGGCCTGCAATCGTGGCATGGGGAGATGCCCATGTAAAACAAAAAGGCATTCCTCCCCCCCCCCGCCCCATTTCTGTTCTGCCTAGCAACATGATAGGTATCTACTACTCCCAGTGATCTGTCATCTGATCGCTGTATAAATGTCAATGGTCCCAAAATATGTGTCCGATCTGGCCTCCACAATCACGATTTAAAAAAAAAAAATATATATATATCACCGCCATTAGATAATAAAAATGCCATCAATCTATCCTCTAATTTGTAGACGCGGTAACTTTTGTGCAAGCCAGTATATGCTTATTTTTTTTTACCAAAAATATATGTAGAAGAAGAATACACATTGGCCTAAACTAAATTAATTTTTTTACATTTTTGGGGGGGGGGGATATTATAGCAAAAATCAGTTTTTTTTTCAAAATTGTCGTTTTGTTTATGGTGCAAAGTAAAAACCGCAGGAGGTGATCAAATAGGTCAATTTTGTTTGGGTACAACATCGCGCAATTGTCAGTTAAAGTGACGCAATTCAGTGCATATGGAACTCTAAATGTGTACAATTTGAATACTTTGGCAACATCAATCTTTGCATCACAACTTGGGAAAAAGCGGTCCACCTTGACTGAACATTCTAAATTAAAGTGGTTATAAACCTCAGACATGAAATATGAACAATTAGCTCTCAGAGCCTTCCTCACAGCGTACCTTAAATTCCCTGCCCCCTGCATTCTGAAAGTTCGACAAGCTAAATCAATTCTGCACGTTAAACAGCTGTATAGAAAAGAAGACTGCAGATAAACAGGTACAACATGTGCAAGAGGATTTGTTTCATGTCTGTACATCACCTGAGGCAGTTACTTTACTGGGTGGGTACATGAGGGGAGTTTACAGCCACTTTTACTGGCACTCCTATCACTAAGACCCCTGTCACACTGCCGCGATTTCAGGGAATCGCTGTGTAAACTTGGTCTATGGTCCTCAACTCTCAAATTCAGACCAAAGTAGTACAGGGACCACTTGAAGTCGCACAGATATGAATGTTACTGACTGGAAATCATGGGATGTGACTTTGCAGTCCCAAGTTGCAGAACAAGTCACACAAGTGACCCAGCCGCTAAAACCGAGATGCAGTTGTGTAGTATCTTTAAAGTACGTGAAAGGAGTGCATGAATTCTGAACGGTATCATATGTGGCACCATTGACACATGTTCATCATTGGTTTGTCTCACATCACATTGTATTGCATGTTTGTAAGCGTACAATGTCCTGTTCTGCTAAAATATACAAGTCAATACAAATCCAACATAAATACAAAGTAAACATCAAAAATAAGACTAAATCAATGGGGTTGATTTAGGCTCCATTCACACAAGCACGACTCCAAAAGTAGCAGGATCTCCAGTGCGACTTTGCAGAAGGACTTGGATCCAACTGTTCACTCTCTGGATCAAAGTGGCATTAAAAGTAGTGTAGGCACTTTTTCAATTGCACTGCGACTTGAAAAGAATGGGCTGTGACTTATCATGCAACTTTGATGTCCAAAGTTGCATGACAAGTTGCACAAGTGTGACTGGAGACTGCAAAATCTGGTGCAGCTTTGGATACAAAACCCATCAGCTTATTGAACAACCTTAAGTTAGAAGCCGATTGGCTACCACAGCTTACAAACAGTAACAATAAAAACCATCAAGACAAATCAAATATATTAAACCAAGAAAGGCTGGTGTAAAAAATAAAATCATCATCATCATCATCAACTATACCTTTATTGGAGCTGTAGAAAACTTGACTTTTCTAACAGGTAGATCTTCCTCCTCCAAGAGACCAGGTACTTCCTCATAAGTACTGCCTAAATCATAATCCTCATCCTCTGCCCTCAATTTCTCATTATCAGCTAGAGGCTGCTCAGTTTCAGTATTTTGGTCATCATCAAAAGCTGCATTTTCTATACCATAAGCCCCAGAGGAGTATCTCAGCAAGTTTTTATTCCCGTCATTCTGTTCTTCGGGCTCACTGCCTTCTTCGTCATCACTATCCACATCTGTGGCTTCCTCTGTTGTCTTCTTAGTGATATCTGTGCCAAAATCATCTTTTTTTGCGTTGATCTCTTGTTCATCTTTGGAATGATCCTCTACCTTCTGTTGATTACCATTAACACATGGCTGAGAATCAAGGGGTTTTGTGTCAAATACATCATCATCATCTAGGTCAGCATCTTCCTCTTCCTCGCTCTCAGATGACTCGTTTTGTAATACCACTAGCTCAGCTCTTACCATTTCAGTTTGAGTTTTGTCAGCTGCAGGGCGCGCTACGTCCCATGACTTCCTGTCTGGGAATGCATTGTTATTTTGAATGGATTCAGCATCTTCTTCAATAACAGGACTTTCTGCGTTCTCTTCACAGTCCTGGCTCTTTACCAATGGTTGTTCCACAGCGGCAACATTTATGGTCCCTTCATTATTATTTACTCCTGTAACATTCAGCGAGGCCAAGTGGTTAGATGTGACTGAAGAAGTGGTATCAAATAAAATCTCAGTCTTGGACAGGTTCCTAAATTCTTCCGCATCACTGTCAGCAAGGAAACTTTCCAATCTCTTGCTAATTGGTCCAGCATTTAGAGAGGAGGAAGAGGAGGAGGAACATGTTGACCGATGACTGATTTCCACTGATGAGGACTTGGTTAACTTTGAAGAGTTAATATTGGGGCTCCAATCAGATGAAGAACTCTCAACATCAACAGATCCATGTCGGCGCTCCAGTCTGATCGGTTTCTCTTCCTTTGTTGGGGAAGACCTGTCAAAAGTGGCTTGCTTGTTAAGGGTTCTTTCAAAGAGTTTCCTGGTTTCTGAAAACTTCTCTGCCAGAGTTGCCTTGTCCAAGTCTTCATCCTCACCTGCTTTGACCACCTTTTCCTGAACAGGTAGATCAGGGCTGACATTTAAGGCATTATTTCTTTGCACACTTACAACAGAAGTGTTTGTTGGAGGAGAAGAACATTCAGGTTTTATGAGTTTACTTTCATTCTGATTATCACTTGGAGTTGAGCTCATCTGCATAAACATGTTCTTGATTTTGTGAACGCGGTTTCCATACGAGGCACGGCCTCGGGTGAGGTCAGCTGGTGCTCCATTAGTGTTCAGCTTTAAAGAAGCAGGCTTCGGAGAGATCTCTGGTTTCATCCCATCAAAAGAACATTTGATGGCATGGAAATCGGACTTGTAGGAATTTCTGTGCGGAGAAGCACTTCTTAAGTTCCTCTCCCCTTTTCCCTCCGTTTTCATCATTTTCGGATCACAAAAAAGGCCTGTCTGGGAAAATGTACAAATGTCACTCCCCTTTTCACATGGACCACAGGGATCATAGGAATTAGGGCTGTGTAGGATTCATGGGAAATCCCAAGCAATGAATCATTCCCTCCACGCTCAGCTGTCTGTCTAATTTCATTGCTACAAGACAACCATCTGCTGAAAGAGAAAGAAAAAAAAAAGTGAAACCAGTGGCCAGAACATTTTCCATGATCTTTTGTCACACACACACACACACACACACACACACACGTGTAAGCCTCTAGCAGAACTTCACTGACGATTGCACGCAAGAATCAAAATGAATCTCTGCAAGAGGCATATTAGAGGATAAGTTCACCTTTGTACACTATCTAAATTCCAGCTCCCCTATGCACCAATATAGCATTCATGTACTTTTTTTTGCAAAAATATCAAAGCTTTTCATTAAAGCTCAACTCCTGCCCCGCCCCCCCCCCCCCTTTTTTTCATTACTATTCAGGTTTTATATAGTGCAGCGCTTTACAGCATGAGGGCAGACATTACAATTTGGTACAAGAGGAATCAGAGGGCCCTGCTCGTTACAGCTTACAATCTAAAAAAGGAAGGGTTAATTGATACAAAAAGGCAATAGCTGGTGGGGGGGTGAGCTGATGGAGGAACAAAAAAACAAACACACAGTGTTCGTTAGAAGCAGGATAGGCTTCTTTACAGAGAAGGGTTTTCAGGGATCCTCTAAAGATGGATAGATTAGGGGACAGTCGGAGACATTGGGGTAGGGAGTTCCAAAAGGATGGGAGAAGCTCTGAAGAAATCCCGAAGGTGAGCATGAGGAGGATGTGACAAGGGAGCTAGAGAGCAGGAGGTCTTGGGAGGACCGAAGAGAGCGGCTTGGTTGGTATTTTGGGACTAGGTTAGTGATATAGCTGGGGGCAGTGTTATGGATAGCTTTGTAAATTGTTAGTACTTTGAATTTTATTCGTTGGGTGAGTGGAAGCCAGTGGAGGGATTGGCAGAGAGGGGTGGAGGACACTGAATGGTTGGTAAGGTGGATGAGTGGCATTCATTATGGGCTGAAGGGTGGTTTCATAATTAACTGTCAGGTGTGCAGATGCAGGGCACTAATGAGGAAATCTGCTGGGCCTGCATCACTTTACACGTGTTCCCATTGAAAATCTCTCTCTAAAAATGACATTTTTGTTGCAGGGGATGCCCGATATCAGACTTGCATCTTAGGCAGACTTGTGTGATTGGCTTACCAATTTTCCCAGAAGCAGGAAATGATGTTTCTGGGGAGTGGCCGGTACACATTCTGTGTACAGAACAACTCCATGTAGCCATATTGCATTGCATTATCAGAAAATTTACATTGGCTGCAGATTGAAAAGGAAAGTTCATTTTTAATAACATTCAATTACAATAGTGTCGCAATTATATATGCTATATTTTTCTTTAATTTGCTATTTTTTTCCCCCCACGAAAGCGGAGTTACCCTTTAAATCCAGAGTCGCTTACTTTTGTCTAAATCCACGTTTCCATTAGTAATGTCTTATTCTTGATCAGATGGTCATGACACAGGAAGGAGTTGACCAGCTGACCTCATTAGCTCACACCCTACATCATCCACCCTCCCATTCCCAGGTGCACATTTTTTTTAAATGAAATGCAATCAGTGATTTCCCTTCTCATGAAATACACAGATTGCATAGTGTATGGCCATCTTTACAAACGTACATAGGAGGGAGTGGACAGAAAGTCCCATTCACAACTCTGCTTAGCGGGAACTCGCATTCCCACATACGTTTTTAGTTTTAGTGGTGGGGGAGCCGTTTTGGAGCATTTTCACTCATCACATAGGGCAGCCCACCCACCTGAATGGGCTGCCCCACACACCGCAATCGCCCCAAAAGGAGCTCCAGAACTTTTGTGTTTAGAGTGGAGCTTGGAGCGTTTTTTTACTGCCATTTTTGGTACGGCGCATTTCTGAAATGCAAGGAAATGCACAGCTGTGAATGGAGCGTCATTGTTCTCGCTTTACTGCACCAATTTCACTGCTCGGCCCCATTCACATCTAGCATACTGGGAGCGCACATTTTGTGTCTTGTTTTTCCTGTGACATGCATAGGGCAGCTTGTTGATTTAAATTGGCTGCACTACATGTGTTTAATGGGATATTTTAGCGTTTGTGGTTTGTGCGTTTTTTACTGTGCGTTTTGCAGCATTTGTGAATGATGCAGGGCGTGTGCTAATGAGGTCAGCTGGTCAACTCCTTCCTGTGTCATGACCTACAGTCTGATCAAGAAGACATTACTAATGGAAACGTGGATTTAGACAAGAAAATTAAGTGACTGTAGATTTAATGGAAAGCTTTGATATTTTTGCAAAAAAAGTACATGAATGTACAAAGGTACTTTAACTTTAAACATGGTCGGCTCAATGCTGTAGTTACTAAAGGGTCAGTCCACCTAACACTGCAACTTGTTATGTGTAAACATACAAAAAATTGAATCACCCATAGGCAAGCACTAATGATTATAGCATCTAGGTAATCTCTAGAAAGTAGTTTAAAAAAAAAAAATCTAAAGCCTCGTACACATGATGAGAACAGACAACGAATGATCATCCGTTTGTTTTTTGCATGTTATATTAAAAAATAAAAATAAAATAGGTTACTAAAGTTACAAAAATTCTCATGAGTTTTTTTTATTCCAGATGAATACTGTACTGATTAAATGAAAACTAATTTACGTACTAGAAAAAATAAAAAATATGTTTTTTTGGGGTCTCTTGTTTTTGCTACTACCAGTTGTACCATGATGTTATTCTTACATGGTTGTGATGAACCTACAGTACAAACAATATTGCTGTGCTTTCTGTACCACTGTATGTTTGTTTTTGTATCTATTACTTTTCAAATAAAGAATAAAAAAAAAATAAAAAAAAATAATAATAATAAATAATTGTCCCTTCACGATTGACTCTCAAATTTGTGATTGTGTACCAACAATCAGATTAATGTACAATTGCTTAGAAAAACAGTATTTTTCATCCGATTTTCTGATCATGTGTACTAGGCATTAGGCAGCTAAATGAACCCCGGAACACATGTATTAGAGCCCTTTCACACCAAACCGCAGGGGACGTAGGCGGTAAAGCGACGCTACTTTAACCCCCTACTAGTGGCCGAAAAGGGATTAAATCTGCCCGCAAAACACCGCCGGAATTACAGTGCTGCCCCATTAATTTCAATGGGGAACAGCGGCGAGTTCACTGCTCCTTCACAGCTCCAAAGAAGCTACTGGCAGGACTTTTTGTGACGCCCTGCCAGTGCACCACTCCAGTGTGAAAACCCTCAGGCTTTCACACTGGAGTGAAAGGAGCAGCTTTTTTCCAGGCAAAATTTTTGCGCTGTAGCTCCTGAAAAACGCTGGTAGTGTGAAAGGGGTCTTCGACTCTATACTAACAGTAGTAAAACCTACCTTTATTTAAAGCCAAAATATGAATAGTGGGCAGACTGTTCCTTCAGACCCTGTTCACACTGGCAGCGTTTTTCCAGGCGCTACAGTGCTAAAAATAGCGCCTGAAAAAAGCGACTCTGTTCACTCCAGTGTGAAAGCCTGAGGGTTTTCACAATGGAGTGGTGTGCTGGCAGGGCGTGACAAAGTCCTGCCAGCAGCTTCTTTAGAGTGGTAAACTTACCACGCCTCCCCCATTGAAATCAATGGGGCAGCGCTGCGATACCACCCGGTGGAGTTTTGCGGGCAGATTTAACCACTTTCCGGTCGCTAGCAAGGGGTTAAAAACACCCCACTAGCAGCTGAATAGCGTCACTAAAAAGACAGTAAAGCGGCGCTAAAAATATCGCCGACGCGCCTCGTGTGAAAGGGCTCTTAATAGGCCAATTAAAGTCATTTATAAATATCACAACTATGTATTTAAAAAGCCAACCCAGTGACAGGCTATTAGAGACAGACAACCAAGCCAAGTTGGAACTTCTAGTTCCAGAATAATTTGGTCTGATGGAAGTTATCCACCTGTTACAAATCAGATGGCAAATGTACAGGAGAATGTACAAACACCTATGCAGTGCAAGGACTTATCTGATTTAATCTAAAAACGACACACTGGACCTCAGTGTCCCTCTTCCTGTAGAGAAAGCTCCCACAATTTATCATGCACCACCACGTCTCATCCATTTTTTTCCTATAGCTGAAAAGTGTTCTTCTAATTTTCCATAAAGGTTAAGCAAATGTAATGGCTTGACTGGGGTGACCTTTACATTGCACACAATTCTTTTGATTTGACAGAAGCGATGCAATCAGATTTTAATGCGAGTTCCCAGCTTTAAGTATATCTGATGCCAGGGCTTGTTTTCCTCTATTTGGGATTGAGTGAGGAATGGCAAAACACCATTAGCTTTTATTCTACCATTTGTGCCTACTGGGGAGATTCCCCTTCCTTCCTGGCATACAGACACAGCAAAAAGAAACAAAATCTCTCAGAAGTGAAGGAAAATTAAACTTAAAGTGGAACTGCGACAGGTATCATGTCTCCACTTCTGGCAGTCCGGGCCATGGCAAATTACACCAGAAGCTCGGCTCCATCCTCCTTCCCCCACCAATGGTCCAGTAGGAGAGCACAGCAGTGCCTCGCACATGCGCAGTAGGGACCCGGCGTGAAGCCGTAATGCTACACTGCCGGGTTCCCTTACCCGCAATGGCAGCACCAGACAGCTGCCCCCAGTGGAAGATTTCCCCCTGTATTCCTGTTCTGGTGACAGCTCAAACTTTAGACATTTTCTCAGTCTCAGTTTGCGTATATGCGATGAGGGAAACGCATCGAATCCTGTGCGTTTCCTGCACTGCAATGAAATCGCAAGGCGATCTGCTGCAGGTGTCAATGTTAAATTGACGACACCCCAAAACAGCTTGCAAAATGCTGTGCGATTTCCTGAATTGGATCGCATGGGTGTGAACACCCATGCGATCCGATTCCGATGCAGCAAAAAAAAAAAAAGCATTGTGCACCATTTTGGTGCGGATGTGGTGTGAGTTGAGCCATAGAAAAATGATTGTGATTTACACTCAGTAATGTGAACCTACTCAGTCCTACAGGAAATGGTCACCAGGACAAATATATAAAAGGCAACCTTTTCAACACAGAAGAACCATTGAAATAACTTTCTGGCCTCAGGGAACCCCTGCTAAAAAATAAATAAAAAATGATGACTATTCACAACTCATGATACATTAGTGTGATGGTCATTGGGAAGAATTAACCCCATACAGATAGCTAAAAAGATCAATGGTGTCAGTGAGAACTTATCTGAGAGGCATTTCTCACCTGCTGCCCTCTGGAGGAACCCTGGCTTAGAAACCCTGATATAGAGTAAAAACAATGAATAAAAAAATAAAAAATAAATCCCTGAGGGAGCTTCTAACCCCTTATCGCTGTATCTGGGATTTTTTTTCTCTAGTCTGGGCTTTAGACACATTTAAGAAAATAAAGAGTTGTTAAAAAAAAAAATGTTTCATTATCAGTATAAGTTCATAGAGTTGGTGCATTGTAAGCCCACGTTTACTGCTGCAGAACACCTGGTCAATTTGTTCTTCATGTGACATTTAAGAAACTTTTTCAACACAAATCGGTTTGGTTGCCGGAGTAACTGACAGCATTTTCTACACATCATTACCCCAGGCCTGCATGCTTCCAGGCATACTGCTACACATAATGGAAAAAATAAAAATGTCACTTTGCCTCTTTGCCAGTACCAAGCAGCTTTAAAGAAACCAATAAAGTTCAGGCTAAGAAAAGCCAACAAGTAGCCTAATAACTAAAAGTCCCAGCAAGACCTGCCCACCAGGGATATCAGAGACCCGTTAAAGCTGAACTCTGGGGAAACCAAAAGTTCTCTCTTACAATGGCGACCCTCTTACTGCAAGGGTTAAAGGCTCCTTTTTGCCAAGGCTACCAAAGAAAGGGACTTCTGCTTTCCCAATACCTACCCTGTTTCCCCAAAATATGACCCAGCATGATTGTTGTGATGGCTGCAATATAAGCCTTAGTTAAAGTCCTTGTAGGCCTTATTTTCAGGCTAGGGCTTATTTTCGGGGAAACTGGGTTGGGCTTATTTTGCAGCCATCACCAACAATCACGCTAGGTCTTATTTTCTGGGAAACAGGGTAGCTCCTGCAGGTTCCCTCCTCATTGGGCGGCCAGCCCCTGCAGCCACCCCAATGTCATTACATACAATGCAGAGCCAACAGGCGTGCATTATACAGGGCGATGCAGAGGGATTGACCACAAGTCAGAGGAGCAGGGGATAAGGTGGATAAAAGTCCTTACTCGTTGTAGCTTAGGCATAAATGCTCATTTAACCCTTGCAGTGTAGGGGGGGGGGGGGGGGAGAAGCACCTGATTGGCTGCAGACACTTTTAGGGCTCATGCACACAGACTTTTCAAAACTGCTGTGAGAAAAAAAAAAAAAAAAAAGTTTCTTTCACACATGCGTTTTTGCGTGCTTTGCCGCGTCAGCGTTTTATTGAAAATACTCTCTATAATGTAAAAAAGGCTAAAAAAATGGCTTAACGCATTTAGACACGTTTTTCTTTTTTACTGCTCCTGGAAGCACAGGATGGCTTTTTTTTTACTGCCTCCTACAGTTTGTGTGGATGGACACATAGGCTAACACAGAGGGGCTTTTAGAGGCAATAAAAAAAAATTTATATATATGAAAAGAAAAAACCCATCAAAGGCCCCTAACAGCAGCTGTAAAAAACCCTTAAGATGACAATTTTCCCATTTGGCCCTTTTGGTTTTTCAGTGAAAGGATGTCAGCCTGGAAAGGCCATGAGAGCAACCCAGAGAGCAAATTGTGGCCCGTTCATGAGGAACCAGCAGACATTCACTCCATGGATGGACAGCTTAAAGCTGAATTCAGACGGGCGATTCTCCAGCTAAACTGACAGCGGCCGGATCGCTACAGAGGCCGCCCGTCTTTCTCTCTGTAGCAGGGATGAGCTCAGTTGTGTTCAGACATGGCTCTAAGCCAGGCTCTCTCAACCTTTTAACCCAAGAGGAACCCCAAAAATAATGTCTCAAGGAACCCTTCCTAAAACCAAATCATTAGGGCTCAATAGGAACAATGCTCCTCATACTGGTGGTCAATAGGAAGAATGCCCCCCTTAAAGAGGGATTCCACCAAAAAAAAAAAAAAAAATATTAAAAGCCAGCAGCTATAAATACTACAGCTGCTGACTTTTAATAAATGGACACTCGCCTGTCCCGGTTTCCAGCGATGCCGGCAGCCGAGGCCGATCGATCGCTCGGCTCTCGGCTACTGCCGCCACCATTCTAGGTGAGGGAATCAGGAAGTGAAGCGAATCGGCTTCACTTCCCGGTTCCCTACTGCACATGCGCGAGTCGCGTCGCGCAATAGGAAATCTCTGCGCTGTCACTGGGACCCGCGTGTGTCCCAGCAGACAGCGCGGCAGGGCAGGAAATGGCGTAGACTCCCACGGGAGTCTATGCCCGGAAGTGGGTGTAAATACCTGTCTTTGACAGGTATCTCCACTCCCCCCCCCCCTGAAAGGTGTCAATTGTGACACCAGAGGGGGGGAGGGATCCGATCAGCGGAGGTTCCACTTTAGGGTGGAATCCCGCTTTAGAGTGGTGTTCACAATGCAACCCTTAAAGACAGCTAAAAGGATATTTGGTGTTATTGCTGCTGGCTTTGCCAAGTGGTGCTGAACCTTGAACTCTGTAGGCACCAAAAAAAAAAAAAAAAAAAGGGGTGGTTCATCAGCCACAGCTCAAGGAACCGCTAGCAACATCTGAAGGATTGAGAGCCCAGGTTGAGAATGGCTGCTCTAAGCTATCCTGCTAGGCCACTATCAAAGGGGACAGCCAGCAGCGGGATGGGGTCATCCAGCCCAAGGATCCAGAATTGTGCCCCCGCTGTTAATACATGCTGTACAGTGGGGTGTACCTCCCCAAGTCTATTCTTTGCCCCCTTGCTTCTCTGCAACTGCCCCCACCCCCCTTGCCCCAGCCCTGGAGACAGCCAATCATAGGTGGCAGAAGACTTTTGTGCCCCTTGGATGAGTGCAGCTGCAGGGTGGGGCATGTCTCTGCTGCCTATGATTGGCTGCCTGTTTTGACAGCTGAATGGCAGGGGGAGGGCTCAGCAGGGACTTCAATTAAGTCTGAGCTCATCTCCATTCTGTAGTAGGGATGAGCACAGATCTTGGTTTAAAAACGTACCTGAGCGATCCCGCCAGGACGCCGTCACTGTACTGAGCCAAACACTTACCCAAGGAATACCTTGGCCGCTTACGATTGGCCCAGTACAGCGCGCTGGCAGGATTGTTGGGACAATCGGAATACTCCTGAACTGATCCCTACTCTGCACTCCCACACAGCGAGATGTCACCGCCGGTCGCTATGGAAGTGACAATCGCTGTGTGGGGACCATTCCAGAATGACAGACCGACTTGACAGGCGATTCTGACAAATCCCATTGGCTGAGCGGCCCGTCTGACACCGGTGGCCCCCCCAGCAGGCCGCCCTCCTCCGGGGCCACTCCAGGGACCCCATAAAACATTCCTGGTCCTCTGAGGAGGGGGGGGAGGGGGCTGCAGTTCTCCAGGGAAGACTCTCTCATCCCGGGAACCTCCGTAAACACCCTCCAAAGTGCAGTGCAAGGTGGCCCGGCCGGGTGAGCTGGCACACACACCCCATTATGTGTCCCGGACCCCGGAGAAGTAGCGGGAACCGAGCCGGGAGTCCCCCTCCTCCTCCACACACAAAGAACTCGGCGCCTAGTCCGCCTCACACCATGCGGGAAACTTCTCCAACTACCTGAACTCTCCTCCGTCCTCCCCCCCGCCAAGGTGCGCTCGTTGGATCCGTCCCGTACAAGAGCCGCCGTCTGGGAACAGTCCAAACTGCGAGCCGGGGGGAGTCTTCGGTAGCAATGAGTGGTCCTTGCGCTCCCTTTCACCGAGCCGCCATCACTTTTTTTTCCTCCTCCTTCCCGGGGATCCGTCTCCTTCTTCCTCCTCGCTCTTCCCAAATAACTGCGAAGTGCGAGCCCCAGCGCGCGTTCACGCCGTCCCCAGCCAATCAAGGGCCCTTAGGAGAGGCGCGCTCCCGCTCCGGAGTGGCGGCGTGCCTGCGCTGGATAGATAAGGGAGAGGGACAGCGAGGGGCGAGAGCAGGACTTCCCAGGGCGCGCTCCCCGCACTCTCTCGAGGGAAGGCCCGGGCGCGTGCACGGGAAGCCTCAAGTTTGAGCCCCGGAGCCCCATGCGGCTTCCCTGGCTATAGACAAGTGAGAATGGCCACCTACCGTCCTCATACCATCGGGGTGGGGGGATCCAGACTGCAGAGGACACTGCTTCCCAACATATAACCCCTAATATTTGTTATACTATTTCTCAAGAAAAACTTTTATTCATTTCAGTAAGAGAGGAGAGGAGGGTTAAACTAGGGATGCACCCATTTTGACGAGTATGAGACGAGTACCAATACTTTTTTTTAGTACTCGCCGATACCAATTACCGATACCTACCGTAACTGTTTTGTTTTCACGTCAGCAATGGTACAAAGCATCGAAAAGTTATTTACAAATTAAATAAATCGTTTTTTTTTAATTTTGCACTTTTTCAATGTGAAATGTGTAAATATATATAATATATATGTGTAAAAATATTCTCTAACAAAGCAAACAAAAAAAAAAGTTGTAATTATGTGTCGTTTATAAAACAGACGTGAAAAAAAAAAAAAAAAAAGCAGGGAAAAAATTAAATGGAAGAGAATAGAGAGTTGATTAAGGGCCGGTTCACACTGCAGGCGATGCGAGGCGACACCGACTTGCCTCGCCGCGACCTGCCGCGACCTCAGCGGCAACTTGCAGATGACTTCTGTATAGAAGTCAATGCAAGTCGCCCCGAGGTCGCCCGAAAGTAGTACAGGAACCTTTTTTCTGAGTCGGAGCGACTCGAGTCGCTCCTCTCAGAACAGTTCCATTGTACAGAACGGGGGCGACTTGTCAGATCGAGGCGAGGCGAGTCGTGTCGCCTCGCATCGCCCGGAGTGTGAACCTGCCCTAAGGCTGATTAGAGTAAATTAAGGGTTAATAAGGGGTTAAACAGAGGAACATTTCTTCATCCCTTTGATCTGCAGATGGAGAAACAGAAAGATTAAAAAAGAAACAATGCTTCTTTTTATTTTAGTGTTTCAAGGGCTGAGCAATGTTGTTAATAAACATTGCCGGCTGCTTTTTTTTTATTTTTTGACAGCCCCAATTACCAAGCTTCTTTAACACTTCAGCTGTCAACAGGGGAGACCCACTGACAGCTCAAAGAACCAAGCGTGTATCCGTCTTGCATGAGGACGGATACTTGTGCAAATACTCGGTATAGGCACCAATACCGATACTAGTATCAGTGCAATCCTAGTTATAAGCTCTGTCCTGACACTTCCTGTCCCATATCACCAACAGGAAGTGAGAGGAAATCCCTCCAAAGTGAGGAAATCCCTGGTTGTCACCAGAACTAGTGTCTCCATTGGCAGATTTCACCCTGCACTGACAACATTATCAGTGGGGGTCGTCCATAGGGGGCACAGAGGCACCCCCCCCCCCTCCAAAGCTAATCATTATTTTTTTAAAGTTTCTTTAAGTGTGTGCGCGGGGGGGGCGGGGCGCCGGACACAGAGGTGCTATGGGAAGCATTAGGTCATCACAGTTATGTGATTGTGGGCAAGAAGATCTATCGGCTGCCCTTTAGGTTCGGTTCACACCTAAACCGGCCGGGGATCGCACAGCAACGCTGTCCTGTTCTCTGTTTCAGGGACAATTCAGAGCAGAATCTTTGTCTGAATTCGGCCCTGAAATTGAGACAAAGACGCACTTAGTTTCTGTGCAGTGCGCTCCGCAGCCACCCTGGAGACATGTGAATTGGCTCCATAGAGAGCCAGTCATATTTTCCTGCTATGTGAATTGGATACGGGGAAACACACACATCCAATTCACATAGGTGTGAACCCAGCTTTAGACTGCCCATGGAGCGCAGTGCTCTGCGCACTCAACACTCCCACTCTGGCATTATGTGTCCCGTGGTGGTTAGTGATTGGCGGGTCCATTGGACATAGGGCGGTGCTTTTATCTGACCCACCAATCACTTCCGTTTTTTTAGTGACTCATCCTGGCTGGTCTGATCCGAAGGATGAAACACAAGACATGAGCAGAGGAGTCGGCCAGTGAGCAGAAAACATCACTGACTGATACTGAAGCTACTAGTATGTAAGATTAAGCAGACAGATTACTTGTGTTGTGTTTTCGTCACTGCAGTGTGATCGCAGCAGCTGCCTGTTGATCTGGGGAGGAGGAGGGAGAAGCAGAGAGTCCCACAGGCATTGAAGGGTTAAGAAACCATTCACACATCCACCCACCCACACATCCATTCATCCATCCATCCACCCACCCATCCATCCACTCACATATCCATCCATCCATCCACACATCCAACCATCCACCCACCCACACCACATCCATCCACCTACCCACCCACCCATCCATCCACCCACACATCCATCCATCCACACATCCATCCATCCATCCACACACTTATCCATCCATCCATCCACCCATCCATCCATCCATCCACCCACCCATCCACCCATCCATCCATCCACCCATCCATCCACCCACCCACCTATCTATCCATTCACCTATCCATCCATCCATCCACCAACCTATCCCTGCACGTCCCTTTCTGCTGGTTGTGTATATCCTGGCTATCCCTCCTCTTACCTATACGAAAGCAATTTACTTTCTTGGTATTGTCCTAAAGGTGACCATACTTTGTCCAATCTCATTTTTCAGCAGACCATACACAATACAGTCTGTGCAATCTCCTATAGATCTGCCAACTACTATGTAGTGCAAGAGCCTGCCTTGGGGGTCCGTTTTGTGCCCCCCCCCAAAAAATTTTTGACCACCAGCCATCACTGTTTATTATACAGATGCAGTGCCTTGAAAAAGTATTCACACCCCTTGACATTTTTCACATTTTGTCATGTTACAACCAAAACCTAAACACAAATTGTTTACAAATAAATATGTGAAAAGTGTGGTGTGCATTTGTATTCAGCCCCCCTGAGACAATACTTTGTAGAACCACCTTTCACTGCAATTACAGCTGCAAGTCCTTTTAAGGATGTCTCTACCAGCTTTGCAAATTTTTGCCCATTCTTCTTTCCAAAATAGCTCAAGCTCTGTCAGATTGGATGGAGAGCGTCTGTGAACAGCAATTTTCAAGTCTTGTCACAGATTCTCAATTGGATTTAGGTCTGAAATTTGACTGGGCCATTCTAACACATGAACATGCTTTGATTGTAGCTCTGGCTGTATGTTTAGGGTCGTTCTCCTGCTGGAAGGTGAACCTCCATCCCATTCCCATAAGAAATTTCTTATGACTTTATTTCAACAATGGCTTTCTTCTTGCCACTCGTTCATAAAGGCCAGATTTGTGGAGTGCACGACTAATAGTTTTCTTGTGGACAGATTCCCTCACCTGAGCTGTGGCTCTCTGCAGCTCCTCCAGAGTTATCATGTGTCACTTGGCTGCTTCTCTGATTAATACTCTACTTGCCCGGCCTGTCAGTTTAGGTGGAAAGCCATGTCTTTGGTAGGTTTGCAGTTGTGCCATACTCTTTCCATATTCAGATGATGGATTGAACAGTGCTCTGTCAGATGTTCAAAGCTCGGGATATTTTTTTTATAACCTAACCCTGCTTTAAACCTCTCCCCAACTTTAGCCCTGACCTGTCTGGTGTATTTCTTGGCCTTCATGATGCTGTTTGTTGACTAATTTCTCAAACAAACATCTGAGGCCTTCACAGATCAGCTGCATTTATACTGAGATTAAATTACACACAGGTGGACTCTATTTACTAATTAGGGGACTTCTGAAGGCAATTGGTCCCAATAGCAATGGAAGTTTGGGGTATCAGAGTAAAGGGGGTTGAATACAAATGCATGACACACTTTTCAGATAATTATTTGTAAAACATTTTAAAAACCATTTATCATTTTCCTTCCTCTTCACAATTATGTGCCACTTTGTGTTGGTATATCACATAAAATCCCAATAAAAACATTTACATTTTTGGTTGTAACATGACAAAATGTGGAAAATGTTAAATTCTTTTTCAAGGCACTGCATGTATTGTACCGCACTGATATCACTGGGGTCGGGAAGTGTGCCATGACACAGGGTGACATGTATAGGGTGACATGTATCTATAGTCTACATTTACATAAGTGTGTACGCATGTCATTTGTTCAGCAGCCTGATCCTTTAAATGGGTTGCTGTACCCCCACCTGCAGGACCTAACTCATAAATTTGACTCTCTCCCTCAGGAGTTCCTTTCTTTTTCTCCTCCCCTCGTAGGCAAAGGTTGCTCTTTGAGAATGGTAGATGCCCTCATGAAAGCACGGAACAGCAGCAAGAACAAAGTATGACAAAATTCCAAAAATATGGTACCGGTATGTCAGAAGTTTTCTCCAAAGAAGCAAGAGTTTGTCATGTCCTCGATTTTCTTCAAAGAGGTCTTGATATGGGCCTGAGCGCAAGCACAGTCAAGGGACACATCACTTCCATGTCGGCCCTTAGCGGGACTCAGTGGACCTCTGATTCTTCAATTCTTAAGGCCGTAGTAAAGCTAAGGCTTCCCAGAGTCCCCCACATTTCTACATGGAACCTCACAATAGTACTCAACTACCTTTCTACCGTTTCTGAGTTGGCAGCTATAGGGTATAAAGAACCCTATGAGTCCTTGGCGGACAGAGTTCTTCTGCTTCCGATGCTGGATTCTATAGCGACCTATAGCAGGACTGTGATATTGCAGTGAACATTCTGACAATAACTGACACTTTTGACACTTTTTGGGAACAAGTGACACTAATACAGTGATCAGTGCTAAAAATATGCACTCTCACTGTACTAATTACACTGGTGGACAAAGGGTCAAATGTGTGCCTAACCAGTGTTTTGGTGTACTGTGTGAGGTGCTTTTATTAAGGGAAGTGATGGATTTTATTCCCTGATTTGCGGGTAAAGAAAATCCATTACTTCCCCTCTGACAGGACAGAGCTCTGCCTTGTTTACATAGGCAGGGCTCTGTCTGCTGTTGCTGGAGGTCATCTATCGGCCAGCACCTGGTGATTGACATGTGTTTAATCACAGCAAGGCACCCAGAAGTGCCAGATCCCATACCTAGGCTAGTACATGATCTGGTGCAGCAGAGCCACCTTGCCGCCGTATATCTATTTCTTAATCGTACATCACGGGACACAGAGCTATAGTAATTACTATGTGGGTTATAGGCCACCTTCAGGTGATGGACACTGGCACACCCTAAACAGGAAGTTGCCTCCCTATATAACCCCTCCCACTACTGGGAGTACTCAGTTTTTTTCACCAGTGTCTAAGGTGTTGGTCATGAGTAAAGATGTACTGTGCTGAGCTCCACTGGAGCAATCCATGCTGGGGCTAGCTATGCAGCCGGATCCATTCAAGGAGTCTTTTTAGGCAGAATTGAATGGTACCCGGGCCTCGTGGCAGAAGAAACGAGGTTTAGCCTGTAATGCTTCTCTTTTTAGAGAGCTGGACCCTGGGATCCAGAGTGTTTTCAGTCATAACGTTTTTACTGGCGGGGTGCTTTACGGGTCCAGGAGTGTGGGTTTCCTGAGGGTCCCCGGTTCCTGAAGGTTTTGTAACGGAGACCACCGTGAGAGGTGAAGATTGGGTCTGTTGGTCTTTACCAAAGAAATCCCTCCGGCAGGAAAGGTAAGTGGAGGTTTCTAAGGAATTTTTTAATTTTCTTATGAAATGTCTCCTTTAACCACTTGGGATCCGCGCTATTGCAAAATGACGGCAATAGCGCGGACCCACATTTTCGGGACTACGTCTATTGACGTAGTCCCGGTTACGAGCGGCCTGCGCGCCCCCTGAGGGGCGCGCGCGGCGCGCTCTGTGATCGGCGAGTCCGTGAGACTCGCCTGATCACCGATCCGTGTAAGGGGTCGATCCCGACCCCTTATCACGTGATCAGCTGTCAGCCAATGACAGCTGATCATGTGATAAAACGGAGCCGGTAATCGGCTAGTATTCCTCCTCGCGCTGACAGCGCGAGGAGAAAAAAAAAAAGCCGATCGCCGGCGGCCGTGTTTGGGACATCAGTCCCGATCACGGCCAGCAATTTAAAAGGACACCTGCCCCCTGCCAGTGCCCACCTGCCACCCGCAGTGCCATCCTGAAATAAAGTAAGTGCCCCCCTGTCAGTGCCACCCAGCAGTGCCCATAGTGCCCACAGTGCCACCCAGCAGTGCCCACAGTGCCACCCAGCAGTGCCCACAGTGCCACCCACAGTGCCACCCAGCAGTGCCACCCACAGTGCCACCCAAAATCTGCCTCAGGTGCTGCACCCCAGTGCCGCCCATCAGTGCCCAGCAGTGCCGCCCATCAGTGCCCAGCAGTGCCGCCCATCAGTGCCCAGCAGTGCCACCTATCAGAGCCACCTATCAGTGCCACCTATCAGTGCCCATCAGTCCCATCTATCTGTGGTACCTATCAGTGCCCATCCGTGCCACCCATCCGTGCCACTTATCCGTGCCACCCATCCGTGCCATCTTATCTGTGCCCATCTTTGCCCATCAGTGCCGCCTTATCTGTGCCCATCGGTGCCGCCTTATCTGTGCCTATTAGTGCCGCCTTAACTATGCCTATCAGTGCCCACCAGTGCAGCCTATCAGTGCCCACCAATGCAGCCCATCAGTGCCCACCAATGCAGCCCATCAGTGCCCACCAATGCAGCCTATCAGTGCCGCCTAATCAGCGCACTTCAATGAAGGAGAAAAATGACCCGTTTGCAAAATTTTATAACAAACTATTAAAACATGATTTTTTTTTTTTGCATCTTTTTTTGTTTGTTTAGCAAAAAATAAAACTCCGAGCTGTAACTAAATACCACCAAAAGAAAGCTCTATTTGTGGGAAAAAAATGATAAAAAATTCATTTGGGTACAGTGTTGTATGACCGCGTAATTGTCACTCAAAGTGCATCAGCGCTGAAAGCTGAAAATTGGTCTGGGACTGAGGGGGGTTTAAGTGCCCAGTAAGCAAGTGGTTAAAAAAGTAAATGTTGTCTTGTGCAAGAGTCACCACTGGGGGCTTTATAGAGCACATACCTTGTCATGCTTTCCTCAAAAATAACGCTGTGTCACAGAAGCAGCAGGCTTCCCTCCGGCAAGCAGCTCAGACCTCCAGTAAGATTGGGGGGGATTTTCTTCCACGAAACACCCCCCCACCTGGACAAAACTCTCCCCCTCTTCCTGGATAGGGGGAAGCCAAAAATGACCGGCGATGCCCCCACCCCTGCACGGTGACTTGTCACAGGTCTCCTCAAACTGAGGAACTGGGGGCAGGAGAAGATGAATTCCCTCAGGGGACCATGGTAGGCTGATGACTCCTCTTCTGAGAGGTCAAATGCGGGGGGATCAGCTTCACAATCTGTAAGATAGATGGTGCAATTTCTTGCTGAATGGTCCGCTCCACATTTATGCGACCCTTAACTGAGTGTTTGGATTCACTAAAGCCTCTTCAAGCTGTGCATGCCTTTCCTATCCATTCATTGCTGGAAAAGCTTTTTGTATCTGAGTGGGATCACCCAGATAAGCATTTTTCCCTCCAAAATATTTTTTTTTCACACTTTATCCTATGGGGGAAAAAAAATTACTAAAGGTGGGCATATCAGAAATTTACGCTGCTATGTCCTATGTGAATAAAAGTTTGAATTGTCCAGCAGACAATGCTCAAATGCTTAGGGACCCAACAGATAAAAAGTTGGAATTAGTTGGAAAAAAGTTGGTATTAAAAAACACTTTTTTCTCTGCCAGGTTGAGTGTTTCATCCTGTGCTGACAGTAATTGCTCAATCCTTGAGAGACCAGTTAAACAGGTGCTCAAGGTTATCCTGTTCAGCAGGCCCAGTATCTGGCAAGTTACTATCAGCTTTATGAAATGGCTGTTTGGGGATGATTTGGGTAATACATCCAAAGAATTTCTAGTGGAAAAAGTACCCCTTTGCCATTTAAGAAAAGGAATATACATATTTAATTTTAACAAACTCCTTCTCTAGTGCCAGGAGCGAAGAGTGTTGAGACAGATGGGGGACTTCCTCAATAGCTCCAGTGTACAAAGTGGAGTTCCAAGAGCTCCGTCTCCTCGTTTTCTCAGATCCTAAGGATCCAGAGAAAAGGAAGTCTTTCTTTCAAGCATTGGACTATCTTTTGGCAAAAAAAGTGATCATAGTGATCCCCATGAAAGAGCAGGGGTTGGGGCATTGTTCAAATCTTTTTTCACGGTGCCAAAACTGAATGGAAATGTCAAACCGATTCTGGATCTCAAAAATCCTGAATATCCGCTCTTTTTTCTCATGGAATCAATCTAATCAGTTGTCTCCATCCTACAAGGAGGAGAACTTTTGTCGTCAATCGACATCAAGGATGCATACCTCCATGTGCCTATTTCCCCGCTCACCAGTAATATCTACTTTTCAAGGTAGAAAATCTTAATTTTCAGTTTGTAGCTCTGCTTTTCAGTCTAGCTACAGCACCTTGGGTGTTTACAAAACTTCTGGCCCCTCCTCTAGCCAGATTAAGGGCTCAAGGTATAATGATTATAGTTTACCTAGACGATCTGCTGTTGATAGACCAGTCGGTAGCCAGTGTAGACCAAAGTATGGGTCTAAGCTGGCTACCGGCTGGTCTATCAAGAGCAGATTATCTAGGTCAGGGATTTTTTTCAGCAGGAACTAGGGGGAACTCAGTTCCACCACCTCTGGCTTAGGTCTTCTACTCCCTGCTCACCACTATCACTTGGTAACACTGAAGTCCAGCTTCTTCGTTTACAAGTGATAGATTAACTCCCAGTAGCTCCCATAGGTCAGATCTCCTGCGCAGATCCCACTGAGTGCTGGACAGGGACAAGGGAGATACAGAACAGGTGCCCAGAGTTCAGTGCAGTCATGGGCAGGAGAGGGTGCGTGGTAGTCTGCACCCTCTGTAGTCTCCATTTTTTCCCTGGTGACCAGTTGTTGATGCTCCTACTGCATGATCTCCCTTGTAAGTGACTGTAGTATAGTATGCTGGGAGGTGTTTCAGCTTAATATTGCAACAAATGTAAGATATGTGACAGATGGTGGAGCTTTTAAGGAGGGGAGAGAAGATGAGGGCAGTGGAGGGATGGGGTTGTATGCAAAGGAAAGGGCTACTATTTGATGCCAATTGGCAGGTATGTGTGTGTGTGGCAGACATGGTTGAGTTCCTGCACCTATTCTCTGAGGAAAAAAAGCCCTGGTTTAGGTAAACTATAATCATTATACACTGGGCCTTTAATCTGGCTAGAGGAGGGGCCAAAAGTTTTGTAAACACTCAAGGTGCTGTAGCTAGACCGAAAAGCAGAGCTACAAACTGAAAATGAAGATTTTCTACCTTGAAATTCAACTACCTGGAATACCTAGGTTGGATTCTCAACCTAGAGAAATCCCCCTTAAAACCATGAAGGGGGCTAGAATACTTGGGTCTGATCATAGATACACCCATAAAAGGGTATTTTTGCCCCAGGCAAAGATCAGTGCCATAAAGGAACTGATTCAGGTAGTCAAAGCAAAGAAGAATCCTTCTATTCAACTTTGCATGAGGTTGTTGGGAAAGATAGTGGCTTCATTTAAGGCCATTCCTTATGCTCAGCTTCCATCGAGGCTGCTGTAAAACAGTATCCTATCAGCTTGCACCAAGAAGGTCCAAGCTTTAGATCAGTGGTCATCAACCCTGTCTTCAGGGCCCCCTAACAGGCCAGGTTTGCAAGATAACTGAAATACATCACAGGTGATATCATTTGCTGCTCAGTGATTGCAGTATTTTAGCCTGCATCTCCCCAAGGTAATAAATCCTTCCTACAGTTACCTGGGAAGTGGTAACAACATATACCAACCTTTTTTAAGTTGGGGAGCAGTCCTGGAAGAGGCAATGACCTTGCCCATTAACATTCTAGAGATTCGGGCAGAGCACTTGGCCCTGAGGGCCTGAATGTTCAGTTTACGGAATTGTCCTGTCAGGATCCAATCCAACAATGCCACAGCAATGGTCTATATTAATCACCAAGGGGGCACAAGAAGTTGTGCAACTCAGAGAGAGAGGTGAATCGTCGCTTTAGTCCCCATTCACACCTGTGAAAACTTTACGCACATTGGCTGATGCATGATCATGCATGACAAAAGGTGTACCATTATTTTCTATGGAGCCTATTCACACCTATGCATTTCTCTTCCATGCATCTTGAAAGAAAGTACTTGATGAAAATGCAGATGCACAAGTGTGAAGCCAACCTTAGTCCTGGTTTACATCTATGCAATGTAACAACTTTTGTGCATAGATGTATGTTTTTTTGTGCATTTTCCTTGTGTTGGGCAGCAGCATTTGAAAGGATTGCCCAATGTACAGAAATCACACTAAAGAGCTGCATGTACCTTTTGTTGTGGTGCACTAAAATGCACATGGATTGGGGTGCCATTAAGAATGAATGGCAGCGCACCTACAAAAAAACAATAACAAGTGATTTGGCTCACGTTCCCGTGATGCACAGATCGCATCAAGAAGAAATGCAAAGATGTAAGTCCAGCCTAATTTGCAGGTCTCAAGCAACCCTAACAAAAATGTTATTTATAGGTTACAGTGCATTAATAATGTGAAAGAACAGTAAGCTGTTAATAAAATAAAAATTATGTAGTGCTCATCCTCAAAGTGGATGCTGAGAATAGGGCTCCCTTACTAGTACAGAGGCTGTCTGCCACAGACACAGCTCCATGCACACCCACAATACAGGCTCAGATTAGGGGATGTCTTTTGTGGATTTTATTGCAGAAAACTTCAACAGGAGGTGATTTAGGGGTTCTGGATACTCAAAGATGATATCAGAAATCAACAGGAGCTCAGATCGTAAAGAAATAGGAGACTCGGAAATGAAAAAATTGGGAAATTCTAAAAATTATAATATTAGTAAATTCCAAATTCGAATATCCGAAAATTCAAACTTTCGGAAATCCAAGAATATGAATGAAAACACAAAAATTCAAAAGAACGAAAATTCGAAAATAAGAACAAAAAATTTGAAAATTCAAGAAACTTGAAAATCTGAAATAATTAACTAATAATAACTTAACTATTACTAACTATTAAATTATAGGTATTCCATATCTAAACAAATGGAATATAACAAAGTAATAATAATAAATAAGTATTATTATTTATTATTATTTTGTTTTGTTCCATTCTTAATTTTGTACAATTTGTAACTTCAGATAAATTCCTATTCGTTACTACTCTATCAGCCAAATTTGAAAGGAAATTTCAATACCTATAATGTAATAGTTAGTTATTAATAGTTAGTTATTATTTTGGATTTTTGGATTTTCATTCTTTCTAATTTTCGGATTTTCAAATTCCGAATTTTCAAATTTATAAATTTCAGAATTCTGAATTTTTTAATTTATGGATTGTCGAATTTTCAGTTTTTAAAATTTTAAAATTTCGAATTTACAAATTCTGAATTTACGAATTTTGTCCACTGCTTTTACATTTTTACAGCAGAAACCTGCAGTAAAGTGACACCCACAGATTATAAAAATAGTGATTGAAATATTCCCATCATACTAGAACAAAGCATTCTTAAATACCTTAAGATCATGAATACTACGTGTACTAGCAAACATTACCAAATTGTGTCTATATGACATTTTCTCTTTGTCGCAAGGTTGGCATATTATTGGATGACTGTTACTGTATGTACTATATGCATGAAATACAGGTTGCCATGGCAGAGGAAAGCTAATGCAACCTGCTACAAATCTTGGAAATAGAACTTTTGCAGAATATTAAGTATGACCTGTGGCGTTCCAATATGCAGGCTGATTAATGCTGCAGTATGAACAGCATGCAACACTAATTTAGCTGGTTAAAAAGCTACTAAATTGTCAGTAATAAAGCAAGATGCTAGCAACAAGTTTATTTAGTAAAATAGTGTAAGTGTAATGGTCATGTGCAGTAACCCACATCAACTACTTAGCATACAGAAAATCTAAGGCCCTGTTCACCAGGGACATTTCAATAGCATCATGGGCCCCTGGGCAAAGTAATGCAAAGGGGGCCTTACCAGCCTGCCCTAATTACGCACCTACTCTCAAGAAATGAACTATACGTAGTTAATAGAATTAAACATATACAGTATGTTTTAGCACTTTCAATAAAATTTAATTTAAACAATAAAAAAAATTCCAATAATCAACGACTTTTAAACAAAATAAAAAGTCAGTAGTGCAGAGGACAGAGCGTCAGAAGGGCAGAGTATGGGGTCAGGGGTGCATAGCAAGGAGGCCATAGTACAGGGGTGCAGAAGGGCACAGTACAGGGGGGTCAGGAGGGCACAGTACAGGGGGTGCGCAGGAATGCACTTTATTGGGGTGGTCAGGAGAGCACAGTACAGGGGGTGCGCAGGAAGGCACTGTATTGGGGGGGCAGGAGGGCACAGTACAGAGGGAGCAGGAGGATACAATACGGGGGGTCAGGATGGTACAGTACAGTGGTCAGGAGCACGCAGTACGGGGACCAGGAGGGCGCAGTACAGGGGGGAAGGAGAGGACAGTACAGGGAGGCAGAAGGGCACAGTACAGGGGGAGCAGTAGGGTACAGTTCAGGGGGGTCTGGAGGGTACAGTACAGCGATCAGGAGGGAGCAATACAGTGTGCAGGAGGGTACAGCATAGGCTGCAGTAATGTATAATACAATGATGGGCTCCACAAGCAGAGCAGCACAAGGAAGCTTCTTTCACAGATCTTACCTGTTCTAGCACTCTGTTAGTTGGCTAAATATACAATCCAAAGCACCATCTCCCACCTCCATATGCCCCCCCCCCCCCTGCAGTTTTTGGAGCTCTTCTGGTGCTTTGCTGTGATTAAGGGAAAACTCTGTAAAATTACAGTTGTAGTCTTTTCATTCATAGATTATGTGAATGACTCTGTGAATGAATGATGCAGCAATGTGGACAGAGTCACACACAGCTGTGCTAAATTCAAATTAATACATGGTTTTCCAGGTAGAAGAACCCCAATATTCAAGTAAATGCCCCCATAGTGTCAGGGAGGGGGCTGGTTTGTGTTACAGTAGTTCATATTACACCCTAAATATGGAAACGTGGGCTATTCTTTTAAAGCGGGTGCATCTGTAAGGGTAAGCCACTTGTTCAGAATGAGGAATCATTTTTACAGGACTCTTTACATGGCGGTTTTATGTGCTTGTATACATAAAACTGCCAGGTGAAGAGTTCAAAAGCATTCATAAATGGGATAATCATGTGCCACATGTCCTTATGTACTGGATCATCCAATCAGAGTGAATGTTCAGAGGGGCTAAATATGGACAGTCTGAACAGTCTATAGTCATTATCAGATTGGATAACTGTTCAGGGATGTTAGAAAAATAATAGCTGAGAGTAAGCTGAGGGCCAAGGCTTCTGGAAGGAAGCAGTGCAAAGGAGAAGTAGGGATGAGCCGAACACCCCCCGATTCGGTTCGCACCAGAACTTTCGAACGGACCCCATGTTCGTTACGAACGTTAGAACCCCATTGAAGTCTATGGGACTCGAACGTTCGAAATGGAAAGTGCTAATTTTAACGGCTAATATGCAAGATACTGTCCTAAAAAGGGTTTAGAGACCTGGCTCCTGCCCCAGGGGACATGGGTCAATGCAAAAAAAAGTTTTAAAAACGGCCGATTTTGCGGGAGCACTGATTTTAATGACGATTAAAGTGAAAAAAAAAAGTGAAATATTCCTTTAAATATGGTGCCTGTGGGGTGTCTGTAGTATGCCTGTGAAGTGCCATGTGTTTCCCGTGTTTAGAACAGTCCCTGCACAAAATGACATTTAACGGAAATAACACCATTTAAAACTGCTTGCGGTTTTAATGTTATATCTGGTTCCTGCAATATGGTTGAAAATCATTCAGAAAAATGGCATGGGTAGCCCTCCCTGCCCATTACCAGCCTATTTGGGTCTTGTACGCATATTAAGGGGAACCCTGTACCCATATTAAAAAAAGGAAATGCGTGTGGCCCCCAGGCCCTATATACTCAGAACAGCAGTATACAGGCGGTGCAAACAAGACAGGGACTGTGTAGGTTTGTTGTGTTAAGTTGAATCTGTTTGTAATTTTCAACTGGTACATTTTTAAAGTGTAGCTCCAGTCAAAAAAACTATTTTTAAGCTTTTTGGAAAACATAGGGAAGGGTTATCACCCCTGTATAATTTGTTTTGTCGTCCATCTCACTTGCTGCTGTCTCCTTGCGTTTGCAAGTAGGAGATGTTTGTAAGTTGGATGTTTGAAAGTAGGGGCCTGCCCTATATGCTCTGCAGAAATGGCGGAACAAGGTGTTGGTTTTGCCACAACATTGTAAGCCCTCAAAGTGACTCTTGGTGGACGCTGGAGCGCCCTGCTGTGAACGATTATATCAAGAATTGTAATTACATGCCATTGTTGAACAGTGGTAGAAAAATTGACCTTTGGTGGTTGTGGTGCTGGTGCCACAACACTATAAGTCCTCACCGTTACTCTGGGTGGGCACAGGAAGGGGCCCTCCTGTGAAATATTATATCAAGAATTGTAATTACATGTCCCTGTTAAACAGGGGCAGAAAAATTTGGCCTTAGGCACTGCTGCTGGTGCCACCACACTGCAACCTCTTCCATATACTCTAGTTTTTTTGCTGGAATTAGCCCTGCTGCAAAGCATTGCATCAAAAATTGTACTTAAACGCCCCTGTTAAACAGGGGCAGAAAAATTGGGCCTTAGGCACTGGTGCTGGTGCCACCACACTGCAACCTCTGCCATATACTCTAGTTTTATTGCAGGAATTAGCCCTGCTGCAAAGCATTGCATCAAAAATTGTACTTAAACGCCCCTGTTAAACAGGGGCAGAAAAATTGGGCCTTAGGCACTGGTGCTGGTGCCACCACACTGCAACCTCTGCCATATACTCTAGTTTTATTGCAGGAATTAGCCCTGCTGCAAAGCATTGCATCAAAAATTTTAATTAAACGCCCCTGTTAAACAGGGGCAGAAAAATTGGGCTGCTGGCATCACCCAGAACCAAAAATGTTCTTCCAACATATCAGCGGAGGAGGAAGAGGATAGACAATCAACATAACAGGACAGTCACTCAGCATCAGCATAGGCAGTCTTGAAGGGATGTGGTATTTCAAAAAAAATTATTCGGTTACATCAGCTTCAGGTGCTTGGTAGCTGTGGGTGATCCAAGACTGATTCATCTTGATGAAGGTCAGTCGATCAACTGATTCGGTGGACAGGCGCACCCTGTGATCGGTAACAAAGCCACCAGAAGCACTGAAGGTGCGTTCCGAAAGAACGCTGGATGCAGGACAGGCCAGTAGCTCAATTGCATACTGTGCAAGCTCTGGCCAGTGATCCATCCTCAAGACCCAGTAAGCCAGAGGATTTTCGGTGGGAAAGGTGTCCAAGTCTGACCTTGCCCCTAGGTATTCCTGCACCATGTAAATCAGACGCTGGCAATGGGTGCTGGAACCAATCATACCTTGGGGCTGCGGACTAAAAAATTGTCTGAAAGCATCAGTCAGACGGCCACCTTCTCCACCGCTCCTTCTGACCGATGCCTCAGCAACACGTTGTCCAGGACCAGGAGTTTGTAACCTCCCAGTCTCTGGGAACGCGTTGCACAGAGCTTTCTGCAAGGCCTCCCGGAGATGTCTCATCCTCTGCTCCCTCTGCGATGGCAAGATAAGGTCGGCAACCTTACCCTTGTACCGTGGATCAAGGAGAGTGGCCAGCCAGTAATGGTCCCTCTCCTTGATCCGAAGAATACGAGGATCCTTCCGCAGGCTTTGCAGGATCAGGGAGGCCATGCAGCGTAGGTTAGCTGAGGCATTCGGTCCGGAGTCCTCTGGGTCACTAAGGACAACATGATCCGCAGCTACCTCCTCCCAGCCACGTACAAGTCCACGTGTTTCTTGGGACTGTAAATCATCCCTATAAGACTGCTGCTGCTGCTGCTGATGCTGAGTGCCAGCCTCCACCTCCATGCTGACACAATCATCCTCCTCCTCCTCTTCCTCCTCCTCATCCTCTTCCTGTGTGATGGGTGGCACAGCAGGAACACTGTCTGGATAAAGGGGGCCTTGAGAGGCAAGGAAGTCCTCCTCTTCCTGCCTCTGTTCTGCCTCAAGTGCCCTGTCCATTATTCCACGCAGCTTATGCTCCAAGAGGTGGACAAGAGGTACAGTGTCACTGATGCATGCACTGTCACTGCTCACCATCCTTGTGGCCTCCTCAAACGGTGACAGGACAGTGCATGCATCCCTGATCATGCCCCACTGGCGTGGTGAGAAAAAACCAAGCTCCCCTGACCCTGTCCTGGTGCCGTAGTCGCACAGGTAGTCATTGATGGCCCTCTGCTGCGTGTGCAGCCGCTGCAGCATGGGCAATGTTGAGTTCCATCTGGTGGGCATGTCACATATAAGGCGGTTCTTGGGCAGGTTCAACTCCTTTTGGAGCTCAGCCAGCCGAGCACAGGCATTAAATGATCGGCGGAAATGCACACAGACTTTCCTGGCCTGCTTCAGGACATCCTGTAAGCCGGGGTACCTGCCCAAGAACCGCTGCACCACCAGGTTAAGGACGTGAGCTACACAGGGCACATGGGTCAGTTGTCCCTGTCGGAGGGCGGAGAGGAGGTTGGTGCCATTATCGCAAACCACCATTCCTGGCTTAAGCTGGCGTGGCGTCAACCACCTCTCGGCCTGCCCCTGCAGAGCTGACAAAACATCCGCCCCAGTGTGGCTCCTGTCCCCCAAACAAACCAGCGCAAGCACGGCATGGCATCGTTTTGCCTGCGTACTTGCGTAGCCCCTGCAACGCCTACGGAGCACCGCTGGTTCTGAGGACAGAGCACTGGAAGAGGCCATGGAGGAAGAAGAAGAGGAGGGGGTGGAGGAGAGAGGTGTGTCACAACCAATAGTAGCATTTTGGAGGCGTGGTGGCGGAACAACCTCCAACACTACTGCACCTTGTCCTGCATCCTTCCCAGCAGCCAGAAGAGTGACCCAATGGGCCGTGAAAGACAGGTAACGTCCCTGTCCATGCCTGCTGGACCATGAGTCAGCGGTAATATGCACCTTACCGCTGACCGCCCTGTCCAGCGAGGCAAGGACATTGCCTTCCACATGCCGGTAGAGAGCCGGAATCGCCTTCCGTGAGAAAAAGTGGCGTTTGGGGACCTGCCACTGAGGAACCGCACATTGTACAAACTCACGGAAGGGGGCCGAGTCTACCAACTGAAAAGGCAGCAGTTGAAGTGCTAGCAATTTAGCCAAGCTAGCATTCAACCGCTGGGCATGTGGATGGCTGGGAGTAAACTTCTTCCGCCGGTCCAGCAGCTAGGGCAGGGACATTTGCCTGCTATAATCGGACGTGGGTGTACCGCTAGCAGAGTTCCCGGAAGCACTTGGCTGTGACACACCTAATTCTACACCTTCATTCCTCTCAGAGCAGGTTTCAGAGAGGACTGAAGGTCTAGTGGGGTTGGAGATGCCAGCTGATGAGGAGCAAGGAGAGGTCCGCTTTGTACTTTGGTGTGGGTCTTTGAGGTACGCTTGCCAACAAGCTGCATGGCAGGTCAACATATGTCTGGTCAAGCATGTGGTGCCCAAGCGGCTGATGTTTTGGCCACGTGAGATACGCTTAAAACATATGTTGCAAATAGCAGCGGTGCGATCTGATGCACTCGTCTCAAAAAAGGCCCACACCAAAGAACTTTTAGAATAACGCGCAGAGGCAGCGCTCTGCACAGGCGGAGCTCTGCGGTGTGATTCAGTCGGTGTGCTGCCCCTAAGCTGGCCCCCGGAGGGCATCCTGCCTCGTTGGACATGTGCCTCCTCCTCCTCCTCCTCCTCCTCCCTCCTTCCAGGCACCCAAGTGGAGTCAGTGCCCTCATCATCCCCTCCCTCTTGATCGCTGTAGCAAACCTGGCAGTATGCTGCAGCTTGTGGAACATGACTGCCAGATTGCTGTCCTTCTTGAGCATCCCCTCTCTCTGCGCTCACGCTACTGCCTTCCTCTAGCTGAGTGTCATCATCAGAGCCCACCAAACACTGGGCATCCTCCTGGAGCATGTACCCAACACTGTGCTCAAAGAGTTCAGGAGACTCCTCAGGAGGACGTGGTGGGTCTAGAGAAGGAGTCACTGATGATGACATTGAGAGGAGGGAAGACGATGCGTTGGCAGCTGCTTTGCGACTACCCTGAGACTGGGTGAGAGAGGATGAGGAGGATGAAGAGGGCTTGGTCATCCACTCTACCAAGTCGTTGGCATGTTGCGGTTCAACATGTCCAGCTGCCGAAAAGAAGGACAAGCATGTCCCATGGCCACGTGCTGATGACAATGCACCGCGTCCACGACCAGCACTGTTGTCTCTAGACACAGAGCCTGCTTGCCCTCTTTTATCGGCTCGCGCCTGTCTGCCTCTCCTTGCTGGCCTTCCAGACATGGTAATGGCCTGAAGGGAGTTGGGTAAAACAGCAGTTGGGTAGTTTATATTGTGCTGGAGGCACACACAACTTCCAATAACTCCTGCAGATGGCAATTGGGCTCAAATAGAGAACAGCTATGTAGGTGGATTATAGCGGTATGTACTGGGTACAGAGCACGCAGACAGCACGCACTATCTCCTAACACTACTGACTGCAAGCTCTATTATTAACGATAGATCACTAGCTATATAGGTTAGGTGAATATCGCGGTGTATACTGCGGTCAGGGCACGCAGACAATAACCAGAAAACAGCAGAGATAAAGGGGTATATACAGATGTATACTGTGCTGTGCTGGAGGCAGACACAACTTCCAATAACTCCTGCAGATGGCAATTGGGCTCAAATAGAGAACAGCTATGTAGGTGGATTATAGCGGTATGTACTGGGTACAGAGCACGCAGACAGCACGCACTATCTCCTAACACTACTGACTGCAAGCTCTATTATTAACGATAGATCACTAGCTATATAGGTTAGGTGAATATCGCGGTGTATACTGCGGTCAGGGCACGCAGACAATAACCAGAAAACAGCAGAGATAAAGGGGTATATACAGATGTATACTGTGCTGTGCTGGAGGCACACACAACTTCCAATAACTCCTGCAGATGGCAATTGGGCTCAAATAGAGAACAGCTATGTAGGTGGATTATAGCGGTATGTACTGGGTACAGAGCACGCAGACAGCACGCACTATCTCCTAACACTACTGACTGCAAGCTCTATTATTAAAGATATATAAATATAGTGAAGTGAATAGTGAATATAGTGGTGTATACTGCGGTCAGGGCACAGACAATAACCACTACACAACAGCAAGATAGGAAATCAGCCAAAATTGATCGGTGTGTACTGTGTTGAAGGTACACAGAACACCCACTGCTTCAGATGCTAACACACTACACGAGGCCGCCTCAATGGCGGCCTTATATAGTGTGGGGCGTGCACTACACAGCCTCAGCTATGATTGGCCACAGGCATCCTGCCTGTGGCCAATCATGGCTCTCCTCGCTGCTGGCGCTGCGATTGGTCAAGCATGCGGGGTCACAGTGCATGCTTGGCCAATCATGAGCCAGCAATGCACTGCGCCATCGCAGTGCATTGTGGGCCGTGAGCGCCATGCGAATTTTGACGCGAACGGACCAAGTGTTCGGATTTCGCCGAACGGACGAACAGCCAATGTTCGAGTCGAACGTACGTTCGACTCGAACACGAAGCTCATCCCTAAGGAGAAGACAAGAGAATCAAGGTCAAGCCAATGTATTGTAACCAAGTAATCCTACAAGACAAGCATCAGAGCCAAAACATACTAGTGGATACAACGTTATGGAAGTGGAAACTGGTCAGATGATTTCATGAACAAAGATAGATTAGGTTCCCACGCAGGACGATGAAACAAACACTGGAGAAGTGTACTTAGAGCCAAACTGTAGTCTACAAAATAGTGCCCTTATACTCAGGTGCACAACCAACAATAAGGGGATTATGAAATAAACTGATAATTGTTTATGAAAAGTAAAAAAAAAAACATTTCCTCTGTCTTCTTTCTGATTGTATAACCAGAGTCAGAAATCCTGGGACCCTTTAAAGCTATAACTGTCCAATGGCTGATATCCAAAACCTTAGATATCACACATACAGTATACTAATGCCTCGTACACACGACCGGAGTTTCCAGCAGAATAGGTCAGACGGAATCAAATCATTCCATCGGATAGTCCAATCGTGTGTGGGAGAGTACGATAGTTTTTCTTTAAAAAAATTCAGACGGACCTAGAAATAGAACATTTCAAATCTGTCCGACGGACTCAATTCCTATCGGGAAAACCGTTCGTCTGTATGCTGGTCCGACAGACCAAATACCATGCAAGGGCAGCTGTTGACTACTGGCTAAAAATGCCGGAAAGATGCCTTTCGGAAAGAGCACGGTCGTGTCTCTATCTCGACCCGCACGCTCAAGAAACGCGTCGCATACATATGACGTCACAGCTCCGCACCCCACTCGTCTCTGCATACCAAGCCTCATTTTGACTTTACATCCTCTGCGTCCACCACAAGCCGGCATTTTTGAAACACCTTACAAGTGGATAACGCTGTGAGAAAATGCAAGATGACACATGCGGACCGGACCACTAAGCTGACGGATTGAACCAAAGGAATCAGATGACCCTTCCTGTGTCTTTTTTAAATGCTCGTTTTAAACTTCAAAAATGTGAGTGCAAATTTTATTGATTATTAAGAAACTGTGAATAAACTTTGGAAAAAATATGCACCCAGAGGTGCCTCCTCTCTCTTCTCTTTTGTACTTTTCAGCAATTTAGGAGCCTAGTTTCAGCTCCCTGATGGAGGCAGCCCTGCTTGTGGATCCTCCTTATAAATAAACTAAGACATTTTTCTCCTGGACTTGATTAAGTAGATACAGAATCATTCTGTACTCATTATTTCACGCATTTATGTAGACAGTTCTCCCCCTGTTGGGACATATTATTATTATACGATTCTTGCGCCTTAACTTGTCGTACGCATTCTTCCAGCTCTCTATGGCTTAGTTCTGATACTCACCTTTCCATTGTAGGCTATTTTGGCTGTGGTCAACATGGGCACCCTGACTGGTCTTACGCAGCCCCATATGCAACAAACTGTGATGCACTGTGTGCTCTGACACCTTTCTATCTGAACCAGCATTAGCATTTTCAGCTATTTTAGCTGCAGCAGCTCTTCCATTGGTTAGGACTACACAGGCCAGCTTTCACTCCCCACTTACATCCAGCCTTGGCCACCCATGACCCTGTTGCCAAATTACCAGGTTTTCTTCATTGGACCACTCTTGGTAGGTCCTGATCAACGCAGACCAGGAACATCCCATAAGAGCTGCAGATTTGGAGTTGCTCTGATCCAGTCGCCTAGCCATTAATATTTTGCCTTTGCCAAAGCCACGTGACCAGTTTTTTCTGCTTTCAAAACATCAACTTCAGTAACAAAATGTTCCTTTATTGACTAATATATCCCATCCACTTTCAGGTGCCATTGTAAAATTATAATCAATATTATTCACTTTATCTGTTAGTGGTCATAAAGTTATTGCTGTGTAGAATAAAAGCACAGTATGAGGTCAATCCCAGCAGGACAAAATCAAGACAAGCCGAATCACAACAGAAACATACAGGTATACCTGAAGACCTTACAGCGGGGTTAAATAGTCATGTAGCTGCTTTGAAAACGACACTGGGTCTTGCATACATCAAGCATGTATCCAGGACCACATAATGGGAAAAAAAAGAAACATTGTAGCACATGCATAACCTTCAGTGATAACTGTTCTGTTTGTAACATATTACAAGTGACAGTAACAATTTGGCAGACATCAACTCAAGGCTTTTCATCTGAACACATAAAGCTCAGTCTAGAATCCAATGGGATAAATACCTTAAAGTGGATGTAAACCCGAAAATATATATATATATATTTTTTTTGTCTGGCACAATATAGAGTATGGGATTTCAGATCAGCTGTGCCCACTCTTGGCACAAAGAGTTAATTCAGCTCTGAGCAATCCTCATATCTTTTTTCAGTGAAATAAAACGGACAAACTGTAAAATCTTTGTCTGTTCTTCCTCCTTGCTGTGATTGACAGGTGATTTACATATCTCGTGCACTAGCCTAAGACATGCATTCTTTTTTAATTCCCACCCCCACTCCTTTCTTCAGCAGCTCTGCAAGGATTGGTTGTTCCACACCTCAGCATGATTTGGCATGCTGAAGTCATGTGGGGACTTTTATGGGTTTTGACTGGATGTTCATAGCAGAAGTTCAGTGTAAGAAATACACAGGAGAAAATACATGTTGATAAGAGGAGTGTAGAGGTGGGCGGGGAGTCTACTGACATCAGGACTCCACCCACTGAGCCCTAGAAAACAGACCCACCCACAAAATCTGCATTTTTTCGGGTCTCATAGAAGACAGAGGGGAGACATTTGACAGATAAGTATACATGCAGGATTATGCAATATTGCAGCAGTTTAGAAAGGATGAGAGTGGGTTTACATCCACTTTAATTGTGGTTATAGAAGAATAGCACTCTGTTCCCCTAGTGTTTCTGTCTGCATATCATTTCTTCTTGTCTATGAATACTGCCTTCCCCTTTTTATTAAATGTAATAATGTAAAAGATATGTATGTGTATGTTGTGTATATTCAATAAATCATTATTTATTATGTCCATGAATCAAACATTATAATTGATTGTGGCAGGATATTATTTGTTTTGGCAGCATATACTCTACAATGCATTTTCTTTATGTTATATAGTCAGATTTAAATAGGTAGTTTCCTACCAATAATTATTACCAAGCCTGATACTGGACAGAAAGAAAAGGTAATTATTATTAAAGCTGAACTCCAGGCAGATATAAGAGGCAGGTGAATGCAGCTCTGTAATAATGAATACACCATTAAATGTATTGTTTAAACAAAAGTGATGTAAGTATCCAAATTTGTCCTGATATCAGCCTCTTGCAGTCACTTGTAGAGCAGGGCTGAAGTGTGAGAGGAAGTATGAGGAGCCAACCAGTTCATATGCTGACTGGAAGCATGCTGGTAGGAGGAGAATGCAGAGAGATGAGCTCATTACTGGGCTGTTTCTCCTTTCACTGTCCAGTCACAGGCCTGGATAACCTGGACTTAAAGAAAGTGGGTTGAATGACGTTGGCCATCAGACTCAGAATATCTAGTGGAAAAAAATGTATTGCAGCAGGAAGTCTCTGGATTTTATGTGAATGTTGCAGAAAAAGCTGGTTTTGTTACTGTTTTATCTTTTAACCACTTGCGGATTGCCCACTCGCAATAAACTGCGGACAGGTGGCCCGCACAGGCAAAGTGACATACCGGTACATAACTGCCTGCTTCCAGGTTTAGGACGCCTGCCCTCCCCCTGCCGGAACCCACTGTTATTGTACACAGTAAGAGCCTGTCAGCAAGTCCTGGTCAGGGGTGTGTGGCCGGGACCTGCTGATCAGCTGTGTACAAGCACAACCCAAAGCAGGGATGAAAAACTTTGAGATCTAGTAGTAAAAGCGGCAAAATCGCAGAGCTACTGACATCGGTATGCCCACCAAGGGTGTCTTATAGATGTTTTTGACATGCTATTTACTGTTGTCCTTGATGTGAGTATCTGTCTTTTTTCAATAAAAGCTTTTTTATGATATTGCATTATGGGAGATTTTCCTTCCTCTTTTCATGACATGTACAATCATCTGGCTATCTGGGTGCCTTTGGTGTGACCTAATTGGAGCCACCATCCATCCATCTGGTTTAGGGATTTCTCACATAGAGTGCTGTTAGACTTCAGAGTGTTAAGGGCTCTAATTATCTGGTAAGCAGGAGTGGTGTTTCTGATCTGGTGGTTGGTGCACAGTGGTGGTATATAGAAGATAATCATTCCACATATCCTTCAGCTTTTCATCTTTTTGGTGGAGTGCTGTGTGATTATTGGACTAAACACTGGGCATTGGTCTTTTCTTGATTATTGTTTTAAAGTGGTAGTAAAATCTTCTTTTGACTTGTACCTATAGATAAGCCTATAATAAGACGTACATGTAGGTACAGTGAAGATCTCCTAAACTTGCACTGTTTGGGAGATAATCACATTGCATGCAGCCGGTGAGGTTACCGGCACATGCGCTCTGAAAGGGATGGCATACACATGCCATCCTTTCAGAGCTCAATGCCGCTGCCGGGAGTAACATCATCGAGGTTTGGCCAATCAGACAGCCGGAGCACCCGAACATGAAAAGAAGACCAGATAAGGATGGTAAGTCCTGTTAGCAGTGACAGCTCGCCACTGGAGGGTTTCCATAATGGTAAGTATTTCATAATGTGCTAGTATGCAATGTATACTAGCACATTATGCCATTATCTTGCAGGGTTTTAAAAAAAGGTGACACTTTAAACACTTTTTATGTGGGAAATAGAATTTTATTTGATATATTATTTTGATTAATCTTTTTGTTACTTGTATGTATGTATTTATTTATTTATGTGTGAACAGAATCCATATATATATATATATATGTGTGTGTGTGTGTGTATATATATATATATGGGCATTGACAGTCTCTGACAGCGTAGACTGCCACAGCCAGTCCATGTCCATTTCTTCATCCTCACTGTCTTCTGCATCCATATTTGGTAGCAAGGATTGGGACCTGGGGTTACTGGAGGTGATTCCTGAGAGGTGGTTTGAGTAAGCTGTTGATTCGGTTGATAAGGTATACGAACAGCTTCTGATAAAGATAGATTATTCCGGTGCCAGGTCTTTAGTGGGCCTGTGCTTCCTTCTGGGGGCGAATCTGGTATACTTCCTCAGTAACACTCTGGCCCCAGGTGTCTGATGCAGCCTGGGCTTTCTCATATGCTGTCTTCAGACTCTTCCTCAGGCGGTCCACATATCCTCTGTGTAACAACATTGAGATATGCTCTAAAGAGGTGCCAAATGCTAAGTCCACTGGCAGTCGCGCTTCCCTACCGGACATCAGCCTATATAATGAATAGCCTGTGGCATTGTTTTCAGTGCTATTATAGGCATGTAAAATAGCTGCAATGTGCCTGCTTCAATGCTGTTTATTTTCAGCCGTAAGAGTCCCAAGCATATCCAGGAGGGTGCGATTAAAGCGTTCTGGCTGGGGATCTCCTTGAGGGTGGTAGGGGATGGTTCTTGACTTCTGAATCTGAACATCTAACAGGTCTAAGAGTCTTTTAATGAGTCTACTGTCAAAGTCTCTCCCCTGGTCAGAGTGAATATGCTGAGGTAGGCCATGGTGGACAAAGAACATCTCTACCAGAATTTTGGCCACTGTAGATGCTTGTTGGTCTTTAGTTTGGAATGCCTGGGTGTACCGTGTGAAGTGGTCAGTCACCACCAGAACTTTTTCCAGTCTTCCTCTGTATACACCCTATGCAGGAGTGACAGTATCCCTTCAGCCGGCATACAGGGCCAATAGAACTGGTCTTGCATCAGTTTGAATGTCTTCTCAGGCCCTAGGTGACCATGATTATCATGTAAGGCAGTCAGCACAAATTCTCTATGATTTCTTGGTAAGAATAGCTGCCACTCATCTTCATGATCTTCGGTAGATCATCCCATTGCGTAACTGCAGTCGATCCCATTCCTTGTGTACTAATCATGCTCCTGTTGGAGCAGTAGATTTTGGTGTTGGCCCTGCAGAGCCTTCAGTGTTAAACTACAGAGGGGATCTGCTATCTGGTCCTTTTTTAGGTCCCTATCTGAAAGTTAGGTGGGCCGTTATCCCTGACCTGAGACAAATCACAGTAGTATTTGGGAATACCTGCTACTGAGACTCTGATGGCTTCAGCCCCAGTTGTTCCTTTGGCCTGATGTTCCACTCCCTGCCACAAGGCTTGTATTCCTTCTGGAGTCAGTTGAGTCCACTCTTCAGAGAAAACCTCCAAGTCATAGGGTCTCTTTGACAGGGCATTAGCATCTATGTTCTCAATTCCTGGGCGGTATTTTAAGCTGAAGCAGAATCCTGATAGGGCGGCCAGCCACCTGTGCCAGGTGGAATCTAATTTTGCTGTGGCGAGTATATACGTGAGTGGGTTGTTGTCAGTTTTGACCACAAAGTCTGCACCATACAAGTAATCTTTCAACTTGTCCATCACTGCCCATTTCAGAGCCAAGAATTCCAACTTGTGTATAGGGTAGTTTTTCTCAGCAGGTGCAAGACTTTGACTCACATAACATGCAGCTCATATGGCTTGGCTGAATTGGCATAGGCCAGAACAGGAGCAGTTGTTAGTCCACTTCAGCTGCCAAAAGGCTTGCTCACACTGGTCGGTCCACTGGTGTCAGAAACCATGAATCAGACTGAGACAGAGGTACAGTTAAATCACACTTGTTTAATAATAAAAAAAGGTAAACAGTGTAAACATAGTCAAAACATAGCCAGAGTTCAGGAACCGGAATGGATAGTCAGACAAGCCAAAACATCAGGGAGCCAGAGATCAGCATAGTAGAACAGCAAGCAGGATCTGGAGCCAGAAGGAATATCAGCCAAGCAAGTCTTTAACAGGAACACAGGAGAGCGTCTCTAGAGATGTAACCAGAGCGAAGGCAAAGATCATCTGGACTGGACGGCTTAAAGTGGAGGGCCACCCTGAAAAAAAAAAAATATTAAAAATTACAAAAAAATCTAAAAAAAAAAAAATGAAAAAAAATTTTTTTTTTACTTACCAGAAGTGCCTGTTGCTAGGCACATAATCCTAATCTTCCTCTTCCTCCTCCGCGGAGATATTCTGGTCTTCTCTCCTCGTCGCGGCGTCTTCTGGGTAATGGGTCACGCTGTGTTCTGGGAACTGTGTGTTCCATAACACAGCGCGTCCCATTCACAAAGCGCTGCGTGACTCGCGCATGCGCAGTAGGAAACGGGCAGTGAAGCCGTAAGGCTCCACTGCCTGTTTCCCTTACAAGGAATGGCGGCGCCGGGACCCGAGAGCCGAGGGACGGGTCGGCCTCGGGCGGCCGACATCGCGGGCGCCCTGGACAGGTAAGTGGGCTGAATAAGTGTTTGCAGCTGCTGACTTTTTTTTTTTTTTTTTTTAAACGGCCCTCCGCTTTAAGTAGGTAGGACTGACGAGCAGGATCTCATCAACAGGTGAGTCACTGTGGAGAGATAGGAGCTGGTAATTAGCCGACAGCTGAGTGGCCAGCTTTGAGAAGGAAGGGCTGAGCCCAGCCCTGACAACTGGACTTTGAGAGACTCTCAAGGCTTCCTGGGTCCTCTGATTTTCTCAATGGGTCTTGTTGAATCGGGGTCATTATAATCCTAATTTTTCAGGAACTCATTAAGGGGCCAAGCTATTTTAGCAAATCCTTCAACAAACCTTCTATAGTATGAGCATAATCCCAGGAACAACCTAAGCTTAGTTACATTGGTAGACATTGGCCAAGAGGTGACAGCTTCCAGCTTCTGGGGTTCAGTAGCTATTCCTTCAGCGGAGACAACATGGCTGAGGTAATTAACTGAAGGTTGGTAAAACTGAAATTTTTCCAGGGACAGCTTCAATCCCTCATCATAGAGTCTTCTCAGAACCTTCTCCAGACGCTCTTCATGTTCTTCGAGAGTTTTGTCAAAGATGATGATATTGTCCAGATACACCAACACTTCAATTAGGTTCATATCACCTACTGCCTTCTCCATCAGTCTCTGGAACGTTACTGGGGCACCAGACAGACGTTGAGGCATCTTATCAAACTTGAAGAAGCCTACTGGGGGTGATAAAAGCTGTCTTTTCCTTATCCTCAGGATGCATGGTTATTTGATAGTACCCATTCTTCAGGTCCAGCACGCTGAACCACTTCGCCCCAGATAGGCTCTGCAAGGCATCTTCTATCCTTGGTGGTGTACTGATCAGGGATGGTCCTCCTGTTGAGCGTACGATAATCAATGCACAGCTTTAGGGAACCCCCCTTTTTTCTTCTGCACCACCACTATGGGGGAGGCATAAGGGCTCCTAAACTCTCTGATGATGCCTTATCTCTTCAATTCTTCCAGCTGCTCACATAAATCTTCTAGGTCCCCAAAGGGATCCATCTGACTCTTTTCCTGAATGGCTTGTCTTCCTGAAGGTGAATCCAGTGCTGGGCACTTTTCTCACACCCCATATCAAACTCATTTTTCGAAAAACATTCTGCCATCTCAGGTGCTGGGCTTTGACCTTTTCTTTCCACTCAGGTAATAATGTGGTGTTTTGTGGGTAAAACTGTTCTATGGAGATTCTGTCCTTCTCTCCCTTCCCCAAATCAGATGGTGAGACTGGGGGGGGGGGGGCTGGATTTACTTTTCCTAACAGCATCCAGGCTTGCAGTTTCAATGGCGAGGCCATAACATTCTGGGTGCTGACAAGTATCTTCCCACAACTCCGTTGCAGAGCCCTAATTGATATGACTTCTGGGATTACCTCCACTCCTGTGTCCTCTCCTTGGTGGTCAGCTTCAAGGACAACAGAGGGGCCTGGTTGTTCCCAATTGAGCTTGACTGAAGCTTGTAGACACATCACCTCTGAAGGTTGTAGAATCTTCTCACTTCTGTCCAATCGCCAAATCTTCCCCACTCCTTCAGCTGGGGCTCTCTGTTCCTCAACTAGGTGCTGATACACTTGACTCAGCATAGGGTGTATGCCTTTGGTTGGGGTGTCAGACTTCAATACAAGAGGAGTGAGCAGCCTCCTGGCAAGGCCAGTGTTCATTCCTGTTATCAGAGAACTCTTGTTGGCTCCTGATAGGTAAGGGCATACAACGGCTAAGGTATCAAACGTTTCTGTTTGTTCGGTCACAGAGGGGTCAAAAATCAACTTGACTGGTAAATGTCCATCATATGGGAAACAGGGCATACATGTGGGAGTTCTTTTGATCTGGCTGGATGCCTATCACCCACACCTTCTAATCTGGGAGTATCTTCACATCTTGAATGATCCATTTCTCAGTCCAGGCCACCCCAGGGATGTTGATTACTGTGAGGGATTACCTAGGTTGGAGTCCATGGTGCAGAACTGTACAAAGCTGGAAAGCAGGCTGAAAGGAACTGAGGTGTGGCTCGAGAGGTAAGGTAACAGGAGCACTAAACATGCAGTCATAGGTTCAATACCTCTTTGAGCCACTTGGTGTGTGACCACACTTGGCCATCTAAAAGACACGATAGGGACCATGACAGTTCCCTCCCCTTAGGAATGCCCTCAGAGCATGGAACAGCCTATTTCCTTTGGGCTTTCTTTGTTTTAGAAGTTCCAGCTGGGGAGACTTTCGTCGCTCGCAAGGCTCTTTCGAAAGTCTTCAGGTCCTGCTTATGGACTATGGTGGGTGCCATTTGAGGCATATGTACAGTCAGGAGGTAGTGGGGACACTGGCACAGGAACTTCAAGCTGGATAGCAGGCAGAGATTCAGGGGTAGCAGGAAGGATCCTAGTAGTAACCACTTGCTGAAACTTTGGCCGAGGAGGACGAGTTGGGCAGAGAGAGATAAGGTGCCCTCTTACTCCACAATACAAACAGAGTCCACAGCCTCTCCTCCACTCTCTCTCTCCCTTAACCTTGTACACACGATCTGAGATTCTGACGGAATGTGTCCGATCGGATCGTTTTGTCGGATATTCCGACTGTGTGTGGTCTGCATCGGACTGTTTCTGTCGGAATATCCGTCGGACCAACTTTTCCAACTTGCCGAAAATATTTTCCGACAAAATGCTCCGATCGGACATACTCTGATCATGTGTAGAGAATTCCGAATGGGCAAAGTGCCACGCATGCTCAGATCAAATTCCTATATCAAAGCTATTGGCTACTAGCCTGAACGTAGTCCCATCATAACGAAATTACGTCATCACGTTCTGAAAGATTGGATTTTCCGACAACTTTGTCCAACCGTGTGTATGCAACAGTTTCGGACAAGATCCGTCGGACAAAATCCGACGGATTTGGTTGTCGGAATCTCCGACCGTGTGTACAAGGGCTTAGACAGCTTGGACCGGATGGACCCGATCTCCATGGGTTCCACATCATCCAGGGTAGAAGCGGGAAAAACCACAGGACTGTCCAGGCTTTGAGGGGTTAGGTCTTCATAACTTGGCACAGACTGGGATGGCTTGCAGTCGTATCTGTACCCATGTAGTCCATGGTGCAGAACTGTACAATGCTGGAAAGCAGGCTGAAAGGAACTGAGGTGTGGATCAGAGGTAAGGTAACAGGAGCCCTAAACATGCAGTCATAGATTCAATACCTCTTTGAGCCACTTAGGGTGTGACCATACCTGGCCATCTAAAAGACACAGTAGGAACCGTGACTATTACAACACTTAACTCCCGATTACCATTTTCCTCCTCATACCACTGGGTTGTAGTGGCAGGGTTCATCTTGATACTGTTTTCTTGGAGATTTGCCAGTAGAAAATCCCAGATGATCCCCCACGTGTAGCGCCACCCCTGAAGGAGCCGCTTGGTGAATTTGGATTCTCTGATCTCCACCTCAACTCCAAGAATTACCTCAGCCCCTCTGACACACCTGGTTAAATAAGGTTACTGCAAACACATTTAAGGACACATGCAGTAAATACCGTTATCCTGGCTGTGGATTATCACCAACAATAGACACACACCTGGTAGAGATAAACAAGTTGAATATATTAGCACGGTTTAAAGTATATGGAAACTTACAACACTGTTAAACCTTGCTACAAATAACTAATACATTAGAAAAGACAGCCTTCATTTAGCAACTGCGGGTATAGAAAGGGCAGTAATCTATATGCCCTTAACACACGTGCTGAGAGGGAGGAGTGAGGACTTGTCAACTTCTCAGCTCCTTCTGGGCTGCAAACACCTTTTGAGAGGCAAATACACAATGAAAAGAAATGAGACACACAAGTACAGTAAGCACCGTTCTGTAATGTTGCAGGTCCTGAGGGGAAGAATACTAGTGTCTTCTGCTAGCAAACGGTGGGGCCCTTGTTTTAAGAGTAGGTTTAAACAAGTTTGCATTGAGCAGTAATCCTCTAGAATGTTTAGGTAGCGTTTTAAAACGGAAAACTAGTAGAGATGGCAACTCCAAACAAGCATCCCGTGACACTAAAAAGGGAAATTTGGGTCTGCATGCAGTGTCAGTGTCAAAAAGAATGTTGGGTTTTCACCTTCTTACCAATCCTCTGTGTGATGACACAACAATAATCCCAGGTGCTGGTTTAGGCTCCTGATGCTCTTAGCAACGTTTTAAGGCACTGGCTCCCCTTCTGAGGGCAGATCGAGATGACTGGTAGCAAAACTCGCAAGGTGAACATGTAGCGGCTGACCCGATAACTGTATGTATATCGCAATCCCTGAAATGGCGTGGGTAATCTCCACTGAGCTGGGTGCTGCTTGGCTCTCTGATCAGGGTCCCTGAGCTGAATGGTGGCAGAAAGAGTGGGTGACACCGATCCTGGCTCTCCTCTATCTTCTTGCAGCGCTCTCACGGTCTTCTCAGGAAAAATGTGTCTCTCTATCTCTCTGGTGTCGTTCCACCACACAATCTGCTCACCTCACTACACTCTCTGTCCTGGCAGTCTCTGGAAAGGCTTGGCTTTCTCTCTCTATAATAGGTCACACACTCTTCGGTGTCAGTGTGTGTCTCTCTCTCCCCTCAGCTCCAAAATCCCTCTCCTCACCGTGTTTTTCTCTCACACTCCCCACCCTGATTCTGGTACCTCAGCCCGCTCTCCTCACTCCCCTCAGATCTCCTTTCCTGGGCTTTTTTATATCCCTGGCTGGTCATTGGACCTCTCTCCTCAGCCAATGGGAAGGAAGGAGTACTGAAGCGTCGTGGCTGGGATCCACAGAGCCGCCAACAACCCCGCTTCACACACACACACACACACACACGCACACGCACACGCACACGCACACACACATACATATATATATATATATATATATATATATATATATATATATATATATATATACATACATATATTCACTTTTTATCTATTTATTTATATCTTAATTGATTTTTCTATTTTTTATTATTCACATTTGAGAGACTACACTTTTCATATATTGGTGTTAGTTATTTGTAGGTGTGTGTATAATAAGTGAGAGCAGCTGTTTATGATTTTCTCAATTTGTACATTGAGCACTGGATGCTTTTGATGTTTTGTGTCTTACTTTTCACACCAAAAAACATCCCTGACCCTTTTTTCCCCAACTCATTGCAAGACAGTGAATGTAGTCACATGTATGCGTTGTGTTCAGGTGTGTTTTTTACTACATAGATGTGCATTGGGGCACATTAAAGAGGAAGTAAACCCTGATGGGTTTACTTCCTCTTTGTCTCCCTGCAAAGGTAAAGCATAATGGGCTACTATGCATCGCATAGTAGCCCATTATGTGTCACTTACCTGACACAAGAGCCAGCGATGTCACCGATGTCCCCTGTAGTCCGGAGCACTCATCTTCTTCCGGGTATCGCTGCTCCAGCCACTCACAGCGCCAGAGCAGCGATGACGTCACTCCCGCGCATGCACACGGGAGCCTCCACTAATGGCATATAGCCGTTAGCAGCGGCATGCTGCTAACGGCGATAGTGTGGCCTGCGTGCCGCTGTTTACGGCGCATGCGCCGTAGACAGCTGTCACTGTCTTTTAGTAAATATCTTCTAAACCGTGTAGGTTTAGCAGATATTTCTTGGACCTACATGTAAGCCTTAATCTAGGGTTACCTGTGGGTCAAGGTGGTTTGGAAGGGTTTACAATCACTTTAAAAATGAAAGGGAGCACTCCAGGAACACACGCACAACATTTGTGTCCAACACATAAGCAAGCACTTTACAATGTGTATAAATGTACAATGCATGCACCTTCTATAAGTGGAAGCTGGCCTTAGTGTCCCTAGTTGAAGGGTGCAAAAGGTAGAATGTGCATAAAACAGTAAGGTGTGTTCAAAATTTATTGTAGCCAGTAAATTGTAGTCATACTAGAGAAAGATGAATTCTGATTGTTTACTTCTGTTTATGACACTTTGCACATTGCTATTTACTCTTCACCATGCACTCTGATTGTAATTCTGTTGTATGATGTTCTACTGTAGATTATATGTACTGTTTTTCTTTTTGCAGCTTTATGTACTTCTAGGTTCACCCTAACCAATGCTGCATATTTCCAGTAAAACAAGAAATGAAATTACTTGCATAGGAATGTGTTGCTCACTTTCTCCAGGATGTGCTGCTATATAACCTTTGTCCAACACACTATATGCTATTTCTTGTATTAACATGTCATAGTTTGTTGTTAAATAAGTTTCATCATTTAACTTGATTATTGCAAAATCAGCACATGCTTGCTTTTAAAATTGGAGCTTTCCACTATTGTCAAACACATGCAATGAGGGGAATTTATCAAAACTGGAACAGACAGAATGTAGAGCCATTACTGACCCCTGTTGATGCTAGTTGTTTGCCTATTACACTGAACATCAGGGTTTAGTAATGCTTGAGTCACTGATCTTAAAAAAGTTTGCATATCAGGAATGTCAGATGTCCTTATCCACATACTTGTTACAGGTTAGTTGCACAAAGCATTACAAACAGATGGTAAACTACAATTACAGCCTCCATGTTTCTTTCAGGAAAGTTTATGTTTAATGTGGATAGCATGAAAAGGGTTAGAACCAATGTTGTCTTTTTATTCTGTTCCCATTGCATAGCTGTCTTCTTTACTTCTTATGTCAAGAAATGGAAATGAGGGGTGTATTGTAAGAAACAGGATTCTGCTGTCCCAAAGCCAGGAAATATTGTTTAAATGTTACAGGCTGTTGCTAGTACAATCGGAAAATCCTAATGTGGCAACATAGTAGGAAAGATTTGGAACCTCTTCTTGAAATCTACCCTCCCATTGCTGGCCTGCTCTGCTCTTGGGCTTGTTTCTTCTCTGCCTTTCTGCTACTGACCTCAGCTGGTTCCTGGTCACAGCTTATCTCTGCTGATTCCTGGCTTGACTTTGGCTAGTTCCTGATAACGTCTTATTTTTGCTGATTCCTGGTTTGACCTTGGCTAGTTCTTCACCACAGTTTATCTCTGCTAATTCTTGATTTGACTTTGGCTAGTTTCTGGTTACAGCTTACCTCTTCTAATTCATGGTTTGACTTTGGCTAGTTCCTGGTTACAGTTTATCTCTGCTGATTCCTGGTTTGACCATGGCTAGCTTCTGATTACGGCTTATCTCTGCGGATTCCCGGTTTAACCATGGCTAATTCCTGATTATGACTTATCTCTGCTAACGCCTGGTTTGACCATGGCTAGTTTCTAATATAGGCTTATCTCTACTGATTCCTTGTTTGAACATGGATAATTCCTGATCACGGCTTATCTCTGCTGATTCCTGGTTTGGCCATGGCTAATTCCTGATCATGGCTTATCTCTACTGATTCCTGGCTTGACATTGGCTAGTTCCTGATCATGACTCATCTCGGCTGGTGTCTGGTTTGATTTTGGCTAGTTCCTAAACACAGATTATCTCTGCTGATTTCCGCTTTCAACCTTGGCTAGTTTCTGACCATGACATGTCTTTGCTGATCCTTGTGTTTGACCTCAGCTTGCCTCCTGACCACAACTCTGTCTACTATCCTGCCTGTTGTCTGTCTCCTGGTTTACCAACCACCACCTGTCCAGACCACACTTCCAGCCTGCTGTGTGTTTCAGCCAGCTGCCTTCCAGTCTATCTCTTCTTTAAACTTCCTGGCGGTCTGCACAAACACCTATCTACCAAGCCTGCCTCCAGATGGGATCTTCTGTGGACTGGACCTCTGGCACCCATACCATTATGTGCTCTTTCACTTTCTATGCTACAACTCCAGAGATGTAAAAGAAGAAGCACTCTTCTCATGTCCACATTCAACCATGTATGTGATAGTCACAGTCAGTGTTGGTCATCTTACTTTACAGTAATTAGTTAAGTTACAAATTACTTCTCCCAAAAAGTAATTGCGTTAGTAACTCAATTACTACATTGGAAAAGTAATTAGTTACTCAGCAAAGTAACTGTGACTTTTTTTTAAATATTCTATAATGCAATTACGTTCTATAACATCTTTAATATCAAAGATGTTTATATTAACTGAAGAATAAAAACACTATATACAGTATTTTAGAACATTTGGTATTTATTTGAACCCAAATGTTGAGGGGGGTGGCAGCGGTGGTACTTGAGGGGTGGCAGCGGTGGTACTTGAGGGGGTGGCAGCGGTTGTACTTGAGGGGGTGGCAGCGGTGGTACTTGGGGGGGTGGTGATGGTGTACTTGGGGGGGTGGTGGTGGTGTACATGGGGGGGTGGCAGCGGTGGTACTTGGGGGGGGGTGGCAGTGGTGGTGGTGTACTTGGGGGGTGGCAGGCAGCATGGTACTTGGGGGGTGGCAGCCGTGGTGGTGCCATAATCTCCCTTCACCACCACCTCTGCCTCTTACTGATCCCATCCCCCACCACCTCTGATCTCATCCCTACCCTATCCCCCCCATCACCTCTGTTGTAGAAGGGATGGGATCAGTAAGAAGCCGAGGTGGTGGAGGACTTGGGATGGATCGATTGCACTGCAATTCGGCTCATCAGTCACATACTTGAATGCCTCCAGGGATGCCTTTCCTCATGGAGAGAGAGAGAGACCCTCCCCTTCACTTGATTGGTGTCAGCTGGTCAGCTGACTTCCTTTTTCAGTGTACGCCCTGCCTCCCTACATTCTCCCTCTGGATAGGCGGGGCAGGATGGGGCGGTCCAGAGAGTCTCTCTGAGTCTCAGCCTCTTCTCAGCTCAGAGGGTGAAAGCCCCCCTCCCCACGGCGGAACGAACAGCCAGGCAGCGCGGCCATGGCGGGGCCTCCTGGGCAGTAGATGTAATTGAGGTAACTCTGCCCAAGTAATGGGAACTGAGTTATCATGAGGGGAAGAGTAATCAGTTAGATTACTCGTTACCCTCTAAAGTAACTGCGTTACGTAACTCCGTTTATTTTAACTTAACTTACATCACTGGTCACAGTGTGCATAAAAAGGTGCAGCAATCATATAGAGCCTACTCCATTTCCTGGCTGCAGGATGTCCAGGATCATCTAGCCTTTCCTTCCCAGTGGAACTGTCCTGGTCCATCACTTTTATTCATTGTATTTGACTTCTTTCAATCATAGAGGCGCAACATCACATGTGGTTGCTACCTAGGATACCTGCTGTTTTCATGAAGCTTAGTACAGCCCTTCCCATTAGTCATGATCTGCCTGCATTGCCGAGAGAAGCACAAAAACCCAATGATGGTAACATTGGGTCTAAAATAAGGTATATAATGAAGAACGAAAGGTTAAAAAAAAGCAGATATAACTGTAGCGCTACCCCCAGGCCTGGACTGGGACAAAAAATAGCCCCGGGCATTTAAGACTGAGAAGCCAATTTTTCCAGGAAACGGGGGGGGGGGGGGGTTTGGTTGGGATTCACGGGGGTGGCTGGTGTCGTCCTCCACACTGTAATGTGCAGTGGACACTGTGATATAATGGTCACAGCACTGTAAAGGGGCACTGTAATGATTACAGTGCCCCTTTACAGGCAGGCCTCTTTATATTACAGTGCCCCTTACTTATATCCCCCCTTTTTCTGTGTAATCACATTGCCCCTTTTACTCTCTGCTCACTCTGCTAGTCTCCAGCTCCTCCTGCCCCCTTACATCAGAGTCAGCACAGACCCCCCCCCCCCTTACATCAGAGTCCGCATAGACCCCCCTTACATCAGAATCCGCACAGAGGTCCCCTTACATCAGAGTCTGCACAGAGCCCCCTTACATCAGAGTCCGCACAGAGGTCCCCCCTACATCAGAGTCTGCACAGAGCCCTCTTACATCAGAGTCTGAACAGAGCCCCCTTACATCAGAATCTGCACAGAGCCCCCTTACATGAGAGTCCGCACAGAGCCCCCTTACATGAGAGTCCGCACAGAGGTCCCCTTACATTAGAGTCCGCACAGAGGTCCCCTTAGAGTCTGCAAAATTTCCACTTACTGTAAGGTGGAGATCTGTAGACTCTAATGTGAAGAGGAACCCTGATTTAAGGGGGGGTGCTGTGGATTCTGGTGCAAAAGGAAACTCTGATGTAAGGGGGTCTCTCTTGACCAAAGCCCCCCTCTTACATTAGAGTCCACAGAGCACCCTTTAAATTCATTTTACACACTGGGAGGCAGGAGAGAGGGTGATCTTACTCACTCCAGGATGGAGGCTCAAGACAGGCTGTCTGTAGCATTTATCTTCTGAGTTCAAACTTTCTTCACATCTCATCGAGTGTGTGGGCAGGGCAGACACAGAAGTAGAGGGGTGGGAGAAGGGGGAGCAGTCCAAGTGGAACTGTCAGCGTTGGCTCTGAGACTGAGCTGTGGGCTCAGCCCATGCAGCCACTGACATCATTTGTAGTTCCGCCGGACACAGGCATGGCCGCATAGCGGTAGGTGAGCGGTGGCCACAGCCTGTGTTAACCCTGCCCAGACGTGCGGTCGCCACTTGCCTCCCGCTGTACAGCCTGGACATCAACAGGCCACGGCCCACGCAGTCTGGGGCCTGGTTACCCCCCATTTGAGCCAATCGGTTAAGAAAGGCCTTCTGTTCTTTGCTTTGATCTCCATAAGAACATTAGCCCCTCTGACACTAGGTTGAGTGTAGAAAACACACACTACAGAAAATCACTGAAAGTAATATCTGGTAACCAGAAATAATACCATGTCCGAGAAAACAAGCCCTGAACCAGTTAGTAAACACAAACTTGATATATTGTCACCCTATATGGTAGGTAAAGAGGCAAGCATGAATATGGATTAACAAAGGCACTTACACAATTTAACCACTTGACCTCTGGAAGGTTCACCCCCCCCCTTATTACCAGGCCATTTTTTGCGATACGACACTGTGTTACTTTACTGGCCATTGCACGGTCGTGCGACACTGTACACAAATAAAATCAATCTTTTTTACACACAAATTTTTTATTTGTTGCTCTATAAAAAAAAGACCAACAAACATATCCACTAAAAAATTTAAATATTTGAATTCTCTATGCATTCTGCTGCATATTCTTGGTAAAAAATCCCAATAAGTGTATATTAGTTGGTTTGCACAAAAGTTATAGTGTCTAAAAACCATTGGGATATATTTATGGAATTTTTATTTTTTTTTACTAGTATGATGCGTTCAACGATTTTATAGTGGGCTGTGATATTGTGCCAGATAAATTGGACACTAACTAACATCGGGGGCAATCAAGGAGTTAGCTGTGTGCCTAACCAGTACTTGTGTACTGTTAGGTAGGTGCTTTGACTAGAGGAAGGCACTGATCCATGTTTCTGCTTTGATCAAGATCAATACCTTCCCTGTTGACAGAATGGCGATCTGCCTTGTTTACAATAGCAGATCACCAATCTGGATCTTTACCTAATGATCAGTTATTGCCTGCAGACATCAAGTCTGTGGTACCCCCATATCTGCACCCCCTGTGTATAATCACAGACACAGAAGTGCAGGATCATGTACTAGGTGCGTGATCCTGTGCAGGAGAGCCGCCTTGTCACTGTATATGTAAGTTATACGGTCGGCAAGTGGTTAATATACAGAGTGATTAGTAATAAAGAATAGGCATAAGATCCCTTTGTATGACAGTACCAAGTGGTTTGGTGCGGCACATTTTAAAAAGTAGTGTATCCACTCTTTTATCCACCTTTCCTTGTGATTTTCAGCCCACTCAAATGAATAGGCCATCAAATCATCCTCCACTGGAACATGCAGTACTCGTAAAGGAACACCATGTTTCTGTGCAATCCCGGTATTAACTGGACCTTATTGTATATGCTTTATAGAACATATGTGGGTATAGGATTTTGTATATGGAGGTTTTCTATTTTTTTCTGTTGGTTGAACTTGATGCACTTTTTATCAACCTGACTAACTGTGTAACTATGTACAATATGGCCTATATCGACAACCTGTAATTTGCCTATTAGGAGCCTTTAATACTCAATACTAGATGGTAGATGTATGCGTGTAAAATGTGTGCCCATCAGATTCCCCACTTACATCTATGTGTGTCTAGCAGATTCCCCCTTACATCCACGTTTGCCCAATAGAGTCTCCCCTTACATCCATTCTTGCCCAGTAGAGCAGCCCTCAAATCTTCGCAGTCACACACAGCCCCGCCTCCTGGCCCTGAAACTTTGATAGACAGATCACCGCCCCAATCCCGGGACTTGTTTTGTATATCAAAGTCTCTGGGCCAGGAGGCAGAGCTGTATGTGATGGCGAGCAGCGGTAACACATGGAGATTGAAATGTAAGCTGTTACAGCGATGTCCCAGCCGCCTGCTCTCCTCTCTCTTCCCCTCCACGATCGCTCTCTTTTCCCCTGCACCGGTAGGCAGCATTGATGGACACAGGTAGGCTGCATTGATGAACAAAGGTAGGCTGCATTGTTGGGCAAAGGTGAAGCGACATTGATAGATACAGGTAGATTGCATTGTTGGGCAGAGGTGAGGCAGCATTGTTGTGCACGGGTAGGCTGCATTGTTGGGCACAGGTAGGCTGCATTAATGGACATGGGTAGGCTGCATTGATGGACACAGGTAAGGTGGCATTGTTGGGCACAGGTAGGCAGGGCTGTATGTGACGGCGAGCTTCAGGAACACACGGCAATTGAAATGTAAGCTGTTACAGTAATAAACTGCTCTCCTCTCTCTTCCCCTCCGCGATCACTCTCTTTCCCTGCACTGGTAGGCAGCATTGATGGACACGGCAGACAGCATTGTTGGGCACAGATAGGCAACATTGCTGGGCACAGGTGAGGCAGCATTGTTGGGCACAGGTAGGCAACATTGATGGACACAGTTAGGCTGCATTGTTGGGCACAGGTAGGCTGCATTGATGGGCACAGGTGAGGTAGCATTGTTGGGCACAGTTAGGCAACATTAATGGACACAGGTAGGCTGCATTGTTGGGCACAAGTAGGCTGCATTGTTGGGCACAGGTGAGGCATAATTGTTGGGCACAGTTAGGCTGCATTGTTGGGCACAGTTAGGCTGCATTGTTGGGCACAGGTAGGCTGCATTGATGGACACAGCTAGTCTGCATTGATGGACACAGGTGAGGCTGCATTGTTGGGCACAGGTAGGCTGCATTGTTGGGCACAGGTAGGCTGCATTGTTGGGCATAGGTAGGCTAAATTGTTGGGCACAGGTGAGGTGGCATTGTTGGGCACAGGTGAGGTGGAATTGTTGGCACAGGCAGGCTGCATTGTTGGGCACATGCAGGCTGCATTGTTGGGCACAGGTGAAGCGCCAATGATGGATACAGGTAGGCTGCATTTTTGGGCAGAGGTGAGGTGGCATTGTTGGGCACAGGTGAAGCGGCAATGATGGATACAGGTAGGCTGCATTTTTGGGCAGAGGTGAGGCTGCATTGATGGACACAGCTAGTCTGCATTGATGGACACAGGTGAGGCTGCATTGTTGGGCACAGGTAGGCTGCATTGTTGGGCACAGGTAGGCTGCATTGTTGGGCACATGCAGGCTGCATTGTTGGGCACAGGTGAAGCGGCAATGATGGATACAGGTAGGCTGCATTTTGGGCAGAGGTGAGGTGGCATTGTTGGGCACAGGTGGGCTTCATTTTTTGGCACAGGTAGGCTGCATTTATGGACACAGGTAGACTGCATTGTTGGGCACAAATAGGCTGCATTGTTGGGCACAGGTAGGCTGTATTGTTGGGCACAGGTGAGGCGGAATTATTGGGCACAGGTAGGCTGCATTGATGGAGACTAGTAGGCTGCATTGATGGACACAGGTGAGGCAGCATTGTTGAGCATGGGTAGGCTGCATTGATGAACACAGGTAGGCTGCACTGTTGGGCACAGGTGAAGTGACATTGATAGATACAGGTAGGTTGCATTGTTGGGCACAGGTGCTGTGGCATTGTTGGGCACAGGTAGGCTGCATTGTTAGGCACAGGTAGGCTGCATTAATGGACACATGTAGGCTGCATTGTTGGGCACAGGTGAGGTGGCATTGTTGGGCACAGGTGAGGTGGAATTGTTGGCACAGGTAGGCTGTATTGTTGGGCACAGGTAGGCTGTATTGTTGGGCACAGGCAGGCTGCATTGATGGACACAGATAGGATGCATTTTTGGATACAGGTGAAGTGGCATTGATGCATACAGGTAGGCTGCATTGTTGGGCACAGGTGAGGCTGCACTGATAGGCACTGATAAAGTTGTTAATATTTATTTTCATAACTTAATTCTATATAAAACATTTAAGTGTCATCTCATGAGATCATTTATGAGGGTGTGTTTAGGGGCGGGGCAGGGTAGGGGTTGGGTGGGGAAATTGGTGGCGAGTAACCCTTGAGGCCTGGCTAGTAGCTCAGGAATTGAAATTGTGAGCCCTGCAGTAGAGTCTTCCCTTGCATCCATGTTTTCCCAATAGAGTCTTCCATTGCATCCATGTTTGCCCAGTAGGGTCTCCACTTACATCCATGTTTGCTTAGTAGAGTCTTCCCTTACATCCATTTTTGTCCAGTAGAGTCTCTCCTTACATCCATGTTTGCCCAGTAGAGTCTTCCCTTACATCCATGTTTGCCCAGTAGGGTCTCCAATTACATCCATGTTTGCCCAGTAGAGTCTTCCCATACATCCATGTTTGCCCAGTGGGGTCTCACCTTACATCCATACTTACCCAGTAGAGTCTTCCCTTACATCCATGTTTGCCCAGTAGAGTCTCCCCTTACATTTATGTTTGCCCAGTAGAGTCTTCCCTTACATCCATGTTTGTCCAGTAGAGTCTCCCCTTACATTTATGTTTGCCCAGTAGAGTCTTCCCTTACATCCATGTTTGCCCAGTAGAGTCTTCCCATAAATTCATGTTTGCTCAGAAGAGTCTTCCCTTACATCCATGTTTGTCCAGTGGAGTCTGCCCTTACATCTATGTTTTCTCAGTAGAATATTCCTTACATCCATGTTTGCCCAGTGGAGTCTGCCCTTACATCCATGTTTGCTCAGTAGAGTCTCCCCTTACATCCATGTTTGCCCAGTAGAGTCTTCCCTTACATCCATGTTTACCCAGTAGAGTCTTCTCTTACATTCATGTTTGCCCACTAAAGTCTTCCCTAACATTCATGTTTTCCCAGTAGAGTCTTCCCTTACATCCATGTTTGCCCAGTAGAGTCTCCCCATAAATTCATGTTTGCTCAGAAGAGTCTTCCCTTACATCCATGTTTGCCCAGTAGAGTCTCCCCATAAATTCATGTTTGCTCAGAAGAGTCTTCCCTTACATCCATGTTTGTCCAGTGGAGTCTGCCCTTACATCTATGTTTGCTCAGTAGAATATTCCTTACATCCATGTTTGCCCAGTAGAGTCTTCCCTTACATCCATGTTTACCCAGTAGAGTCTTCTCTTACATTCATGTTTGCCCACTAAAGTCTTCCCTTACATCCATGTTTGCCCAGTAGAGTCTTCCCTTACATCCATGTTTGCCCAGTAGGGTCTCCAATTACGAGTCTTCCCATACATCCATGTTTGCCCAGTGGGGTCTCACCTTACATCCATACTTACCCAGTAGAGTCTTCCCTTACATCCATGTTTGCCCAGTAGAGTCTCCCCTTACATTTATGTTTGCCCAGTAGAGTCTTCCCTTACATCCATGTTTGTCCAGTAGAGTCTCCCCTTACATTTATGTTTGCCCAGTAGAGTCTTCCCTTACATCCATGTTTGCCCAGTAGAGTCTTCCCATAAATTCATGTTTGCTCAGAAGAGTCTTCCCTTACATCCATGTTTGTCCAGTGGAGTCTGCCCTTACATCTATGTTTTCTCAGTAGAATATTCCTTACATCCATGTTTGCCCAGTGGAGTCTGCCCTTACATCCATGTTTGCTCAGTAGAGTCTCCCCTTACATCCATGTTTGCCCAGTAGAGTCTTCCCTTACATCCATGTTTACCCAGTAGAGTCTTCTCTTACATTCATGTTTGCCCACTAAAGTCTTCCCTAACATTCATGTTTTCCCAGTAGAGTCTTCCCTTACATCCATGTTTGCCCAGTAGAGTCTCCCCATAAATTCATGTTTGCTCAGAAGAGTCTTCCCTTACATCCATGTTTGCCCAGTAGAGTCTCCCCATAAATTCATGTTTGCTCAGAAGAGTCTTCCCTTACATCCATGTTTGTCCAGTGGAGTCTGCCCTTACATCTATGTTTGCTCAGTAGAATATTCCTTACATCCATGTTTGCCCAGTAGAGTCTTCCCTTACATCCATGTTTACCCAGTAGAGTCTTCTCTTACATTCATGTTTGCCCACTAAAGTCTTCCCTAACATTCATGTTTTCCCAGTAGAGTCTTCCCTTACATTCATGTTTTCCCAGTAGAGTCTTCCCTTACATCCATGTTTTCCCAGTAGAGTCTTCCCGTAAATCAATGTTTTCCCAGCGGAGACTTCCCTTAAATCTATGTGTGTCTAGCAGAGCCCCCCTTAAACATCCATGTTTACCCATTAGAGTCTTGCCTTACATCCATGTTTGCCCAGTTGAGTCTTCACTTACCTTTCAGGCAGCAGAGCAACGGGTCGGAAAAGAGGAGGCAAAGCAGGTCTGGATGGAGAAAGTCTGGTTCTTCTGTAAATGCTGAAGGCGGGGCAATCACATAATTGGTTAATAGAACACCTGGCAGGCTGCTTTAGAATTTGCACAACATAACAAAAACGTTATGTATTTAAAGCGCTTCTAAACAAGCCAGTGTTTTTAATACAGCATGTTCAAAAATGTAAAAATAAAGCTTTTTGTTGTGTGTAATATGGTACAAGTGCTCTTTTCTTCCAAACTTAATAAAAGTGCTTTGCAATTTTAAAGTGGAATTCTATGTCATAAAAACATACTTCTGCTCTGGTGACAATGGTGTGCAGTTGTCCCTCATGCACAAGAAAGTGGGACCATAACAACCTGGGCTCAGAGGAAGTTGGGTTGATTACACTGGTCATTATGAAGAAGAAAGAGGAAACCTAGTGGTGAAAAGGAAATGCTGTAGGGAACAGCTCAGACTTGAAGGTAAATATTGCAGGAAAAGTTGTGTTTTTATTTTTACTATAACTTGTCTATAATTTTTTTTTAGCTGAAATTCAACTTTCAGTGATAATGTAACAACTACAGTTCTATTAGCAGAAAATACAAGTATAGTTCTTTGCATAATTAGAAGGCTGATTAATTATGTGCTCATTCTATGTATAGCAGAAAACTCTGTACTCTCGCACACCCACACACACAATATATTCTCAACAATGACAAGTAGAGTTTGGCAGCTCTAGCAAAACTTGGGTGATCCTAAAACAAAAGTATGCATGCAACACATCTTGGCAAGACAATGATATTTTTACTCTCATTAGTTTTCATTGTTTGTTCTTGTCATTTTCCAAACAATAGTGCATTAAACTTTAAAGCATCATAATAGAATTATATATACCAATATATAATAGACAATTGTTGTCCAGTCCAACCACTTTCAGGCAGAGTAATTAGAGATCTGCAGAAGTTTTCATTACCGTGAACTTTTGTCAAAAATTGTGCCACTTTGACAAAATTTTGCAATTTTGGCAAACTGCATTGGCATTAATAGGAAAAGCAAATAGTAAGATATTTTGGGGGATTTGTAAGGCACAGGGGGCTTTAAATGTCTAATTTCCTGTTCTTGTACATAAATCTATATACAGTACATACACAGATACTTTTATTATTATCATAGTTATTTATATAGCGCCGTCAATTTATGCAGCGCTTCACATATACAGTATATATTTTCTCAAGGGTCTTCTGGTCGCTCCTTCTGATTCATCGGGACTCTGTCCTATCTTTTTACAGTAGTGGTGGGCAGTACTTTTTCCTGGATTGAGCAGCAGGCAAATATTAATGTGTGCTTGCTGTTCAGCAGGCATGTACTGGCCATCAGGACTACTGGGAGTTTCCCGGTGGGCCGATGGCTCAGTGGGCCAGTCAGGTGCAGTCCTGGAGCCGCTCCTCTCTGACAGTGAGTGATCGCGATTTCACTCCTGTCACCAAGGAGCAGCTGCAGACACTTGCTGGAGTGAGGATTAGGCTTTCTGCTCCCTCCAGACTGTAAGGGGAGATAGAAAGCCGGCAGATTTTCCTTCCTCTCTCCCCTTATCACTTGTCACTTATCCCATGACTAGAGAGAGGAACGAGAAGCTGCCTTCAGAACTGTGAGTACATGTGGGAGGGGGAGGAGAGGAGGACACTGATGTGACAGGGGCTGCTGATGGAGACACTGATGTAAGGGGATTGCTGATGGGGACACTGTGATGTAAGGGGACTGCTGATGGAGACACTGATGTAAGGGGACTGCTTATGGGGACACTGATGTAAGGGGACTGCTGATGGGGACACTGATGTAAGGGGACTGCTGATGGAGACACTGATGTAAGGGGACTGCTTATGGGGACACTGATGTAAGGGGACTGCTGATGGGGACACTCTGATGTAAGGGGACTGCTGATGGGGACACTCTGATGTAAGGGGACTGCTGATGGGGACACCCAAAATTAAAGTGGGCTGGTTTGGATGAAGTCCAGGGCCAGATTTTTGTCCCAGTCCAGTCTTGCTGTTCAGTGCCCTAGTGCTCTACTCCCAGACCAGTATAATTATACCCAGCTCTTACATAACAGCAGACCAAATAAACTGTACACCCCATAGGGATTTATCTGCTGTGCTCTCTCCTTAAGGCTTTCTCTAGGCACAACTCTTATGATTGTAGTCACACTGTCCTCTCAAGGCTTATTCCTTCTCCACAGGTTTAGCAACAGTTCCAGCACAGCTCCATAAAACAAAGAGCTATCATCATGCATAAAAAAACATTCACATACACATAGCCATATGAATCACTTATCAAATTCCCAATATCGCTCTCTCTCTGTGGCTAATACAGATCAAGCCTGTGTCCTCAAACTAATAGTAATGCTCTTTGTGTGATGGCCTCACACTTGTGGTTCCGCCTTATGCGTTACGTCTTTAGGGCTTCATCAAAGGGTGGAACTAGGATCAGTTCGTCAAGCTTTCAGTTTCAGCACTTTATGTTATGTAGTGGGTTGTACTAATTAATTTGTTTGAATGCAGGGATTGTGCATTTATGAGCACTGCACTATATTTATTTAATAATTAATAGATGTAATTCACCCCTCAAGCCAACTGAACTCTTTAATCAGCTAAATACATTCCAGGCGCATCAAAACTAAAATTGTTAAATATTTATTTTCCTTCTAAATCAGCTATAACCCAAGTAGAAGCCACATCGGCATAATTACATGTGTGAGGTCACATGTGGCATGAGGGGAGCCACCACTTACTGTACCTTCTACTGGATGCCACTACCTGTCCATGTCACCACGATCCAGTCCTATGAATTTTAGGAACAGTGTGACAGCTCCAGTCTTTTCGCAAATGGTGGGATCATTCCTGACCTCATTTATAGACCAGCATATAACATTCCACAGAGATCATAGAATTAGGGGTGCTGCTCTATATAGCCGTGTGGACATGAACATATGACGCTACTCTTTCAATGCTTTAGTGTGAATATTCTGCAGTGGCCCAGCTGAGCAATGGATTAATGCAAAACAAAAAGAAAACGAAAAATGTAGCTGCGCTAACAGTGATTATCCCCCACCACCAAAGACTCTAATTACTATATAAATTATCCCAGTAATCTGAACATCAATATAATGAATAAATAAATTATTAAATTAATAATAATTGCCGGACGGCATATATGCTGCTCTTTTATCATTGTTGTTTGTGAGTATATTTACTTTTAATTGCAATAAAGCTGTATACCAGATTTACACTATGGGAAGTGCCTCTGCTTATATCTTTTGAGAGACCATCTTTTCATATGTGCAAGCCTTCCGAGTGTGATTCCAATCTGAGTCTGAATGGGAATTTGAGATCTACCTTGGAGACCCTGATGTGTATATTGAGTGAGCGATTAAACGCTTGGCTTCTGGTAAGCGTGCATTCTTAGTGGTGTTTAACACTTTTTGGTGATGAAAGCTTGCACGTTTTGCCATAATTATTGAACGGACTATTATTTTGGATTCATTCACTTTGGGTTCTAGGACATTTTCTCATGATCTCATTTTTATTTATACTTTTGTTTGCATAGTTATTATTTGTATTTATGATTGAGAATACTTACATGAATTATTTATATTTTTGTATATATTGATTAATTTAAATTTATTGGGAATAATTTTTATTAATAATTTATTAATTTATTTATTCACTATATTGATGTTCAAATTACTGGGATAATTTATATAGTAACTAGAGTCTTTGGTGGTGGGGGATAATCCCTGTTAGCGCAGCTAAATTTTTCTTTTTGTTTTGCATTTTCGGTGTGTATTACACTTTAGTAGCCGCGGTTTGTGTAGTTTATTTTTTTATTTAGATAGGAGCGCAGTATTTTTTCCTTTTACTTGTTGCACTAATGGATTAATGCAAATATATTTCAGCTCTATCTTATGATCCTTGTTTACTAGATTGACAAAGACTTTGATTACCTCACTTACCTATTCAATTATTGGATGTGGCCATCTGCTGGATGTGCTTTATCTCTTGCACATCCCCTGTGTGGAATATACAGTATGATGTACTTATTGGTGTGATCTGTTATATATTCTTCTCCTGCCCTGTCAACAGTAATGTACACCGAGCCGTGCATGCACAGCTCAGGCCGCGTACATACGGGCGGACTGTCTGTCCAACTAAGTCCGTCAGACAATCCGACAGACAGTCCGTCCTACTTTTGAATGAACGGACTTGACCACACACGATGAACAGACAGTCCATTGAAAGCTTGCGCGATGACGTGTACAGCACGTACGACGCGACTAGAAATACGACGTCCAATACACTGCAATGCAACCTTCGGCCGTGTAAATCCTTTCTGAGCATGCGCCATACTTAGTCCGTCCAACTTGCCTACTCACGAGGGGACTGTCCGCTGAAACCAAAGTTGGACGGACAATATTACGGAAATTCCGAAAGACTTAGTCCGCCAGACTGTCCGCTGAAAAAGTCCGCTGAAGCCCACACACGAGCGGACTGTCCGCTGAAACACGTTTCAGCGGACTAAGTTGGACGGACAGTCCTCTCGTGTGTACGCGGCCTCAGAGTAAATTTAGAGCACTACTCTGTGCCTTAATGAAGTAACTCCTGTGCACATGCACAGGAGTGATGTCATCATAGCCCAGCCATTCAAGTGGCTGAATAGAGCAAACCCAGAAGGAAGACTGGGAGAAGTTGGGAGCACCCGGGTGCTGAGAGTGCAGCACTGGAGGGCTTTGTCAAGTAAGACTGTCATAATATACTTATGTGCAGTACAAACTAGCACAATATGGCATAAACCTCCTGGGGGCCCATTTAAAAAAATGTAGTGGGGTTTAATTCCACTTTAATTATTATTTTTTGTTATCTATTTATAGCCATTTATATCACATACAAGCAACCAACATATAGGTAAAGAGCACAGTAATCCACGCACAGGTACTGTAATTGTATACACCTATGAAGTCAAGCCATTATCTGAAGTGGAGGGCACCTTAATACAAGAGAAGGTATGGCTAGTAGAATTATAAACCTCATCGCTCCCAGATGTGCAGCAATAAAAGGCATGACATTAAAACAAACGTTACTCGACACTATAGCAAAATAGGTTTACATCAAACTCAAAAACACGATAATGCCGTAGATGGCTCTGCCAGCCACTTGGACCAAACCTTATCGTATTTTTTAGGACAACCTCTTTTGGCATAGGTATCCTTGTAGAGAGGTAGTCTATTATTGACCAACTGTTTCCAGAAGGTGATAGATGAGGGAACCAATTTCCTCCAATCAAGTGTGATAACTTTCCTGGCATAAAATAAAAGGACACCCTGTCACCGTGGGGATTATCTATTCAATTAGTCCCAATAAACAAACTGACATGGAGGACTTCAAGGTGATAGCACTGACCAGCCCTATGTAGGTTAACACTTCCTCCCAGAACCCAGTGAGGGTCAGGCAGGTCCAGAAGATATGAGTAAAGTCTCCCGGAGCTCCCCCACATCGCCAACACTCCGGAGGGGAGCTGGGATTATTTTATGTAGTCTGTATGGTGTAAAATGGGCACCGTGCACCAGTTTAAACTGTATTAGTCAGTCACAGAGAGAAACTAAGGTCCAGAACGGAATCCCAGATATCATCCCAATCGTCACCATCAAGTTCAGGAATGTCTCAGAGCAACTGGACCCGAAGACTCTCCATGACAGACATTAAAACTCTAATGAGATAGGAGTATATCTGAGAAGTGGCTTTGTATAGTCAAGTCTGAGAACATCCTCTTAAAAAGATTGTATAAGTTGGGGGGGGGGGGGGGGGCAGAGTGGGAAAATAGGCAGCTAAAGGCATGGGAGAGTTGGAAGTAACAAAAGAGATATGACCCTAGGACATTGAATTTATAAACCAAGAGAGGCAGGGGAGCCAGAGAATAGTAATCTACTATTTGGGAACCTGTTTTAATATTATAAATTACATATAAAGGAATACCACACTAAGTAAACTAATACATAGAAAAAAGCAGCAGCTCATAAGTGAGATACACACATGTATAAAATAATAATTGAGACAGAGCTGCGCTAAAAATAGATGACATCAGTGATGACGTCAGCACGCCACTCCTCCCTAAAGGAGTGGAGTGGGAGGAGTGGAGTGCTGACGTCATTGCGTTGTTAATCTGAGTGGATGGGTGTTCTCTAGATGGCTGGCTTTTAAACTGTGATATTTTATTCCTTACTTCCTGTCTACATCCATCATCTTTGAATGTTCGAGTCTCCCAGGCCGTTTGCTGTGTATTATCACCTCATCTATAAAGTATTCCTGAGCTGCTATCCATACTCCTTGAATAAAGGCCCTGGCTGGGTATTAGCCGCAGGCTTATGATAGCTTGCCTTCCAGTAGACACGCACTTTATGTGGTGGAGGTGCACAACTTTATGGTGGTGTTGGAAGTCACTTCAAGAGTTCACACAATTTAAACACTCTCACAATTGTTTGGTGTGTAGAACCATTTTCAGATATATGTATATTCACTTATAGTATTGCGTTCATTGTAATACTATTTTTAGCGCAGCTCCGTCCCAGTTATTGTCTTAATATTATATTTAGTCCAGGTATAAGGCTCTGGTAAGGCCGCGTACACACGAGAGGACTGTTCGCCCAACTTAGTCCGCTGAACAGTGTTTCAGAGGACAGTCCGCTCGTGTGTGGGCTTCAGCGGACTGTTTCAGCGGACAGTCTGACGAACAAAGTCTTATGGAATTTCCGTAAGACAGTCCGTTCAAACTTGTTTTTGTCCGTCCAAACTTGGTTTCAGCGGACAGTCCGCTCGTGTGTAGGCAAGTTGGACGGACTAAGTATCGCGCATGCTCAGAAAGGGTTTACGCGGCCGAAGGTTGCATTGCAGTGTATAGGACGTCGTTTCTCTAGTCCCGTCGTACGTGCTGTACACGTCATCACGCACGTTTTCAGCGGACTGTTCGTTCATCGTGTGTGGTCAAGTCCGTTCATGCTAATTTTGAACGGACTGTTTGTCGGATTGTTTGACGAACTTAGTTGGGTGAACAGTCCGCCCGTGTGTAGGCGGCCTAACTTATACATTTGGTCTAGGTTGGAATTACACCATAGTGGGGCATTGGGGGAAAAAGCTCCCTTGGGATAATGCTCCTATTTTAGACCAGCTCCCCAAGCCTGGAGAGTGGTAATCATAGATGGGGTCAGTGCGTATCGAGCATGGGGGCCCCAGAAAATTAGAAATTGTAAAACCTCCAATGATTTTACCACTGCCACTTCAAGTAGTACAGAGGAGTTGATAATGTCAGGGCTCTGTCACCATTCAGCGGTTTTGAAAACCTGAAGGCTGCCCTTCAGCGACGGGCCAGCATCATTCAAAAATAGCAGGAGGTCATCTGCATACAGTGCCACCCTCTCCTCAACCCAGCCAATTCGCAGCCCTTTGATATGTGGGGAGGTACAAAGAGCCTCTGCATAATAAGTAATAAGTATTGAAATGCTGGAAGGCTCTGAGTAGGGCTGGGTGTCCTGAGTGTCCTGGGTGTGTGGGGAGAAAGGGGGTTCTGGAGTAGGTTAGGAGACTCTGCAGCAGACTTGGCAGCCCTGTAGGTGATGGGGTTTCTAAAGGGGCTGGGGTGAGCCACTATGGAATTCTGGGAGGCATTGTGGGAGGTTGGGGTACACTGCAGGGACTGATGACTGTCAGGGGGTCTACAGGCACTGGGGGGGGTGCAGGGCACTGTGGTTAATAATGGGAGGTCGGGGGCCTATGGGAGCTGGGAGGTGCTGTGGTAGGTTTGGGAATTTGCAGCTGGCTTGCAGCCTGGGAGAAGGAAGACTGTGGCCCAGCAGTAGGCCATGGCCTGGTGGTTGAAATTCACTGCTCTAGATAACAAAAAGTATAAATGTAACTGTGACTGCTCTATGCTATTGTTGTACTTGAGTATTGCCTTCCCTGTACACTAAATCAATAAACATTTTATACTAAGAAATTCACTGCTTTAGGGAGCAATGTGAAAGCCAGTGGATATTTGCTTTGATTATTTCAGCCTTCAATTTTTTTAAATAATTTTTTTTGGTATTACCCAGAGCACAGCTGACGTTCTCAGCTCCAATCAAATGTAGGCTTCTGCTTTAATAGTGGCTAGTGGGGTGTCCTGTTTCTTTGGTCTACTCTGGTCTAAAACAGTAGCTTCATTAATATAGATCTTTTTTTTGTTTTGTTTATGTTCTTTTTATTCATTTCACAAAGGATTACAAAACAGAATGCATCACCAAAAAAAATAAATTATAATAATAAAGATCTCCACACCAAGGCTATAAGAGGGACATTTCGGCCTCATGCACACTGGGCATTTTTACAGCTGCTCCTAGGGGTATCAGGCGTGTTTTTTTAGAGCTTAGAAAGGCCTCTCCATGTTATTCTATGTGTCCATGCACACTATGGCTTTTAGAAGCTTTTGGCAGCAGAGGCTTTTAGAGGCAGGAAAGAAAAACCCACTACCAGTACGTCCAGGAGCAGCAGAGTTTGGGCATAAAAAACACTTTATGCTACTAAAAGCTGCTAGGAGCTGCTAAACGCACATAAAAGCTAGTGCTTTAATTAATTCATTTCCATGGCCAGAATAAATGTTTTATTCTGGCCAATAAAAATGAATTACCGCCTAAGAGCTTGACGCCTGTAAAAGCTCTTAAAAGCTTGTAAATGAGGCCTTAAGGGCTCTTTCACACGGGACGAATCCGTGATGATCTGCCCCATGGACATCCGCTTGCTCTTTTGATCCCCGCTGACAGGAAGATGACAGGTCTGTCTCTGCACACTGCGCAGGGACGGACCTGTCAGAGCGCCGCTCTCCCCTATGGGAGATCGGATGATGACAGGCCGCAGAGTCCGTCATCACCCGATCCGATACGCAGACGGATGGAAAAGTAGGTTTTTCCTCCGTCATACTTTTTCGGATCGGAGCGAGTTGGATGTCAGCGGACACATCATCGCTGACATCCAACATTCCATAGAGGTCTATGGAGCATCCGTTCAGGTCCGCCTAAAAAACTGACAGGCGGACCTGAACGGATCATTCGTGTGAAAGAGGCCTAAGGAGGAACTAAGCATAGAGGGATTTGGTTCCAAGATTATTTCCTCAGCACTTTGTAGTGATCCTTTCATTGATCGTTGTTGGCAGCAAAAGGTATAGCAAAATATTGGCAATCAGAGAACCCCTGGATGTGCTGTCTAGCCAGTTCTCGAATCACAAGACTAACTGAACAGAATTTCAAATAGTTTTTTTACAGGAAAGACAATACATATACATATACATGCTGTACTTCAAGTGTGTTGTTATCTGTTTTCCTGGTTTTAAGCAGAGAATGCTATATCTGTAATTCCATTATCCTGGTGTAAATTAAAATATATGATATTTTACAGCTACATTTACGTACAGTACATACATACATTTACATACAGCATTTACAAAAATAATATTAAACATTGCCATGAGTACAGCATTCTCATATTCACATTCTTAGAAAATTCTTGGTCTCCTGCAGGATATACGTATTAACTCGAGAAATTAGCCTTACATACTTTGGAGTAGTGTAATTGTTTTTTACAGGTTGTTTATATGTCATGCATATGAATGTAAACTTTTCTGCAGCTGCTGGACTGATTACGGGATTGTACAGGATGTATAATTACCATTATTTATTAGGGATCTGTGCTGGTGCCCTGTGTTATGAGTCACCACGTCAAAATCATAAAGTATAAAAAGACTAGTTATGCCCAACTACATTTCCTCACCTAAAATTTGCTGCCTTAGGTTAGTTAGTACTAGGCCAATTTCTACCAAAGCAAATTAGTCAGTGTGGGGGAAAACTGGAATACACCCAACAAAGCACAGGGAGGACATGTAAACTCCATGTAGGTAGTGATGTGGTTGGGATTCAAATAGATGACCTGAAAGGCAGAAGTGCTACCCACTAAGCTACTGTGTAGTTGCTTTGTTTGCATCCAATTCAGCTTTTGTGCAACAAAATATATCAAATAACAAAGATTTATGAGAAGGCAGTGGGTGATTCATCAGGTAGGTGTATTTTGGTATAAGTGGTGCTGGACAATGTGTTCTCAGAGTAGTAAGTGCATGGATGTACACCTTTCAGTTTGTAGCATGGTGGGTGTTTTTCAGATTACGAGTGGTGCAGGTGATCTTGGAGCATTTCAGATTTATCTATCAGTTGAAGTGATTGTAAATCACCTTGTAAAACAACCCATTCAGTTTAAAATGAAAATTAAATGCAAAACATTTGTGTATAGATATATATAAAAAAAATTATAAATACCATTGTTTCCCTATCTTATAAGTGATCATATAGTCTCTGTTCTCTGCATAAGGCCCCTTTCACATCGAGCGGATCTGTCCAAGTGGAAGCCACCTGCTCGGAGGGGGTTCTCTCCACTGACTGCGACTGAGCTGGCGGATGACAGGTCTGTGTCTACTCCATTATGTCTGCTCTCCCTGGGGGGGGGGGGTAGCGCTCGGATGAAAATGGATGGATGCATGTCCATTTCCATCCACTTATCACCTGATCTACTGGCTGGATGGGGAACTTATCGCCATACATCTGTTTTCAGTGGATTTTGTTGGATCGGATGCTTGGTGGATGTCAGCCGACACATGTCCGCTGACATCTGCCCCTGATAAGGAACAATGGGTGGTCCGATCGGGTCTGCCTGAAAAACTGACAGGTGGATCTGATAGGTCCAGCGGTGTGTGTGAAGGTGTCCTAAGAGTCGGGTGAAAAAGAAACAGTAATCTTCGGAGTGAAAACATGGCCGGGGGGGGGGGGGGGGGGGAGTTGGGAGTGTCTTCAGTTTAGTGTGGTCAGTTTATAGGCTCCGTTCACACCTAAGCAGAGCTACATTCATGCATTTTTATTTGAGAGGTTTTGCTTCAGGTGACAGAACACTCATACATGACCAGAGGCCATTGAAATAACTGGGATTTGGCTTGTTGAGCGTTTTTAGAGCTACAAGCTTCAAGCTGAAAAGCACTCAGGGGTGAACGGGGCCTAAATGGGAAAACAGAAGGACTGTCAGGAACACCAGGGATTTCACACAAAGGAAGAAATACAAAGAGTACAGGATACATTTTCATACAAATACATGGTACAGCAGGCACATATCAGGTATACGAAATCAGTGCAATTCAAATATAAAAATGTCCATGCAAATTGAAGAAACAGCCTTCTCCACATAGGATCCACACAGTGGTGTCTTTTACTCCATCCGCCCCTAACTTAGTGCTCAAAAAATGGTGAAGACAAATGTGTCACCACAAAGTGCTCCCCCCTCCAGGAATAATCTCACCTGGTGTAATGCGACCACTACAGCCACTACACCTCTACTTCCCCCTGAGGAAGATACGTAATTTCCCGGTATCGACATGCATTGGGGAGGGGACAGGACGGCGTGTGAGACAGTAAAAGCTTTCTCAGCAAGGAAGGGACATATCGGCTCAATGTTTTTATGACTTTTGGCATTTGTATAGAGTGGTGCACTGCAGCACCCACTAAATGTGAGTACCCTATGAAAGGGGCGGTTTGTTAATTTTTTAATAAATAATATATAAAACGATATTACACTATCAACTTTCCTCTGTCATATTTTTATGTGGAAAAATGCACAAGCAACCAGCCCAGGACCCAAGAACAGTCATTAAACCTAGAGTTGGTTCAAAAGCGTGTTTTGACCAAGCTTAGCTGCAAGGTCACACGCTCTAAAGTGAGCGCATACACCAAAGGGGGTACACAAGAGTGGACACAATTACACGTTCGTTCATTTCTAATAGAAACAGTGGACTGGATTGAATTGGAATGGACTTTATATTTTAGCACTTTAGTGCACTCGAATAACTTTTTGGTTTTTCTATTTGAAGCACTTTATAGAGTTCTGTATAAGTGGATGCACCGTTTTATATATATATATATATATGTAATTTTTGCACATGGTTACTTTGCTGTCATGAGGTATAATCTTCGATGATTATAGTAATAGTATATTTGATTTAGTACATTGATGCAAATAGTAGCACTAACCTATGTGTGGCATGTTAAAATGGGTTATAAAGGAGCTGGGGCCACAGTTTACCTACACCTGATTAAGGCAAATAACATTTTACTGTGATGGTTATTTTAGGATTTCTTGACAGATTTACATACAATAGAAGAATGCATAGTTTCATACCTGCCACTTGTTACAAACTTGTTTCTTGTTATCTATAAAATGCATGATAGAACTTTGCTATCCACACCCATAAGTTTCCCGTGTACACTATTCTCTTACCCGGGTGGGGTTTCCTCAATGCCATTTATTGAAATCAAAATTGGATAACAGATTGTGAGAATACAGAGCAAGCATGTTATTGTTGATAACCCATTGATACTCTGTACAAACTATTACCTGGTACTCGCTGCCAAATTTCTAGACAAAAGTACAGACACAGCAAAAAGTCAGTAGATTGGCCACTTACTTCAGTACACTATGCTCAATGGCACCATAGCTCATCCAGAATTAGAGAACTAAAGAAAGACATGCACTTAAAGAGTTTGTTACCCCAACACTGCATATTCCTAGAATGTGCCTGCTGTACCATGTACTTGTATGAGAACCTATCTTGTTCTCTTTGTATTTCTTCCTTCTTGTAAAGTCCCTGGTGTTCCTGCCAGTTCCTCTGCTTTCCTATTAAAAACTGACCACAGTAAGCACGAAAGCACACCATGGTCAGTTCTCTAGCTATGCTAGGAACTCAGTATGCTCTCCTCCAGTGCTCAGACTTGTCCTGACAAGACCCCACTGCACAGGGGTCAAGTCCTGGGGAAAAAAGTGTGGGAACTCCCACCCAAGATCCACTCCCCAACCAAAAAAAAACCGATACGCTCATATGCATATATATTTCACAGAAAATACAGTGCAACATTTATTGTAAAGTGCCAGTTCACAAAAACAAAATAAGTTAACTTGTCAAACTAACAGAATAATCACCACAAGAATGGAGGGGGACATGGAGGAAAACTGGAGGGGGACAGCAGCAGAACGGAGGGGGAGTGGGGGACACAGCAGCGGAATGGAGGGGGAGTGGGGGACAGCAGCAGAACGGAGGGGGAGTGGGGGACACAGCAGCGGAATGGAGGGGGAGTGGGGGACACAGCAGCGGAACGGAGGGGGAGTGGTGGACACAGCAGCAGAACGGAGGGGGAGTGGGGGACACAGCAGCAGAACGGAGGGGGTGCATGCTCACTGTAACTAACAAAGTGTGTGTAACACACAAACCTAGAAGTTTGTGAATGGCTCTGGCAGGCGGCAAACTCGCAGCAGACCTCGTGGGTGGGAGGACTCAGAGGCTCAGCTCAGGGGAGGAGAAGTTGAACTGGAGAAGTCTGGCAGCTCAGAGTTGGGCTGCAATGCTGGCAATGTGCTACAGCAGCTGCGGGAGTAGTCGGCGGCGTCCCCGGGATTATCTGGCACTGAGAGGGCAGTGGGCACAGGCTGGATCCTTACCAGCAGTATGTGTGGCTCTGTCTGGTGTGGTGTCTGTGGCTGGCTGCTATCTCTCTGAGGCGCTGCTCAGCCTAGCAACCAGTTACTCAGACATATGCATGACGCGGCTGCTAACGGGAACTGAGTTCCTGTTGTGGAAAAAGTACAGGAACTCCATTCCCATGCGTTCCCGTAGGACTTGAGCCCTGCCACTGCACATCCTTTCACTGGGAAGCACAGTGTGCTGCTGCTTCACCTCCCCCAGCTCTTATTCAGCTGAGAACAGAGGGAATTTGATCACTTATAAAAAAAAAAGGAAAAAGGGTATTTATATGTTTTTTATTTTATTTTCTATCTATACAAAATGGTGATCATTTTACAATCTGACTAAGCAATCTCGGCACAATCTACTTAACCAACAACTGTATAATATGACAGCTTCCATTTAATTTATGTCCAACCAGGCAGGCTCTTACTCTACAAATTGATTGATAAAGCTAAATAGTATAGTCAATTGTAATGTTTGTGGCCAGCTTTAAAAATCCTTAATGTTCACATGGGCTTCCATAAGAGACCTGTGTACAGCAAACTTTTGCAAAGCATTTGTGAGGCTTTTGGCAAACTTAAAGCAACATTGGTGAAGCTTTTAAAACATCATTCCACTCCAGTGTGGGCTGGTCTTGCATTTTACAAGATGATGTCAGAGAATAAAGACAGAAATGGAAAGCAGCTTTGAAGGACCGGCCATACAGTCTGCAGGAAGTTTGTGGGAGCAAGGGTAGCACCCTCTAGTGTAGTGTGCTAGATAGTGTAGATAGTTTTTTTTGTTAGTGTAGGTAAATTTAAGCTTGACTGGCAGGCAAACCTGTGTTGAATATATATATATATATATATATATATATATATATATATATATATATATATATATATATATATATATATATAGTGACAGTACAGTTCCCTGTCCTAGTAATTGTCGCCCAGGGTTCTCAAATAGGCAGGTTGAGGGGCTCCAGGGGTATTTAATGTGGAGGAATCCGTTTTATCAGTTTCCTCCAAAGTTTGTAAAATCCACTTGGGGACCTGGAGCCTGGAGATTCCATAGCGTTATGGGTGGGATGGAATCTCCAGTCCTGGGACCGGGTTTTTGGAACAGCCAGGAGTCTGGCTGGTTGATTGAGCAGGTGGGTCCTGGGCTTATAGCAAAGTTAGGATTAGGGTTCTGGGCTCCACCCAGAGAGACGGGAGGTCTCCAGGAGTCCAGAGAGTGCAGGTGTGCACTATAGAAAGCCAGAGACCCAAGTCTGAGGATCAGAGCAGTGAGGGGCTGCTTTCTAGATAGACACTGTGTGTGTTAAAGCTGTGCGCATCTGAGACAAATGAGAGCCTGAAGTGGAAGGCCTAAGCAGCAAGGAAGCTGAAAAGAGGTACAGTAGTTGTGCGGGAACCCTGTTATAAGGCCAAGAGGGCTGAATTGTAAAGCCTAGGTGGCAGTGCTGCTGCAGAGAGACAGGTGGCTTTGCATTTTTCATGTATTGTTTTTTTGGCAGAAGAACCCCTGTGTGGGCAACCAAGTGCATGTATAAACCTTATGTTGTTCCTTTTTAATAAAAGTGGGCTACCATGCCCTTAAACAAAAGTTCCTGTTCGCTGTGAACTTACTGAAAAGGCATCTGCCACTGAGTTAAACATCCCCCAATGTTACAATATATATATATATATATATATATAGATAGATAGATAGATAGATAGACAGATATAGATATATATATTCACACACACACACACAGTATGTCACAAAAGTGAGTACACCCATCACATTTTTGTAAATATTTTATTATACCTTTTCATGTGACAACACTGAAGAAATGACACTTTACTACAATGTAAAGTAGTGACTGTACAGCCTTGTATAACAGTGTAAATTTGCTGCCCCCTTAAAATAACTCAACACACAGCCATTAATGTATACACTGCTGGCAACAAAAGTGAGTATACCCCTAAGTGAAAATGTCCAAATTGGGCCCAATAAGCCATTTTCCCTCCTCAGTGTCATGTGACTCGTTAGTGTTACAAGGTCTCAGGTGTGAATGGGGAACAGGTGTGTTACATTTGGTGTTATCGCTCTCACTCTCTTATACTGGTCACTGGAAGTTCAACATTTCACCTCATGGAAAAAAAAACTTTCTGAGAATCTGAAAAAAAGAATTGTTGCTCTACATAAAGATGGCCTAGGCAACAAAAAGATTGCTAAGACCCTGGAACTGAGCTGCAGCACGGTGGCCAATGCCATACAGTGGTTTAATAGGACAGTTTCCACTCATAACAGGCCTCGCCATGTTCAACCAAAGAAGTTGAGTGCACATGCTCAGCATCATATCCAGAGTTTGTCTTTGGGAAATAGATGTATGAGTGCTGTCAGAATTTCTGCAGAAGTTGAAGGTGGTGGGGGGTCAGCCTGTCAGTGCTCAGACCATACGCTGCACACTGCATCAAATTGGTCTGCATGGCTGTTGTCCCAGAAGGAAGCCTCTTCCAAAGATGATGCACAAGAAAGCCCGCAAACAGTTTGCTGAAGACAAGCAGACTAAGGACATGGATTACTGGAACCATGTCCTGTGGTCTGATGAGAACAAGATAAACTTATTTGGTTCAGATGGTGTCAAGCATGTGTGGAGGCAACCAGGTGAGGAGTACAAAGACAAGTGTGTCTTTCATACAGTCAAGCATGGTGGTGGGAGTGTTATGTTCTGGGGCTACATGAGTGCTGCCGGCACTGGGGAGCTACAGTTCATTGAGGGAACCATGAATGTATGACAGTATATATATTTGGTTATTTTTTCTGTCACCTTGGGAAAGGGGTTAATTTTTTCGTTTTTGATGTGCTTCGCCATTCCATCCAAAGCCAATCAAATTTTACTTTCAATCGTTTTTTTTGGGGAATCTTTACGGGCAACATTGACTAAATTACAGAGATTCATATAATTATAAGTACAATATTTTATGTACAAGACAACATAAATGATAATAAAATCAGTGGATACAGAAACCTCATTAGCCCAATAGGAATAATACCAATAACAATGGAAGTATTAATTGATTGGGTTGGAAGCAGTTTCTTAGGGTGGTGTTGGTAACAAAGGAGGGGGAACTTCTCCAATTCAAACTATTAATGTCTAGTTCATCACATAGTTTAATACGCATTTAGATATAAAGTGTTCACAAAAGTATGAGCTGTAAAGGAGAAAAGCATGGTCCCTAATTGAATCTCTGTAGACAGTAGAAAAGGAGCAGGGTAAGTAAGAGTAGATAAGTAGGAAATTATGATGTGGGAAGGGGGTGGGGAAGGTAAAAAAGGGGAAAATTAGGGAAGAAAGACAAACTAAGGACACTGGAGTTCCCAACATGATCCCTTCAAAAAGCCATACGTGTATGGAAGTAAAGCTTTCAGGTAAAAACGAGGGATGGGCATGTTGTAGCCACAGGGACCACACAGCAAGAAAGTTCTGGTAGGGGGTCAATGAGTTTCTCATGAATGTATCCATGAGTTGCTTAGCTTCAGAGAAGAGTATGAATTGCTTCTTCCAAGCCTTCATGATGGTTTGTTTAGTCGCTAAAAGCACATACATATCTATTTTAAATTGGGGCTTAACGAGGAAGGCTTAAAGAGGAGCTCCAGTCTCTGAAGTGAAAATTAAAAGTCAGAAGCTACAAAAACTGTAGCTGCTGACTTTTAATAGACAGCCACTCACCTGTCCCACGATCCAGCAATGTGCTCACCTCAGTCGTGTTCTCCCTATGTCCTCCCTCACCAGCGTTGGCATCTTCTCTATGGACACATGTGACAGCTTGCGGCTTCACAGCCAGGTGCCCACTGTGCAGGCGGTCTGTGACTGGTCCCAAACGTTCGCTTCCCATCGCCTAAGGCACTACTCCCCAAAAGATCTATTTCGTAAACAGGAGCTGGGGAGGAGACCTTAAAGTGGAACTTCCCCTTTTGGGTGAAGCTTTGCTTTAAGATGGAGAAGTGCAAACCAAAGATTTCCTGCAAAGGGCTATTGAATAAAGCCTCAAAGAATTTAGATTCACTGGTCCAAAATCTGTTCAATATAAGGCAAGACCACTACATGTTCAATTTATCTCATATGATGTTACAGCCTTTAAAGCGTGTATTTAACATAGCACGTTAGCAGGCCTCCTGTGACACAGATCGACCCTTTAGGGTGATAAATATATGCCGTAGAGGAGGGATCTGTCTGATCCGGAAGCCTGGCATTCAGGGGGTGTATTTGAACTGAGATCTGGTATTGTGTGGCGTTTGAATGTTTTCAGTCATGCATTTCCCGATGTAGATTCAGTCCACAAAAAAATGGCATTTGAGTTGAGATGGGACCTAGCTGCAGACCCAGATTACATTTGGTCTCCAGAAAAATGGTGGCGAGGAGCGGTTAAGGCTGTGTCCAGCCCATAGGAGATTAGATTTAATTCTTGGTCTCCGAGGAAAATGGCAGCCGAACGGAACTGAGGCTTGGTTCGGCCTTAATGTCGGCCTTAATGTTATCCGAACGGAACTGAGGCTTGGTTCGGCCCTAATGTTATTTAAATGATGGATCAGCATATCACCTGTGCCCCAGGAGGACGTAAGGTATTACGAAACATGTCAGGCTGTTTATGCTGATACCACCACGTTTAGAATATTCCCCAGCACGGGTGTATATTTGTTCTTAATTTAACCGGTTTTGATTTATTTCTTCTTTATTTGTTATAACCTGGCCATTTGGGTCATTCCTCTGGTCTGCTGTATATATTTTTTTAATTTATTAAATTTGTCGATTGTTTAACGGTACGTTCACGATCGGAGTCCACTTTTGTTTCCCCTTCCCTTCGCTCGTGGCCGGGCGGCCCGAGCGTATTATGTCTTACTACAGGTTTGCTCATTGAGGAACCTTCGTATATGATAGCCTATCGGAGAGCTCTGTAAAACTCCGGAAACTAACAGTGATTGGACGGCCACCCTGCCCATTTGCTCCGCGTCGACTGAGAGGACAGCAGGTTGATCGGCTGGTTCCGGGATCTTTCGGCCCATGTCGACAACCTTCGGAAGATCCGTACATGCTCACGCCCTCAGTGGTGTGTGAGAGCGGAGTACGCACCTGTGATCCCCACAGAGGGTTTGTCTGCCAGCGCTAACGACTCCGTTGGTCTGGAGTCCATTCATTGCGGTAAGAGTCAACTTTTTTCCGGTCTGGAAGTGATATTGGCAAAACCAGGAAGGTCTCATCAAACTTTTGAGAAGGACTGATTTCCCTGTTCTCTATAATTTGGGAATTTAAATCATAACCTGGATTTTTTTTCGTATAAGGACTTTTGAGATTGAATATTAGAATTTCTCACATGTTGTATTTTTTGACTCATGTTTTATATATAATCTATATTGGATTTCATTACTCTTTACACTATAGATTTCACGTATATTTAGCGCAACTTTACACATAATTTTTTCTGATTTGATCCATAATTGATATTTGATGGTTTTTAGTTGCAGCTTTTAGGTTTTGCCCCAGCGCGATATTTTTGTTGTTTTTTTGTTAAAGCCATATATTGACAAGAGTGAACAAAACCATATATTCTGTAAAAATTCTGTGATATTACCCACCTGTATTTATCAAGAATTTGATTTCCTGTCTTGGAAAACTTAATCTATAACAGGATGATATTAATTATGCTGAATTGCTTCAATAGATAGTAGCACACACTTTCCTTTAACCAGAAATCAAGAAAAGGCATTCCATAGTCATGTTGGCAGACAAATGCTGAATAGCTCTGTCTACAAACTTGGAAAAACCATAAAGGGCTTTAACAAGATACAGATGTGAAAGAAGTCAGTGAAGAAGTTATCTAGGGTAAAATAACATCTGAACTTGGCAGCATCCAAGGCTGAAATTTATGTTCCCAGACAAAACGTTTACCCCAGAGCTTGGACCCTTTACATTCATAGGTTTGCAGACAGCTTTGTGAAACCCCCGCTAGACACTAATCCTTAGGTTTGTAAAATCGTATCCAAAGTTTGCAATAACTTTATTCATGCTGTTTTGTGGATGTGGCAAGTAACTTCCCTCAGATGAAACAAATGGAATCAGCCTGTTTGAAATAATGTCACATTTGTTAAAGAATTTAAAAATCTCTTTGATGTTCTATTGTCCCCTTTCCAGATTATAGTCTTGGACAATTTAGGTGAACCCACGGCAATATAAACCCAATTTATCAAAGCCATCTGAAAGGAAAATGAGTCAGTAATAGCAGCTAATAAGATCTATGTCACTTTTACTGCAATAAGATCATTGAGTTTCTTTAGATTAGAAATTTAGATTAGAAAAGCCTGATTATGAATGGTTGCAATATGCAGCACAGAATTGTGAGCACTGGCTCGGTTTTGCCATACTAACATACTCCATTATAACTAAACCACACTGGTCTAACCACCCCCATTTGGTTTTCCATTGACCAAAAGGTTGCAATCGTTAGTACAATGTAGGGTTGTGCTAAGGGCTTGAGCTCCTCCTCCTTCAGGTACTTTTGGCCTGCAATTGACCTCCTTCTAAGCCCACGTACACACGGTCTGAGATTTTGGCAACCAAATCCGTCGGATTTTGCCTGTCGGATTTAGTCCGACGGATTGTGTCCGAAACTGTTGCATACACACGGTCGGGCCAAGTTGTCTGATTTAGCGGTTGCCAAGAACGCGGTGACGTAAGCCGTGTATGGCGGGACTAGAAAAAGGAAGTTCAGCACCACGTCCGGCACCCTTTGGGCTCCTTCTGCTGATCTCGTGTTTTAGTAGAAGTTTGGTGAGAGACGATTCGCGCTTTTCAGATTAGTGATTCAGATCGCTACCGCTCTTCAGTTTGTGCTTGTCTTTGCGTATCTGATAATCAGTGCGTGCAGTCATTAAGTATTTGCTTCTCATTGTGGACTATATCTTGGTATAGTACGCTTTGAAAGGCATTTTTTATTGTCTGCTTGCTTCTGCTATTCGGGTCGTGCTTTCAGGCCTTTGTGTTTATCGGTGATTTCTGATGTCCGTTCTGACCAGCCGACCGTTTTCCAAACATGTTTCGTCTACGTACTCATCGTACAGTTTGTGCTGTGCAGGGGTTCTTACTTTGACTTTGACACAAGCCCAGTCCATGAACAGGGAGGGGAGGCGTTTGTGGACCAAGAATTGGTTGCGCCAGCGTCACCAGTTCTCCCACATGCCTTTGCTCCGTGAGATCCGCGAGAATAATCCTGATAATTTCTGGATTATTCTCAGGATGACGGACCCCGTTTTTTCACTGTCTGCTGGCTTTGCTCACCCCTTATATCACCTGGCAGGATACCTGCATGCGGCAAGCCATCCCTCCGGAGCAGAGGCTCATCGCCACGTTGTGCTACTTGGCGACAGGGAGAAGCCTTCAGGACCTCAAGTTCTCTACAGGCATCTCCCCCCAGGCTCTGGGGATCATTATTCCAGAGACCTGTTCTGCCATCATTCAGCTCCTGCAGAAGGACTATATTATGCTAAGTTTTAGCCTTAAACATCACATTCTATGTATTTCATGATTGCTAATGTCTTGCATTTCTTTCCTCATTCCCTAATTACCATCATTGCAATATGCTCTAATTCATATGCTCTGCCCCTTTGTCCTCATGCAGATTTGCCTCGCTAACTTCCCCACGATGCTCTTCTTGGCCCCTAAAACTATAGTCTAGTCACTTAACAATGTCTTTTGGCAGCTCCATAGTATTGCTTTCCCCTAAACACCCCCTAAAATCTCTACAAATGTGATGTGTGTGCTTCAATTCATGCAAATTGACCTTTTTTTGTTTTTTTGGAGTTGTGCCAAACTCATTAGGAACCCCCCTCTCCCCAACTGCTACCTCAGCTGATAGCAATCTTCTATCTGATGACTTGACCCAACCCAATACACACTCTAAATACCTTTATCATGATCACATTTATGGACAAATTCACCAAAGCATGTAGTGTAAGGGCCTGCCTCAATACTTTCAAATGCTATTTTTATTTTTTAAACACATTAATTTTCTTGCTATGTAATAGCAGAATGTCAAAATGTCCTTCCATTTTGTTATTATGACACTTCTTACCTGTCCGGTGGGCTGCCAATAGTGTAACTAAGGAGGGGCTTCACAAAGTATCACACATTATTTAGACATTCAGCTCTCAATCAAGTGGAGAGCGTTACCTGTCCTAAACATCCCCCCCTCATTTTTTAGCAAGGGTCAGATAATCTTATTATGTTGTGGGTCTGCTACACACACACCTTTTTGTTAACTAATATGTAGTGCATTACTGATCAAAATCATGCTCATTTTCAGCACCATGGCAGGAAAATGGCATGATTGTCCAAATTTACACATCTGTCACGACCGTCCTGGCGTTCCGGTCGCACACAGGAGATTTACCCGCAGGAGTCTGTCGTCGAGAACCTGTCGTTCCCCTTTGGCGCGTGTTAACGCGAACGGACGCACGCGGGTGCGCGTCGGCACAAACGAGCGCACGCATGTGCGTGGGGTCACGAACGGGTGCACGGCCACTCGCGGGTGCACGCTGACTCGTCGTGCGACCATTTTGGCGCCCTAAAGGCTTCTTAAGGACTCTGCTCCGTTCCCTTCTTGCTGTCCAGTCTACAGCGTGTTCGGAGATTCTGCTACCTGCTATCTGTTACCTGTTGCCTTGATTCCTGTGACCCGGCTTGTTCTTGACCACGATTCGTTGCTGCCTGCCACCGACTACCTGCCTGTCTGACCACATCTCTGCCTCTTCACTTGTACTGTGTTGACCGCCTGCTGCCGACCCGGCCTGTACCCGACTCTGCTGTTCCTGCCAATCCGTTCGGATCTCCTGTGCCTGCTGTCTCCGCTGACGATCGTCTGCCTTGCCAGTCCATCCACTTGTGCCTGCTGCCACCTGCCGATTGTCATCAGCCGTATCTACCTGCTGCCTGTGTTGCTGCAGACTATCCGGACCTGCCTCTACCTGCCAGGCACTTGTGCCCTCTGAACTTTTGAACCCCTGTTACCACCTCCAGGGGTTCTCGAGCCAGGGGATACGAGAGGCCGCTCCCTGCATTCCGGGCTCGCCTACTAGGTACGTGACAACATCACTGTGGGTGCTTTTTCCTAAAGGCACATCCACTATGCACTACAAGTGCACTGCAAAAGTACACCTGAAACTGCACTTGGAGTGCAAAGTGGAGTTGCCTTTAGTAAATCGCACTCCTTCTCAGCACAAACTCAAATTTGACTACAAATACATTTTAAGCCCAATGAAAAAGGAAGCCACACATTGTTGAGAATTCAACTTTTTAATACAAGCACATTCATATGTGCGTTTATTAAAGGTTTTTACAACAAACCAAGATATTTTGGGTATCCAAAACCGAGTTTAATCATATTTTTGTTTTACTTGTTTTTTTTGTGTAAACAGGCATGTATAAAACCGTAAAATACAGAACACAGGAACTTACAAAGTTCAACTTGGAAAAGTGAAGACAATATCAGACATGAGTATGTACAAACTGGGCTGTAATTGCCTTCATCACATGGGGTGTCACCCCTGTAAAAAACAAATTTGGAAGATGCACACAGTGTGTCAACATGTGCTAACTCCCATCATGGGGGATTAATGTACATGCTTTGGGGCTGCAACCCCTTCATCTCAGCCACTTTCCACAAAACATGTACATTGATCCCCCATGATGGGAGATAGCGCATGTTTACACACTCTGTGCATCTTCCAAATTTTTAATTATGCAAAATACAACATTTTTATGTTAAAAAGCAAAAATAAAACCCTATCTAGTTTTTTATTTTTCACACTCTCCCCAAAACATCAATGATGTTCTTCATTTTATTTTTAACATCATTGATGTTTTGTTGTACAATTTCCAAATCCCTATTGCATCCCATTATCTCCACGATCAAGATCTGGGCACTTTCACTGGTAAAACGGGAATCTTCCTCCACATCACCTAGAAAACCAAGCAAACTAACACACCATGTAATCCAAATATGGTGATATATATCAATGAGCTTACCGCAAGCTGTGTTCTCCGACACTCACCTGTTGTGGTGACAATTTGGCCAACCTCCACGATCTCTCCTTCCTCCTCCTCCTCCTCCTCCTGCTCCTGCTCCTGCTCCTCTGTTTCTTCTTTTGGAAGTTGCCCTTCTTTGGGAGGGGTGTGGTCCCTGGTGTCCTCATGGATCCTGGTGTCCTCATACTTGCCGAGTCTTCTGTCCCCTATGAGAATGTAAACAAAGATTAATTAGCACACAGAGGGCAGAAATAGGAATCTGAAACATTGCTTGGAAGTGTTGTACAATTGTGTTTTTGGGCCGAGTTACAAGGTGAGAACATTATTGGGGCCACTTTGTTAAGCTGGAATACTTCCCTGCAGAACGATGTTTCATACGAACGAACGAAACAATGACCTTGAAAGTGGCTATTTTAAAATGCACAACATGAAATCAAAGCACATGGAGCATGTATGCAAGCAAGAATAATCATATGAACACACGACAACTACTTACTTTTTTTAAGAACATGCTTGATCCTTAGGTACTGCTCGTGCTCCCTCAGTTTCAGGTCTGACCAGCGTTTTCTCAGTTGATCCTTGGATCGGCGTACCCCAAAATTCTTCAGAAGACTCTTCACAACTTTATTCATGATCTTGGCCTTTCTGATATTTGGGTTTGGGTAAGGTCCATACTTCCCATCATAGTCGGTCCTGTTCAATATGTCGACCATCTCCAACATCTCTCCAAAAGACATATTTGAGGTCTTAAATCTTGTCTTCCTGGATCGGGACGTTTCAGTCTCCGGGCTTTCCTCACCCTCCTCCTCGTTAGTGGAACTATTAGTGCGCACCTGCGTTCTCTCCGCCATGTGCTCTCCCCACTGTGCGGGAAGCGAAGGGGCGGGGAATAGTCTGGAAAGAACGTCAGGGGCGGGCGGAGTTTCACGCATGCACACTGTATATAAAACGCCACACATGTGTATCGTCCGTACGATCTGGGAGGAGAGTGTGAGTCACGGATGCGGCGAACGTGGAAACGAAGGTAACATTTTTAACTTGGTGCTTCACTAGACTAGACTGCTTGTATCTAGGCCGATGTTGGGACAAGATTAGGAGGGATTTTAATTGCATTATTAGTATTTGAGGGTTTGTCTTGTGTTGTGTCTTGCAGACAAAATGGACCCATTCAACAATGCCAATTTTATGGGGCTATTCCTCGAGCTCTACATGGAGATGCCCTGCCTGTGGCAGTTCCACAACAAGTTTTATAATGACAGATCAAAGAGGAACACAGCACTGGAGAAACTGCTTGCTTTGGTGCAGATCAGGGTCCCCACGGCAGACATGACCTATCTGAATCGCAAAATTGTGGCCATGAAGCTTACATATTTCAGGGAGAGAAAGAAGCACCTGGAGTCCTTGAGAGCAGGAGATCCAGATGCTGTTTATTACCCCAGGATGGTGCACTTTGACAGGCTGCATTTTCTGGTAGACCAAGGGGTACCCAGGCCACCACTCAGGCCACCACTCTCCAGGCTTCCTCCAAGGCATCCTTCACCCCCAGCTGAGGCTTCTGATGTCCAACCTGGGCCTTCTAGGCAGCACCATGTGGTGGGGCCCAGCTTGAGACAGGTATTGCATTGTTGAACATATTTCTTGTGTTACATTTAATGATGTTAACTAGATGTTCTTATTGATCAGTAAGTTGAGATTTCTCCAAGTGGTTTACATCTCAATAGACAGTAGTGACCAAAAATGATTGGGACGGGAAAGAAAAATGCTGGTGTCAGAATGATAGTCTGTTCTATTTGGTAGCATTCAATTAGCAAAAGCCAGGAGCACAAAATGTTGTGATTGATGATCAAAAAACTAAAACTATGTCCCCTTTTCATACACAGGAAGACCTCAGTCGGGGGGAGGCTGTGGCAAGTGGCAGCCAGGAGGTCCACCAATGCCCTCCTTCTCCTGCCCCAGCTACAGGAGCCCAGCCACAGCCTGGAAGGATGCCTGGTGGGAAGTCACAAAGGAAGACCAGAGAGTGATGGCCTGGGTTGAGTCTGGTGTGCCAGAAGATGCAGCCTGTTGAAGATCCCCATCCTGGGGACAGAAATGGCATCTGAATTTCCTGCTCTCTAGGACTTCGGGACCAGACTTCTCTCCCTGAGATATGTACTCCTCAGGCCAACAATTTTTTTATATCTCATTTAGTCATGTCTGCCCTGGGGGCCAAAGGCTGCATCAAAGTTAAGAAGTTTCTCCAGTGCTGCGTTCCTAGTTTTATTTTCGAGCAAACAAAATACATTTTTTTTTTCTTTGATGAAATACTTGTGTAATGTGTTTTTCTTTAAAAAGTAGAGTTTATTTGTGAGCAGGCAGGTACATTTCCAAAATACAAAGTGAACTAAAGAACAAGGGGTACCAACACTAAACAACCTCCTGTAGATTAAAAAAGAAAATATAAAAAATACAATAATGTTGTTGTTGTAAGTTTACACCCAAAAAAATAAATAAAAAATAAGGAGAAATTAGCAAAGTGTCTTTAAAGGAGATTTTTACGGAATTCCCCCCCCCCCCCCCAAAAAAAAAACATCCAAAAAAACAAAAAACAAATCAAACATTGTGTAGATGTGACGCAAACTAAAATTGTATTGCTGAAATGGTTAAAAAAGAGTAATGAAATCTGTTCGGGAGAAGTGTGTGTGACTATGATCATCAAAAGAAGTTGGTTCTTGCAGCATTGTTAAAGATCAAGAGAATGCGCTTGATGAATGATTTTTTAACATTGCAGCGTGACGAATGTGCTATATCGCTTACGAGCAGTAGTTTTACCTGAAAGAGTGCTTCCGTGTCGGAATTTGAATGTGAGCATGCGTGGCACTTGGTCCGATCAAAATGCTCTACACATGATCGGATTAGGTCCGACCGGCCCAGTTGGTCGGGAAATATTTCCAACATGTTGGAAAATTGGGTTGGACGGAGATTCAGACGGAATCAGTCCGATGCATACCACACACAGTTGGATTATCTGACGACACGGTCTGATAAAACGCATTCCGACAGATTCTCCGACCGTGTGTACGTGGCATAACACATAGTTAACCTTCTAAAGTGCATCAAGCTACTTTAAGCTGTTTTGGCATTCTCATTGGCTTGTACAGTATAGAAAGAAAAGCAGTTCTGATGCAAACAAAAGCCCATTTACTATACATGTGCCGTATTCTTACTTGAAACAAAGTTGAAGCCTTGTGTTCAGCCTGGGCATAGGATTTTAGGGACTTCCTAGGGACAGCAATCAATCTGAAGACTTACACAGGTACGTCCATGTTCTACAATGTGTCTGCAGCTCAGTATTTTTATCTTAATGTAAAAGAAGAACAGTTCCTGTTGGAACAAGAAGGCTATTACATGCTCATGTGCATGCTCATAATTCTGAGAAAAAGCTCATTCCACAATGGGCATTGGCACACACACGCAAACTGTTTAGCGTGTGCAGAAAACATATGCACACACGCACATCCTGTATGAGTACTGTCGCCAAATGGCCTATTTAAGCTGGGCTGTGATATAAATGGATTACTAAGTGGTCATCAGCTAGTTCCTGCTTAAAACGAGAAGTATGCTTTTTTTTTTTTCACAGATTCATACCTAGGTGGGGGCAGCATCGGTGCTGCATCTGTCCCATTGCCTCTGCACTGAAAACCGAGTGATCAAGCACCTCTGATGGCTTGGTTCTCCTGAGCAGAGAGCTGCTGACTGTCAATCAGCAGCTTTCCTCCCTGCCTCCCCCCCCCCCCCCCCCCCCCCCGTGCTCACTGGAGCGCTGAGCTGTGGAGAGGCAGGGAACGGCTGTCACTCTAAGACCCCTTTCACACTGGGGCGTTTCTCAGGCATTTTTCAAGCGCTTTAGTGTTAAAAAAAGCGCCTGCAAAGCGCTTGAAAGAAGCCTGATCTGCAGTCCCAATGTGAAATGTCAGCGCCCGAAAAACGCTCGTAAAGCGCCGCTTAAACTAGCAGCGCTTTACCAGAGTTTTTCGAGCGTTAATGGGGCGCTTTTAACCCCTGCTAGTGGCCAAATAAAGGGTTAAAAGTGCCCACAAAATGCTGCTGCCAGTAGCGTTTTTCAGGCGTTTTTCGGGCGTTTTACAAGCGCTTCCCATTGATTTCAATGGGAAGGGCCGTTTTAGGAGCGTTGTATTCACCGCTCCAAAAGCGCTGCAAAGAAGCTGCTTGCAGGACTTTTTTTTGACGCTCCACCAGCGCAGCACCTCAGTGTGAAAGCACTCTGGCTTTTACATTGGGATTGCAGTTGCAGCTTCTTTCAGGCGCTTTTTTTAACACTAAAGCGCCTGAAAAATGCCCCAGTGTGAAAGGGATCTTGGTGTGAAAGCACTCGGGCTTTTACATTGGGATTGCAGTTGCAGCTTCTTTCAGGCGCTTTTTTTAACGCTAAAGCGCATGAAAAACGCCTGAAAAATGCCCCAGTGTGAAAGGGGTCTAAGTGGGGAGTGCCATCACTCTAAGCGGCTCGCTGAGAGACTGAGGCGGGGTATCAGTCCAGGCATCCTGAGGATCAAGACTTTATTGTTGTGAAGACGTGCTGCCTGGACTGATTCCTGTGATGTCAGCAGAGAGCAGACTTCAAAACTTATTGCACTCCTGTGACCCATAGGAGAAACCCAGGAAATGAGCTCAGGCTGAACTTCTCTTTAACCTAAGCCTTGACATGCCTTACCTGCATACCTGTGTATGACTCGGCTTGCTCCTGACTTCACTCTGGGACACAGGAAGTCACAATCCCCACCTTAGCAGGAAAGTGACAATTGTAGCAGGCAAGTGTCAATCCGCAATGTGTGGCAGGTGACGTGGCAAGTGACAATCCACAATGTGTGGCAAGTGACAATCTGCATCCGGTGATAGGTGACATGGTAAGTAACAATCTGCAACGTGCGGCAGATGACAATCCGCATGTCATGGTTATGCATTGATCTTCCTGTTTGCTTACCTCCCCTCATGTGTTCAGACTAAGAGGCCAGCCACTTCCACCTGGTGGTTTTTATAACCTCTCCTCTAAGCATGGCTCCACCCCAGGCCCTATCAGGGAACCTTATATTAACCTGTGCACTGCAAGCCAACAGTGCTGATCAACCATTGTGTATTCCTTTGTGTGTTTAGCTTCCTGTTACCTGCCGTGTGCTCTTCTGTTGTTCCGTTACCGACTTTGACGTGTCTTTGACTATCCCTGTTTGCCTGTGATCCTGACCTTTTGGCGTGTCCCTGACTATTCCTGTCTGCTTGTGGCCCCGACCTTGGCTTTGTCCCTCACCATCCCTATCCTCCTGTTGCCTACTGTGGGTGTGAGCTGGGGGACCCTGGGGGTCGCGACCTGGAGCCAGTTGCAGCCAAGTCCATCCTCACCACTCGAGGCTCTGGTGAACACCTGCTGGCTCTTAGACTCCGTGCCCCAGGGAATCTTACGCTCTAAACCCGGTGGGACCTGTCTCCTGTCCGCAGCAGTCAGCCGTAGGGTCCACAACCTTGCGGTGCACTCCTGATCTCTACGGTGTGCATCTGTCACCTCGCCTCAACTTGTGGCAGGTGACATGGCAAGTGACAATCTGCATCCAGTGACAAGCGACGTTGGCAAGTGATGTGACAAGTGACAATTTGCACCTGGTGATAGGCAATGTGGCAAGTGACAATATGCATCTGGTGACAGGTGACATGGCAAATGACAATCCGCAACATGTGGCAGGTAACGTGGCAAGTGACAATCCACAACTTGTGGCAGGTGACGTGGCAAGTGACAATCCGCAACTTGTGGCAGGTGACGTGGCAAGTGACAATCTGCATCTGGTGACAGGCGAAGTGGCAAGTGACAATCCGCAACTTTCGGCAGGTGATGTGGCAAGTGACAGTCTGCATATGGTGACGGGTGACGTGGCAAGTGACAATCCGCAACGTGTGGCAGGTGATGTGGCAGATTACAATCCGCAACTTGTGACAGGTGACGTGGCAAGTGACAGTCTGCATCTGGCGACAGGCGAAGTGCCAAGTTGTCGACAATCCGCAACTTGTGGCAGGTGAGGTGGCAAGTGACAATCTGCATCTGGTGACAGGTGACGTGACAAGTGACAATCTGCAACGTGTGGCAAGTGACGTGGCAGATTACAATCCGCAACTTGTGGCAGGTGACGTGGCAAGTGACAATCTGCATCTGGTGACAGGTGATGTGGCAATTGACAATCTGCAACATGTGGCAATTAAGTGGCAAGTGTAAATCTGCAACTTGTGTCAGGTGATGTGGCAAGTGACAATCTGCAACTTGTGGCAGGTAATGTGGCAAGTGACAATCCGCAACTTCTGGGGTGACGTGGCAAGTGACAATCCGCATCTGGTGGCAGGCGACGGTGGCAAGTGAAACAATTAGGGCTCCCGCTGATTCTGCATTATGGTGAGTTGAACTATTTCATTTTATATAACAATGTAATAATAAAAATAATGCGCTTCAATCATCCTGACACCATAACAACCATGGTGCCAGAATGATTGAAGTGCCAACACCAGCCATTTTCCCTGATAAATTGCCTGCAAAAACATATTTTCTGGCAGTGCCCCTCCCGAGACTAGACTCTGTATCCGCCCCTGAACCTGTCTCTGGATTTCTGCTTGCCTGCTCTGACCTCGGCTTGAGTTCTGACTCCACTCTTGTCTTGCGCCCCTGCACCTCTTTACCAGACTGTGTACTGATCTCAGCTTGTATTCTGACTCTGCCTGATGTTCCTGTACCTCGCTGACTGTGTTTTGATAACATTCTGGCTTGTGTCCCAGCTATGCTCTTGTCTGCCAATCAAGTGTCACCATGTTCCAGTTCCTGGTTCCCACCTGGTGATCTACGGTCATCTTCTTCCTGCAAACACCAGCTGGTGCTGTCTCCTACACCGGCCCTCGTGCCATTTTGTATCCTTACACCTGCTGTCATTACTACCAGGGGTGTTAGACAAGAGGTGCAAGAGAAGCCCCCTTCCCAGCTTGATCTCAACCGGGTACGTGACACTTAGGTACTGTTTAGGCCAAGTCAGGTTAATATTAAGCTGGGTAATGGGGAGATATATATGGTATCTCCCTTAATGTTAAGCCATACATGATTAGTGTGGTTGAGAGGGCAGTAGAGTCCTTTATCAATGTGTATGACCCAAAAGAATAATGAAGGGGAAACATATTAGGAGTATATATTAATTAACAAGAAAAGAAAACAAAAAGGAAGAGGATAAGACTCAAAGCCCAAATGTTATGTTGTAAACCAGCAGCTCAGTAAACTTAAAGGGGTTGTAAAACCTTGTGTTTTTTCACCTTATTGCATCCTATGCAGTAAGGTGAAAAAACTTCTGGCAGTGACCGATCCCAGCCCCCTGTTTTATTTACCTGAGCCCCGTAAGTCACTCGGCAGAGGCACGCTCTCCCTCTCTGCACGGGGTCCCAGCTTTTGATTGGCATGATTGATAGCAGCACAGACATTGGCTCCCGCTGCTGTCAATCAAATTCAACGATGTGGGTGCCAGGGGCAGCGATGAGTTCGGCATTTGTGTCTATGGATGCCGAATGCTGGACTCGGGAGCACGCCCACAAGGTAGCACAAGGAGCGCTTCTCCTACGGGGGTTATCTGATAAGAGGAGGAGCCCCGCGAGCCGCTGAGGGACCAAAGAAGTGGAGGATCGGGGCCACTCTGTGCAAAATTAGCGGCACAGTGGAGGTAAGTATGACATGTTTGTAATAAAAAAAAAAAAAAAAAAAAGATGAAGCTTTACAATCACTTTAATCTAAATTAAGGGGAGTGGGGAGCAGTGTTGCCAACCGCCTGTATGTTTACGGGCAGTCAGTAAAACAGGGCACTCTTCTTCCTGCATGTAAATGCCTGAAGCAGGAGAAAAATGCCAGTGAAAAATGTCTGCAACCGGCTTGGCTGAAGATGCCCGAGTCAATCTGATCCGTTCCTGTATTCGGGTGGCGCCGGTGTGGGGCACAGGCCAGGGGGCGGGTCTGGCTGCTGGTAGAGGCTGTGCAGCATGCCTATTTGTGACAAGGCCAGTGAGGAATGTCATAAAGCATTTTCCACCACACCACTGCCAGCCTATTAAGCACCAGGAGCCAAACTGAACAGGTGGAACGGAGGAGCCTCGAGATGGAGTGTGACTCTGTGCTGTCGGACAGACAGTATCCATCCACGATCACAGAGGATGTCACAGACAGCAGCCCAGGCACAGATTGGTCAGACAAAGCCAAAGGATCTTCGCTTTGGCAAAGACAAATGTCAGAGCTGAAGACAATTTGTTGTAGCAGAAAGTAGCTTTTTAATAGCTACAATGTAAACCATTTTTCATTAAAACCAGGCTTTTAAATTAAACGTCCATATCTGGGCAATCTTACACCACCCTCCCAAATGCTCCTTTCCACTCCAATCCATTGCCATAATGTACATCCCTCACTGGTGCCTCTACCAGGAGTGAAGATCAGTGACCCAGCACTACTGTCTGTTTGCAGGCCAACTGGACCACTTGCAGGACTTTTTTTTTTTGCCCGGGTCACCCTTGTAATCCAGTACTGCATTCTGTCTGTGCCCAGACTAACTGGACCACTTGCAGTATGTTTTTTTCTTCAAGAGCATAGGTGTTTGTAACCTGCTCCCCTAGGCCACATTAACTAGCAGGTGACTGGTTGCTAGGATGCTGGGCAGTCCTAGCAACCAATCATCAGCTTGTTCCTGTGAAAATTTCATTCTGCTAGCTCCCGCTCCTGCCCTCAATCCAGCACTGTGCAGTGCTGCCAACTGTCAGTACTTTTACTGGCAGCAAGTAAAAAACAAGCACTTTTCTCCTGCCAGTAAATGACAGGAAAAGTTTGCCATGCACATTTCCGGTCCATAGCCGGTTGAAACCATCCGAGTGCCTGCTACAGTGTGTTCGGGTGGGGCTGGCAGGGGCGAGTATGGTAAAGGCAGTGCCTGAGTGTGTTGTGTGATGTCATGATGCAAGGGAGCCAACCAGAGCTGCCGGAGCCTCATGTGCGAGTCTGTAGGAAGAGAGCAGGGCAAGTTGGGAACAGGACTGTCAGTGCTGTTTGGACTGGAGTGGCCCGAAAGGGACTGTCACTATGACTCAGCAGGGGACGTGTTGTGTCAGTGAGGTGTAATCATCATCTGTACTGCTGCACACTGTCACTGAGAGTCAGTTTCATGCTATTACCTTTTGTATGTGTAGAGGCGGCTCCTGAAGAGCACAGGCTATGTTTTTGAAATTTAAGGTTACACCTGAACTGCAGTTTGGTTTGGGTATAATTATTCTAAATTTTGACCTCAGCATCAGTCTGACTGGACTATAGGCTGTTCAGCCTGGCCACCAGGGGCACTGTCTCTTCTGGCAGGCATAGAACCACAGTCTGGTTGGGTGCTATAAGGTTACTTTCTCTCAGAGCCCGTCCAGTGGGAGTGGTCATTCTTGCTGTGCTTTCTGGGAGAGGGTACTTAAGATCCGGATGTCACGTGGTTCGAGGTTCCGGTCCAGAAGTATGTTCTGACTCCATGATCCTGGTCCTCCAGACCAGCCCCCAGGAAGGCTATGGCCTGGGGTGCGGATCCACCCGACTTTATGTATCAGGGATAGCTAGCCCGAGGCAAGGAAACTGAAGAAAGGATTCCAAGGTGGTCCGGTGCCGTCTCCGGCTGGACAGAGGCCCAGCAACTTCGTAGCTATCCAGGGGAGGACTCTTCAGAAGAAGGCCACGTATTAGTTGTCTTCTTAGCAAGAGCCTGGTAAAGCTGAAGTACCTAAGTGAATCCAATCTTGTGGGTATCGCCAAACTGACTGAAAGATCCAGGTATTACATGAGTGTTCTACAAGTTCTAGATTCCTACATGTTCTACAACAACTTCTGTGGCAGAGACTTGTTCCTGATTTAAGCACCTTGTTGGTTGCTAGGCCTTGTGAGAGAGGGACTATCCAACTTGAGTGAACATCCAGCTGTGAATGGCTATTCTCTGCATTTAGTCAAAGTAAGCAAGTTCTTTATTATTGACTTTGACACTAAGAGTACCTGAACTTTCCTCCTAACCTCTGATCCTACACTAAGAGACTGTTCGTTAACTACGTTTTTGCAAATAAAAATCCCTTTAAGCGGATCTGTAATCAGTCTCTAAAATTTCTGGGCCATCTACCACGGGAACCCCTAGACGCAAATCAAGGTGAAGAAGGCAACGGTAAGCTCAATCAAACCAGCAGCTCCTTCGGAGGTTAGTGCTACATATCAATTGACCCTTCCTTTTTAGATTGTAAGCTCTAACGAGCAGGGCCCTCTGATTCCTCTTGTACCAAATTATAATGTAACTGTAATGTCTGCCCTCATGTTGTAAAGCGCTGCGCAAACTGTTGGCGCTATATAAAATCTGTATATTAATAATAATATAATGTGTGTGTGCCTGTCCATTCTAAATTCTTGCCCTCCTGAGTCCTGTCCCTGAGCTACTTACTGTATCTAAAATCGAAATATGTTTTTTGCCTTAATATCTATCTTAAATCATATTGCTAATTGCACACTGTATTTGTTTGTAGCCTAAAAACAGCACAGAGACAAGCCTCAAACCTAATGGCACAAAGTCATTTGGAGCGATAAGACTAAAATTTAGCTTTTTGGCCACAACCATAAATGCTACATTTAGAGAGAAGTCAACAAGGCCTATGATGAAAGGTACACCATTCCTACTGTGAAACACGGAGGTGGATCGCTAATATTTTGAGGATGTGTGATCTACAAAGGCACAGGAAATTAGGTAAAAATTGATGGCAAGGTGAATGCAGTATGTTATCAAAAAATACTGGAGGAATAGTTTTAGGTAGTGATAGGTACCCTTTATGGAGGGATCTGGAGTCCAAAGGGCCCCAAACCCCTCCTCTGACAAGATCTGCGTTTTTGAATAATTTGGATTTTTTTTAAATGCTGATGTTGGCTGCTGAATAGAACCAGAAGTGACGTTGTGATGTTGCTTCCGGGGTAACTAGATCCAAGACCTGATCAAAGCCATTTCCAGCTTTGTTCGGGTCTCTGGTCAGTGGTACAGGAGAGCCCGGACAGAGCGTCGGAAGGCGGCGGGAGGGGGTGATTTCCCCTCCTATTCCTTGTGATAACAATCGAGCGGCTGCTTAGCGGCATCGGTTGTTATCACAAGAAATCCGACCATTGGCTCTAAAAAACAACTCCAGGCATCACTAATCCTATCACTATCCACACTATATTTCAACAGAGACATCATCCTTTTCTGGAGAGCAAAAAAAAACTATAGGTAAAATGTGGGAAATGTTACTCAGACAAAGTCATGGATATGTACCTTTTCTGAAAACTAATTTGTTGCCATAAACACTGAGAAAAATTCTCTTAACCCTGTGAAAGTATATTTTGTTCTTACTTTTGATAAAAATACAATACAATGGAAATCTATTGGAAAACAAATAAAGGGTTGTTGCTGTTCATTTTGCACAAAATAAAGTTCCAGTAAAAAAAATTGGTTGTTAACTACATTTATGTGAATGTAGCACTACCCCAGAAGAAGCTGCTGGACTTCAGGCCCATTTCCCCCCACACAGCACCCACAGCTAGGCAAAAATAGTTTTCCACACACTCTCCAATAGCTCAAGAAACAGTCTAGGGGTGTTGGTTTTTAGTGTTTATTTTGGGAACAGAGAACTTGGATAAGGGATTGGGGGTACATGGGATGCCCAGAACTGAAGAAAGCTTGTAAACCCCAAGCAATACAATTGAAGAACTGCTAAAGTCTCTGGCTGCTAAAGTTCAACTAAACTATGGTGCACACCAGTGAGAGTAATGATGCATCTGAAAAAAAGATAATGGTTCCAAAAAGTCAGTGATGAATAGATAGCTCCTGGCTGCTCTAGACCCAATGCAGTGCTGTTAAGGTGCTCCTGGCTGTCTTGCAGAGCAATAAAGCTGTCCCCTAGGTCTCAGACATGTGTGGTATTGCACTACACTGTCCTCTTTGTTGCTTTGGTGTACTGTCTCTCAGTAACTTCTATAATCCAAAAAGCTGCTGCACTGGCCTCTCTGCTGAACAGGCTGCTTCTGGCTTGGCTTGAAGTCTACATCTAGGCCTAGCTGAGGCAATGACTAAGTCGTGTCCTGGGGCTTTCCTATTCCCTTTCTCTTCTCTTGCTCTTTCTCATCCAGACAGCTGGACCTTGAACTCTGCTCCCAGACTGCCAGGCTTCTATGTATTTATGGGATGTCTCCCCACCTTCTGGGCCTGCTATCGCAGGGATTGGTGGAAACTCCATAAAGGTAAAGGGAAGTTACAAAGCCATAGCTTATGAAGCACTGTCCAGTCTCCTAAACTCAATTAACTCATGCTCCTCCTACAGGGGAGCCAAACTAAATTTGTCTACACTGTGGGTGCTACATGAACATTGATAACTCATAAAGAGAGAGATGGATGGCCTGCTGTTTCCATGAGAGAAACACTAGTGGAGCACTGGCAAACTCATAGTGATGTCCTGCACATGTCAACCTGGAGAGGCACTATTAGAAGGGTAATAAACTAGAGGCCTAGCGAGGTTCTGCCCATGGGAAAGGAAATACAATCAGGCACACCAGGAGGGAAGTATGGCTCACATGTTTGTGAGACCCATATGGTAAGCTGTAGAATGGGAAGCTTGTGGAAAAGCATCTGGAGAAAAAATGTAAAAATTAGCGTTATCACTACCTAGAGAAGACATTCCCTCTGCTGTATGGTCATGATTTGTAAACAATAGGTGATATGTCAAAAAAGAATGCATGAAGTGACCTAGTCACTAGCTAAAAAAATTAAATAAGAGTCTCTGCAAAGAATAGGGGTAATGCTATAGTAATAGTGTGTTTAAAAATTTTTTTTTTATAACCAGCAAACAGTTCCTTTAAAGCGGAGTTCCACTGGTTTTTGAGTTTATTAAAAGTCAGCAGCTACAAAAAGTAAAGCTACTGACTTTAAATAAACAGACACACCCCTGTTCCACGGTCCAGCGATGTGGCCACCCGAAGCCTCCGTTCTCTCCCCTTCCTCATTACGGCGCCAACATTGTGAGTGTGGGCGCCCGGCTGTGACAGTTTGCAAGGTTCACAGCCGGGCACGCACTGCGCATGCAAGACCCGTGCTGCGCTCCATCAATGGCCAAGCAATGTTCTGGGACCTATGCCTAGGAGTCGCCAAGGTGGCCAGAAGGAGGAAGTGGAACAGGAAGTCCCACTCCAAACCAAATGACATGCCAACTGTGGCATATCAGGGGGCAAGGAGTACTTAAAGCAGAAGTTCCCCTCTTTTGGGTGGAACTCCGATTTAAATATAAAAGAAAAACGGAGAAATTCCTCATAAATAACACTGATAAATGTGGTTTTTAAAGACATTTGCAATAGTCCCCCTCCTCCTTCTGACTGCTGGTGAGCATACCACATTATAATAAGCTGTGAATCCTTTCATGATACGTTGGTGTTAAGTACTGCATGCTCCATGTGATTGTAGAAATTCAGAACTGTGAGCGGATGCTGCCAGTCTGTACATGTTCCTATAACTGGTTTAACTGAAATAAACACAAGCATACTGACTCAACATAAATTTTCCATAACTGGAGGCTATTTGGAATAGGAAGGATGAAAACACTCAACCTTTGTAGTAAACTGTATACCATTGTCTATAAAAACATACAGTATCTGATAGAGTTTATTGTTTATCACAACTGTATATAGAGTTACATATGCTTTCATGATACCGGATTGTATATTCCTTTTGGCTTGTTCAGTTATATTTATTTTCAAACTCTAGATAGAATATGGCTTCATGCAAATAGGAATATGAATTGCCCCAGATATTCAGTTTTTATATGCCAGATCCTAGTAGAAAAAATTCCTCTGATGTCGCATATGTACACACATTTACGTGTATATGGCGCTGAGTGTAAATGCATTCTACTGGGCACAATATTAATTTACTCTGGCTATTGGACTACATTCACACGCATACGTGTGGGTTTCCATGTGCATACATGTAAACTATGCTCATAAGCTCCCCTCGGAACACTCCTTTGTGTGTTTATTTTATGCCTCTAAATGCTGCTTTTATGCCTCTAACAACTTGCGAACAGCCGTTCTGTCCAGGATTACGTTCAAGTGCATGAGCTGGCATTTCCAGGTAGGAAATTTCCACCCGCTGCCCTATCTGTGCTGTAATTCAGTACAGTTCAAGTCGATCAGGTCCTGGCCATTTATGGTGGGGACCTGTTGATGGGCTTAGCGAATCACAGTACAGAGCCCTGTGTTTACTAATGCAGGACTCTGTACATAGGTGAAAAAGGTACAGGGAGAAAAATAAGCCACATTAAATAGTAAAAATGTAATTCAGTAAAGCAGCATACATTACACATTGTTAGGCACACAGTTAACCACTTGATTGCCCTTAGATAATATTCCCTTCCCAGCCAGTGTCATTAGTACAGTGACAGTGTATAGTATTGGCACTGATCACTGTATTGGTGGTGATGTCATTGTCAGTCAGTTCCCACCCAGCGTCATTTAGGGTTAGATTGTCTGCCGCATCCCAGTTTCAATATAAGATGCTGATCACCACCATTACTAGTAAAAAATAAATAAATAAATAAATAATTCCAGTATAATGTATATACCATCATTTGTAGACGCTATAACTTTCATGCAAAATTATTCAATATACACTTATTGGGATTTTTTTTTACCAGTATACATTTTTGCCTACATTTTTATGAAGAAATTATATTTTTTTTATTATGTTTTATAGCAGAATGTAAAAATGATATCATTGTTTTCAACATTTTCGTTTTGTTTTTTTCATTTATACAATAAAAAATAAAAATCCCAGTGGTGCTCAAACATCACCAAAAGAAAGCTTTCATTTGAGTAAAGTGTTGCATGACCGCACAATTTCCAGTTAAAGTGGTGCAGTGCCAAATAGAAAACAAAAGCCATGGTCCCATACCTTAAGGAATTAAAGTACTGATCTACAGTGCCTTGCGAAAGTATTTGGCCCCCTTGAACTTTTCAACCTTTTGCCACATTTCAGGCTTCAAACATAAAGATATAACATTTTTTTTTTTTTGTGAAGAATCACCAACAAGTGGGACACAATTGTGAAGTGGAACGAAATCTATTGGATTTTTGAAACTTTTTTAACTAATAAAAAAATGAAAAGTGGGGCGTGCAAAATTATTCGCCCCCTTGTGTTAATACTTTGTAGAGCCACCTTTTGCTGCGATTACAGCTGCAAGTCGCTTGGGGTATGTCTCTATCAGTTTTGCACATCGAGAGACTGAAATTCTTGCCCATTCTTCCTGCAAAACAGCTCGAGCTCAGTGAGGTTGGATGGAGAGCGTTTGTGAACAGCAGTTTTCAGCTCTTTCCACATATTCTCGATTGGATTCAGGTCTGGACTTTGACGTGGCCATTCTAACACCTGGATACGTTTATTTGTGAACCATTCCTTTGTAGATTTTGCTGTATGTTTGGGATCATTGTCTTGTTGGAAGATAAATCTCCGTCCCAGTTTCAGGTCTTTTGCAGACTCAAACAGGTTTTCATCCAGAATGGTCCTGTATTTGGCTGCATCCATCTTCCCCTCAATTTTAACCATCTTCCCTGTCCCTGCTGAAGAAAAGCAGGCCCAAACCATGATGCTGCCACCACCATGTTTGACAGTGGGGATGGTGTGTTGAGGGTGATGAGCTGTGTTGCTTTTACGCCAAACATATCGTTTTGCATTGGGGGCAAAAGGTTCGATTTTGGTTTCATCTGACCAGAGCACCTTCTTCCACATGTTTGGTGTGTCTCTCAGGTGGCTTGTGGCAAACTTTAGATGAGACTTTTTATGGATATCTTTGAGAAATGGCTTTCTTCTTGCCACTCTTCCATAAAGGCCAGATTTGTGCAGTGTACGACTGATTGTTGTCCTATGGACAGACTCTCCCACCTAAGCTGTAGTTCTCTGCAGTTCATTCAAAGTGATCATGGGTCTCTTGGCTGCATCTCTGATCAGTCTTCTCCTTGTCTGAGCTGAAAGTTTAGAGGGACGGCCAGGTCTTGGTAGATTTGCAGTGGTCTGATACTCCTTCCATTTCAAAATGATCGCTTGTACAGTGCTCCTTGGGATGTTTAAAGCTTGGGAAATCTTTTTGTATCCAAATCCGGCTTTAAACTTCTCCACAACAGTATTATGGACCTGCCTGGTGTGTTCCTTGGTCTTCATGATGCTCTCTGCGCTTTCAACAGAACCCTATCACAGAGCAGGTGCATTTTTACAGACACTTGATTACACACAGGTGGATTCTATTTATCACCATCAGTCATTTAGGACAACATTGGATCATTCAGAGATCCTCGCTGAACTTCTGGAGTGAGTTTGCTCCACTGAAAGTAAAGGGGCCGAATAATTTTGCACGCACCACTTTTCATTTTTTTATTTGCTAAAAAAGCTTAAAATATCCAATAGATTTCGTTCCACTTCACAATTGTGTTCCACTTGTTGGTGATTCTTCCCAAAAAATTTAAATTTTATATCTTTATGTTTGAAGCATGAAATGTGGCAAAAGTTTGAAAAGTTCAAGGGGGCCAAATACTTTCGCAAGGCACTGTAAATGTCTGATGTAGCGGGTGTCTCACTCTATAACCCATGACCCTGCCAAGCTGGCCGTAACAATGTACACAGGCTTTCCAGCTTGTGTTAGGGAGAGCTGACTGCCAGCAGCTGACCAGTCTCCATGTGCCATTCTTTTTCTGTACCATGAACAGGGAAGAATACATGCCTTGGTCTTGTTCACCATCCAGAACAGGAATGGCTGCTCCTTGCTCCAACAAAGAGTTTATGTAGGTTAATAGGATTTGCTTTTTTTCTTCTGACTGTGGAAGAGTCGTAGGGATGAATCTGAGTCTGGGGGTGCTGCTGAAGATATAAACAGAAAAAGTATTTCTCCTGTGTACGTGCAGGCGGTGTTAGTGTAAAGTAGTAGTAATTCCGAATGGTAAGTAGTATAGAACGATCATGTGTGTACCACTGCCTAGACTGACCAGGGGTGGTCTGAAGGAAGCTAAGTGAAAAAAAAGGGGGTGGAAGGCATGTGATATAACGCATGAATCAAAGTGATATGATTTATTCATAGACAGAATGGATAATTACAAAGAAATTAGTATGAATTCATTAGAATGGGTTACAAGATATTCATTAAAAATGAACAATTCATTATGCCCATGGAAGGGCAAATGCTCAAGGTAGGCTAACGCGTTTCAAGTGTAAGGTACCTATAATAAGCAGTGTCCGAGGTGGAGCTTGTGTGCTGAGGATTTATGTGAAAACGTAGTCAGGCAGATCAGGTTGGCAACAGATCAGGCAAAGCGGTACACAATGGAAATCCAGAGAGTGGTCAAGCAGGCAAAGGTCATACACGAGCTGGCAGTAAAGTAAAAAATCAGCAGGCTAGAGAGTAGTCAGGAATACAAGCCAAAAGGAAAGGATGTGGGAAAGGAGGCATGGAAGTTTTGAATAAGAGCAGGAGCATGCAAATCCTTGGCTAGGATCCAGGAACGGTCTGTGACAGAATATCCCTTCCAATGAACCAGATACCGTAGGCTATGACCCTGTCTTCTTGAATCAAGAATCTTGGAGACTTGTCATTTTGTCCATCAACAAGAACAGGAGGAGGTAGCTGTTGCGTTCTGGAGTAGCGATTGAAAATTGTCTTTTTGAAGAGGGAAATGTGGAATACGTGGTGTATCCGGAGAGAGGAGGCCAATTTCAACCGATAGGAGACTGGCCCGACTTGAGCAATAATTCTGTAAGGACCGATGAATCGAGGGCCCAATTTGGTAGAAGGTTGTTTCAGTTTCACGTATTTGGTTGATAGCCAAACTCTGTCCCCCACCACATATGTAGGTATATGGCATCTTCGTTTGTTGGAGAAAAGTGCATACTTGCCTGCTGAATTCCGCAGTAATATGTGAATCTTTTTCCAATGTATTTTTCACCCGCTGAGCTGCTGCTGGTACACCAGAAGAAAGTTGAAGTAGGAGAGAAGTCTAAGGGGGATAGCCTAGGGCTGCATAGAATGGTGTGGTATGAAGAGCACTGTGCCAATGGGAATTAATGGCGAACTCAGCCAAAGACAAATACTCAGACCAGTTGGAGTGTAAGGTATTGACATAATGTCGAAGATAGGTTTCCAGGGTCTGGTTCATGTGTTCGGTTTGACCATCTGTTTGAGGGTGATGTGAGGTAGAGAGTGAGAGTGTTTCTCCCAGTTTCTTGCAGAACGCTCTCCAGAATCAGGAAACAAACTGGGATCTGCAGTCTGAGACGACATTGGTAGGTATGCCATGCTATCTCACAATATGGGAAAGGAAGAGGGTAGACAGTGCTTCCATTGTAGGTAATCCCGGCAGCAGCACAAAAAGACATTTTGGAAAAGCGATCCACTATGACCCATATAGCAGTCATGCCCTCAGACTTGGGTAAGTCTGTTTTAAAGTCCATAGTCAAATGGGTCCAAGGCTGGCGAAGTGCCGGAAGTGGTTGTAACAGTCCAGTAGGCGGTGTGCAGGGTACTTTATTAGCCGCGCACGTTGGACAGGCAGCCACATAGTCAGTAACATCCCTTTTCATATGAGGCCACCAGACATGACGCTGCAAGGTCTTAAGAGTGATGGTGACACCAGGATGACCGGATAACACACCATCATGTGCTCAGAGGATTACAGGTTTTCTGAGGCTAGGGGCTACGGATAGGCCCCCTGGTGTTATCTTCAAGCCTTGGGGAACACGATTATGCGTTTCTTGTAACTGTTGGGAAAGAGCTGTTTTTGTGAGGTGGGATTATATACTGCTTGGTAGGTTGATCTTCTTCAGAGGTAGCGAACTGTCTGGAAAGAGCATCTGCTTTCTTGTTTTTATGCCCAGGAACATAAAGAACAAAATTAAAATGGGAGAAAAACATATCCCATCGAGCCTGACATGAGTTAAAACGTCTTGCAGTCTGAAGATACAGCAGGTTTTTATGGTCAGTGAGGATAGAAAAAGGCTTGGGAGCCCCTTCGCCATTCAGACAATGCCAATTTGATAGCCAGTAGTTCTCGATTCCCAACATCGTAATTCATCTCCGCTGGAGAAAACTTTCTAGAAAAAAACACTACTGGATGGATTCTACCGGACTTAGGCTGTCTCTGGGACAGCACGGCACCAGCTCCTACCTCAGAGGCATCAACCTCAACTATATACTGGAGATCGGGATTTGGATGCTGAAGAATTGGAGCCTTGCTGAACATGTCTTTTAATTGCTGGAAAGCCGATTCCACTTCTGAGGGCCACACCTTGCAATTTGTACCTTTCTCAGTCAAAGCAGTAAGGGTGGCTGCAATAGAGGCAAAACCTTTGATGAAGCATCTGTAGTAATTTGCAAACCCTAGAAAGCTTTGGAGCCCTCTTAAAGTGGTTGGTTGGCGCCATTGCAAGACAGCAAAAAGTTATTGAGGGCCCATTTGGAATCTCACAGCACTTATAATGTATCCAAAGGAAAGGAATACGGCTTTGATGGAAACTGCATTTCTCAATCTTCATGTAAAGATGGTTTTCTCTCAGTCATTGCAATACCTGATTTACATGTGAGATGTGCTCTAGATGAGTCTTGAAAAAGATTAAAATGTCGTCCAAGTAGATGATCACTAAACTGTTGCTGAAATCATGAAAAATGTCATTCATGAAACGGAAGACAGCAGGGGCGTTACATAACCCAAATGTCATAACCAAATATTCAAAATGTCCATTACGAGTGTTGAATGCTGTCTTCCACTTGTCTCCATCTTTAATTCAAATCAGATTATAAGCCCCTCATAGCTCCAGCTTAGAGAAGATAATGGCTCCCTTAAGTACATCAAACAGTTCAAGAATGAGAGGCAAAGGGTAGGAGTCTTTTACAGGGATTTGATTTAATCAGTGGTGAAACTATCTCCATAGCGACCCATGTGGGCGCTATGGGACCCACAGCCGAAAAGGGCCTGGTGAGCGGGCGGCGGGACGGCAGAGGACGTGGCAAGTGACAATCTGCAACGTGTGGCAGGTGACGTGGCAAGTGAGAATCCGCAACTTGTGGTAGACGACATGGCAAGTGACAATCTGCAACGTGTAATAAGTGAAAAACTGCATCGGGTGGCAGGTGGCGTGGCAAGTGACAATCCACAACTTGTGGCAGGTGACGTGGCAAGTGACAATCTGCAACGTGTGACAAGTGACAATCTGCATCTGGTGGCAGGTGACGGTGGCAAGTGACACACTCAGGGCTCCATTATGATGAGTTGAACTATTTCATTTTCTATAACAATGTAATAATAGAAATAATGTGTTTCAATTATCCTGACACCATAACAACCATGGTGCCGTGATGATTGAAGTGCCAACATCAGCCATTGCCCCGATAAATTGCCCCCCCCCCAAAAAAAAAAATTTCTGGCAGTGCCCCTCCCAAGACTAGACTCTGGATCTGTCCCTGGGTGAGGGTGAGGGGGGGCCCAATACAACATTTTGCTATGGGGAACTGGGATTTATAGTTATGTCCCTGGATTTAACCCTTGATAGTCTATGCATTGTTGAAGACTCCCATCTTTTTTTTCAACAAAGAAAAAAACCTGCCCCTACTGGAGAAGGAGAGGGTCAGATAAAACCTCTTTCCAAGTTGTCTTTTATGTATTCCTCCATGGATTTTTGTTCAGGCAAAGACAGGGGATAGGTCTTTCTTTTGGGAAGAGGTGCTCCAGGAATCAAATTAATTGCTCAATCAAAAGAACGATGTGGAGGTAAATCCTCTGCCTTTTGCTTGCAAAATACGTAGGTAGGTTGGATGGCCACAGAAGCCAACAGACAACCAGGAAGTCTTTTGGGTTGAGACAAAAAGTTTAGATGACAGTACGACTCCCATGAGGTTAGTTCTCCATTTTCCCAATCAAAAGAAGGGTTATGTTGTTGTAACCATGGGTAACCAAGGATAACGGGCAGAAGTAGAGAATCATTAAGAGACAAGATAACTTCCTCTTTGTGGAGTACGCCTACCTGAAGGGCGATTGTTGTAGTCTCAAATTTTACAATGTCATCTCCCAAGGGTTGTCCATTCAGGGCGGTGATGTTCAGGGGTCTAGACTTTGGAACAAATGGGATGTTATTTTCTTTAGCAAAAGTGTAGTCCAAGAATATACACAAAAGCCTCACAGGAGACAAGTTTACAGGGTAAATGGATAATTGCGGGAACGTTAATCTCGGTCTTTTGTGGATATACCTGCAGGTCTAACCCAGTTCCTCCAACACTGGTTAGACCCTGCCTTTTACTGGATGGGAAGGGCAGACAGATAACAAATGTCCTTTAAGTCCACAGTACAGGCATAGGCCCAATGCACACCTCCTTTGTTTCTCTGACTCAGTTAGGTGGAGACGACTTACTTCCATGGGTTCCACACAGGGGAGTACCAATATGGGGGCGGGGGGTGCGGTCCGCCCCGGGTGCCACACTTTGGGGGGGTGTCAGTGGCCAAGTGACTTTGATATGGGGGTGATTTCCGCACCCAAGTCGGGGTGACAGATCATCTCAAGGGCATCCCTGCTGTCTCTGGTTGCTCATTTTTACTTTCGTTTTTTTAGAACACCCCCGTGCCATGACCACAATGGACTGTTCCAGACTGTTCAGTGAGTGACTGTATTCCCTCCTAATAGCTCCGCCTCCACCCACCACTGCTGTTGCCTGTGTGTGTCTGTCTCATCTCTCTCCGCTGGGGTGGCTGCTTCCACACAGTGAATACAGAGTCCTCCCTAGCCGACTGAGAGCCTGAGGTGGTGAGTGGAGGGGGGGATTGATGTAAGAAGAGGCTGCAGCCTGCAGAATTGTGTCTACCCCTGTGCTGGTCTATGGTAGGGGGTCAGTGACTGTGATTGCTATATCCACCACTCCCTCTCCCTGCCATGTGTATTGTGTAGCTGTCTGACCTGATTGGGGGGGGGGGGGGGGTTGATGTAAGAAGGGGCTGGAGGAGTTTGTCTACCCCTGCCATGTGCTGGTCTGGGGGGGGGGGTCAGGGTGATTGCTGTGTCCCCCTCCCCCTGCCATGTGTATAGTGTACTAGCTGATGGGGGGGGGGGGGGGGTTGATGTAAGAAGAGGCTGGAGTATTGTGTCTACCCTGTGCTGATCTGAGGGGGGGGGGGGGAGTCAGGGTGACTGCTGTGTCCATCACCCCCTCCCCCTGGCATGTGTATAGTGTAGCTGACCTGATGGGGGAGGGGGGATTTCAGAATGCAGATATGTCCTATATACAGGGTGCAGATATGTCCTATATACAGGGTGCAAAATGAAGATATGTCCTATATACAGGGTGCAGATATGTCCTATATACAGGGTGCAGATATGTCCTATATACAGGGTGCAGAATGCAGATATGTCCTATATACAGGGTGCAGATATGTCCTATATACAGGGTGCAGAATGCAGATATGTCCTATATACAGGGTGCAGATATGTCCTATATACAGGGTGCAGATATGTCCTATATACAGGGTGCAGAATGCAGATATGTCCTATATACAGGGTGCAGAATGCAGATATGTCCTATATACAGGGTGCAGATATGTCCTATATATAGGGTGCAGAATGCAGATATGTCCTATATACAGGGCGCAGAATGCAGATATGTCCTATATACAGGGTGCAGAATGCAGATATGTCCTATATACAGGGTGCAGAATGCAGATATGTCCTATATACAGGGTGCAGAATGCAGATATGTCCTATATACAGGGTGCAGATATGTCCTATATACAGGGTGCAGAATGCAGATATGTCCTATATACAGGGTGCAGAATGCAGATATGTCCTATATACAGGGTGCAGAATGCAGATATGTTCTATATACAGGGTGCAGAATGCAGATATGTCCTATATACAGGGTGCAGAATGCAGATATGTTCTATATACAGGGTGCAGAATGCAGATATGTCCTATATACAGGGCGCAGAATGCAGATATGTCCTATATACAGGGTGCAGATATGTCCTATATACAGGGTGCAAAATGCAGATATGTCCTATATACAGGGTGCAAAATGCAGATATGTCCTATATACAGGGTGCAGATATGTCCTATATACAGGGTGCAAATATGTCCTATATACAGGGTGCAGAATGCAGATATATCCTATACAGGGCGCAGAATGAAGATATGTCCTATATACAGGGTGCAGAATGCAGATATATCCTATACAGGGCGCAGAATGAAGATATGTCCTATATACAGGGTGCAAATATGTCCTATATACAGGGTGCAGAATGCAGATATATCCTATATACAGGGCGCAGAATGAAGATATGTCCTATATACAGGGCGCAGAATGCAGATATGTCCTATATACAGGGCGCAGAATGCAGATATGTCCTATATACAGGGCGCAGAATGCAGATATGTCCTATATACAGGGCGCAGAATGCAGATATGTCCTATATACAGGGCGTAGAATGCAGATATGTCCTATATACAGGGTGCAGAATCCAGGCGTGTGCTGTATACAATAAATATTCTTGAGAAAATGGAAAATAATTCGTGGGTGCTTTTTCATTTTAAATGGGGGGGGGGGGTGCCAGATGTAGGATCCGCCCCGGGTGCCAAATGCTCTAGGTACGCCCCTGGTTCCACAGGTGCCTGGGGTTCAACTGAGATATCAGATTCTGGCTGAGGTGGTGCTTGGAAGTCAGGGGCCAAACGGTAAGCTGGCCTAGGAAACTTCCGAGTTCTAAGTCTCTCTTGGCACCTTTTATGACACCAGACATTCAGACGAACACACAGCTCTATGAATTTCTCAAGGTCTTCTGGGAATCCTTATAGACTAATTCGTCCTTGATGCGATCTGTAAGACCTTTTCGTAAGGCTACACGTAATGCCCTTGAGTCCCAATTAGTCTCAGTAGCCAGGGTACAGAACTCAATAGCATATTGTGCCACATACCTGGTACCTTGTTGTATGTGAAAAAGTGAGTACTCAGCTGCAGACGCTCTATCTGGCTTGCCAAATACAGTCTGGAGAGAAGCCAGAAATTTTTCAGCATCTTGCAGCACAGGATCAGGTAAGGAGACACCCAGGCCAGGGCCTTCCCCTTTAACAAGGAAATTACAAAAGTCACTTTGGCAGACGAAGTGTTAAAAGTCCCAGGGTTGTTGCGGAAATGTAAACGGCAAACATTTAAAAAGCCTCTGCAGTCCTCAGTATCACCACCAAATTTTTCAGGCACGGGAAGTTTGGGTGGTACAGAAGAGGTAGATTGGATTGGAGCAGGAGGCTGGACCATGGCAGAAGTACCAGGCAAGCAAGATTTAAGCATAGTACAAAGTTCATCTAACTTGGCGTCCAGGGAAGAAAGATGCTGTTCATGAGCTCCAATCAATTGTCCCTGATGTGAAATCGCCTTAACAATCTCAGCAGGGTCCACTGCCATTGTGGCCCGTTTGTAATGTAAGGTACCGGTGATAGGTAGTGTCTGAAGTGGAGCTTGTGTGCTGAGGATTCAGGCAAAAACGAAGGCAGATCAGGTTGGCAACAGATCAGGCAAAGCGGTACACGATCGAAATCCAGTTCGTGGTTAGGCAGGCAAAGGTCATACATGAGCTGGCAGTGAAGTGCAAAATCAGCAAGCTAGAAAGTAGTCAGGAATTCAGGCAGAAGTTCATATACGGTATTCAGAGTCACAAAGCAGTCACAACACCCAGGGAGCTAGTCCACACAAATGGGCACTGAGAGATAGCAAGTGCCGCTATTTATGGGCTGCTTTGATTGTAAATTGCCCACAGCTGGCAGCAGGTGGGGCTAGTGAGTCCAAGGTAATGCATCAAACTGAGAGAACATAGTCATAAATCCAGAGGTCTTCTGTGGCGCAAAAAGTAAGACTGCAGCTGTGGGACCAGGAACATCCCGGTTCAAATACACTCAGGTACATGACAAAGAGGAATGGCTGATTTGGTGATGTATTCTCCTTTATTCTAGAGGTATCCGCATCACAATGCTCTACATGCCGTAGAATGAATGGTTGGGTTGTCGGTCTGTCATATGTTCCTGCGTTTGGACTTGTTGTGAGGCTGCAGCCCATACACATCAGCTGCAGGCTAAAGGCAATCCTTCTGGAAGTTCTGCAATCCTCCTAGCAAAGTGCTGCTCCATGTTGCAAGAGGAGGGCTAGTGCTGCTGAAGACCCAGCTGTGACCCGAGGAGACCTTTTTGACGATTCAAAAGTCCTAGATTGAGGCCGCCCAGACATGCCGAAAGTGGAGGAGACAAGCCCCCACAAGGCATGCCTGAGCGGGCCTAATATGAAAATGATTTTGAGGATTCCCGGTTGCCCTTCATGGGTTTCTTGAATGAAGACTGCCTAGCTTTCCAAGATCTTGTAAACTCCCGGCCAGGCCTATAGCTGCACGGCTCTCTGGCCCGATTGTTATATTGTCTTCTCGGGAAGGTGCGTCTCTGGCTCTGTATGCGCCAATCCTGAGGGTGGAAACCAGACTTACCACCTGTGGCCCGGGTTATGGCGCTATCAAGTTTGTTGCCGAAAAGGGAAGTGCCCTCAAAGGGAATCTGGCACCAAACCTGCTTTGTGGCTGGATTTGCCAACCATGGGTGGAGCCATAAGGCACGGCAGGCTGTGACCGCTGCCAGCATAACCTGAGCCACCAGGCGGATGACATCAATGGAAGCCTTCCCCAGAAAAGCGGATACCAGCCTGATTTCCTGGATAGGTGCGCTTCTGGCCACTTCACTGGAAATACTTCTGAGGGTCTCGTCAATGCTATCCGACCAGGTTTCCATGGCTTTAGATACTGTGGCTAAGGCTAGGACCGGCTTGAAGGCCATGCCCGCCGTCAGGTAGATCCACTTCAAATCGGAACCAATCTGCTTTTCCAAGGGATCTTTAACCACCTCCGGACCAGTCGCCGCAGTTTTACTGCTGCAGGTTGGCTCGGCTGGGCAAATGGTCATTACCTCACGTGGTTTCACCTTTTGGCTGCTAGGGGCGCACCCGCAGCATCTGTCCGGAGCTGATGCAAGTGCCCGATGATGACCGTCGAGCACCCGCGATCGCCCGTGACAGAGTGAGACACGGGATCCCGGTTCTCTCAGGGGAGAGGAGACAGATTGTGTGTTCATACAAAACATGTTCACAAACACAAAATATGAACACCGATCTCTCTCTTCCCCTAGTCAGTCCCATCCCTCCTACAGTTAGAACACACCTAGGGAACACAGATAGCCCCTTGATAGCCCCCTAGCATTTTTATAGCACTGATCACTGTATAATTGTCAATGGTCCCAAAGATGTGTCAAAAGTTTCCAATTTGTTTACGGCAACATTGCAGTCCTGATAAAAATCGCCACCATTATTAGTAAAAAAACATAATAATAAAAATGCCAAAAATCTATCTCTTCTTTTGTAGACAATATAACTTTTGCACAAACCAATCAATATACGCTTAGTGCGATTTTTTTTTTTTACCAAAAATATGTTGAAGAATAGATATCAGCCTAAACTGAGGAAAAAATTGGGATATTTATTATAGCAAAAAGTAAAAGATATTGTGTTTTTTTCAAAATTGTTGCTCTTCTTTTGTTTATAGTGCAAAAGATAAAAACCACAGGGGTGATCAAATACCACCAAAAGAGTGGTACAGCGTCGCATGACAGCACATTTGTCAGTTAAAGAGACGAAGTGCCGTATTGCAAAAATGGCTTGGTCATTGAGCAGCCAAATCTTCTGGGGCTGAAGTGGTTAAAGGAGACAGTGTCTTCCAGGGGAAGGGTCACATATCTAACTAGTCTCATCAACGCTGCATCCCCCAAAGGAGCCGTCTCGAGATGCTTAGCCTCTTCCTCCCTGAAGGGATACAGCTTCAGGAATTTAGATTAGATTAGATTAGATTTTAGCCCCACTCATCAGAGATGATGTCGTCCACTTCAGTGAGAAAGGGAAAATATTGATGCTCCTTATTGAGCTGCTTGAAGAATTTCCTCTGTTTCGGAGAAGTTACAGGATCTTCCCAATTCAGGGCTTCCATCACTGCTTTTATCAAAGAGCGAACCAGGGCATACTCAAACCCCATCCTCCACTTTTGACTCGCTGTCTGAGGGAGGGGTGGATGGGTGGCTTGGTGTCAGGTCACCTTGAGGCGAGGTGACAGATGCACACCGTAGGGATCAGGAGTGCACCGCAAGGTTGTGGACCCTAAGGCTGACTGCTGCGGACGGAGACAGATCCCACCGAGGTTAGAGCGTAATATTCCCTTGGGCGCGGAGTCTAAGAGCCAGCAGGTGTTCACCAGAGCCTCTAGTGGTGAGGATGGACTTGGCTAAAACTGGCTCCAGGTCGCGACCCCCAGGGTCCCCCAGCTCACACCCACAGTAGGCAACAGGAGGATAGGGATAGTGAGGGATAAGGCCAAGGTCGGGGCCACAAGCAGACAGGAATAGTCAGGGACACGCCAATAGGTCAGGATCACAGACAAACAGGAATAGTCAAGGACACACCAAAGTCGGTAACGGAACAACAGGAGAGCACACGGCAGGTAACAGGAAGCTAACCACACAAAGGAATACACAATGGTTGATCAGCAGGGTTGGCCTGCAGTGCACAGGTTAATATAGAGTTCTCTGATAGGAGCTAGGGTGGAGTCATGCCAGAGGATGGATTACAAAAGCAGTCAGGTGAGGGTCGGCTGGTCTCTAGAGATGAACACATGGAAACAGGTAAGCAGACAAACTCTATTGCATAACCATGACACTTGGCTTAGAAGATTCCTATGTATCGTGGACCAGCCCCTCTACAGTTGGGGAGCATAATGGCTCCGGTGGGGGGTCACGAGGCTGAGGAGCCTCCCCCTTCAGTGAGCCCATGAGCCAGCCACCATGTTCACCGGAAGAACGACACCAGAGCCATAAAAAGGCCTTAAGAGGTACACAAACACAATATATAAATTCAAACACTGCTGCCATGGCTAAAGTTGTCATCTCACCAACCCACGATCATCCAGACCAAGGGACATCAACACACACTGGACTTGTGGCAGATAATGGCCGCCTGCTCACAGCTAGGCAATCAGGCCAGTGCGCTCTTGCCTGCGAACCGCTAGGCCACCAAATCTTCAGCACATACACTCCTTACCCTGCTTAACAGAAAATGCTTATCAGAGGGATGTGACTCCTGGTCACTTGGCCGATCCTGATTGCAGGGGAATTGTCTTCAGGCAGGAGAACCATTGACTTGGTCCTACGGAGGAGGACAAAAAAGGAACATAGCTGATAGCCCAGAGCAAAGATTTATGGGAGAGGTGTCCTATAGGGTGGTTATAGAGGCGGGGCTAACCCACATGTATGCTGCCATGGAGTATGTCAGGAAATATTGTTGTTTTTTTTCAAAATTGTTGGTCTTCTTTTGTTTTTCACACAAAAAATAAAAAACACAGGTGATCAAATACCACCAAAAGAAAGCTCTATTTGTGGGAAAAAAAGGACATCAATTTAATTTGGGTACAGAGTTGAACGCCTGCGCAATTGTTAGTTAAAGTAACGCAGTACCGTGTTGCAAAAAATGGCCTGGTCATTAAGGGGATAAATCCTTCCTAGGGCTGAAGTGGTTAAAAACCTGAGGTTATAAACCTATCCGAAATATTAAAATAAAACTTTGGCTGGAGTTCAAGCGTTATAAATATAAACAATGTATAATATTTTAGTTCATCATATCATTATCTCATATAATAGAATTAAGGGGGTTTCTGGTAACTAGAAATCACTATGTGCTTGTGACCCCGCCATATCATAAGAGAGTGGTCCCCCACTTTTTGAGTTAGAAGTAAACATATTACTTACAGCGCCATCTTATGGTAAATACTTGTAGTACAGTATGCCATAAAAGCAATGGTTCGCAGTGGGAAATATTGCAAAGATTCAGATTCAGAATACTTTATTTATCCCAAAGGAAATGATTAAAATCTGGTGTAGAGAACGTTGTCTATAGTATTCGCTACAGGTAGTGAACTTTCTTCCACATTTTTGCTCATAGATATACACAATTTGGACTTCCATTGTTTTTTAAACTCATATTTAAAATAAAGAAGGGAAATGAAAACAGCCAATGTATTCAAAGCCATTAAAGTTTGTCCTTTTAAACTGAGCATATCACTTTGACTGGATTGAATTCATTAGGAAATGAATACCAGATTATTTTGCCATGATACTTCACATAGTCAGCATTTATATTGATTAATACTTCTGCTAAACGCATTACCAAGTTAGACTGAGAGAAGAGTGGAAACTCAATATATAATAGCACTATATACTTGCATATTATGGCACAAGCAGGTTGAACATTTACAAGGCAGGTAAGAACAATCCCTAGGCAATCATTAACTCGGATGCCACAAAAAACCTCAGGAATGCAATTTGCTTCTCTTTTCTAAGGTTAACATTGGAAAACTATGCAGAAATTAGTTACATGAATACAAATATTCACTTGAAACCGAATTCATGTGTGTCCTGCTTCTTTCAGAACATCGCTGATAATTGACAAGAAAATCCTGCTTAGATTCCACATGCACCTGGCCTTTCCGGTGTAAAAAAGAAGCTTCAATCAACAAGTAAATCCAATCAATGAGCCACTGGTGCTACATAGAATACTGCAACTGTGATAAAATCTAAACCTTCTTTTTTTGGTTTTATGTATGTAGCGGATGACATTTTGGACAAAATGTCATACGCATGTAAATTTAATTTTTGCCTCAGAACAATAGGGGTTCTGAGGGTTAATTACATAGGTTGGCCTTAACATCAGTCTGGCCAGGTTGTGTTTGGAAGTCCTGCCTGGTCATGTGAACAGTGAGGTGCACATGACAGGCCAGAACCAGGCCTGGTTGGATGTTTGGGTATCAGCCTTCTCGGTACCAATCAGTGGGAGTGCCGGGGCCCGCTGAGGAGTCTGGGAAGGGGTACTTAAGAGGTGTGGGTCACGTGTTTTGGGGAGAATAGTTTGTGAGACCCGTGTGGTCTGTTCTGGTTCCAGGACCAGGGTAGCCCCGTGAAGGGTCCCGATCACGGGGTGTTCGACATCCCGAAACATGTTTCTGTCAGAGGCCCCTGATAGAACTGTCTGGGGTAGGGATCCGTCTGTTCCTGAGTCTCGGAACCGGCTGGTCCGAGGCGGAGGGAGGATTCAAGGTGTCCGGGTGTGCTCTCGGCTTGGAGAGGCACCACAGCTTGTGGAAGTGATTGGGGGAGGACTCTTTGGAGGAGGGCCGGCAAGTGGCATCCAAAGAAGTGCCTGGTTACTGAGTTGGGAAGGACATTGACGAATCCAAACTTTTCTAGTACCGTTGAGGAGACGGGAGACGTTCCAGGTACTGAGGAAAAAGGTTCCTGTTCACCCTTGGTTACAACTTGTCCACGTTCATAAGTTTGTTCAAGTTTTGAGTCAACGTGCTGACTGCCATGATCTCTAGCTAGAGATCTGTTCAGCCTTGAAGTACCCAGCTGCGAGTGGCTACTCTCTGGGTGGAATTAGAGACTTTGTTAGACCTGCAGTTAAAGGTGCCTAAGTTCTTCACCCGTGCCCTCTGTTCCCATGAGAGACTGTGTTACTGGAAGTTACTACTGCAAAATAAAACCTTTCAAAAGGACTTTATTTGTGTCAGCGTGCAAGTTGTTGGGTATTATATTAACCCTGGGAACCCCTAGACATGGAAGAACAAGCCAAGCCAGAGGTAACCGGTAAGCCCAATAAGTCAAGGCCACCCTGCAATGGGTTATGGCCGCTACATGTAGATTATAGAATGGTTAAATTTATGGTTTTAATGGTTTTATTTATTGGTAACTGTATCCCGTTATGAAGATAGTCTTTTACTTTCTCTTCTGAGATACAAAAGGAAGTGAGAGGAGAACCTCCAAAGTAAGGAGCATTTTCTCTTAGACAGTTGTCACCAGTGAAAGTGTCCCTATAGTAAGATTTGTCCTCTATTCATGTTCTGGTGACAACTCAAAATTTTCCTTTACTTCCAGTCCCAATAACAATCATCAGGATATAGAAAGAGGGTGAATCTTCCCAGAGGGGACACAGATAGCAATCAAAACCCATCAAAGGTTCTAACCCTTGCTGACCCTATCCAAGATTAAAATAAAAATTGACTTTAGATACTCTTTAAAGCCCAATTCAGTGAAAAGTATCCACCTTACCGGTGTTAATTTAGATGACTAAAATTACCAAAACATTTTAGTCGACTAAATGAATAATATTTTAGTCGACTAAATGAATAATATTTTAGTCGACTAAAATACGACTAAAACTAAAACAATTGAGATGATTAAATAAGACTAAAACTAAAATGACATTTTAGTCAGAAGACTAAAATGGGACTAAAACTAAAATGGCATTTTAGTCAAAAGACTGAAGCCACGTACACACGGGCGGACTGTATGGCCTACTTAGTCCGTCATACAATCCGACGGACAGTCCGTCATACTTTCGAATGAACGGACTTGACCACACACACCACTTTTTGAGCGGACTAATACGGCGTACTAAGTCCGCCATACTATCCGCACTACTTTTGAAATGAACGGACTCGCCCACACACGCGGAGGAAAGTCCGCTCATTTCGAGCGCGTCTCCAGGTAGGCGGGGCCCGCGAAGGAGACGTCGCTGACCCCGCCGCCTGGTATGGACTTAAAGGGGAACCCCAACGCCGAAAAAAATCGGCGTGGGGGTCCCCCCCAAGTCCACAACAGACCCTTGTCTGAGCACGCTACCCGGCCGGCCAGGAAAGGGGGACGAGCGAGCGCCCCCCCCTCCTAAACTGTACCAGGCCGCGTGCCCTCAACATGGGGGGGTGCCTTGGGGAAGGGGGGGCCGCGCGCCCCCCCCCACCCCAAAGCACCTTGTCCCCATGTTGATGAGGACAAGGGCCTCTTCCCGACAACCCTGGCCGTTGGTTGTCGGGGTCTGCGGGGGGCTTATCGGAATCCGGGAGCCCCCTTTAATAAGGGGGCCCCCGGATACCGGCCCCCCACCCTATGTGAATGAGTATGGGGTACAATGTACCCCTACCCATTCACCTGTAAAATAAAAGTACAAAAAAAAACACAACACACGAGATAAAATACTTTATTGCACAGCTCCGGGGGTCTTCCGTCTTCGGGGGTCTTCTCGCCGGACTCCTCCGCTATCTTCTTGTAGCTCTTTTGCTAGCGGAGGAGTCCGGCTTTCTTCCTCGCCGCCGGCCTCTTCTCCCGACTTCGGGGGTCTTGTCCCCCTCTTCGGTTCTTCTGCCGGGCCACCGCGCCTTCTTATAGCTCTTTTACAGGCGGTGGCCCGGTCTTCTGTCGCCGCCGCCGCCGCCTTCCGTTCTTCTTCTTCTTCTTCTTCTCCAGGAGATGTTGCCTCGACGATCTCTCCGGCCGGAATGCCAGGGACGCACTGCGCGGCCACTTATATAGGGACAAGGGGCGGTGTCACATGGCTTTATGTCACATGGGTTGGTCACATGGGTTGATGTCACATGGGGACTATGACATCGTAAGGGGGCGGGGTCACCATGTGACACCAACCCATGTGACATAAAGCCATGTGACACCGCCCCTTGTCCCTATATAAGTGGCCGCGCAGTGCATCCCTGGCATTCCGGCCGGAGAGATCGTCGAGGCAACATCTCCTGGAGAAGAAGAAGAAGAAGAAGAAGAAGAAGAAGAAGAAGAACGGAAGGCAGCGGCGGCGACAGAAGTCCGGGCCACCGCCTGTAAAAGAGCTATAAGAAGGCGCGGTGGCCCGGCAGAAGAACCGAAGAGGGGGACAAGACCCCCGAAGTCGGGAGAAGAGGCCGGCGGCGAGGAAGAAAGCCGGACTCCTCCGCTAGCAAAAGAGCTACAAGAAGATAGCGGAGGAGTCCGGCGAGAAGACCCCCGAAGACGGAAGACCCCCGGAGCTGTGCAATAAAGTATTTTATCTCGTGTGTTGTGTTTTTTTTGTACTTTTATTTTACAGGTGAATGGGTAGGGGTACATTGTACCTCATACTTATTCACATAGGGTGGGGGGCCGGCATCCGGGGGCCCCCTTATTAAAGGGGGCTCCCGAATTCCGATAAGCCCCCCGCCCACAGACCCCGACAACCAACGGCCAGGGTTGTCGGGAAGAGGCCCTTGTCCTCATCAACATGGGGACAAGGTGCTTTGGGGTGGGGGGGCCGCGCGGCCCCCCCTTCCCCAAGGCAACCCCCACGCGGCCTGGTACGGCTCAGGAGGGGGGGCGCTCGCTCGCCCCCCTTTCCTGGCCGGCCGGGTAGCGTGCTCGGACAAGGGTCTGTTGTGGACTTGGGGGGGACCCCCACGCCGATTTTTTTCGGCGTTGGGGTTCCCCTTTAAGTCCATACCAGGCGGCTGGGCCAGCGACATCTCCTTCGCGGGCCCCGCCTACCTGGATACCCGCTCGAAATGAGCGGACTTTTCTCCGGGCGGGAAAAGTCCGCTCATTTCAAAAGTACGGCGGACTGGCATACACACGGGCGGATTGTCTGCCGAAATGCGAGTACGACGGACAGTATTTCGAAAAATCCGAAATACTTAGTACGCCGGACTGCACGCTGAAAAAGTCCGCTGAAGCCCACACACGAGCGGACTGTCCGCTGAAATGTGTTTCGGCGGACTAAGTAGGCCATACAGGTCGCCCGTGTGTACGCGGCATGAGACTAAAACTAAATTGAAATTTGACTTCAAAATGAACACTGGTTTGTAGTACATGTTCATACCTCAATACCATAAATAATAACATATAGTTTCATAGTTTCATAGTTAGTAAGGTTGAATAAAGACACCAGTCCATCCAGTTCAACCTGAGTGAGTGTCTACAATTGTCCCTATCCCTGTACATTGTATACTCATATTGGTCCCTACCCTCAAGTAGCCCACAATCCAAGGCCCCCATTCATATACTAGGGACAATTTTGGACAGAAGCCAATTAACCTACCTGCATGTCTTTGGATTGTTGGAGGAAACCAGAGTACCCGGAGGAAACCCACACAGGCACAGGGAGAACATGCAAACTCCAGGCAGGTAGCGTCATGGTTGGGATGAGATGTTTCTCTCCAGCAGTATATAATGAGTTGGGAAATTGTAGAGAAATGTTAACTAAAGCATTACAATTTAATTACACCCATTATATTTTAGACGACTAAAATGAGTTTTAGTCGATTAAAATGTACTAGAGATTTTAGTCGACTAAAATGTAGGACATTTTAGTAGACTAAAATGTACTGGAGATTTAGTAGACTAAATACGACTAAAACTAAAACAATTGCAGAAGACTAAAATGGGACTAAAACTAAAATGCCATTTTAGTCCTAAGACTAAGACTAAAACTAAATTGAAATTTGCTGCCAAAATTAACACTGCACTCTACCAGAGTGTCAGGGTTTCACCAATAAGAATGCCCAGCATGTAGGAATATCGATAAACACTGTAAGGCTGTTGCAGGTATGTGCAGAGACCTTTAGCCTGGGATTACACTTTTGCAAACACAGACATCGCATGTTATTCACACCCCCATTGCTATGCCAATCACATGCGATGTCTGTGCAATGCGAGTTCAACCATACAGTTGTATGGCTGAGCTTGCATTGGATTCGCACAAAAAAGGTGCAGGGACTTTTCTTTTCCTGCATTGGAATGGGATCGCATGGGTGGTCATCACTTTCACCTAGCAGCAAAAAGGGTTGCTGGTTCAAAACCCACGGCACCGTCTGCCTGAAGTTTGCATGTTCTCCCTATGCCTGTGTCGGTTCTCCTCCGGTTACTCCGGTTTCCTCCCATACTCTAAAGATATGCTGGTAAGGTAATTGGCTCCCGTCTAAATTGGCCCTAGTATATGTATGAATGTGAGTTAGGGACCTTAGGTTGTAAGCTACTTGAGGGTAGGGACTGATGTGAATATACAATGTATATGTAAAGGGATAATATTAAACTGAGAAATAGTCAAACGATGTTCAAATATCTCTCCCTCAGCGCCCACGGAAAAAATGTTTGCTAATACAAACACTCGAAGCAGCTTCTATCATAGAACTAAATAATCAAAATTATGTCAAAGAAAAAAATATTTCTAAAACATTAGCAGCGCTATAAAAACACTCAGCAGGTGATTAAGAATAATATTGATTGGTTTTAACATAAAATCCACTATATGCAGGTGCAATAGAAATAAAACACTCAATCAAAGTCCATTATTGTGCAGAGGTGACTGTGCCATAAATTAGTAGCAATTCCAATGTGGAACGAACTCCTTCACCACACCACTAGTGCCACAACCCTACAGGTATTCCACTTACCAGACCCAGCTGGTTTACACACTTGTCAGTCAAATAAACGATCTCAATTCATTGGACGCCTCCCATCTATATTATGCTCATCATCAGCAATAGATAAAAAAAACAACATAGCACAATGCAGTACAACTCTATTTTATTAATTAAAATTGTCTCACGATAAAACACTCACAAAATCTGCATAAAGAAAGGGCATATAATAGTATTAGCCGCGCAATCCCGTCTAACCTTTCACCGTTTCCACGGTATTCCTGGGAAGGAAAGGCGCGAGCCGGTTGACACTGTAGGATGCTGCATAGCAACGCCCTGACGCATTTCTATCATCACTTTCCTCAGAGGGCGCCCAGGCTTGGCTCTCAGCCAAACCAATTTACCTACTTTAACAGCTAACTATACACAACTATCACACTATATATGCATGTGTGATAGCTTGAATGGGAAACTGCTTAGGGGAAGGGACTAATGTAAATGTAATCTGATAATACCCTGTTTCTCCGAAAATAAGACCTACCCTGTTTACCCTGAAAATAAGCCCTACCCTGAAAATAAGACCTACAAGGACTTTAACTAGGGCTTATTTGGGGGGTAGGGCTTATATTGCAGCCATCACCAACAATCACACTAGGTCTTATTTTCGGGGCAACAGGGTAATGACACAAGGTAGAAATTCAAATGGAGATTTTTAGTCTTTGATTCTTTTATAGCAAACCTGTCCTAGCCTAAAATATTTCTTAAGTAATAGCAGTGCTAAATTGCATTGGGCAAAATAACAAGTTCACTGTAATGGAGGAACCTTAAATGCAAAACTACACACTCTCATGCCGCGTACACATGGTTGGAATTCTCGTTGGCAAAAGCTCTGATGGTTTCCGATGGAATTCGACTCAAGCTGTCTTGCCTACACACGGTCACGTCAAATTCCGATCATTTATAACGTGGTGACATACAACACGTACGACGTGACTAGAAAAAGGAAGTTCAATAGCCAGTAGCCAATAGCTTCTGTCTCGTAGTTGAATCTGAGCATGCATGATTTTTGGCATGTCGGAATTGCATACACACGATCGGAATTACCGATAGAAAGTTTTTCCGTCAGGAAAATTGAGAACATGCTATCAATTTTTGGTTGGCGGAAATTCGGACAGCTAAATTCTGAGTTGATCTGGAGTCATGCAATGCGGACTTGCTGCAATTGTGTAACAAACTCGTGAAGCCTGGCATGTCTAGCAATAGCTTAGCAAGTAATTTTTAACCAGTTCCCGACCGGCTCAAGTACATATACTGCGGCGCAATTGCACCACTGCGTGAAACCCCGTATATATACAGGGTTCCTTTATGAGCCGCCAGAGGGTGCGAGCTGTCACCGAAGGGGCTCGCGCACACCTGCTGCATGGCAGGGGCTGGTTGTGATCGCCACTGACCACGCGTGATCGCATGCACGAGCGCCAGCACGGGGATTTGTGTGTGTAAACACACAAATCCCCGTGCTGTCAGAGGAGACATGTCGTTTGTTCCAAGTTAGTAGAAACAGCGAAATGTCTCCTCTCCTACTCAGTCCAATCCCCATACAGTTAGAACACACATTTAACCCCTTGATCGACCCTAGTGTTAACTCCTTCCCTACCAGTGTCATTTACACAGTAATCAATGCTGTATAAATGTCAATGGTCCCAAAAATGTGTCAAAAGTGTCCGATCTGTCCGCCGCAATGTCGCAATACTTCTAAAAATCGACCACCATTACTAGTAAAAAAATAATAATAATAAAAATGCCATAAATCTTTCCCATAGTTTGTAGACGTTATAACTTTTGCGCAAAGCAATCAATATACACTTATTGCGATTTTTTTTGTTTACCAAAAATATGTAGAAGAATATATATATTGGCCTAATCTGATGAAGAAAGATGTTTTTTTTTAAATATTTTTGGGTATATTTATAATAGCAACTAGTAAAAAAAAAATGTACAGGGATAGGGAGAATTGTAGACACTCACTCAGGTTGAACTGGATGGACTGGTGTCTTTATTCAACCTTACTAACTATGTAACTATATTGTTTTCTTTTTCAAAATTGTCGCTCGTTTTTTTGTGTATAGTGTAAAAAATAAAGACTGCAGAGGTGATCAAATAGCACCCAAAGAAAGCTAAATTGTTTCCAGGGCTGAAGTGGTTAAACTTGCAGCACACTTGCTTGCTATCTGGGTTTTGGGTTTAATATCACTTTAACAGTAGGTATTTTTCTTAAAAAGGTTGTGTTTTACTGAAATTGTGTTATGTTTCTAACTGAGATGATGAGTTCACAATGTAGGTATTTAACATTATCTAGAGGCTGTCTTTATAATACTACATACAGGCACACTGTCCTGCTGCAAAAACTAAAGCTCTATTTTCCACCATTGAAAGATTTCTGCTGGCACAGGAGCAAACATAAAAATGCTCATATATTAAACTAAACAAGGGCTTTGTGTTGGAAACTAAAATAAAGTGGTCAAACAGGTTTTAATAAAGACAGCATCTCACCGCTGTGCAAGTCGCATTTATATGGAATGTAAACATGATATTCACGTGATGAAAGGTCCATCGGCACACATGCTATGATGCTATAGCTCTGCTTTCATACTGTAAACAATACCTGTATAATTAATGATTCAGGCTTGGTGAAATCACCACAATGAAGACTTTTTCAGTACACAGGAGCAATAAAAGGGAGCGCCCAGTGTGCATTCCTGTGCCATGCCTAGTACTGCATACCTTAGCCAAGCATTCATTTTTTTGTCTAAAGTCAATGCAAACTATAACAATCGTTCACCCTACAGTAAATGCTCACTTCAGAAATTCCAGGCTTAGATGTCAGTAAGTACAGCCCAGGCCTAAAGCCTAGTACACACGATCAGAAAATCATACGAATAATATCGCTTTAGAAGCGATCATTAGGTAATCTGATCGTTAGTACACAGCTTTTGGGAGCCAATCACAGCAGTTCCTCCGAAATTATCCAAAGAGACAAACACAACTTTTTTTATGATCTGGTATCGGACGATACCAGATCGTACGATTTTTTTTAAAAACCTTGGTGTTGGCTGTATGCCTCAAGACACAGAGCGGCTGCATATTTGCATGAATTTCTGCCCATACACCTGTGCTGAGAGTGCACGCGCTGCATGCTCCCGAAACAGTTACCATCATCTAACCGAAGCTAGGAGTGATCAGGTGTTTTCCGATCATGTGACCGCCCTGACAGCCAAACACGGCGGCCTAGTAACTATAGTCTAACCAAAGCAAGGAGCGCTCTGGAGTTTTCACTTCATGTGACCGCCGTGACAGCTAATCATGGCAGTCACATGGTTTTAAGCTCTGCCTCCTGGCATCATAAACCTCTTAAAGGGCTGGGAGTCGCCGGGGTGCTAAGAGGTTAACAAGTACAGTTTTTGTCCAAAAATACATTACAAATACACTGCAATACATTCGGATGACAATACATTCCTATGGGCAATCGGATAACCATCCTTTACCATCCGCTAGCCTCCACTTCCGATTTTATCCGTTTTTTTAACGTACAAGGCTAAGTTGAGATCCGTGAAAACAGATACTACCTGATGGTAACGGACAATGTCCGTCAATGTCTGATCAGTTAACCACTTCCCGCCCGCCGCACGCCGATGTACGATGGCAGAATGGCACAGACAGGCAAATGGGCATACCTGTACGTCCCTTTAAATTTGCCGCCATGCCATCACGTGCGTGCCGCCAGCGGTGTACGTACGTGCCGGTCGGGACCTCTCTGAGTCGGATCTCCATCGCCACGGGTATACCCACGATCATCTCACAGGGAGGAAGAATGGGGAGATGCTAATGTAAACCATCATCTCCCCGTTCTGCCTAGTGACAGTGCCACTGATCTCTGCTCCCTATCACCAGGAGCAGAGATCAGTGACGTGTCGCACACAGCCACGCCCCCCCACAGTTAGAAACATGCCCCAGGACACACTTAACCCCTACACTGCCACCTAGTGGTTAACACCTTCACTGCCAGTGTCATTTACACAGGAATCAGTGCATTTGTATAGCACTGATTGCTGTATAAATGACAATGGTCCCAAAAATGTGTCAAAAATGTCCGCTGTGTCTGCCATAATGTCACAGTCATGATAAAAATCACCACTATTACTAATAAAAAAAAACTATTAATAAAAATGCCATAAAACTATCCCCTTTTTTTGTAAACGCTATAACTTTTGCGCAAACCAATCAATAAACGCTTATTGCGTTTTTGTAAATAAAAATATGTAGAAGAATACATATCGGCCTAAACTGAGGAAAAAAATGTTTTTTTGTATATTTTTGGGGGATATTTATTGTAGCAAAATGTAAAAAATAATGTGTTTTTTTCAAAATTGACGCTCTTTTTTTGTTTATAGCACAAAAAATTAAAACCACAGAGGTGATCAAATACCACCAAAAGAAATCTCTATTTGTGGGGAAAAAAGGACGTCAATTTTGTTTGGGAGCCACGTCAGTTAATTGTCAGTTAAAGCAACGCAGTGCCGAATCGCAAAAAGTGGTCTGGTCTTTGGCCAGCAAAATGGTCCGGGCTTAAGTAGTTAAGATCCGTTTTGAAGAAATTATAATTTTTTTGTTTATCTGTAAACTCAACCTATGACCAAGGCAGTAGTTGGACAATAGGAAGTACATTGGAATTACATCCCCAAGGAGAACCTTTCTCCACATATAGGCAAATATGACAAACAATGTCACACTGTCCCAAAAATTTTTGGAATCCATCGCACAACGCAGATAGCACAAACAAGGACAAGGACAAAGGATGGATACAGCAAGGACAAGTCACTCACTGAAAAATGCAGAATGTGAAGAGCAATGCTTTCTGAATAATGTCAACAAATCCACAGAAACTGATGTAAGGCCCCTTTCACACTGGGGCGGTGCGGGCGTCAGCAGTAAAGTGCTATTTTTAGCTCCGCTTTACCATCATTTAATGGGCGGTATTCGGCCGATAGCGGGGCAGTTTTTACCCCCACTAGTGGCCAAAAAAGGGTTAAAACCTCCGGCTTTCACACTGGAGTGAAAGGGTCCGTTTTTTTCAGGCGCTATACAGGCGCTATTTTTAGTGATGTAGCGCGTGAAAACCACCTCAGTGTGAAAGGGGCCTAAACAGATCGAAACGGATGCAAAAATGTAAACGGGTAAATTAATGGATGTAAACGGATGTTGACGAAACGAAAGATGGGTGAAACCTGACGGTGCCTGTGTAAATGAGGCCTAAGCCTAGCAAAAATTCAGACCTGATTCGCACCAGAACAGGGACGCACCGGACCCGTTGCTGTGAATTGCGGCCGCAGCATATGTGAACAGAGCCTAAGCCTCTGTCTCAAGTGTGGGCATTTGCACTGAAGCTGTAAAAATGTGCAAAAAATTGTATCTATGGTACAAAGGCAATAACTATACATTTCAATTTTTAAATATTAACAGAATAGCCATTGTTTTACTAGCTACAAATGGGGGTTTACATTCTCTTTCCCCTAAGAGGTCCTTGAGATCCATACTGAAATCCTCAGGGTATTCTGGATCATGGTTGATAATTGAGTCTGCGAGCATCACATCTGTCCTGTTGTCGATGTCTTTGCACATGAATGGTTGATATATAGTCGCCATCATATAAACTATAACTCCCAGGGAGAAAGAGTCAGAGGCAAATCCATATGACTGATGCAAAAAGATCTGAGTAAAATGTTTATTACTGATAGTTTTACTGACAAAAAGACAGAAAAGCCAAAATGATCCAATACTTACCTCTGGCGCTATGTACATTCGAGTACCGGTGATGGATGTTGGGGTCCAAGCCTTGCACACACCCATTGCTAAGAGGCTAAACACTGTGATTTTCACATGCCCCATGCTATCCAGCAGAATGTTTTCTGGTTTGAGATCCCGGTGGACAATCCCCTGTTCACAAAGGAACTGCAGGCCCCAAATGATCTCTGCAGTGAGGAATCTGATGGAGCGATAAAAAAAAGGTCAATGTGAAGCCTTTTGTAAGGAAATCTAAACCAAAAATGAACGAAAACATTGATGTGTATGCAAGGCCAAAACAGAAAGCTATAAAAATGCTTTCCAAAATTACAAAGAAAAGTTTTGCATTTACAAACACTTCAACTTTGTCAAAAACGAGGATCAGTCAGATATAGATTAACTGATTTCTTGGTAGGCCCTCGTACGATAACGTTGTTTGTAAATTTGAGAGGAGATTAGTTTAGAGATTGCTCAATCAGATGGAAGATTGAAGACGTCCATTGGATGGTGGGGTGGCTAATAACGGTTGGATTGAAATATGCATTTGGACATATTTGTATATCTGTAGACGCACCCAGACAGATCATTCTCAGGGTAAAATAAATCATCCAAATCAAATTTCACTGAAATTAGCTAATATTTTCCCAAGATATGTCCGATGCCTGAGATGTCAGCCCAGTGTGTGATTGTACATGTATAGGGAGAGCTTTGGTAGGACAAATCTATTGAAAGTCAGGCCTTCCCATCGTGATCTCTTATTTAGGACATGCCTACACTTTGATGTGATCTATGTACAGTATTATGTTTTACTCTATCCCTAATATCATGTTGCCCCATTGTATTACCTATCCCATTTCTAGGACAAGTCTACAGTTTTAAGTGAACTATGTACAGTACTATGTTCTACTCCTATCCCTTTTATCATGGTACCCTTTTGCATTACCTATCCCATACCTAGGAAAAGTCTACAATTTGATGTGAACTATTTATAGTACTATGTTTTACCCCCATCCCTATTATCATGGTACTCCATTGCCTTACCTTGTCATTGCAATATTTAGTGGTGCGCTTTCCACTAAGAAAACCACAAGGTCTCCACCACTTCATGAATTTCATGAAAAAGAATAAATGACCCTGTGCAGAGGAAAGAAAGATCAAGGTTATAAAAATGATTTACTCTGTGAGTCCCTATGCAGCCCTTCTACTCCCAGGACGTTTGTGGGTGGCTATTAGATAAAGAGAATGTGAAATGCTGCATGGCCAGTTCTGCTATTCCTTAGAATTGGCAAATGACAAGCCTCCACAATCAAATGAACAGGAATAGAAGCAATTCTTGGCATTTCCCTTATGATGACTGAATTAAATGCTCATTCTACAAGATTGGAATGTATTGTCACAGCAGGATTTCAAAATGATGCCCCTTTGAAAAGGAAGGTGTCCAGCATTTACAGTCATCGCTTTGATTGGTGTGTCCTTTTTGAGATTGTATAGATACATGCATTTACCAATAGAAGATGCTGTAGCCTTCAAGGAAGTACTCAATCACTGCATTGTTCTTAATCTTAGAAGGTGAAGCTTAAATTAATAGCGGTCAGTCTGGCTTCCTGCCTCAAGACAGTTAAAGGAGACCACAGTTTAAGAGTCAGTTTACACTCTTACTCCAGAGAGGTTGGCTTCTGCAGTTCTGGCTGGGAGTCTGGGAAAAACTGGAAAGCCAGTACATAATCTAAGAAGACAGGGAACAGTTCCATGTCAGGATGCTTTCTGGTATTTTGGAGATTGTGCCACCCATACATGTCTTTTGGCACTAGATTGCTTCCCTTCAGCCATGGTCCCTCAAGGCAAGTGCTTCAGGCCACATTTGGGAGATCTTTCATCCTTCAAGTCTCAGAGTGGGACACAGAAAATGCCTCCATCCAGCAGGTCAGGAAAGTTCAGTTAATTTCCTTTAGATGATGTAGTGGCTGGAGGTGAAGTCGGACACCAGCAAAGTAATTGAGAAGCCCTATTTCGGGAGCAATGGGCTCAGGGCCAATGGCTTTTTCAAGGGTCCAAGAAGGTGTCCAACATTATGGAGTTGAAAGCAGCATTTCAGGCCCTCCTAGCCTTAGGTCACCTAATCTGGGGTAGAGCTGTCCTGATATAGTTAGGCAACACAAGGACTGTGGTCTACATCTGGAAACAAGGGGGCACTCAGTGTCTCCCTCCTGAAGAAGGTTTCTACGGTTCTAGAGTGGGCCCAAGTCAATCTTCTGCAGCTATCTGCGGCCTCTGTGCCCGGTCGGAAGAATTTTCAGGCAGACTATTGGTACAGGACAACCCTGGATGACAAAGAATGGTCCCTACTGCTGCAAGTCTTTGAAGAACTAACAGAGCTTGGTCATTCCTTGCAGAGGTAGACTTGTTGCACTAATTGCAGAGTGGATCTTCAAGACAGCTTATGCCTTTTTGCTGGTACTTTTGATTCTCAGCTTCCTGCGGAGGCTGTAGCGGGAGAAAGTGACAGTTCTGGCAGTGATCCCAGATTGGCTGAATGGGCCTGAATGGTACCCTCTGCTCCTCCTAATGAGTGTCAAGGATCCACTCCTTCTGCCAGTAAGATTGAATCTTTTTCTCCAAAGTCCCATTCTTCATCCAGCACCGGACAGGCTCACAGTGATGGCTTGGATCTTGAGAGGCAGAGCCAAATAGACCTTGGGTGCTCTGTAAAGGTTGTGAATACTCTTATGAAGACAAGGAAGGACAGCACTAACAGTGCTTATAGTAGAATAAGGCTTCAATTCACAGAATTGATGCTAATCGAGGTTTTCCATATCACACAAGAGGTTTTTCTTCCTATGTCCTTTTTTGGGAGTACCCAAAAAGTTAGCTCACTGGATGCGGGCCAAGCTTTAACATTTTAAATCAAGGTGACATCCGGCATCAGAAAGTCGAAGCACCTAATTATCCTTCTCGGTGGAGCTAGTAATGGCTTCAAGGCTTCTATCATCTGACTTCAAGGCTTATATCATCTGGTATACAATCATATAAAGCCAATCAGGAAATAGCTGGGCAAGTCCAGAAGATGTGGGTAAAGTCTCCCAAGGATTATTGCTTCTTGGTTGATGAAGCTCATCTCCTTGGCCTACAAGTCTAAAGGGTTGGCTTTCCAGGGGGATCATGGTGCTCTCCACTAGAAGTGTCTCGACCTTGTGAGTGGCAGCAGACCAAGTGTCCCAAGAGACAATCTGCAAGACAGATATGTGGGTGTCAATATATATGTTCATGGCTCATTACTTCATAAAACCAACAGCCTTAGCAACAGTTGACCTTGGCTGAGGTGTTCTGGCTTTTGCTTATAGCCAAAATTAAAAAGTGTGTAGCATTATCCATCCCCTATGTGGCTAGTTAGCTCCCAGGTATGCTGACATGGAGCCATCAGGGAAATTGGAAAATTGAATGTGAATTATTTACCGCAATTTTCCTTTCCTGACAAGCTCCATGGCAGCACAGTTTCCCACCCAATCCAAGGACTCTGTAGGGTTATGTAACTCTGGACTAGGGGCAGGCTGGAATTTATAATTACGATTCTGTCAAAGTAGGGGTAGGTTGGATTCGCTGTCATGGAACGCTTCAGGAAAGAAAAATTGTGGTACATATTGGACATTCAATTTTCTGTTTTTAGGTCTTTCAAACAAAATGAGTTGGCTCAATGATGAGAAGAACAAACTTTTTTTTTGAATTTCCATACAAATGTTCAAAAATAATTCTACTGGTGTATGGCCAGCATTGAACCCCAGCAAGGACACAATCAATAAAAACCTAACAGAGGTTATAAACCTTACACATTTGGCTTTATATGAACTTTTTACATGATCTAAAATTGTAAGTATTTTGAAATTGGTGAAATAATTGAAATGCCAAAATCCAGACAATTCACAAGGGGTTTCTGTCTTCTATTCTGCAGGCTACCTGTCACTGTAATCTCCAGCACAGTCTCTAACATAAGACATAACTATCACCCTACTTCCAGATTATCAACTACCCAACTCTGACAACACTAGTACTGCAATTTATTAAGGTGTTTTTTTAAACAACAATATATATTTCTGCTGGGATAATATTGGGCTTTACTTGATTTTGTAATGTTAGTGGAATTAATCACAAGTGACTTTAATCCAGGATATTAATCCCCAGACTCTGTTGGATACTGCTCCTGCTGCTGGAAATCACTTAAATACATAGATTACAGTGGGATTAAATCTAGATGCACTAGTTTGACGAATGTTATTAATCAGCCTTATACAGAATTCATGTTTTAGTTACAGTCTGTAAATGTGAGCAGTGCTTGACACACGGTAAATCTAACATTTGGATACAGATAACAGATCTTTTACAAAACCCAGGGAAAAGCAAGAAAAGGAGTGTAAGGGCCCTTTCACATGGGCTGTCCGATCAGGTCTGCCTGTCAGTTATTAAGGCAGACTTGATGTCACCCTCCAGTCTCCCCTATGGTGCGGCGGATATCAGCAGTGATATGTCCACTGACATCTGCCACCATCCGATTCGATCCTGTCCGCAAAATCCAGACGGATGTTGGTCCTAATTTCCATCCGTATTGCCGATTGGATATCATCAGATAAAAATCAACAGGAGACTTAGAACATGCCGGACTTTGACAACAAGGACTGGGGTGACATATGGGATTTCCCATTTAGCTCCCTTGTCTCATTACGAGATCGTCTGATACAATTTAAGATGGTTCATCGTGCATACCTTACTCCCCACAGACTACACAAAATGTACTCCCCCCCCCCAGGTGCTGGTGTTGTGGGTGGACCCCGGGAGACTTTACCCACATCTTCTGGACTTGCCCAGCTATTTCCTGATTGGCTTTATATGATTGTATACCAGATGATATGTCCCTTACATGGGTCACCCAGATACTTGTAATGACAAATGTATGTTGTTTTGTTCTGTTTATTGTATGTTCTAAAAAAACAATAAACAGATTAAAAAAAAAAAATGGACAGGAGATTTTCCCATAAAGGAGAGCGGACTGTGCCATCTCCACTCTGCACAGTGAGCGGAGACAGACCTGTCATCCGCCTGCTCAGCGGGGACCAGCGGAGTGATCCCCTACTGAGCAAGCGGATTCTGTGCCATGGAGGTGCCCGAAGGAAACAGGCCTTCAGCTAGGTACACATGGGCTGAAAATTGCTGAAAATGGTTGATTCAGCAGTTACTGGATGACTTTCGGCCTGTGTGTACAGCTCCTCATACAACAGAGGTCAATCTCTCAAACCAGCATCCGATCAGCTCTGGCAGCCAATGGCTGTGAGCACTGATCAATGGAGGCGTTTTTTTGGTTTTTTTTTTTGGGAGGGGCGGCAAACAACCACCCCTGCCCGCAGTACCTCAAGCCCCCCTATTCCCCCCTCTCACTGTCTGCGGCGGGGATCGGCCACCAAGCAGTGATCCAATAGGCTCGCCTGTCCTTTCATCCAATCGGGTGATGGGTATCAGTCCCGCTTCCCGATTGGCCGGGAGGAGGATCAGTGTTGCAATGCTCTGCTCCTCGAGCCCATCCTATTTTAAAGCCTATTCCTCTGGCTCTAATCAGTGCTTCAAAAAACACACCTCCCACCCATCCCCGCCATAGGAATTTATGCACCTAGTGTCTTAAGAGGGTCAAGGCGCATGGATAGGGAGGGTGGCAGGGCATGGATAGGGGGGCGGCGCCCATGCGCCCACAATGGACGGACCGCCCCGGCACTGATCACAGTGTTCTGGTAGGGGGCATTCTCCCTGTCGGAACACAATAGCTCAGCGTGAAGATCACTGCACTATGATCAGATGTGTTAGTATGGCGATCTGTATGTTTTTTTTTTGTTCAGCCCGCTGGGTTGAATGAAAAAGAAACTTCCCATTTGTAACCGGTATAAGGCTGCATTCGCACTTGAGCTGAGCAACTTTGCTAGTTTTACAGGCTTTTTTAAATGTTTGCATAGGCATTTTTGAGTGTTTCTGAGCATCTGAGGTTTGAGTGATTTTGTTTCTTTCTAATAATTTTTAGCCAATGGAAAACTCGTTACTAGAGGAATAAATGCATGTTTTTTAGATGCTCCAATTGAAGTCTATTGGAGTCAAAAATGTTTGAAGCAAGCTTTTGGCTCAAACGTAGCTTATGTACTTGACCTACAAGCTTCAGCTCTCATTCATACCTGTGTTGAGCTACTTTTGAAACAGAATGGAGCATTTTTCACCCCATTAGCTTTGATGGGAGTGCCAAGAACATGCAATCCTGTTCCAAAGAAGTTCCTATATGGTACTTTATGTGCAAAAAGTCAACAAAAAGCCTCAAAATGACCTACCTATGTTACACTCAAGTATGAACAGGCAACTTGAAGCGACTTTGAAGCAACTTCAGGGACTGCCTGGGTAATCTTCCTGTAATGTCAGATCCAAATTACATCAATTAAGATGAGACTATGACTTGGAGGCGACTTCCATTAAAGTCTATGGGCACAAGTCAGATAGACATCACCTTGAAGTAGTTCAGGAACCTTTTCTAAAGTATGAGCGACTTCAGTAGTGCTAATTAAGACAGCTCTCATTGACTAAAATGGGATTTCACATGTTACATGACTTGGGATCTGACTAGTCAGAACCCAAGTCGCGGCAGTGTGAACCAAGCCTAATATTCTCCAAGGGGGAAACTATTGTGCACATTATTTAAAAATTGCTACATCTACTAACCCCTGGGAGTTTATTGCAACCACTGTCAATGTCATTGGCCAGTTTGGTCTGGATTTAAAAGTGGAGAAATATATAAATAAAGCCATGTACATAAAAGAAAAGAACTGATTTACTGCATTGAGTTATCAAAAGCTCAGCCACTATTATGCCTGGGGAAGCATGCATAGCTTTTAAAACTGAGACATTCGTTTGTTGCTGCAATTCAAAGGCCAACTCTAGCCAAAAACATTTTTTGCTTTGGATGGAAGGGTTAGAGCCTTTGACAGATTATGTCCCTACTCAAAGGATTTCTAGTTCCAGTTTTGGTGACCATACAAGAACCAAGGGGTATTCTGCCTAGTGAGACACAGACAGCAGTACTGTTATCCTTACCACCTCACTATTTTTTTAATGCTGTCTGTTTTCTAGTTCTACAGATTTCTCCTCCTTACCTGTCCTGGTGACCACACAGGAAGTGAAAGAAAATCTTCCCAATGAGAGCACAGAAAGCAATATAAATCTGACAGATGTTCTAACCTTCTCTGTCCCTACTCTGTCCAAAACTGAAAATGGATTTACAGTTCTGTCCTGCCAGTTTCACAGCTCACACATCTCTGCCACGCTGCACAGCCAGGCAGGTAGCACCTTTATTTCTGTTTCAGGTTTCCAACTTTGAAAGTTGCATTTCTGCATCCATCCTGCTCTTTTCTCTTTCAATAATTTTTATTGAATTTCATTCTTTGGTAAATACATCATGTATAGACAGAAAATAGAAATAAAGCAAAAACATAACATAAAAAAAAAACAGAGAATTCAAATGAAGCAGGATGCATCAATCAGAAAAAAAGTCAAAATATACAAGGTATCTTATACAGATATAATTGGGGCTATTATATGTCAAGAAGGGCTTGGAGTGTAAAGATCCACTTCATTGAAAATTTGTAATAAAGATGTATATAAGAAAAAGGGACACAAAAATTAAAAAATATATATATATGTAAATATATATATATATATATATACATACAGAAACATAGAGAAAAAAAAAGGAAGGAATTTGATTAGATTTAAATGTGAGGTGTAGAAGATTTAAGATATAAACATATCGGCAACTTCTAAGGAGACCCCCAAGGTCACCACTCCACCCCAATGGGCTCACACTGTGGAGTGGGATAGCTCGGGGGACTCCCGCCGAAGAACTCCCCATCTACGTCCCTTAAAACCCCCGGACAGCACCCAGAAATTGTGCTCCCCGGAGGGAAGTGAACAGTTGGACTTCAAAATTCCCAATTAAATTCCAAATGAACTCTTTAGAACTAGTAAACTCCAGTCCGAACCACAAAGGTTAACTAAGGAAAAATGTAGTAGAATAAGGTAACATCTGATCAATTACTAAATATGAGAAATCCTGCTTAAAGAAAAACAACAAAAAAAAAAAAAAAGGAAAAGTAGAAAGTGTAGTCAGGAGAGAAGAGGGAGGGTAAGGAAGGGAGAGTTGTACAGGATTCAGGGTCCTGGCTCCATCCATGTAGAATTTAAGGCAGAAGGTGTCCTGGAAACAATTGTACTTTGATGTGTTGGGCCCATGGATCCCATGTCATTTCAAATTGTTGAGTGGTATTCTGTAATTTAGCTACTATTTGTTCCTGAATCATAATCCATGAAATTTTTTGCCTGGTAGCCACAAGAGAAACCCTAGAAGATTTCCAAGCTTTTGCTAAAGTGATCTTGGCTCCCAAGCACATAAAAAAGATTAGTTGTTGAGTATGTTTAGGGGTATTGTGTAGCCTGCGGTTCAGAAGGATATATGAAGGATCTTGTGGGATTGGGGCTTTCGTGACCTTCCTCACTAGATGTATAAAGTTATTCCAAAAGTTTCGTATGCGAGGACAAGACCACCATATATGTACCATTGTACCCAAAAGACCACATCCTCTGAAACAGAGCGGTGAAACCTCTGAGTACATCTTTGAAAGTCTCACAGGAACATAATACCATTTCGTTAGAATTTTGACATTAGTTTCGATTAAGGAAATATTTAAAATACCTTTGGAAGAACGTCTAAAAACTTGAAACCACAATTCCGTATCTAGTTGGATGTCCAAGTCTTCTTCCCAAGAACGAGCATATGTCGGTTTGTCACTCCTATCTGCCAGGGACGAGTAGATAAGGGAAATACCTCCTTTGCGATGACCATGTTTTAAGCACCATTGCTCGTAAATCGTAACATTGTAACTATTTGGTTTGTCAAGTTCCAGAGAATGTATAAAACGTTTAATCTGTGAAAGTCTCAATTGTTCTGAATCGGGCATCTCTAGTTTGGAGTAGCAGTGTCCCATTGAGATGGGTCCATTTGGTGTAATGAAATGTCCAATTCTGAAAAGGCCCTTGTTCAACCACCAATGAAAATCTTGGATGTTCAGGCCAGGAGGGAAATCAGGATTATGGAATAAATGTACGAGAGGTCTCAGTGGGGAAATCAGGTGTTCGTTTTTGTATAGTCTGTCACAAAGTGCTAGGGATTGAGAAAGCGTTGGGGACAATATGGCAGGTCTTTGCTTTGTTGGTCTCCATATTAGATGATCTAATGTGTAGTCAGGTACTGCCTGGTTCTCAATAGAAACCCAGTCTGGACAATTGGTTTTGGTATATATTGCTGAAAATTGTGCTAGTTGTGCTGCTTGATAATATAAAAAGAGGTTAGGCCTGGACCTCCCGGAAGGCCCCAAATAGATGGTCAGAAATAGAAATGAGTGTGACAGCCCCGGTACATCCTTGCTATATGCTCTGGCCTTCTACTGCCCTTCATATGCCCCAATTACGGCACATATGCCTAGCTCCCATGTTGTTCACGTTGAATATCTGGAAAAGGTGCAATGACCGCTTTTCCCTATCCTCACCGTGTCCACCGCTTTTAAATATCCTATTTAACCCAGACATCCCAGATAGCCTGTCCTATGATCGTATGCTACCATGGACCCAAGCGGGACTCTTTCAACTCCGACACTTTGTTAACCCGGCGACACGCCATTTATTGACTTTTCCCACCTTGCAAAAGCAACACCAGATCCCCCAAAGGCTTATACATTCATACTTACAGATCAGACACTTTTTCTCTATCAGGTCCCCCTCTCTGACTCTGGACAAACCCACAGACTTTGAGAGCCTATGTGCTAAGGGTCCTTACGAACCCAGACTGATCTCTACTATTTACACGATATTACATGACGCCATACCTATGACGGTGAACACCCACCACTACATGAGGAAATGGTCTCAGATTCTACAACACGATATTTCCCTGGTGGACTGGGGGAACATATGGGAGCACACTTCCAGAATATCTCGATGTGTGACCCACAAGGAAACTGCTTACAAAGTTCTAATGCACTGGTATAGGACTCCAGATATTCTACATGCCCGTAACAGGTTAATTTCGAAACAATGCTGGAGATGTGGTGGGGAAGTCGGCTCTCACTACCATATTTTTTGGGACTGCCCCCTAGTCCACCAGTTCTGGCTCCAAGTCCAAAATCTGTTAGAAACACTGGCTGGCACTCCTATTCCCCTGACGCCCATGCATTATCTGCTAGGCCTCCCTTTCTCTGGTATTTCTAAGGCCTTGCGCAGATTGTTGTCCTTTATCTTATTGGCTGCTAAAAGGGTCATACCCAGGTTATGGTTGTCCACCTCTCCACCTACACTTCCGCAATTGATCACCACTGTAGCTGACATACGCAGAATGGAACACTTGACGGCCGTAGTGGAGGATAAGATGCAGAAATTTTCTAAAATTTGGTCAACATGGGATGAGTCTACATATGGTTCTGATGGGATTGCTCCTACTTAGATAAAACCTGGATACATACATGTCCCCGAGAGAAGGTCTGAAATCTATTTTTTATTTTTTTTCTTAAAGCTTTCTTTGATGTTACATAGTCTGTTTACAGATTCTGTCTATAACCCCCTTAAAGATACGGTGGAAGATCACTACTTTAATCACATCGCTATGCCTCTATATGTTTAGATTTTGTATGCCTTGTAATCAAAGTATACCTGCATTCTTGATACGTTAATATTCATATCTCATGTATATTTTCTTCTGTATGATGTTGAAAATTTAAAATAAACAATTACAAAAAAAAAAAAGAGGTTAGGAAGTCCTAAACCACCTTGGGTTGTCCGGCGGAACAGGATGTCACGCGCCAGTCTATGTCCCTGTTTTCCCCAGACAAATCCAATCACTTTTGATTGGAATTTGTTGAGATTCGACTTTTTAATAGGTATGGGAAGGGCTCTGAATAAGTATAAAATTCTAGGAAATAAGTTCATCTTGACTGCATTGAGCCTGCCCAGCCAAGACAATCCTTCTTTAGACCATTTAGTTAAATCTGCTTCTAAAGATTTGAAGGCGGGTGGGTAATTAGCATTGTATAAATTACTGACACATTTGGTGAGAGAAATACCCAAATAGGGAATCCTATCTGTAGCCCAGGAAAAGGGAAAGAAGGGCGCAAGTCGGGAGATGGTTAATGAGGGAACCGAAATATTGAGAGCAACTGACTTGGAAATGTTAACTTGGAGACCTGAAATAGTTCCGAAATCCCGAAGGAGATGAAGTAAGTTGGGGGTGGAAATTAAGGGTGAGGTCAGAAATATAAGCATATCATCAGCAAAGAGAGCACATTTATGCTCTTCTAAACCACAACGAACACCTTTAATATTTATATCTGCTCTAATGGCGATGGCTAGAGTTTCTATAGCTATAATAAAGATTAACGGTGACAGGGGACAACCCTGTCTAGTACCTCTATGGATATCTAATGGTTGAGAGAGGTGGCCTAATAGACGTACTTGAGCAGAGGGGGTTGAATATAGGGATTTTAGAATGTTCATAAAATTTGCTCCGAAACCCCATTTGGTGAGAATTTCAAAAAGATATGGCCATGAAACAGAATCAAATGCCTTCTGCAAGTCCAAAGACAGCAGAAGGCCTTCTTGTGCCGGGCCACCGTCCCAGTGCGAATTCAATAATGATATTAAGTCGATTGCCCTTCTCACCTGATCCGTTCCCTGTCTCCCCGGGATGAAGCCCACCTGATCCTTATGAATATAGTTAGATATAAAACTGGACATTCTGTTGGCTAATATTTTAGTCATAATTTTAAGATCATTATTGATCAGCGAAATGGGTCTGTAATTTCCCACTTCACTAGTATCTTTAGCAGGTTTCGGAATAACAGAGATAAATGCAGTATTAGAATCATTCGGGAGGGGGGCTCCATCCCGGAGAGAATTAAAGAAACGAGCCATGTAGGGAGCTAATTTTGGTCCAAAAGTCTTATAATATCTGACTGAGAAACCGTCGGGGCCCGGTGCTGATTCTGATTTAAGGGCTTTTATGACGTCAAGTATTTCGGCAGGGGAGAAGGAATCATCCATTAGTTCTTTATGAGTTTGATGTATGTAAGGTAGATTGAGGTGATCGAGGAACTGATTTCTAGCTTTGGAATGTGTATGAGTTGTCTTAGAGTAGAGGTTTTCATAAAAATCATGAAATGATTTCAAAATTTCTACCGGATTTTGTGTAAGGGTACCCGACGATTGTCTGATTTTAGGGAAGACCAAGGTACGAGTTCGAGGACACAATTTACTCGCGAGTTTGGCACCTATTTTATCTTTTTGATAATAGAAGCGAGCACCTGTCCATCGCAGATGTTTTTCTGCTGAGGTAGTGAGTGAGAGATTAAGTGCAATGCGTGCTCTATCAAGTTCAGCCAGGCTCTCTGGGGTAGGATGTTTTTTATGACTTTTGCTAAGTGTTTGGAATTCCTCTTTGAGTCGTATAAGCTCTGCGGAGTATTCCTTTTTGAGTCGGGCTGAGAGTTGAATTATTTTACCCCTCATGACCGCCTTGTGTGCCGCCCACAGGGAGCCTGGCGAAATTGAGTCTGTATTATTATCTGTAAAGTAGTCCGAAAGGGCTGAGTTTAATACCGCACAGTGAGCTGGATTGTTTAGAAGAGACTCATTAAGCCTCCATTGGAACGGTCGTTTATCTCCTCCTCCCCCTCTAATAATTAATGAAACGATGGAATGGTCAGAGAGAGAGGAATCATAAATTTTGGAGGATTCAACCAAAGAGATGAAATGTGGAGGAATAAAGATATGGTCTATTCTGGTTAATGTATTATGAGGGATAGAAAAGTGAGTGTAGTCTTTGGATCGGGGATTCATTTCTCTCCATATGTCTATTAGGCCTGCTGATTGGATGGAATGTGCAACCCTAAGACTGCATTTAGGAGGTCTTTTGGGCATTGGCTTAGTAGGATTGGATCTGTCTGAGGAAAGGTCAAATGGGATGTTCGAATCTCCCGCCAGAACAACAATTCCCTTCAGATGGGATTTCAGCGTCAAGAGAGTCTTTTCAAAAAATTTGTCCTGGCGGGAGTTCGGAGCATAGTAGGAAACAAATGTGTATGTTACTGTATTAATTGATCCAGAGACCAGGATGTATCGGCCTTCTGGGTCTCTAATTGTTTTAGAATGATGAAAATGAACTTTGTTGGCAAAGCATATCGCAACCCCTTTTGTTTTATTGGAAGCATTAGCTAAATAAAATTGAGAAAAGTTTTTGTGAAGGAAAATGGGGTTATAAGAAATGGGAAAGTGTGTCTCCTGTATCAAGATAACATCAGCTTTGAGGGCATGAAATTGTTGCATGATTTTACGCCTTTTCACTGGGGAATTAAGGCCTTGAACATTATTGGACATTATACATAGATCAGATTGTACCGGTGAGGTAGAGTTCATGGGAAGAGCATGTAGGAGTTAATACTATGAACAAAAGGAATACCTGTCTTTGTGGTGATCCCTGGCAGATAGGAGATGACACCTGTTCTTTTGAGGAAATGCTTGTGAGAAAAAAACGAGGAGAATCCAACCAGGCCCTGATCCTGTACAAGGGAGATGGGAAGGAAGATGTGATTAGACTGGGAAGGGTAAAAAAGGGAGAGTGGAAAGGGGGAAGAAGAAAGTAGGGAGATAGAAATAAAATAAAAGTACATCAGAATATGCATTATATAAAATAACAATTCAAGCCAAAAAAAAATTAGTAATGTATACAATAAATAAAATAGGAAGGGAAAAAAAATCCCAAAGCGGCCCAAAAGGGTCGCTGTAAACAAACCCCGGTAGGAGAAATAGTTCTCCTATCGAAGTAAACAGGGGGGTGCATTGTACCCACCCTGGACAACCTCGCCACATAGGTTGATTATCTCAAAGGCACTAAAACAAAAAAATCTGAGCCCAGACTATAATAAACATAGGGGAAATATAAATAAAGTGCAACTGCCCCCCTCTTCCTCTACAATATGAGTGACCGTGACTTAATGTCAAAAAGAGCCATTATAAGAATAAAAATAAAGAGAAAAAACCATCAAATAAAAAGCCAAAAGGTCAGTTGGAGAGAAAAATAAAATTATAGAGGAAGAGGGGTCTAATACAGGCATTACAGTAAATTTATATGTCAAAAAGGAGAAATATTCTGAAATTTTCCACTTTAGAAAAGAGAGAAAAAAAAAAAAAAAAAAATATCCTTTTTAATGTCTTCTGTAGGAAAAAGCCTGGAGAAGTTTCCAGGAAAAACAGGACCAAATATCAACCCGGTCCTGGTAAAGGTTCGGCCCTAAGGACAAACCGTAAGGAAGACAAAAAACTTTTTCTTCCTTTTTTCTGTCCTTTTTTTTTTTTTTTCCTTCTTTCCACAAAAATTGGACAGTTCAGGTGTATCTTCAGGTTGGTGGAGATTCCCTCGATCTCTTGGGCATCTGTTTCTGCCATATTTGCGTCAATGGGCTTGTCGGTGAGGGGCGTTTGGATGACGAGGATCCTTTCGGTGTAGAAGTCTGTGGAAGTTCCTGGGTGATCATTCCCAATTGAAGCAGAAGCCGTTCACCATCTTGGAACGTCGAGAAGTGGTATGGTTTATTATTATAAGAGAAATTCAGGCGGAGAGGAAAGGCCCATCTGTAAGGGATTTCATTGCTCGTCAGAACTTGAAGTAGAGGTTTAAGAGCTCGTCGTTTTTGGACTGTGTATGGTGATAGATCGGTAAAAATTTGTATGGAATGATCCTGAAATGTCAGAGAATCTGAGGTTCTGGAAACTCTCATTATCTCTTCTTTCACTGAATAGTAGTGAGGTTTCACTATAATGTCTCTAGGAAGACCATCTGTGCGAAGAGGTTGCAGAGCCCTGTGAGCCCTGTCTAATTCTAGACGATCTTGTGAAATAGTGGGAATTAAGCTTTTGATGAGGTCTTGGATAGCGAGATGAATGTCCTTGATAGATTCAGGAATGCCTCTAACACGGAAATTATATCTCCTCGACCTATTTTCGAGGTCGTCAATTTTGGCTGTGGCTGTTTCTAAATGATCCTGGAGTTCTTGAATCCTGGCTGTGTTTTGGTTAATGCGTAGGCATGACTGATCTGATTTTTGCTCTATTACATCAATCCTGGTTCCTAGTTGTTGCAAATCAGCATGGATGGAAGCTGTGATCTGTGTGGCAGTCTGAGATAAACCTCTGGACAACATTTGAGAAAATGCGTTCATCATAGAGGCAAAGTCTGTGGGAGGTGAGGGCGCATCTTTAGGAACTATGTCCCATGGGGTAAAGCTTATAGGTAAAATATGCTGTATGGATGAGTTACTTTCCCCCCTAATATGACTCAGAAGAGGGTCTGTGGATGCTGGGGATAGGGTCCCGAGTTGAATTTCACTCACTGTGCCGTTTGAAGTTGAAGTTGAGGTTGAAGAGAGGTGCTTAACTGTGTAGTCTTGGTCCGCTATGGATTCCTCATTGCAGGCTGTATTTTGTGAGGTAACGGCGGCCATCTTGGATCGGCCTGACCTCTCTAACGCTGTGGAAAGCGCGGGTTTGGGGTTCCGTCGGGACTTAGAACCGGGCATTCGTGTGAAGCCTGCGTTTTCCCCAATCCGAAGTGACTGTTTGCCGGTAGAAACGAGGGCTCAGAACGTCGTGGCGGCGAGCGTTAGTCCAGGGTGGCGCGGAGCTCCCGGTCTATGCGGCCATCTTGGACGCTTCCGCGCATGCGCCCCCCCATCCTGCTCTTTTCAATGGCACGGAAAGCGATAAAGCTAACTGATGAAGTAGTAGAGTGACCTTCCTAATGGAAGGTGTGTGAATCACAAGACTGGCTGAATGGAACTTCAAATCCTTTGGCAAGTAAACCATGAAGATGACCACACTGTTACAATCTGACTGTATAACCTCCCTTACATCTGCCAAAAGCTGTGTAGTACAAGGACCTGCCTTATAAAGATTGAATGGAATAAATGGGTAATCCCTTATATTACATTAAACGATCTATACAATCAAATTTTAAAATCCGTGTCTTAGCCAAGGTTCACACTGAATGCGGGTTTGAAATCGTGTGAATTCAGCTGTCGCACGATTTCAAACCGGCATTTCAGTCTGACTTTGGGGGCGATTTGAGAGACATCTGTGCGGGTTCATGCACAGATGTCTATTGAAATTGCCCCTGAAGTCGCCAAAAGTAGTCCAGGAACTACATTTGGGAACCGTGCGATGCCGCAAAGTCCGCATCACACCAATTTGGATGGTGCCGTTTCCGGCAATGGGCTCTGATTTGGCATGCGATTTGACATGTCAAATCGCATGCCAAATCATACCAGTGTGAACTAGGGCTAAAGCATATACAGTTGTGCTCATAAGTTTATATACCCTGGCAGAATTTATGATTTATTGATTTATTTTTCAGAGAATATGAATGATAACAAAAACTTTTCTTTTACTCATGGTTAGTGCTTGGTGGAAGCCATTTATTATCAATCAACTGTGTTTACTCTTTTTAAATCATAATGGCAGCAGAAACTACCCAAATGACCCTGATCAAAAGTTTACATACCTCAGTTCTTAATGGATGAGGCTCTTTATCTTCTCAGATTTTAAAGCTGCCAGTTCCTCTTTTTCAAAAAGCCTCCAGTTCCTGTAAATTCTTGGGCTGTCTTGCATGAACTGTACGTTTGAGATCTCCCCAGGGTGGCTCAATGATATTGAGGTCATGAGACTAAGAGGGCCATCTTCACTTTATTCTGCTGTAGCCAATGACAGGTCGGCTTGGCCTTTGTTTTGGATCATTGTCATGTTGGAATGTCCAGGTACATCTCATGCACAGCTTCCTGACTAATGAATGCAAATGTTCCTCCAGTATTTATTGATAACATACTACAGTCATCTTGCCAATAATTTTGACCAAATTTCCTGTGTCTTTGTAGCTCACACATCACCAAAATATCAGCGATCCACCTCCATGTTTCACAGTAGGCATGGTGTACCTTTCATCATAGGCCTTGTTGACTCCTCTCCAAATGTAGCGTTTATGGTTGTAGCCAAAAAGCAAATTTTTGGTCTCATCACTCCAAATGACTTTGTGCCAGAAGGTTTGAGGCTTGTCTCTGTGCTGTTTGGCGTATTGTAAGCGGGATGCTTTGTGGCATTTGTGTAGTAATGGCTTTCTTCTGGTGACTCGACCATGCAGCGTATTTTTCTTCAAGTGCCTCCTTATTGTGCATCTGGACCACATTTTCAGAGAGCCCTGTATTTCACCTGAAGTTATTTGTGGGTTTTTCTTTGCATCCTGAACAGTTTTCCTGGCAGTTGTGGCTGAAATTTTAGTTGGTCTACCTGACCATGGTTTGGTTTCAACAAAAACCCTCATTTTCCACTTCTTGATTAGAGATTGAACACTGCTGATTTGCATTCTCAATTCCTTGGCTATCTTTTTATATCCCTTTCCTGTTTTATACAGTTCAACTACCTTTTCCTGCAGATCCAGAAACTCACTGACCTTTTATACACAAATGACATACAAGTCACCTGTGGTTACCTTTAATAGCCATTCAAATTCCTTTGTGTCAACTTGTGTGCATGTTATCAGACCAAAATCACCAGGGTATGTAAACTTTTGATCAGGGTAATTTGGGTAGTTTCTGTTGCCATTATGATTTAAAAAGAATAAACACAGTTAATTGATAATAAATGGCTTCAGCCAAACACTAACCATGAGTGAAAGAAAAGTTTTTGTGTTATCATTCATATTCTCTGAAAAATGGCTAAGAAATCATAAATTCTGCCAGGGTATATAAACGTATGAGCACAACTGTGTGTATTTCAACTGTGTAGTTAGTTGTTTTAGTATTCTAACTTAAAGTGGTTGTAAAGGCTTACTTTCATACATTTTATTATTATTATTTATTTTATGTGCAGCAGCCCCCCAGCCCCTCTTATACTTACCTGAGCCCCCTCTCGATCCGGAGATGCCAACAAGAACCTTGCTCCCCCCCCGGGGACTCCCACTCCTGATTGGCTATTAGCAGTAGCAGGAGCCATTGGCACACAGCAAATAAGTATAACATGTTTGTAAAGCTTTATTTTTTTTATTAATATAGCAATCACTTTAAGGTATACAGTATGTAAACCTTCAGTTTAAAATAGAAACAAAAAGCAAAACATTTATATATACATATTTTTTTTATAAGTGATCACATACCCTCATACCCATATATCCTCACATGTTCCTTGCTTCATAAGGCCCTTAGATAGCTGGGGGAGGAAAAACAGTATCACACTGATCTTCCCAGTAAATGGATGTATGGGGGGGGGGGGTGAAGTCTGCTCATTGGAGAGTAGGCTGAGTTCTCAGTACAGTGAGAAAACAGACCACACTGTGCTCTCATTCCTAGTGTGGTCGGTTTTTAATAGGAATGCAGAGTGACTGGCACACCAGATATTTCACACAAAGACAGCAATACAAAGAGAACAGGAGACTTTCTCATACAAATACATGGTAAAGCAGGCAGGAATATGAAAAGAATATGAAATGTTGGGTTTTCATATCCTTTAAGCTAGACATAGTTGGATTTTTTCTACTTGCATCACGTCCCTTTCTTTACTTATTTGTATATAAGCTCTTACATAAGACAACAAGCAGAACACACTCTGCATTAATCACTTTGCACCTCCACCTCATTCCATCTGCTGCATTTGATATGTGACAATGACACTCCTAGTTCTCTCACTGCATATGAGCAAATATAGATCAGGTAAAGGAGACCCTTGTTTACCCTGGGGACATCTGCTTTACATAGCTTGGGTTTCCTCCATAGGACGGCTTTTCTATATGCCCTGGAGGCTGTAATCTGAGAAACAGAGGACGATTATCTGAGATCTTATAAAAATCAGATCTTTCCACGAAGATTCCCAACTCCCACGATTAGTTCTCAGGAGATAAACTGTAGGACTGAGAGTGACAGGCCTGCATGTCTCATGTAGACATAACTAGCAATACGTTATGAAAGTTAACTGCTACTAGTCCAAGTTTATTTAATGAACAATATGCATTGTGCAGTAACCCCCCATAAACCTGTCAATCACTGTTTTAAAGTATACGTGAAAACAACAAAAGTGAGACCACCAAACGATAGCCTCAAGAGTCCAAAATCCCTTACTGTTATTATCATAGGTAACAGCAGGAAGACAAAAGATATCCAACGCGTTTCAGGGGTCAAAAATCATCAGGGCTTGGACAGTGTATCAAAAAGGTGTCTATTGGACTCAAAACAAAAGCTCCTGGAAAAAAATTGCTAACTGAGGAAAGAAGTAATGTGTGATTGTGTCTGCATTTATGGCTGAGTGATAGGATAGGCGGAAGATTTTGAACTCTATAGATGATAATTTGGTTCCCTCTTTTTTCTATTTGTCCTAAGCATCTCTCCTGGGAAGTTGGGAGCAGTGGCAGCTGGTGCTAAATTTTCTTGGGGTGGGTGCAGCCCACGGCCCTCCCCCCAGCCAGCCAACCACATAACCCACCCACTCTCCCCGCTTGATGGAGCATCAGGTAAGGGGGAAGGGGTGATCGATCACCCATCGCCCACCAGGACTCCCACCAGCCCCGCACTTACCCCATCTAGGTGGCGGCTTCCCCCCTGTGTCTCCTCCCAAGTCCTGATGGTAGCTTCTCTTTGCAGCCAATCAGGAGTTAGGACTCGTGGCCAATCAGGTCTCAGGACCTGCTCTAGAGCCTCCAGCTGTAATCATGTGCTTCTAAAAAAAAACATTGGAATCATTGCGTCCGGCACCCTGCATGTAGATTAAGGGTTGGGCGCATGGATTAGGGGTCAGCACAAAACAATTATTTTTTATGTGTCCTAGTCACATTGCAATGTAGCCTCAAGCTGCACTGCAGTGATCGACAATATATATTATGACAAGCTGGGGATTTTGTAGCCAAACAGCGAGTTAACTCCATGCCAGAAATGTCCTTTCAGGGCTTTTTCTGCCCACTTTTAATTAAACAAAAGAAAAGTTTATACAGGAATAGCTTCCCACACAGGGGGTCCTCACCATCAATGCAATATAACATGTGGCTCAGGCCTCAAGCCTCGGTCGTCCTGACCATCAAATACACAGTCCCAAGTGCTTGCATACAAAACACCGTACCTCTGTCAGCTTGTCTTCCTAATCCTGCTACTCCCAGCTCCTACATCCTTCACAGGCTCGGGCCTTTGTCTGTTCTGACCCAAACAGCATGGTGCAGACATGCACCTCTCACTGCTCCCTTCACAGACTCACTCCCTCGGAGGGGGAGGGGGGTCCCTCACCACTACTTCTGCTTCTAACATAAAGCCAGCACACACCTGTACCATTAGTGTGCTTGTTTCCTGGAAAACCTGGCCCAGACAGCCATATTAAACAGTCAAAAAAGCGATTTTCTGTATTCTGGGAGTGCCCACAGATCCAATCCTATTGCCAGGAGGTGACCAAATTCGCAACCACTTTGGCAACCATAGCAGTCCCACTCAAGGTAGGGGTATTCTCTTGGGATTAGTTAACACAATGGCTTTTGCCAGGGCTTCTCGCACCCTATTGGGTATTCTATTATTTTATGCCAGAAAGGCTATTGTGCTCCATCGGAAGTTAGATAGGCCCCCTAATTTATCCCATTGGAAACACCTTGTCAACTCAGTGGTCCACCTTTATAAAGCAACCTATTTTTCCAGAGGCTGCCCTAAAAAGTTTGCGAAGGCCTGGAACTTATGGACGGAGTCAGACTCCACTGCTGATAGCCTAGACTTCCCATTACAAGGTGGATATTGGATACTCTCCTTTGTGGGACTTTGAAGGCACTTTACTCATATGACAGTACAAGTGAATAAAAAAGATTTCTTTCTTAATATCTAACACTTAAAAAACTGTAAACACAGAACGTACATGGCCTATGAGACTAAAATTACACCAACAGCAATGTAGGCGATGAAAGAAAATTACATTCTCCACCCAACATTCATCGGGGTAAGGGAGATGTCAATTATAGTCACTTGCATGGTGTACATGTGAACATTCAGTGTTGGATTAAAAAACAGACATGGTCTCAAAGAATTCCACTCACTCCGCCCTTGTCATGGATGTCAGATAGTATAAATTAGATAGAAAAGGCCAGTGTCCAAGAGGGGAATCATCACATGATCACCTCAATAAGGGAACTAGAGACACCGAGGTAGGGGTCAAGTCCTGGGGAAAAAAGTGTGGGAACTCCCACCCAAGATCCACTCCCCCACCAAAAAAAATAAAAAATGATACGCTCATATGCACGAACGCTTCAAAAGTGGTATTTTTTATCCAATTTTCGTATTGTGTGTATGAAGCTTAACTGTTAGTACATAAAAAAAAACAATCCTCAATAAACATAAATACGGTAATTCTCTGAATAATCAGCATTCATTCAATTGTGCTTCCATGCAAATGTGAACATCATGTTCTGATCTTTATTGAGGAATGTTATTTTGTATATAGAGTGTTTATGTGGTGAGTTTACACTTTTCATTGAACAGAGTTTGGATAACACAGGATTAAACGGAAAGGTCATAAATGAACTGCACATTATCTGGACAGAATGCTTGGGGGGATAGTGATGTGTTCCTGCTTAGGAGATGTATGTTAGCTTGGGGGGCTGCAAACTCTGCAGGGCTCCAACACACACTCGCTGCTATTCCAACCTTTCACATATTTCCACATAAACTTCCCTCCTGGCATTAAACTTTGCCAGGTATTGTGCTCAGTTTACCACCCCAAACTGATGTTCCTCCCTCAGCTCACCTCTCTCCCTGCATGTCCTGTGAGCAGAATAGCTGATCTAACCGTCAGCTAGACCTAGACCTGATCTACCATCAGCTAGCTGTGATTGGTAGATCAAAGCGGAAGCTGTCATGGGGCCCCCTACTGGCAATGCCTGAATGGTCAGGTGTGCGGCACTTATTATTGCGAGCTGTGTCAGCGGCTGCTGGTGTAGCACATGCCACACAGCTTGCATACTTCAAAGTCTTGCAGGACAAGGCTGCTAATGGGAGCTGAGTTTCTGTTGTGGAAAAAGTACAGGAACTCCGTTCCCATGCGTTCCCGCAGGACTTGAGCCCTGCACTGAGGCCTAATAGAAGGGATCCTTCATTCTATAATCTCAAAACAAAGAGAAACAAACAGGGGCCTTATCAAAAGATGGCTTTAGCAGGACAAGCTCACTCTCATTGGTATTCAAAGTCTGTTGTGACCTCCATGAGGGCGTGCAGCGCAACTCAACAGTTGCGCTGCCCGCCTTCATGGAGGTCACAACACTTCCACTTTAATAAAGAGAAGTTTTAAATACAAAAAAAAGTTTGTACGAAAAAAAAGTAAAAGAAACAACTGAAACCGTGTGATATGCTGAAACATGCATCACACCTTCCCCTGTCGTCACCGGCTCACTGCAGCAGGAACGGAAAGTCGCTGAAAACTAAATCACAGTTCAGTGTGCAGCAGCAACTGTTCCAGGCTGTGTGAACAGGCCCTAAAACAAGTTTTGTTGCAGAATTGTCTCAGAAATGGGACAGAATAATTACATGTGGAACACAATCAAAAATTAGCTTCAGCATGGAAGAAGTCTTATTTAACTCCACTTTCCAAATCCCAGATACGACAGGATTTTCTTTATAAATCAGTAACAACAAAAGAGACAAACTATAAAAGTGTTGTAAATAAGAACTACCTGAAAACACATTGGCGCTAACAATAAAAGTGTTGCAGGGTTTTCATGAATGTGTCGACTACATGCACACTGCCAAAAATGTCTCAAATGCTTTATTAAATCTTATTCAGAGATCTCCATTTTAATTTCTTATAATTAATCTGTGAACCATACAAGCTGCACTGGAACATTTGGTTGTTTGCACAGCCCACTGATAGGACAAACGGCATTAATATCATCCTATACCCGAGTGGATTGAGGATTGGACAGTATTAAAGTGCTTGTAAACCATTACATATACCCAGTGAAGTTACTGGCATCAAGAAATACAAGGATGAAAGAAATCCACCTAAGTTTTACTTGTTTACCTGCAGTATTCTCTACATCTGTTCAAAGTGCAGAATTTATACAGCTTGTTTGAGCTTTCAGAAAGCAGGGAGTGGGGAACTAAAGTTACATACTGCAGAGCTTATTGAGAGCTGATTGGAGGGAAGGGACACTTCAGTGGCGTAACTAGAAACTTCAGGGCCCCAGTGCAAGAAAACATGAAGAGCCCCCCTGACCCCCAGGCAGGGCCCTTCCCTCTAAGTCTGGTGGCAGAAAGCCAGGGCCCAGTCCAGTGATCTTTGTGACCCTATTAGTTCTGCTGGTAGTTCCCGTTGGGGGGGCTTTGGTGAAATATCAAGGGTCTAAACAGACCTCTGCTGTTTCACCTTTGAGACAGGGAAAGGAGATTGAGGACACAGTCCTCAATCTCCTTCTCTGCAGCCTCAGCTGCACTGAAAGAATGGACAGGAATAGCTCTGTACAGAGCTTCCAATTCATTCACAAACAAAAGCATAGTAAACGCAGTTTACTATGTTTAAGTTATGAACGGAAAGAGTCAGTGATCGGTATGGATCACTGACTCTCCATTCAGAAAAGGAAGGAGTCGGTAATGACACATTTGCCGACCCCTTCCCCGCTCTCCATCCTGACAGATTCCCTGCAGCGGTGGGAGAGGGGGAACTTGGCAGAGCTGTGAGGAACAAGGGGGGCCAGGAGAGAGCATGGGGGCAGGAGAGCACACGGGGGGGGGGCAGCTAAAAGAAGCTGGATAGGAGGAGAGGCAGAGAGATCGGTTCCTCTATATGCAGCCGCCCCCACCGCGCCTCCTATCCAGGTGTACAGGGGAGCCGCATTTGCCCCCCTGCAGCATGAGCCCAGGTTGCAAGTGTGACCCCTGTAGATAGGCCTCTGAGACACCCCATCTTCACACAGCACACAGGAACAGAGCTGAGGTTTTCAATTGCAGGCTGTGTGTTGCAGTACACTTCCCTGTCACCTTTTTCCTTTTGGTGTCAGGAAAAACTGTCAAAAGTGACTCATTCAGTTAGCAGAGGAAGGAGGCAGCAGACAGAAATGACCATGCTCTGAACTGAGACAAGTACACACTATAGAGGAATGTGCTTTGTTCAAATTTCATGTCAGAGGTTTACAACCACTTTAATATTATAAGATTTGAGGATGGTATATGTAAAGAGTCACATCCGCATGCTTTGCAGAGGATGGTAAATGTGTGTTTTGTGTGTGTTTATGTATTACATTTTTGTTTTGATGCTACAAAAAATGGATACAATAGTATAATTGAATTTGACACAATGAAATAAAGAACAGATATAGTTTTGTAAAGGCGACTTGTTATGTTTAGAAAGCCTGTTCATATTTATCTCCATTGAGGGGCATATCTCTTTGAAATGTATCAAAACTAAAAAAAAAGTGTATAAAAGCCCTTGAATAAATGGATGAATGAATGAATGAAGCCCTTGTCCATTACCCCTGCACATCCGAATCCATTACTTTAAAAGAACGCCATGCTCAGTATATGGAAACAAAGAGTTTAATGGGAAAATGAACAAACATGAGTTATTTTTATACTCAGTTTTTACCCTTACATGTCAATAGTTCATATTTAATTTTACCAAGTAGCTTTTTCATTTTACCTACAAGCCGAAAAAATATATTACACAACATTTATCCACTGTATGCCATTGCAAATGATCTTTTTAGTGAGTTCCAAACTTTCTTCCCATTAGGGAACATATTCTTCGTTCCGCAGAGAGGAAAGGGGGTGTTGGGTTTCAGCAATTTACTGACAGCAGAAGAATTCACTTAGTTGGAAAAGGAATATGTAATTTTCTGACAATTAACTACTTAGATAAATGTCATAGAAAGCCAAGTCACAAAAAGGTTTGTAGCAGAAAAAAACCCAGGATAGATATTCTTCCAGTGTTTTACACTGAAGATTATATAAGGCTCACTAAAAGCATATCAGTAATTGTAAGAATGCATGTAAAAAAATAGTGCAGTATTTAGAAGAGTTTGGTCACTTAAGCCACGTGGCAGAATTTTGGTTGGTATGATTGGCTGACGTAATGCACATCTGTGCTTTGCCCATTAAAGCCAAAATGACACGTTTGCTTTGGAAGCTCTATCTATGATTAAGCCCTTTACGTGGTGAAATGCACCAGGGCCATGGATTCGGGTGGGGAGTGTTGTCTGATCACAAGTCAAAGCTTATATATGACCCAGGACCCTTCCCTCACCTTTCTTTAGCACTGCTCAGACCTGATGATTTGCCACTCAGGCACCAGGTGCTAAAACAGGGGTTGAAGGGGAGAGAGCCGTATATGCCCCAATTTCCCAAGGAAGTGGGTAGTTGACAAGGCTAAAGTAGATGAAGAATGCAGCTAGGGAGAGCAGGAAAGAGATGTTTTAGCAGCAAAATGAGCAGGAGAGCAAGCAAACCTGGGCTCCAAGAGGGCAGGGCTTAAAAATTGTGGGTGTGGTTTCCAAATGTTAAAAGAGCCGATGTCTTTTTTGAATACTCTCCTCCGTCAGATAGTGTCCGCCCTGTACTGCGCTTGTGCAGTACAGAGGACAAGGTGACGCTGAAAGTCTCCGAAGATGACGGCACTGAGTCCAGGTTCAAGCCCCACCATCCAAGTGGACATAGAGTCAGAATAAAAAATTGCCAAGCGAAGCGAGGCCGTACCCGAAGCGTGGCGAGCGAAGCAAGCCCACAAGGGGCCATGTTACTAAGTGCATACCGTATGTCCACTTGCATGGTGGGGCTTGAACCTGGACTCAGGGCAGAAGGTACTATTAAGTGCGCAGGCGCCGTTCATCTACGGAGACTTTCGGCATCTCCTTGTCCTCCATACTGCACAAGCGCAGTACAGGGCGGACACTATCAGATGGGGGGACAGTTCTCAGCAGAACACTGGAACACAAATGCTTCTTCGTAATGCATAGAGATGGGTGTGACCCAACGCAGCTATCATTAAATTTAAAACTAAGGCATGCCTCCATCCCTGCATATATTATGGAAAATTTGGAAAATGGAGGTTTTTACATAAGGCATGTCATTGTGATTTATGAAAATGTAAAAATAATTGATTTTAATATAATTTGATGTCATGATCCCCTGGGGATGATCCATGATGTTTATAATCATAAGGAATGAATAAAAGATATAAATAATATGTCATATGAAATATACGGTAATCATGAAAAAATATTAAAACGATATTGGTAATAATATTAATGATGTTTATTACACATACATGGACATAATTGATATGACAAACACAGAAAAAAATCTAAATCAAATAACAGATCATAGATTACATATATACAGACAATCAATAATGTTGTTGTTGAAATTCATGATTGAAGTAAAAATATCTGGGCACCATAAGTTGTTAACCCAACGCATTTCATGACTTTATGCTGCCAATCATCAGGGGTAAGCTGCATCTTTTTGAATTTTGACTGTAAAAAATAAATAAATAATGTTTTGGCCTGAGAACCAGAAATTATGTCAGAGGTCGTACTGGTCCTCCAAGGGTATAGAGAGGAGTGGGGGCCATCTTGCCCTCAATTGACTTCCTGTCCAATGAATCAGATCTCTTTCAGGCTTTACTGATGGCTCGAGTAAGTCTGGAAACAACCAGGAAGCGGCAGGAGAGGGGGCACCTCTCCCGCTGCCTCTAAAAGTGACCCCGCTGCGAATGCACCTGCCGGACCACTTTTATCCAACACAGAATCGTCCATAGTAAAAAATGATGCCGGAGCTAGCTGCTGACATAACACTGGTATTTAACGTCAAAGTAATGACATATTTTTACTACGGGCCGGTCAGCTGGAATATATCTGTAACTTATAGTAAGGGGGTTCTGTTCCTACAAGGTACTGGAGGTCCAAAGCTGATGTACGTTGCAGATGTTTGTCTTTTGAATTTTCTGACATTATGGTTGTTGGATGTTTCCTACAGTGATATTGCATGGCATGTGAAATGTGTAGACTTAAGGATTTTATCAGTCATAAAGATTCTGGTTTATAAATCAAGGACTTTAGCTACAGTTTGCAGTTACAACAGACCTTCAATCATTTTTTGTTTATTCAACTGGTTTTCACAATATAAAGTTAATATATTTACCCAGGGATTTGGTCTAATTTGCAATTCTGAGTCAGAAGGCTCTAGTAACTGCAGAGCATGAGTAATCATTCTCCCGAGACCTGCAGGAGCCTTGTACAGCTGCTTATTGAGTTTGAAATAAGTTAGATGTGGCTGTATGTGGTTATGCGCTGGGAGTTGTGTAAAGCACTCGCATCGGCATAGATGTATGCTTCAAATGCACACAGAGTTTATAACATGAGTCCTTGTGCGTGCAGGCACTTTTTGCAACCCCTAGCGTACAGTATAATTGCATACAGCCTCATCTAAATGGGTGTCTGTACACGGCAGCTGTATGTCCTGGGAATAGTTCTGCATGCTGTACTGCCCTTGTACAGCAATGTGCCTGAAGCTTGGCCGGGTTCACATATGTGTCGCTGCAGTTTCCAGAGTCCCTGTTCACTGGTTCAGGTGCGATTCAGGTCCGAGTTTTTGCCTAAATTCACACCTGAACTGGACAATTCAAAAGTGTTTTTGGCAATTCACCCTTTTGGAATTTGCTCTGTGGCCGCCCAGAACATGTGTGAACATGTGTGTTCCAATGAGAGCCGGTCACACTCACATGTCATGTGAATTGGAGGCGGTAATAACCACATCCAATTCGCTTATATGTGAACCCGGCCTAACAGTGATTGTCAGAGTAAGTAGAAGACCAAGATCCACCCTTGCTCACAGCTCCAGGAACCTTTAGCACCCCCTAGCAGTGATGGCGAACCTTGGCACTCCAGATGTTTTGGAACTACATTTCCCATGATGCTCAGCTATACTGCAGAGTGCATGAGCATCATGGGTAATGTAGTTCCAAAACATCTGGGGTGCCGAGGTTTGCCATCACTGCCCTAGAGAAACCCTAGGGTCCCATAATTTCGAAATACTCTTTGAAGAGTAGCACAATCAATATTTTAAGCTGTTGTCCAGGCATTTCAGATATGCAACAACTTTATTGTTGGGGTGCTGCCTAAAGTAATCACTGGGGGGGAGGGGGGGCAGCTATCAAAATGGGATTTTTAATAGCTGACTGCTCTTTGTACTTCTTGAATGAGTCTTACCGAGAAGCATTGTTCTCCCAACATTTAGCCTTGTACTGGTCATTACTAAGTTAGAGAGGTATTGTGTGGGAGTGAAAAGATAGATGGTGATATTCCGCAGTCTATGAGCTTTTTTGTTACCATAGTAACCATCTATTGCTAGGAAAGATCACATTAGTTGTCTTTATACTTAATGCAATTTATTCCATACTGTACATTCAGGAATATTAAAAGTTTACTAAAAGCCAATGATGTGTGATGTTTTCATTCACATTAGAAGAACATTGTATGTGGTTTGCATAATGCAGGAAAACTAGGGACACGGGGATTTTCAAACTGTCTACTTGGAATTATTATATCATTTCTGTTTCATCATGGATGATATAATTTACTTGTAATTTGTAGATCTTTCTTTACTCTTTTTAAGACAGCTAACTTTTTTATTTCATGTACCAGAGTACCCTTTTCCTTTCTACATTCATTCATTTGTTATGGAAGATAATTCAAACTGATGTTAATTTTGAGAGCTTAAGTGGCATCTTTATTAACTTCCCCCAACTATGTCTCCCCATAAACTTTGAGCGCCACCCCCCATGCCTGGTGTCCCATCATACACTGGAAAGTTCTTAGGGCTTGTTCACAACTGGAGCCAGGGGGAGATAAAAATAGACAGCTGAGCCACGACTTTACCGGACCACTAAAGCCAACACAGCGCCCGAAGGAGTATGTACACATGCCACAGTGATGGGCAGCACAGTGGTGTAGTGGTTAGCACTTTCACCTAGCAGCAATAGGGTTGCTTGTTCAAATCCCAACCACGACACTATCTGCCTAGAGTTTGCATGTTCACCCTGTATGGGTTTCCTCTGGGTACTCCAGTTTCCTCCCACACTCCAAAGACATGTTGGTAGGTTAATTAGACCCTGTCCAAAAAAAATAAAAATAAAATTGTCCATAATATGTGTATGTTGTATGTGTTGTAATTGTGTCGGAACCCTAAAGGTTAAAGGACCGTGTAAAAGCTGCAGATGGACACCAGTGGCAAAAAAGCGCCCTGAGGCGATTCAGTTCGCATAGGTAGCGCTATACAAGTCACTCATTCATTCACAGCAAAATCTACACCCCTGTGTTGCGGGTAATACCATCCAGGGGCGGATCCAGGGGGGGGCAACAGGTCAATTGCCCCCCCGAGATAGACTGACTGAGGCAATGTTATGCCAGTGAGTGACTGTGATAATCAATCACAGTCACTGCATTTGAGCTGTTCAACTTCAGCTAAAAAACGAAGTCTTCCTTCCTGCAGAGTGGCACTTGCAGCAATCTTAGTTCTGGAGTCCGCCCCTGACGTTGTTGGTCCCACCCACCCAGCTCCCCCTCCATCTTGTCCACGCTACAGGCCTCCGCTCTGCCACCCCTGAGTTAGTTTTAGCTCCACCCACCTCCTCCATCTTCTCCACCGGTTTGTGCAGTGCAGTCTACAGAGTGAATTCTACAGAGGATATTGAGAAGATTACTGCTGGATCCATCCATCCCATCCATCTCCACTCCATTGCTCCTGCATGGGAACGGTACCCATCCCCTCACCAGACTACCAAAAGAATTGCCTAAACGTGAGTATAAATGAATGTTATGTGACAAATCGCAAAATAAATGTGTGCCATTATGTATGATTATTTCTTGTGATCCTGCGCTGCGTTACTTTGACTGGCTGATAATTGCGCGGTTGTGCAATCAATGCTGTACCGAAATTAAATTGATGTCCTTTTTTTCCCACAAATAGAGCTTTCTTTGCTGGCATTTGATCATCTCTGCGTTTTTTTTTTTTTTTTGCGATATAAACAGAAAAAGTGCAAGAATTTAAACAACTAAAAATAAAAAAACAATATTTTTTGCTTTTGCTATAAAAAAATATTGCTTCCTCAGTTTAGGCCAATCTGTATTCTGCTCCATATTTTTTGAGAAAAAAAAAAAACCAATAAGTGTATATTGATTGGTTTGCGCAAAATTCATAGCGTCTACAAACTATGTTTATGGCATTTATATTTAATTTTTTTTTACTAGTAATGACGGCGATCAGTGATTTTTAGTGGTACTGCAACATTGCAGCAGAGAGATCGGACCAATAACTGACACTTTTGACACTTTTTGGGGACCAGTGATACTAATAGTGATCATTGCTAAAAAATATGCACTGTCACGGTACTAATGACACTGGCAGGTAAGGGGTTAACAATTCATGTGTTGATCAAAGGGTTAACTCTGTTTATCTCTGACAGAACGGCAGTCTGCTTTGTTGACATTTGCAGACCGCTGTCCTAGCTCTGTGGGTAGCGATCGTGGGTGGCCAATCAGCACGCACGTCTTCGCTGGTTATTGCACCAAATGGCCTACAGGTATGTCGTTTCGTGCAATAGAGCCAACCTGCTGCAGTATATGTACTGCAGCTGGTCAGCCAGTGGTTAATGTAATTATAATGCAGAATATTGATTTAAAGAGGGGTTCCACCCTAAAGTGGAACTTCTGCTCATCGGAACCTGCCCCCCTCCGGTGTCACAATTGGCACGTTTCAGGGGGGAGGGGGTGCAGATACCTGTGAAAGACAGGTATTTGCACCCACTTCCAGGCATAGACTCCCACACAAGTCTATGCCTCTTCCTGTCCATGCGCGCTGTCTGCTGGGACACACGGGTCAGCGCGGACAATTCCTATTAAGCTGTGCGGCTCGCGCATGTGCAGAAGGGAACCGGGAAGTGAAGCCACAATGCTTCACTTCCTGATTCTCTCACCTAGAATGGTGGCGGCAGCAGCCGAGAGCTGAGCAATCGATCGGCCTCGGCTGCCGACATCGCTGGATCCTGGGACAGGTGAGTTTCCATTTATTAAAAGTCAGCAGCTGCAGTATTTATAGCTGCTGGCTTTTAATATTTTTTTTCACAGTGAAATCCCTCTTGAAATGTGGAGCTGCAGAAGAGCAAACAGTGCTTTAATCTGGCCACCTGAATGTATTTTTTATATTTACATTTTGGAAACATTTGTTAAATCAATAAATCTAACACTGAATTTTAAACACTGACATGGCAATTGAGCCAAAATTTTCAGGTTTTCCGTGCAATATTTTGGTATTTTGTGGTACAAAAGTTTATAGCTTAAAGGAAACAGAACAGGTGAGTTTATGAGGAAACCAATGTAACCAATGTTGCTGTCATTTTAGGAAGAACATTAGGCCCCTTTCACGGATTCTGTTTAATTCAGCAGGGGATTGGCTGACTGTTGATTGGATGAGAGTGGGCGGATGACACATCTGTATCTGCCAACTTTATGAAGAGCAAACACAGACTAAGCCTGCTCTACTCTATGAGCGACTGGGTGTAAACGGACTCGGCTGTCTGTTTACACCCAACTACTTCAAATCCGATTTGCCAACACAGAACAGGACAGATCCCCCTCCATTTTTTAGAGTAAATCAGAGAGGAGGTAGGCAGGTATAAATGGGCCATTTACACCTGCCTGTCTATTGGAATGCATTGAGCTTTCCAGTCAGGTCCCCCTGAAAAACTGACCGACAGACTTGATCATTGGAACTCCTGACAATTTTTTTTATTGCTGTTGGGCACTGATAAGGCTGCATTTAATGGGCACTGGTGAGGCTGCATTGATCTCTTGTATCATGTCTGCAGTCTCTGATAAACTCCTGTATCATGTCTGCAGTCTCTGATCATCTCTTGTATCATGTCTACAGTCTCTGATCATCTATTGTATCATGCCGGCAGTCTCTGATCATCTCTTGTATCATGTCTGCAGTCTCTGATTATCTCCTGTATCATGTCTGCAGTCTATGGTCATCTCTTGTATCATGTCTGCAGTCTCTGATTATCTCCTGTATCATGTCTGCAGTCTATGGTCATCTGTTGTATCATGTCTGCAGTCTCTGATTATCTCCTGTATCATGTCTGCAGTCTATGGTCATCTCTTGTATCATGTCTGCAGTCTCTGATTATCTCCTGGATCATGTCTGCAGTCTCTGATCATCTCTTGTATCATGTCTGCAGTCTCTGATTGTCTCCTGTATCATGTCTGCAGTCTATGGTCATCTCTTGTATTATGTCTGCAGTCTCCGATTATCTCCTGTATCATGTCTGCAGTCTGTGATTATCTCATGGATCATGTCTGCAGTCTCTGATCATCTCTTGTATCATGTCTGCAGTCTCTGATTGTCTCCTCTATCATGTCTGCAGTCTATGGTCATCTCTTGTATCATGTCTGCAGTCTCTGATTATCTGCTGTATCAGGTCTGCAGTCTATGGTCATCTCTTGTATCATGTCTGCAGTCTCTGATTATCTCCTGTATCATGTCTGCAGTCTCTGATTATCTCCTGGATCATGTCTGCAGTCTCTGATCATCTCTTGTATCATGTCTGCAGTCTCTGATTGTCTCCTCTATCATGTCTGCAGTCTATGGTCATCTCTTGTATCATGTCTGCAGTCTCTGATTATCTCCTGTATCATGTCTGCAGTCTATGGTCATCTCTTGTATCATGTCTGCAGTGCTGATTATCTCCTGTATCATGTCTGCAGTCTCTGATTATCTCCTGGATCATGTCTGCAGTCTCTGATCATCTCTTGTATCATGTCTGCAGTCTCTGATTGTCTCCTCTATCATGTCTGCAGTCTATGGTCATCTCTTGTATCATGTCTGCAGTCTCTGATTATCTCCTGGATCATGTCTGCAGTCTATGGTCATCCCGTGTATCATGTCTGCAGTCTCTGATCATCTCCTGGGTCATGTCTGCAGTCTCTGATCATCTCTTGTATCATGTCTGCAGTCTCTGATCATCTCTTGTATCATGTCTGCAATGTATTCTTGCATATTTAAATCAGTTCAGTTATTGTACATGTACATGTCATCAATGTGTGTGCAGTGCTGTGCTGTTCTATAAAGCCAATTACTTTATGTAGTGTGCACTTTTGTACTTTAATTATAGAAACAGCAAAATGAGTCAGAAAAGGGTGAACTGCAGGACTATAGATTCTTTCTTCAGTGCCAGTGCAAAAAAGTCAACAGGAGAGCAGCCAATAGTAGAAAGCACTTCACCTATGGAAATTGACACTACCTTCCCATCCTGTTCTAGTGCATTTGCAGAGAGAATATCTGGCGAAACAGATCCTAATGTGTCGCCACTGTCTGTTGATACCCCGCCTGAGACCAGCAGTATGTTAATTAATGACATTGGCACACATCTTGGGAAAAAAATCAGTGACTACACGAAATGCTTGCTATTGGAAAGTCCATGGCAACCTCCTCCTGGATATGAATTACCTTTCTCTGTTCAGAAGATGACTTCCAAAAATGGAGAAACTCGGGAAATAAAGAGATACTTGTCAAAACAACATATTGACAGTTTTCCTTGGCTAGTATATTCACCTGCCAAAAAGGGATTGTTTTGCAAGTACTGTACTTATTTGCACAACATCGGAAAGCTGGTCATAACAAAGGCATGGCCCTTGGAAAATTGGTCATAGAGCCCCTTACTAATTTCAAAAAACTTAAGGGCAAGGATGGGGATTTGGAAGTCCATGCAAGGCTTGTTTATCACCAGGAGAGTGTATTTGAAGGAAATGCCTTTTTAAAAACCTACCATGCACCGAAAAATGAAATTGTTAATCAAATAAACTTGCATCGACTTCAGAAAGTGAAAGAAAACCGAGAGCGAATTCATCCTATTGTCGAGTCAATTGTATTCTTGGGTAGACAAAATATACCTCTTCGTGGCCACTGAGATGATGGTGCTTTAATGGATGACTCCACCCCGGAGGTGAATGAAGGCAACTTTCGGGAATTGCTGAGGTACCGTGTTGCATCTGGAGACAAAGTATTAGAGAAGCACCTCCTTACTGCATCTTCTCGCGCTACATACATTTCAAAATCCACACAAAATGATATAATCGGGTGTTGTGGTGATGAAATCAGTAATATCATTGTAGCTAGAATTAAAGAGGCTTGCTATTTTAGTATAATATTTGATGAAACTACAGACATTTCCCATACTGAGCAACTTACACTGAACTTTAGATATGTCTACAATGGATCGATTCGTGAGGATTTTATAAAATTTGTAGATGCGTATGAATTTGCAACCCAGAACGAATCGCAAAGTGATAATTCAGAACCAAGGCTTACAGGAAAGGTTTTAGGCCAGATGGTTATCCAGCTAATTAAAGACCTCTCCCTGGACATCACTCATTGTGTTGGCATTGGAACAGACAGTTGTAGTGTTATGTCTTCAGAGGTGGCTGGTGCTGTATCAGAGATTCTCCGCGTAGCACCCAACAGTTGCAGATGCCCTTGCTACAATCATTGTCTGAACAATTCAATTTCAAAGTCCTCACAAGTGTCAGCAGTTCGCAATGCAGTAGCAGTGGTCAAATCAACCATTTCATTCTTTAACCAATCGGCAAAGCGTCATTTTATTTTAAAGCAGGAGTTAGGCTCTCAGCTTACCAGTCTTTGTGAAACTAGATGGGTAGAGCGCCATGATTCTCTCATAAGATTTCGAGATGGACTTGTAAAAGTGGTGAGTGCACTATCTGCAATATCGCAATGGAAATGCTCAAGCACTAGCTCAACAGCATCTACTCTCATCCATTCTCTGTGCAGTACAGAATTCATATTTTCCTTGATTTCACTCATCAGTGTTCTGAAAGTAACCCTTCCTCTGAGTCGTTTCCTTCAATCCCCAACAATTGATTTAACAAGTGCATCTGACTGTTTGACTGATACCATGGCAACCCTGGAGAATATGCGATGTAACGCTGATGGCACTTTTTCCACTTTGCATATGGAGGCTACAGAATTGGCATCAGAACTTGGAGTGGAACTAAAATTGCCACGTCTTGTAGGCAGGCAAGTGCACAGATTCAATTGCAATGTAGAATCAACTGAAGAATACTACAGGAAATCGTTGTATATTCCCTTGCTGGACAACATTATTAATGATTTAAAAACTCGTTTTCCAGAAAATTCAATGCAGTGTTTCCAGATTCAAATCTTGATGCCAGCAGTACTTTTTGGTAAAAAAATGGAAAGCATGGTTCCTGTGGCTGTGCAATCATTATCAAAGCGTTTCCACCCTCTTCTAGCTGAGGGTAAGCAGAAGATAATGGAGACATTGCTGCAGGGAGAAGTAAGTCTATGGCTTACAAAGTGGAAACGAGAGTTATCACAACATAAGGAAGTTCCAAAAACAGTTCTTGAAGTGTTGGACTTGTGTGAACAGGACCTCTTCCCAACCATCAGAAGTTTACTTCTGATCTTAGCTACTCTCCCTGTAAGTGTGGCCACAGCAGAGAGATCTTTCTCAACCCTCCGTCGTGTTAAAACATGGCTTCGTTCACGAATGGCGGAGGACCGGTTAAATGGCTTGTGTTTACTTTACATTCATAGAGATATTTCTGTGAATACTGACCGAGTTATTGAGCTGTTTGCCAAACAAGGAAAACGAAGACTTGAGCTAATTCTGTGACTTTTTCATGTTATGTAAATTAAATAAATAAAATGTTTCTGTTGTTGTGTGTGTTTGGAGACAGAGGAGAGTGATAATGTTTGGGTTCTGCTATTTGTTTTTTACACATAATTTTATATTGTTTGTGAATATTTTGTCTGGTAATATTCCGTTATAATTATACAAACTGCTTATGCTTTTTGTAATAATAAAGTTATATGTGGTTAAACCTATCTTGTCTGTTTGTAATGTAATAATCTAATCTGGAATGATAAAAGTATCACTGTTTTAAACAAGTTTAGGACTGTACGATACGTTCGAGTTCTGTAAGCAACACCTTCGTTTCTGACAGTGCCCCTCCCGAGACTTGACTCTGGATCCGCCCTTGATACCATCACCAAATGTAACCCATTCAAGTGAATGAAATTCATGTGGTTGCGAGGCGGTGTTGCAGGCTTTTAAGGATTAAACAGGTGCTGAGGTGGTGACATATCACCTCCCAGTCACTGACATGACTGAAAGTCATCCAGCGCCCAGGGTTGCCAAATTGCACTTCTCTCCTTTGTGACGTGTACGCCCAATTGTCTCACATACAGAGTGCAGGGAAAACTTCCATATGAAATCACTGGGCCCAGGGCAGCTGCCCCTCCTGTCCAGGCACTGTATGTAAGACACTATGTACAAGAAAATCCCCCCCTATCAGTACACTACTACATTACTGATCTGTAAAAGTGGAAATAAAAATAAAATCATTACATTCAGTTACAGAAGGAGCATGTTATTGCATTGAGCACATCAGTAATTGACATTTCAGAGACAGTCCAACTTCAAAAACCAGCACTGCCATGCCCACTGGCCTCCTTAGATTCAGTACTTGGCACCCTACATCTCAGCAATGCTACAATAATTGAAGTGATGCATGTGGATGTGCACTGCCCAGCTGGGGGAGGGTGAGGCTTTCTGTGGTTCACGAAAGTAAACTGGCCAGGGGTATGCCAGGGGTTTAAGATAACCCTGTAGGGTGCACAGAAGAGCTCTGAATTTCTGGCAGGATTAACAGATAATTTTTTACACTTCTCAAACAGATATAACAAAGTGTGTTCAATTATATATTTAACAAACCAAAAGAAAGCAAATACTAAAAATTCAAAGCAGGGTGCTGCCCATAGGAACCGGTCAGATTTAATGCTTTAAGTGAAACAAGAAATCTGATTTGTTGTTATTGGCATCAGTTCCAGTCTCTTGGTGTGTCTGGACTAACCTACAATTATTGATTGATGCCTGACACCAGGAAATGTTTGTGGTCGTAGGCTGAAGCATGTTGCAGCAGCTGCAGAAAAGCTTCCCAAACCCAGAAGGCTGTTCTGATTGGCAGAGCCTACAATCCAGCATGGTCTGAAGAACAAGTAATTAGGAGCAAGTAAAGTAAATAGAGTAAATAGGGAGCAAGATAAGTCCACACTTCTAAGAGCATCCCCAAAGATCACCACGTAATGCTTGCTCTTTTCCTGGGCTGGACTCTGTAAATGTAAGGCTGTGTCCTCCAGATACTATGCTGTTTAAGATGTAGGCACGGTTGGATTTGCTAACTTTGTAGCTGAGCCAGTCACTGGACATCATTCGATTGTAGCCACAAGCAGCCCCTGATGGAACCCGTGCCCTGTGCAGGAGAATGGTCTGTACCTCCAGTATTGGCGGCTGTATCCATTCATACAGTACACTACAGTGAGTGAATGTTGCCATTTTGGGATCAGAAGTGTGCTACTGGTAGGATAAAAAGTGAAGGAAAAAAAGCCTGCATTTTTTGTTTATGGGTTTAGATACACATTAATGGTGGGTTTATGCACCATGTTTTTATTTTTAAAAGAAACCTTAAAGGGGTTGTAAAGAGAATTTTTTTATTTTTTTTAAAAACAAACATGTTATACTTACCTCCACTGTGCAGCTTGTTTTGCACAGAGTGGCCCTGAACCTGCTCTTCTGGGGTCCCTCGGCGGCTGTCTCTGCTTCCCCCCGCAAGTACTTCTCACGTTCATGTCAGCTCCCTCGCATGGTGAGAAGCACTTGCAAGCACGCTCCCGTGATACAGCCGGCGGCTATAGCCGCTTGCTGTATCACTCGGCTCTGCCCCTGGCGCGCCGCATCATTGGATGTGATTGACAGCAGCACGATCCAATGGCTGCGCTGCTTTCAATCCATCCACTCCAGCCAATCAACGGCCAGGCTGATCGGCGAAGAGGACGTTGGGGGCGAGCGCAGGACTTTCGAGGGGTCAGGTAAGTAAAACAGGGGGGCTGGGGGGGGGCCGGCACTGTCAGATGTTTTTTCACCTTAATGCATAGAATGCATTAAGGTGAAAAAACTTTTACCTTTACAACCCCTTTAAAGCAGAGTTACACCCATAAATGGAACTTCCGCTGATTTGATTCCCCCCCGTGCCACATTTGCCACCTTACAGGGGGGAAGGGGGAGCAGATACCTATCAAATCCAGGTATCTGCTCCCACTTTCGGGGAAAGATCGGCAAACTACTTAATGTCCGGCCCCCATCATCCGTGACTCGGAAATATTGGCATTAGAGACAACAGGTACTAGTATGTTAGGAATTAAATTAGCATTGGCAGCACTCTGCACAGATTTCTTTAAAGTGATAGTAAAGTGATTCTTGGGTCCCTCTTTGCTGCTCCAGTCAGCAGCTTCCTATGGGGGGACTGAAGCCGAGTTACAGCTCCGTGTGTCCACTTAGACTTGGCACTACCCCCTCTCTACCCTGATTGGCTGACTGACTTGATTGACACCTGCGGAAGCCAATGGCACCGCTGCTGTGTCTCAGCCAATCAGAAAGAAAGTCCCGGATGGCTAAGCCCTTGTACACACGGTCGGAGATTCCGTTGGAATGTTTCCTATCGGACCATTTTTTCGGATATTCCGACTGTGTGTGGTCTGCATCGGAACTGTTTCCGTCGGAATATCCGACGGACCAATTTTTCCAACTTGCCGGTAAAATTTTCCGACAAAATTCTCCGATCATGTGTAGCCTACTCCGACGGACAAAGTGCCACGCATGCTCAGATCAAATTCCTAGACCAAAGCTATTGGCTACTAGCCTGAACGTAGTCCCATCGTAACGAAATAACATCATCACGTTATGTACAATCGGACAACTTAGTCCGACCGTGTGTATGCAACATCACTTCCAGACCTCTTCCGGAATTAATCCGTCGGAATTACGGATTTGGTTGTCGGAATCTCCGACCATGTGTACAAGGGCTTAGACATTCGTGAACATCGCTTGAGGGAGATGGGGTTCAGGTAAGTAATTAGGGGGTGCTGGGGTGCCTGCTACACACACAAGGTTTTTCATCTTAATGCACAGAATGCAGTAAAATAAAAAAAAACTTCTGCCTTTACAACTCCTTTAAAGTCTTGTTATTTTGTTTAAAAGTAACAAACAAGTTATACTTACCTGCTTTGCGGAGTGGTTTTGCACAGAGAATTCCAAGTCCTCCTCTTCTCGGATCCCTCGCCAGAGCTAATGGCCCATCACTCCTACCAAGTGCCCCCCACAGCAAGCAGCTTGCTATGGGCACCCGAGCTGAGCCAATTCTCTAAGTGCCCATTCAGACACAGAGCCATGGATCGGCCCTGCCCCCTCTCTCTCCTCATTGGTTCACCGACTTTGATTGACAGCAGTAGGAGCCAATGGCTCCCGCTGCTGTCTCTGCCAATGTGGAGGTAAAGTTCCCGGACAACTGAGGCTCTTGTGCAACATCTCTGGATCAAGAGAAGGCTCAGGTAAGTATGGGGGTGGTGGGACTGAGGGGAGCTGCTGCACATACAGTGGTGTGAAAAAGTGTTTGCCCCCTTCCTCATTTCCTGTTCCTTTGCATGTTTGTCACACTTAAGTGTTTCGGAACATCAAACCAATTTAAACAATAGTCAAGGACAACACAAGTAAACACAAAATGCAATTTGTAAATGAAGGTGTTTATTATTAAAGGTGAAAAAAAATCCAAACCATCATGGCCCTGTGTGAAAAAGTGATTGCCCCCTAAACCTAATAACTGGTTGGGCCACCCTTAGCAGCAACAACTGCAACCAAGCATTTGCGATAACATGCAATGAGGCTTTTACAGCGTCCTGGAGGAATTTTGGCCCACTCATCTTTGCAGAATTGTCCTAATTCAGTTACATTAGAGGGTTTTCGAGCATGAACGGCCTTTTTAAGGTCATACCACAACATCTCAATAGGATTCAGGTCAGGACTTTGGCTAGGCCACTCCAAAGTCTTCATTTTGTTTTTCTTCAGCCATTCGGTGGTGGACTTGCTGGTGTGTTTAGGATCATTGTCCTGCTGCAGAACCCAAGTTTGTTTCAGCTTGAGTACACGAACAGATGGTCAGACATTCTCCTTCAGGATCTCTTGGTAGACAGCAGAATTCATAGTTCCTTTTATCACGGCAAGTCTTCCAGGTCCTGAAGCAGCAAAACAGCCCCAGACCATCACACTACCACCACCATATTTTACTGTTGGTATAATGTTCTTTTTATGAAATGCAGTGTTCCTTCTACGCCAGATATACTTGGACACACACCTTCCAAAGAGTTCCACTTTTGTCTCATCGGTCCACAGAATGTTGTCCCAAAAGTCTTGGGGATCATCAAGATGTGTTGTGGAGAAATTGAGTACAGCTTTGATGTTCTTTTTGCTCAGCAGTGGTTTTCTCCTTGGAACTCTGCCATGCAGGCCATTTTTGCCCAGTCTTTTCCTGATGGTGGAGGCATGAACGCTGACCTTAACTGAGGCAAGTGAGGCCTGCAGTTCCTTGGACGTTGTTGTGGGGTCTTTTGTGACCTCTTGGATGAGTCGTCGCTGCGCTCTTGGGGTAATTTTGGGCGGCCGGCCACTCCTGGGAAGGTTCACCACTGTTCCATGTCTTTGCCATTTGTGGATAATGGCTCTCACTGTGGTTCGCTGGATTCCCAAAGCTTTGGAAATGGCTTTATAACCCTTTCCAGACTGATAGATCTCAATTACTTTCTTTCTCAATTGTTCCTGAATTTCTTTGGGTCTCGGCATGATGTGTAGCTTTTAAGGATCTTCTAGTGGACCTTACTGTGTCAAGCAGCTCCTATTTAAGTGATGCCTTGATTGTGAACAGGTGTGGCAATAATCAGGCCTGGGTGTGGCTAGAGAAATTGAACTCAGGTGTGGACAACCACAGTTATAGTATGTTTTAACAAGGGGGGCAATCACTTTTTCACACAGGGCCATGATGGTTTGGATTTTTTTTCACCTTTAATAATAAACACCTTCATTTACAAATTGCATTTTGTGTTTACTTGTGTTGTCCTTGACTATTGTTTAAATTGGTTTGATGTTCCGAAACACTTAAGTGTGACAAACATGCAAAGGAACAGGAAATGAGGAAGGGGGCAAACACTTTTTCACACCACTGTAGAAGGTACCTTCTACCTTTATAACCACTTTAAGCAAATCCATAGTGGAAAGATGTCAACTTGGATAAAATATTTATACAGTGATAAGGAAGAAAAAGTGGTACTGTTAGTCTAAATAAGGGAACGTGTCTTATTTTAAATTTACAGAGTTACAAATACACAGGGACAAAAACAATTGTAATATAAAACATGTGTTTTACAGAAAACTACAATTTTAAGGATAGCTAGCAACAGTCCTTCAGCTCCTGGAAGGCCTGGGAGAGGAACCTTAAAACCAGGTGTCTCTTGAGTTTCCAATGTGAACTGACAAATATGGTAGTATGTTGTGCATACTTTATCCAGTGCTATGAGCATGCAGCAGACACCTCCAGGTCCTTTTTAAGTGTAAGAACTTCAGGTACCCAAAATGCATGGTACACAAATACCTAAAATGGAAACTCAAATATCTAAATTGGACAAAATAACCAAAGCAGAGAAAGTACATTGGGACAGATCAGGGATAGACTATAGGACTAAGGCTGCGTACACACGGACGGACTATCCGTCCAACTAAGTCCGTCAGACAATCCGACAGACAGTCCGTCCTACTTTCGAATGAACGGACTTGACCACACACGATGAACAGACAGTCCGCCGAAAGCTTGCACGATGACGTGTACAGCACGTACGACGGGACTAGAAATATGATGTCCAATACACTGCAATGCAACCTTCGGCCGTGTAAATCCTTTCTGAGCATGCGCCATACTTAGTCCGTCCAACTTGCCTACTCACGAGCGGACTGTCCGCTGAAACCAAGTTTGGACGGACAATATTACGGAAATTCCGAAAGACTTAGTCCGCCAGACTGTCCGCTGAAAAAGTCAGCTGAAGCCCACACACGAGCGGATTGTCCGCTGAAACACGTTTCAGCGGACCAAGTCCGTCAGACAGTCCGCCCGTGTGTACGCGGCCTAAGTTGATGATTTATTGAGTTAGCCACTAAATCTGAGCTAATTATACACCCTTGATACCTTCCTGCTGAACCGGCCGAGGTTTGAACCATCCATGGTTGGCCCTACATAGATGCCTTTACACACATCTGATAATAGTTTGAATAAAAGTGTACCATATTTGCCCTGAGGACTAAGCAGATGGCCTCCAAATGGCAATATAGGCCACACTAAGATGTCTCAGTCCAACTACATGTTTGGAGTTTCTAGGCACATACATCTCCAGGATGTTTTTTTCTTTAGAGTGTTAGTAAAAATAACTTTGGTGACAGTCACTTTGTAGATGAATAGGAATAACCCATTTGCAGACTCCAGAATATGGGAAACATCAGGATATTCCAAACGCATAACATCACTTAGGCTGCCTTCTAATCCTCCTCAAATGCTTTCTGTGTTCTCCCAGGCTTTGCTGTCTAATAGCAACTCACAGATCTTAGGTTCTTTGGGGACCAAGGTTCTAGTCAGGGGCGTCTTTAAGGCAGGGCAAAAGGGGCAGCTGCCCTGGGTCCTGTCATTGTTGTGGGGCCCAAAGCATCTGCCTCATACTTGGCAACCATCCCAGTTTAAATTCCCTCGTCCCTTGAGGTTTTAGTCCTGTGCGGTGTCCCAATATCTCAGTGTGAAGTGCTGCTACTAATGCTGCCCAGCTCTGCCCTATTGCTATGTACAGATGACTCACCTTCAGACCTGTGTTTACATGTAAATAACCGGCATTCATATGTGAATAGCGGAGGCATTACTAAGTAAATAGCCGCGGCCAGCAGCATTGATATGTAAATAAAGGTGTCATTCATATGTATATCATGCTCCCCTGCAGTGAAGAGATGATGTCCTGTACAGTAATCTCTAGCAACCAATTAACAAGCAGAAACCATTTTCTGTAACCTCTAGCAACTAATCAGTGACCCGTAAGGTGTGCTGTAACGTCTAGCAACCAGTCATTAAGCAGTAATGATATGCTGTAACTGCTGGAAACCAATCACAATTGCTGCCTGATCTGATACAGTAAACTGATTTTAAGTCTAGCTGTATGTCTCAGGGCAGGTGGAGAGTGAAATTGCAATGGGGGGGGGGGGCCCAAGAAATTTTTTGCCCAGGGTCCAATCAATATTAAAGACGGCCCTGGTTCTAGTGATAGTATGATTTTTCTTCATGTCTCACAGACATGATAGCCACAAGAAAAGCCACCTTATGGGTAAGGTTGGCCAAGGGCACATGCCAAACAGCTCAAATGGAGTCTTTTGAAGAGCCAACAAGACCAGATTAAGATCTCCAGTGAGACTGGTGAACGAACAGGGGAATCTATATGAGCCACCCCATGATAAAGCCCTTCACCACAGAATGAGTGGCCGAGGAAGACTCTGTAGTGGAAGGGAGATGTACATCAGCTGAAACTGAACCCATAGGGTCAACCGTGCATCCACTGCGAAGGCCTGATTCTCATCACAAACCTGTCCACCTTTTTATTTAAAGGGGATGCCATAAGATCATTGGCGAAGCATAAGGAGTTGCAGAGGTCACTTTGGCAACCCTGCCATTAGCTCCAGGGACCCCTGCAGCCTCCCTGTCATATTATCATATCCTCCACAAAGTCCAGCTCCGATCTGCCCCAGAGCCCCACAGCCACGCTCCAGTATTGGGCTTCCACTTTGCCTTCCAAAGTCCACACCCCTCTGTTCTCATTGGCTGGGGAGAAGCTGAAAACCATTTCCTGAATGGAGAAGAGCATGTTGTGAGAACAGCCCAGAATGGGGAAGTGTCTGTGCTGTGTGCTGGCAACATGGAATGGTAACCGAGCTCAGCGAGTTAAGAGGAGAAGAGTGCTGTCCTGTATCCACAATGGGACCGGTGTCACTGGTGAGGTAAGACGCCGCTCAGTGTCTTCTAGTCACTAGCTGTAGCCCCCAACCGGGGATGTCTGCTTACCCCACTTCCCTGACAACTGGGGTAAAGACATGCACCTCCGGGAGGTGACCTTCCCCCAACACCTTCCATCACTGACAGAGAAACCTTGAGATATTGCTAAAACAAATCCCCTAACACCTCCTGATGGGCTGCAGGCTCCAGATTTCATGTCACATGGCTTTGCCCCCCCAGATCTAAGTTTCACCCCCCCCCCAAAGCCCCCTGACCACCCCCTACGCCCTGGATGCTATGCTGAGCTTCTTTCCCAGTACAGCACTCTATACTGCTCCTCCTCCGCAGGGCTGAAATCACATTCCTTTAAAACACAGCCAGTCAGCCATGATCTGCACAGGGTGTATCTGCCTACTGCAACTACACTGCCGTTCCGATCAGGGAAATTCCCAGGTCAGAACAGCAACATAAAAGCCAGATCCACCCTGTGAAGGCTGATAGACTGTGTGAAAGGGAATTTGATTTCAGCCCTGTGTATTGTGGGGGAAGAGAAGCTGTATACAGTGCTGGGATGGGAAAGGAGCTCTTCCAAGTGACCTAACAGGGGTCCCTGTCCTCTGACTCTCCAGGGGTGATCCCTGTCCTCTGATGTAAGGAGGAACTCAGTGGACTCTAAACTCTTAAGCCACTTTGAGTATCTTGGCGTGCGGTGGGTGTATCTGTATACATGGTGGAAATAGTTGGTGGTAGTGGGGGGCCAGGTCAACTTTTGCATCGGGGCCCACAAGCTTCAAGCTACGCACAGTAACCCTGATTCCCATACTGGTAACTTTAGGTCCAGAAGGGGGAAACCACTCTAACTTCAAGCAGAAGGATACTTGTCTACCACTTGACTACCAAATCTTTAAAGGTTTCCTGCATCTTAGGAGAGATCAACTCAACCGACTGCCCATCCTCTTGAAAAGAGTGCTCTGACTCTGAAGATTCACTGTCCACTTCTTTACCTTCCTCCCTCCTCATCCACATTGAGAGGCAACACCGCCATGTTGGATGACACAGACAACGATTCAGTAGGGGATGCTGGCTTATGGTGCTTTCGTCTTGTGTATCTTGCAGTCTCTATCATGCAGGGACATTCCCGATCAGGTCTGCCATAGCATAAGGAAACTTAAAGGCTGCCCCTGCCTTTTCTTGTGGGGCGAGATCTGAATGCAGTTGCCAAAGACTCTGACAAGAGATCACCACTCTGGATGCTGCAGAAGCATCAGCTACTGTACATGCAGCTGGGTGGAGAAAGAAGCTTCTCAGTGTGCAAAATATTGTGGTTTCTTCTTAATCTACTAGGCAAAAATAGGAAATATAAGCCAGAAACCTACTATCAGTAGACAAAGGCCGTCCATCACCTAAGGACACTAGCAAAAACCTGGGAATTGCTGGAAGTGGGGGGGGGGGGGATTATATGGGTTTCCCACAGTTCTGTTTGCCAGTGTCCTCCCCTGAAGGTAGCAGCATATAATCTATGGTTTATGATTAATGGAGCCTGTGTCCTGTTCTGTAAGAAAGGGAAACAGAGAACACAACTCAGCAGAATCCTCTGAGAGCTAGGATACCATCTCCATGGGCAGGAGTCCAGGGAACCAGGAACTGAAGGCTGTTCCAAATATTTATCACTTCCTCAGCTCACCCTCACATAGTCTCCTGGAGCATGCTTAAAAGAAGCTAACAGAAGCAGTAAACAGCCTAAACATAGGCACACTAAGAGATGAAGGAACAATTAGGCTGTTTGTAGCCTAACTGCTCTCTGCAAATCGCAGTAATATATAAAATCGATATCTGCAATTTCAGCAATTCCCTGCAAAAGGTAAAGAAGTGAATATCAAATGAATCTGGGGTAAGTCTTACATCCAAAATGGAATGAGTATAACACCAAAGTAAAAGAGCATTATTTTATCTCAAGAGAGAACAACCTAAATTAAAGAGGACCTTCACCCTAGAAAGATTTTTTTTTATAAAAGGACACTTACCTGTTCAAGGATCCAGCTCTGTCCTCACCCAACCCAGTTCTTAGCTGGTCTTCGGGGTCCATGATGCTGGCATGATTAGCATGGGAAGCAAGCTGTGACTCCTTGTGGCTTCACAGACAGCTTCCGACTGAGCATGCAAGAGTTGTGCTTTGTGAATTGTCCCGATGCAGCCTTCTGGCTCCTTTGAGGTGTCCGAGAAGGCTGTGGGCAAAGGAGGGGCGGGAGGCTAACTTCCACTTAGATTGCCTAGGCCAGGCATGTCCAAAATCCGGCCCGCAGGCCAATCACGACCCGCGGTCCGGTTTTGAACGGGCCACCTGGTTATTTGAATATATACATCTTTTGTGGCCCCCCGGCGATCTCCCAGCGCCAGGGTCACAAAAGATATATAGTCCGGCTGCCTCGGAGGGAGGAGGCGGGATGAGTGTTGTGCACACAGGAGGAGAATTTCCTGTTTACACGGCAGCTGTAATAGGAAGTCCCATCTCTGGCATTGGACGACTGTTCTGTCTATCAGAGGAGGCGGGACTTTCTCTTAAAGAGGCCGTTGCGTAAACAGGAAATTCTCCTGTAGGATGTCTTTGGCGCTCGTTCTGCCCTCCATGGCTGCACTGATGGTAATGGTGGCTGCATTCCTGGCAATTGCAATTGTGGGGCTGCATTCCTGGCAATTGTGGGGCTGCATTCCTGGCAATGGTGGCTGCATTCCTGGCAATGGTGGGGCTGCATTCCTGGCAATGGGGGGCGCTGCATTCCTAGCAATGGTGGGCGCTTGGTGGGCGCTGCATTCCTGGCAATGGTGGGCACTGCGTTCCTGGCAACCGTGGGCGCTGTGTTCCTGGCAATGGTGGGCGCTGCCTTCCTGGCAATTGTGTGTCTGCAGATGGGCACTGACTCTTATTTTGCTTCACAGTTCTTTATTTAAAATTTTAATTTTTTTTTCCTGAAGCTTCCCTCTTAAAGTGAAGGTGCGTGTTATATGCCAATAAATATGGTGTATCCAAATAATACACTTGAGTTCATCTCTTCACCACAAACAGCCACAAAGGCAAGAGAATTCTTGTTGGGCAGTGTATTAGTGCTCAGACTAACACACTTAGACCGAATTTTAATGGTTCAAAGAATGTCAGGCAAAATGGTCGGCCCTCGCGCATGTTCAGTTCATCAAATCTGGCCCTCTTTGAAAAAAGTTTGGACATCCCTGGCCTAGGCGATCCGGGCGAAAATAGGAGCAGGTACCTGTCAAAACCAGGTACCCCCCCAAAAAGAAATAAAGTGCCAAAAATTGAAGGAGGTGGGAGGAGGAAGAGAAGAGGAATTTCCCCTTTTTACCCTTTTGGGTGAAGTTCATCTGTAAGTAGTCAGGAGTTACTTCCTGTTCCTGTGACTCCATGGAGGAAATGGGGGTTGCAGTTAAAAGAATAGACAAGCAAAAAAACATTGTCAGAAGTTCAAATTGTTTCTCACTACAAAAAAATATATTTTTGTTTTATCTGTAACCCTCTTATAGAGATTTCCCATCACTCCCTGATCTGAGAGGAAGTGAGTGAAAATCTACCTAAGAAACATACAATTAACAATAAAAAACAGATATAGGCTCTAACATTTCTCAGCCTAGAGGTCATCATGCTCTTTGGAGGGACCTAGACACAATGAAAGACTTTCATCCTACTGGAAGAAAGAAAAGTTGACATAAACCATCAGTTTGCAGTTCAATGTTAGGCAGAGAGAAATCTGTAGTCATTAGCTGCTCTGATACGCCATCTAGTGAAAATTCTCTTTACAGCAGAGGATTCCAGTTTTTACAGAATAATATCACAAAAATGCCTCTTCATTTTCCATGTTGAAGAAAAAAAACTTTTGCGAAGTGAGGACTGGCTGTAATGATCAATTAAACTTCTTGAATTCTTAATTGCTGACTTGGCACTGTATATTTGCAATTTACCCACAGCATGCCTCTATCCTAATTTATGGAAACTGTTTTTATCATAGCACACAGTCAGATTAAGGCCTGGTTCACGCCTATGCATTTTTTAGGGCATTTTCAGTTTTGCAGAAACACACTACAGCCCATTTAACATGATTTCTTATGGCTGTAGTTCACATCCGTGCATTTTATGGAAAGAGCCAGGGACTTTTTTCAGATTTTTGGTTCCATAGGCTTCAATGGTTTGAAGATGTGTATTGAAAAACACAAAATGCACCTGCAATATGCAAACTGCAAACTGCAAAATGCACAAGTGTAAATCAGGGCCTAAGGCTGGATTCACACCTATGCAGTTTTAGTGCTTTTAAAATTTTTGCAGATTTGCACTACAGTCCATTTAACATGGTTTCCTATGGAACACATTCTGTAGTGCAAATCTGTAGGCAATGGTTTTCCTTTAACTCTGATTTTGCTTACATTTTCCCCATAAGGCTGGATTCCCACCTAGGCAGTTTTAGTGCTTTTTGCATTTTGCAGATTTGCTCTACAGAACGTGTTCCATAGGAAACAATGTTAAATGGACTGTAGTGTAAATCTGCAAAATGCAAAAAGCACTAAAACTGCATAGGTGTGAATCCAGCCTTACTCCCTGTCCTCTCTATTTATATTCCTGGTCATCCTCATTTTTGTTTAATTTGAGGTCTTCTCTTTCTCAAGCCCGCACCTAACCAGTTGTACACTTAAAGTGAAACTTCACCTAAAAAGGGAAGGTCTGCTTTTTCTCCTCCTCCCCCCTCCCCCTACGTTTGGATTTATTTTTTCCTTGGTGCCGGTGTTTCGTCACATATGGTGACCCATCACATTTGGCTACCTGCTGAACTGCGCATGTGCGATACCGCCATATACATTCCACCACTGAGTCCAGGTTCAAGCCCCACCATCCAAGTGGACATAGAGTTAGGTTATTATGCCGAGCAAAGCGAGGCCGTGCCCGAAGCGTGGCGAGCTAATCGAGCCCGCGAGGGGCCCTGTGTTGGAATGCATATGGCAGCGTTATGCATGCCCACTCCAGTGGGTAGCAAAATGTGATGGGTAGCCGAATGTGACGTGACACCGGTACCTATTTCCGACAGGTACCCACTCCACTTCCGCTCAGATCACCTAGGCAACCCCAATTTGCATCCTCTTGGGGCAGGCTTGCCGTGGGTCCATTAAGAAGGAACAGTGCTATTCCTGCTTGCACGATGGAAATCCAACTGTGAAACACCAGGAAGTCACCGCAGCTTCCCACATCCAAGATGGTGGTGCCAGTGGACCCAAAGACTGAAGAAGAACTGGCTCATGTGAGGACAGTGTTGGATCCCTGGACTGGTAAGTGCATGTATATTTAAAGTCAGTAGCTACAGTATTTGTAGCTGCTGACACTTATTTTAATTCTTCCAGGCCAAAGTTCCTCTTTAAGGTTGTAACTGGAGATATTGCAGTCCATGTGATGGAATCTACAGTGGTGTGAAAAAGTGTTTGCCCCCTTCCTCATTTCCTGTTCCTTTGCATGTTTGTCACACTTAAGTGTTTCGGAACATCAAACCAATTTAAACAATAGTCAAGGACAACACAAGTAAACACAAAATGCAATTTGTAAATGAAGGTGTTTATTATTAAAGGTGAAAAAAAATCCAAACCATCATGGCCCTGTGTGAAAAAGTGATTGCCCCCCTTGTTAAAACATACTATAAGTGTGGTTGTCCACACCTGAGTTCAATTTCTATAGCCACACCCAGGCCTGGTTATTGCCACACCTGTTCACAATCAAGGCATCACTTAAATAGGAGCTGCTTGACACAGTAAGGTCCACCAGAAGATCCTTAAAAGCTACACATCATGCCGAGACCCAAAGAAATTCAGGAACAATTGAGAAAGAAAGTAATTGAGATCTATCAGTCTGGAAAGGGTTATAAAGCCATTTCCAAAGCTTTGGGAATCCAGCGAACCACAGTGAGAGCCATTATCCACAAATGGCGAAGACATGGAACAGTGGTGAACCTTCCCAGGAGTGGCCGGCCGCCCAAAATTACCCCAAGAGCGCAGCGACGACTCATCCAAGAGGTCACAAAAGACCCCACAACAACGTCCAAGGAACTGCAGGCCTCACTTGCCTCAGTTAAGGTCAGCGTTCATGCCTCCACCATCAGGAAAAGACTGGGCAAAAATGGCCTGCATGGCAGAGTTCCAAGGAGAAAACCACTGCTGAGCAAAAAGAACATCAAAGCTCGTCTCAATTTCTCCACAACACATCTTGATGATCCCCAAGACTTTTGGGACAACATTCTGTGGACCGATGAGACAAAAGTGGAACTCTTTGGAAGGTGTGTGTCCAAGTATATCTGGCGTAGAAGGAACACTGCATTTCATAAAAAGAACATTATACCAACAGTAAAATATGGTGGTGGTAGTGTGATGGTCTGGGGCTGTTTTGCTGCTTCAGGACCTGGAAGACTTGCCGTGATAAAAGGAACTATGAATTCTGCTGTCTACCAAGAGATCCTGAAGGAGAATGTCCGACCATCTGTTCGTGTACTCAAGCTGAAACGAACTTGGGTTCTGCAGCAGGACAATGATCCTAAACACACCAGCAAGTCCACCACCGAATGGCTGAAGAAAAACAAAATGAAGACTTTGGAGTGGCCTAGCCAAAGTCCTGACCTGAATCCTATTGAGATGTTGTGGTATGACCTTAAAAAGGCCGTTCATGCTCGAAAACCCTCTAATGTAACTGAATTAGGACAATTCTGCAAAGATGAGTGGGCCAAAATTCCTCCAGGACGCTGTAAAAGCCTCATTGCACGTTATCGCAAACGCTTGGTTGCAGTTGTTGCTGCTAAGGGTGGCCCAACCAGTTATTAGGTTTAGGGGGCAATCACTTTTTCACACAGGGCCATGATGGTTTGGATTTTTTTTCACCTTTAATAATAAACACCTTCATTTACAAATTGCATTTTGTGTTTACTTGTGTTGTCCTTGACTATTGTTTAAATTGGTTTGATGTTCCGAAACACTTAAGTGTGACAAACATGCAAAGGAACAGGAAATGAGGAAGGGGGCAAACACTTTTTCACACCACTGTACTCACTTCAAGGATCAGATAAAAGAAGATACCTTGCACTAAAAGCCACAAATATCCAAATATATATTAATTTATAAATGCAGTATTAGCTAGGGAATAGTTAGGATATAAAATATATATGGTTGAAACACTTCTGCCAGACTGCTTCAAAACAATGGTGTACTTACTATTATTAATAAGGACATGCTTGGGGTGGATTTACCAGATGGAGCTGGGGGGCAGAAGTATCTACACAGATTTACCAGCTTACCAGTTCTTCGATGTGATGGTTGCATTTGTTTTCTTTTTTAGGCTTTATTTCCTTTATTTTTATCTGGTGATCGAGACAGTAAGTCTGTAATCTTTCAACAGAACACGCTCTCTTGCATTTACGGGAATAGACAAGCCATTTATCACTGGCAGGGGTGCTTACAATAATTAGATTCTATTTATTCATGAAAAAAAACTTTATCTCAAAAAGGTAAAACTATTTGCCAAAACTATTTATAAAGTGTTAGCTATAATTTGGCCTCCATTTGTTTAATGCATCTAAATCTTCTAGTATATCTAATACTACCCTCCCCCCAGATTGACAATACTGCTGTCCAAATATGTCCCTGTGTTCATTCCTCCAGAGTGGGGGCAGTCTAATACAGGAGGTGTGTTACTGGCCAGATCACCAGGTGAAAACAAATGGAAAAAAAGATTAAAGGGGTTGTAAAGGTAAATGTTTGTTCACCTTAATGCATTCTATGCACCCCCGTTTTACTTTCCTCACCCCTCGAAAGTCCCGCGCTTGTCCCCCAACGTCCTTTCCACCGTTCAGCCTGGCCGCTGATTGGCTGGAGTGGATGGATGGAAAGCAGCGCAGCCATTGGCTCACGCTGCTGTCAATCACATCCACTGACGCGGAGCGCCGGGGGGCGGGGCCGTGTGATACAGCGAGCGGCTATAGCCACCGGCTGTATCACGGGAGCGGGCCCGCAGATGCTTCTCACCATACGAGGGAGCTGACATGAACGTGAGAAGCATCTGCAGGAGGAAGCCGAGACAGCCGCCAAGGGACCCCAGAAGAGCAGGTTCGGGGCCACTCTGTGCAAAACGAGCTGCACAGTGGAGGTAAGTATAACATGTTTGTTATTTTAAATAAAAATAAAAAAATCACTTTACAATCCCTTTAAAAAAGGAAACGAATGCAGCCACAACATCTAATATTGGTAAGCAGCAATATATTACATTTTTGGTTCTGGGTTTAATTGGATTTAAATAATAATTGTGTCTGTTTATTAAACACCATCTTTTGACAACTTTCACATTTTAAAGCCCAATTTTATGCAACTTAACAATTATTCATTGCAGTGAGGCTGTGTTCATACTGCAATGGTTAATTGTACATACATTATACAATCTTCTTGTACAATTTTCCTTTAGATTTACCACAACCATATAATATGAGGTCAAACCTAAACACTTTCAATTTTTATGTAATCAGGTATGCCCTTTTACTACAGAGTTGAAGGTAAATCCAAAGGAAATTAAATAAGAAAATTGTATGTATGGCCAGCCTTAGGGAAAGTTGGAACAGTGTTACTTACCTGATCCTCCACTCCCTTGGCAGATGGGGCTCCCCCCTACGCTTCGGTGGTCCACTGTCCATAAGTGTCATTAGGTCCACTGCAGTGCTATAGACCCTGCTTTGGTCTTGATGATGTCAGGATTCTAGACCAACAGAGATGTCATTCTTGAGTGTACAAACACAGTTGCATATATGGAGTGCTATGGTGGTATACTCAAAGATGGCGGTGTGCTGGAGTAGTCCATAAGGCCCCAGATCACACAAGGTTAAATCTCTGGAGTATTCAATCGACCAGATATCTTTGCAGCAGTTTGAATCTCTGTCTCATCCAGGAAGGATTCTGTCACAAGCGGATATCTAGATGTATTGTTTATTGTACATTATAGAGAATCCAGGAGTAGATCTTTCTTATGAATGTGGCAGTTGGTTGCAATTGTGAATTCCAGTAGAATGAGTGCTGCAAGTGGGGTCCCTAAAAGATACAAGATGTCAGCACGTGTTTAATGAAGTCAGCAAACACATACATCTGAAATAGTTTACCTTCTTAACTATAACAAGAATTCCAGTTGGTAAAATGTATCTGAGACTCCATAATTTGTCATTTATGAGTCCTCGTCATCAATGTGAAACATACAAATTGTTTGTTATTTGCCTATATATTTGCATTTAACTGCTGACATACTGGCACTCCTCATGTTTACAATTTTAAAAACACCTGGGTTGTTACAGGTAATAATTTACAACTATTCTGAACTATTATTGGGTTGAACTGTTGGGCACATGTGGCCTCTCTGGTACCTTCTATATGGCCTTCTAGTAATACCAGGGTGACCCTAGAAACAAAAATGTAGGAAGAAAAGTTTTATATAAAACATGTTATGCTCACCCGTGTATTACATATTTTTGTAAGGACAAGCCTGAAAACTAGGTCTCTCTGTTAGGGTTTTTCTATACTCCTAGTCTGCCCAATTAGGAGAAGAGGTTCAGACTTCAAAAAAGCACTTTAGACTTCTTAGATCAGAGGCCAATTATAGATGTGCCTCTAGTAGAAAGAGTTTTCCTTGTAAAGAAAGCTCCCTGAAAATTGAATCTGGCCTTGGCCTCAAGAAGTAAGAATGTATGTCTCAAAGTTTTCTCCTCAGCTATAGATTATTCCAATTTTTTTCACACTCTGTGAGAAATTAGAGTAAGCAATTTAGTACAGGACAGAAGCCTGTACAATTGTGTAGGACTGAAGGTAGGGCTGAAGTTCAGCTATAACTCCAGGTTGAAGCCTTGCTTTCCCTTTTCTCAGACAATTGTGTTGATTTACTAAATGCAGATATACTGTACACTTTGCAAGTGCAGTTGCTCTAGAGCTTAGTAAATGAGCAGAAGTTCTGCTGACTCCCATCATCCAATCACAAGCAAGCAAAAATGTTGTTTTCTCAAGTTTCCTTGCACGTAATTGGGTACGCTTTGCAAAGTGAAGCTTTACCTCATTTACTAAGCTCTGGGGCAACTGCACTTTACAAAGTGTACAGTCAATTTGCCTTTAGTAAATCAACACCAATGTGTGGGTCAGGGCAGACAGAAAATATTAAAACAACCTGAGACTTACCCTTAACTGTAACTCCCTACTGACCTATCCAATATAATAATAACTAATGTAGTAACAATTGCTACTAAGAAGGTGCCAACAGATGGTTAACCCTTGGTTGAGTTTACTATGAGTACATAAATGATCTTTAATATACATTATTTTAAAAATACAACACTACAAATTAAAATTGAAATCTGTGAACCCTTAAGTAAAAAAATTACAACGTTGTCACAAACTCCCACCTCTCCAGACCAAAAAATGCTATATCTGCTATATGATGTAATCATCAAATAGTGTGCTAGAAATGTAAAACTGATGTAAAAGTCCCTATTGAGTCCCTCCTCAAATTATGTGATTCCTAGAATATAAAAATAATCTCGGTGGGGCCCCAATAGTCCAATAACTATGGCAGAGTTGAAGTCAACTTCTTCACTGCTCAGAAAAAGAAGCAGGTATAATGCCAACTATTTCTTACATTTTTCATGACTGCCAGGCTTTTCAAATTCAAATTCAAATTTGAGTTATCAGAGGGATAGATACATTAGTAGCCAATTTGTATATTGAATAGAGCACAATATATCTCATTAAATGACACCATGGGGTTGATTTATTAAAACTGGAGAGAGAAAAATCTGGTGCAACGGTGCACAGAAACCAATCTGCTTCCAGTTTTTTTGTCAAAGCTAAATTGAACAAGCTGGAGTTAAAAGCTGATTGGCTACTGTGCACAGCTGCACCAGATTTTGCACTCTCCAGTTTTAGTAAGTCAACCCCCTTGTATCCTCAGCAACCACTAAGAACTCCATAGATTTCTGGCCAGATTAGTACAACATAAAGACATCCATTCATAAGTAGAAAGTAAATTTTTCCCATAAGGAGCATATCTCTGTCTTGACTAGTGATGGACGAACTTCCGACGGGACGTTTCGCGAACGCGAAACGCGAACGGACACAAACGTTCGCGAAAACGACCGTTCGCCGCGGGCTCCATTGACTTCAATGGGAGGCGAATTTCGCAAACCTTTAGGTCGAATTTGCGGCCACGGGGTAATTATTAGGGGGTAGCACGTAGTCCCACCACCTGGACAATAGCATAATACATGTATGAGGTGAATTTGGGATCGATAACTACAAGCATTTTTTTTTTATTTGGGAAATTGTTCTGACAATTCAGGACTATGGAGCTAATGAAGGCAATGGAGGAGAGGGAAGGTCAGGGACCAGGGTAGGCAAACAAGAGGGTGCAGGAGATACAGAGCACTGACAGCAGCACCGTAATACAGAGCACTGACATCAGCACCGTGACATACAGCGCTGACAGCAGCTCCGTGACATACAGCGCTGACAGCAGCTCCGTGACATACAGCGCTGACAGCAGCTCCGTGACATACAGCGCTGACAGCAGCTCCGTGACATACAGCGCTGACAGCAGCTCCGTGACATACAGCGCTGACAGCAGCACCGTGACATACAGCGCTGACAGCAGCTCCGTGACATACAGCGCTGACAGCAGCTCCGTGACATACAGCGCTGACAGCAGCTCCGTGACATACAGCACTGACAGCAGCTCCGTGACATACAGCGCTGACAGCAGCTCCGTGACATACAGCGCTGACAGCAGCACCGTGACATACAGCGCTGACAGCAGCTCCGTGACATACAGCGCTGACAGCAGCTCCGTGACATACAGCGCTGACAGCAGCTCCGTGACATACAGCGCTGACAGCAGCTCCGTGACATACAGCGCTGACAGCAGCTCCGTGACATACAGCGCTGACAGCAGCTCCGTGACATACAGCGCTGACAGCAGCTCCGTGACATACAGCGCTGACAGCAGCTCCGTGACATACAGCGCTGACAGCAGCACCGTAAGCAGCCCCAGGAGGAAGTCAGCACAGCACAGGGATGGTGTGATCCCCTCATAATAAGAACCCCCAGGAGGAAGTCAGCACAGCACAGGGATGGTGGGAGCCCCTCATAATAAGAACACCCAGGAGGAAGTCAGCACAGCACAGGGATGGTGGGAACCCCTCATAATAAGCAGCCCCAGTAGAAATATGACACCGCTCAACCTCTTCAAAGAGGAGGGTAGGGGCATATAGTACGGTGTGCTTTTTTGGGTCAGGGAAGTGAGCCAAATGAATTAAGAAGGTCTGTGTGCTTGATTCCAAAAATTGTTTATAGACATATACATGGTCTACTGATCACATGTGTTGAATTCCTCCGAGATCCATGCCTCATTCATTTTTAGAAATGTGAGGTAGTTAACACTGTGGTGAGCTAGGCGAGTACGCTTATCGGTCACAATCCCCCCTGCTGCGCTGAACGTCCTTTCGGACAGGACACTGGATGAGGGGCAAGCCAACAGTTCGATTGCAAATTGGGCAAGCTCTGGCCAGAGGTCAAGCCTGCCCACCCAGTAGTCTAGGGGTTCATCACTCCTCAGAGCGTCCACATCGGCCGTTAACCCAATGTAGTCGGACACCTGACGGTCTAGGCGTTCCCTGATGCTGGATCCGGATGACACCTGTCGATGGGTCGGCTGAAAGAATGACCTCATATCCGAAGTCACCAACACATCTTCAAACCGGCCTCTTCTTGCAGGCGCTGTTGGATTGGTACCCGCAAATCCTTCTCTGGGAGTGGGAATTGCTCCTCTGCCAGCGCACGCAAAAGCAGAATGCAGCATTTCTCGAAGCAAGGCCTGGAAGTGCTGCATTCTGACAGCCCTCTGCGACGGCGGTAACATTTCCGCCATTTTGTGTTTGTACCGGGGGTCTAAGTACGTTGCCACCCAGTACTGGTCCTTGACCCTCATGCTTTTTATACGGGGGTCCCTATTAAAACACTGGAGCATGAAGGCCCCCATTTGCACTAAAGTGGAAGCGGTGTGGTGGCCTGGCTCCTGCTCATCATCCAGGATAATGTCGTCCTCTTCATTCTCCTCTCCCCATCCTCGCACAACAGGGATCCCAGAAAGGTTTAAAGCATGCTCTTCTTGCTCCTGCTCATCCGCCCCGGCACCATCCTCCTCTGACTCCTCATCAGACTCCTGTTGTTGACTTGTCTCAGATAGAGTAGCCCCCCCTGGGAATTCATCCAGCATTGCGACTTCCTCATCTTCCCGCTCCTGCTCCTCCACAGCCTGATCAATGACACGACGCAATGCACGCTCCAGAAAGAAGGCATAAGGTACCATGTCACTGATGGCGCCATGGCTGCGACTGACCAGTTTGGTGATCTCCTCAAATGGCCGCAGAAGTCTGCATGTGTCGCGCATGAGCAGCCACTGGCGCGGTGAAAAAAAACCCAGCTCCCCAGAACCGTTTCTTTCGCAGAGTTCATACAGGTAGACGTTAACTGCACGTTTCTGCTGGAGCAGCCTATCAAGCATATAGAAGGTTGAGTTCCATCGCGTCGGGCAATCGCAAATAAGACGTCTGACCGGCAGATGGTGTCGCCGCTGAATGTCAGCAAGGCGAGCCATGGCCGTGTAAGATCTTCTGAAATGGGCCGAGATTTTCCTTGCCTGCCGCAAGATGTCCTGGACCCCAGGGTATTTGACAAGGAATCGCTGCACGACCAAGTTTAAGACGTGTGCCATGCACGGCACGTGCGTGATTTTGCCCTGTTTCAATGCGCTAAGCAGATTGGCACCGTTGTCACACACCACTTTACCAACTGTCAAATTGAGCGGTGTTAGCCACTCATCTGCCTGTGAACGCAAAGCTGAAAGGAGTGCCGGGCCAGTGTGGCTCTTTGCTTCCAGGCACAACAGACGCAGCACGGCATGGCAACGTCTCACCTGGCATGTGGAATAGGTTCTGGGGAGCTTGGGCGGTGCAGTGGAAGAGACGCTAGCAGCGGAAAAGGAGGAGGCAGCTGAGGAGGAGAGGGAGGAGGATGGAGTAGGAGGAGGAGAAGAAGAGTCAGGCCTGCATGCAATCCGTGGCGGTAAAACCAAATCTACACGGGTGCCACGGGTTACATGCTTGACGGCCGTCAGAAGGTTCACCCAGTGGGCAGTAAAACTGATATACCTTCCCTGCCCGTGTTTGCTAGACCACGTGTCTGTGGTCAGATGTATCTTGGCACCGACACTGTGTGCCAGAGATACATTCACTTGCCGCTGAACATGGCCATATAGCTCTGGGATGCCCTTCTCTGAGAAATACTTCCTTCCTGGGACCTTCCATTGTGGTGTTCCAATGGCCACAAATTTGCGAAAGGCCTCCGAGTCCACCAGTTTATATGGCAGTAGTTGGCGGGCTATGAGTTCTGACAAGCCAGCCGCCAACCGTTGGGCAAGAGGGTTATCCGGCGTCATCATTTTTTTACGCTCAAACATTAGGCCCACGGAAGCCTGCCTTTTTGCAGAAAAATGTGAGCTTGGCGTGATGGAAGGTGGAGTGGAGGACAATTGTGAGGAGAGAGGAGAAGGAGAAGTAGAAGACGAGGCTGGACGGTGAGAGCCTGCAGTGTGGCTTTGTGTGTTCCGTTGCTCCCACTGGGCTCGGTGATGGCTGCTCATGTGCCTTCTTAAGGCGGTCGTCCCTAGGTGAGTATTGGGCTTACCGCGACTAACGCGTTGACTGCAAAGATTGCAGATGGCAACGCTATTGTCAGCAGCGGACACGTTAAAAAAAGCCCACACTGCGGAGCCATGTGCCGGTGTCCTGGGAGCGCCAGATGTGACCGTACATGGTCGATGACTCGCTCCTGATACATTTGCAGTCTGCTTTGTCCCTGCTGTGCAATGTAAGTCATTGCTGCTTCTCCTCCCTATCTGCTGGTCCATATCTCCCTCTGAACTCCCCTCCTCTTCCTCTCTTGTGGGCACCCACGTGACATCACTAGACACGTCATCATCAACGTCACCTTCCCCACCGCTATAAGTAGAGTAGGCAGCAACACCGGGGACCAACCTCCTCCTTGGGCTGATCTGGGTACTGGCGTCAGACTGCTGAGTAGCGCTTGTTGCTACCTCCTCTTCCTGATCCAATACCAAGAGTGGCTGCGCATCAGAAATGTCCTCTTGATATGGATCGGAAAATAATTCCAGTGACTCAAGCGGAAGGTATGTGGTGGTGGTGGTGGTGGTCGTGTTGTTGGTGGTAGTGTCTTTGGGGGTGCACATAGCAGAGAGTGAAGAAGAGGGTGCAGATCGAGAGGATGAGGAGGGTGCAGAAGAGTAAGGCTGAGCGAGCCACTCAACCAAGTCTGGTGCATCCTTTAAAGTAATTGAACGCACCTTCTGCAACTTCCCACTTTGGCTCAAGCCTGTTGCTCCTGCCCTACCCCTACCACCCCTGCGGAAGGGCCTGCCTCTTCCTCTGCATGTCATTTTTTAAATGACCCTGTGACAAAACTCTTAGTCCCTATACCGCTGAAGGACTGCTGCAGTATAGGTGAGCGGTCAGCAGTGGTGCACGTCAACCCTATCTATTGTGGACCTATAGCGGTCCTTACAGAACAGCAGACTGTACCGCACTCAAGCCTATGTACCGTAGCACCCTATACCAAGTTACCAGTCCTTATAAGAACTTTTGTGGACCAAGCAGGTTGTGTATTAGTGTTTAGCAGACTGTACGTCAGTCCCTATACCGCTGAAGGACTGCTGCAGTATAGGGCAGCGGTCAGCAGTAGTGCACGTCAACCCTATGTATTGTGGACCGATAGCGGTCCTTACAGAACAGCAGACTGTAACGCACTCAGGCCTATGTACCGTAGCACCCTATACCAAGTTACCAGTCCTTATAAGAACTTTTGTGGACCAAGCAGGTTGTGTATTAGTGTTTAGCAGACTGTGCGTCAGTCCCTATACCGCTGAAGGACTGCTGCAGTATAGGGCAGCGGTCAGCAGTAGTGCACGTCAACCCTATGTATTGTGGACCGATAGCGGTCCTTACAGAACAGCAGACTGTAACGCACTCAGGCCTATGTACCGTAGCACCCTATACCAAGTTACCAGTCCTTATAAAAACTTTTGTGGACCAAGCAGGTTGTGTGTTAGTGTTTAGCAGACTGTGCGTCAGTCCCTATACCGCTGAAGGACTGCTGCAGTATAGGGCAGCGGTCAGCAGTAGTGCACGTCAACCCTATGTATTGTGGACCGATAGCGGTCCTTACAGAACAGCAGACTGTAACGCACTCAGGCCTATGTACCGTAGCACCCTATACCAAGTTACCAGTCCTTATAAGAACTTTTGTGGACCAAGCAGGTTGTGTATTAGTGTTTAGCAGACTGTGCGTCAGTCCCTATACCGCTGAAGGACTGCTGCAGTATAGGGCAGCGGTCAGCAGTAGTGCACGTCAACCCTATGTATTGTGGACCGATAGCGGTCCTTACAGAACAGCAGACTGTAACGCACTCAGGCCTATGTACCGTAGCACCCTATACCAAGTTACCAGTCCTTATAAGAACTTTTGTGGAACAAGCAGGTTGTGTGTTAGTGATTAGCAGACTGTACGTCAGTCCCTATACCGCTGAAGGACTGCTGCAGTATAGGGCAGCGGTCAGCAGTAGTGCACGTCAACCCTATGTATTGTGGACCGATAGCGGTCCTTACAGAACAGCAGACTGTAACGCACTCAGGCCTATGTACCGTAGCACCCTATACCAAGTTACCAGTCCTTATAAGAACTTTTGTGGACCAAGCAGGTTGTGTATTAGTGTTTAGCAGACTGTGCGTCAGTCCCTATACCGCTGAAGGACTGCTGCAGTATAGGGCAGCGGTCAGCAGTAGTGCACGTCAACCCTATGTATTGTGGACCGATAGCGGTCCTTACAGAACAGCAGACTGTAACGCACTCAGGCCTATGTACCGTAGCACCCTATACCAAGTTACCAGTCCTTATAAAAACTTTTGTGGACCAAGCAGGTTGTGTGTTAGTGTTTAGCAGACTGTGCGTCAGTCCCTATACCGCTGAAGGACTGCTGCAGTATAGGGCAGCGGTCAGCAGTAGTGCACGTCAACCCTATGTATTGTGGACCGATAGCGGTCCTTACAGAACAGCAGACTGTAACGCACTCAGGCCTATGTACCGTAGCACCCTATACCAAGTTACCAGTCCTTATAAGAACTTTTGTGGACCAAGCAGGTTGTGTATTAGTGTTTAGCAGACTGTGCGTCAGTCCCTATACCGCTGAAGGACTGCTGCAGTATAGGGCAGCGGTCAGCAGTAGTGCACGTCAACCCTATGTATTGTGGACCGATAGCGGTCCTTACAGAACAGCAGACTGTAACGCACTCAGGCCTATGTACCGTAGCACCCTATACCAAGTTACCAGTCCTTATAAGAACTTTTGTGGACCAAGCAGGTTGTGTATTAGTGTTTAGCAGACTGTGCGTCAGTCCCTATACCGCTGAAGGACTGCTGCAGTATAGGGCAGCGGTCAGCAGTAGTGCACGTCAACCCTATGTATTGTGGACCGATAGCGGTCCTTACAGAACAGCAGACTGTAACGCACTCAGGCCTATGTACCGTAGCACCCTATACCAAGTTACCAGTCCTTATAAGAACTTTTGTGGACCAAGCAGGTTGTGTATTAGTGTTTAGCAGACTGTGCGTCAGTCCCTATACCGCTGAAGGACTGCTGCAGTATAGGGCAGCGGTCAGCAGTAGTGCACGTCAACCCTATGTATTGTGGACCGATAGCGGTCCTTACAGAACAGCAGACTGTAACGCACTCAGGCCTATGTACCGTAGCACCCTATACCAAGTTACCAGTCCTTATAAGAACTTTTGTGGACCAAGCAGGTTGTGTATTAGTGTTTAGCAGACTGTACGTCAGTCCCTATACCGCTGAAGGACTGCTGCAGTATAGGGCAGCGGTCAGCAGTGGTGCACGTCAACCCTATCTATTGTGGACCGATAGCGGTCCTTACAGAACAGCAGACTGTACCGCACTCAAGCCTATGTACCGTAGCACCCTATACCAAGTTACCAGTCCTTATAAGAACTTTTGTGGACCAAGCAGGTTGTGTATTAGTGTTTAGCAGACTGTGCGTCAGTCCCTATACCGCTGAAGGACTGCTGCAGTATAGGGCAGCGGTCAGCAGTAGTGCACGTCAACCCTATGTATTGTGGACCGATAGCGGTCCTTACAGAACAGCAGACTGTAACGCACTCAGGCCTATGTACCGTAGCACCCTATACCAAGTTACCAGTCCTTATAAGAACTTTTGTGGACCAAGCAGGTTGTGTATTAGTGTTTAGCAGACTGTACGTCAGTCCCTATACCGCTGAAGGACTGCTGCAGTATAGGGCAGCGGTCAGCAGTGGTGCACGTCAACCCTATCTATTGTGGACCGATAGCGGTCCTTACAGAACAGCAGACTGTACCGCACTCAAGCCTATGTACCGTAGCACCCTATACCAAGTTACCAGTCCTTATAAGAACTTTTGTGGACCAAGCAGGTTGTGTATTAGTGTTTAGCAGACTGTACGTCAGTCCCTATACCGCTGAAGGACTGCTGCAGTATAGGGCAGCGGTCAGCAGTGGTGCACGTCAACCCTATCTATTGTGGACCGATAGCGGTCCTTACAGAACAGCAGACTGTACCGCACTCAAGCCTATGTACCGTAGCACCCTATACCAAGTTACCAGTCCTTATAAGAACTTTTGTGGAACAAGCAGGTTGTGTGTTAGTGATTAGCAGACTGTACGTCAGTCCCTATACCGCTGAAGGACTGCTGCAGTATAGGGCAGCGGTCAGCAGTAGTGCACGTCAACCCTATGTATTGTGGACCGATAGCGGTCCTTACAGAACAGCAGACTGTAACGCACTCAGGCCTATGTACCGTAGCACCCTATACCAAGTTACCAGTCCTTATAAGAACTTTTGTGGACCAAGCAGGTTGTGTATTAGTGTTTAGCAGACTGTGCGTCAGTCCCTATACCGCTGAAGGACTGCTGCAGTATAGGGCAGCGGTCAGCAGTAGTGCACGGCAACCCTATGTATTGTGGACCGATAGCGGTCCTTACAGAACAGCAGACTGTACCGCACCCAAGCCTATGTACCGTAGCACCCTAGACAGACCAAGTTACCAGTCCTGATAAAGAGCTTTGTGGAACAAGTGAGTTGTGAATGATTAGCAGACTGCAGCAGAAGGGCAGCAGTCAAGTATAATATTCTTTCTATATTTGGAAGAAAGAATATTATACGTGTACAAGCCTATTACCGTACCACTGATACCAGTCCTGAAAAGAACCTTTGTGGAACTAATAGTAACAGCAAGTCTTTAAAATTATCCTCACTGCCTGACACACTGCTTCCTGCCTGTCCCTATACAAATTGGCAAAAAAGAGTAGGCTGGAACGATTAGCTGGAATAGCTCTTTTGTGGACCTGATAGTAACAGCTAATGATGATGATGATGATGATGATGAAGAAAGACTAATCTGGCTGAGCTGTCCCTAAAATAGCAGCATACAGCGCTCTGTCCCTTTATCTAAACTGACAAAAGAAACTCAGGCTGCTGACCTAACACCTATACCAGTCCTGAAAAGAACTTTTGTGTACCAAATAGCTAGCGTTTTCTCTGTCCCTACTCCACACAGGATCCTTTCCCTACAGTGACAGAAGAAAGAATGTAAAATGGCCACCGGATCGGGTGTATTTATAGGTTAGGGGGAATGTCCAAGTGTCCATGAGCTGTCATGTCTCAATTGGTTGTCCTGTAACACATGATAAACGTGTCACGAAAGGTTAAAGTTCTTGTATACATTAAACACGTAAGTCCGCCGGGGCGAACGACGGAAAAAGGCGTTCGAACCCGCGGACGGCGAAAGTCGGAAATTCGCCGCGAAACGACCGCCGGGCGAACCGTTCGGCCATCACTAGTCTTGACACCCTACCAATTGTGCTGATTCTACTAGGTTGTCCATGCTACAAAGTGTAACCGATAATGTGGTAACTAGTTGATTTGACATAGGTTTTAGCATCCCTCATGTATCCCAAACAACAGTAATAAAGTGACCCAAATTCATTGGGAGAACACTCTAACACCGTTGTGTAAACTGCTTGAATAGAATAGCTGGTACAGGAAGTTACTCCACCCATGGTATTTACTGTGGATGGAGGAATTGATTGATTTCTCTCGTTCGGCCCAACTCTGTTACATTTGTGTGCCAGGGCACTGCAGACATTTACAATGACAGCACACTGAATTTAATAATACAGATACTGACACATTGAGTAGAAACATACCTAATGTAATTAGTGAACTTATATAAGGCTGACATGATTTTGTTGGGGATATATTGTATTTAAAGTGGATCCGTCACAAAGCAAAAAATCTGTGTGAGAAATGTTAGATGGAAGCTAACAGACTAAATACTAGATGTAAAGCAGTAAAGATGACTCTACTAAGATTCACTGAAACTGATGACATCTTCATGGTTGTTTTAGTTAGAAACTGATTTAATTTAGAAGAACGCTGCCAGAACCCTTCTAGTTTAGTTTATTCTGTACTAGAAGCAGCAAAGGACTATGCGCTAGCTTGTGGAATGGAAGAACTCTGCAGCTTCAGTTAGAGAAACATACCTGGAAACGGTAGGGTGGTGGCTGTTTCGAGAGAAAGTTTCCAACCTCAAGTTGGCTAGTATATAAAAGTAGACCTAGTCTCTTTAAGTAGTCCACAAAAAGTAAAAACTAGGTGCAATATTACACAGTTAATAAACTTTAAAAGACAGACTTCCCTACAGGCCGTAAAATGCAGTCAGAAAAATACCATATACAGTATATCTATAGTATGAGCTGCAATATGGCTGTACCATTTAATTCCATGTATCCACAGATGAGGGGAGCTCTAGCACTGTATAAATTTGACAATCTTACTTTCTTCAGACAGAAAATACCTCTAAATGATGTGAAATAAGGATATCATTACGGTCAGTGTTTTGGGGGATGAAAACACCATAACAGGAGTTATGAAGGTTAAAAGATTCAGTTAAACAAACTTATTTTAAAAGACAAACGTATTAAAGTGACTAGAAAAAGTCCACCAAAGGATCTGAAAAAGTTTTTCTGTCTGTTTTCTATATCTGCTTTTTCTTTGATATCTTGTTTCCTAATAGAATAAAGGCCCTTTTTTTATGGATTGGAATTTTATGTGTGTTCCGTTACCTTAAAACTTTTATCTCTTTGTTAATTCCTACCTCTGTAGCACATTTCATCTTTTGCCTTGGATGAATAGGCTACAAAGAATTATACGGATATCCCATACGATAATATGCATGAACCCTTTTTCTTTAGCATTATCCATCCAATCCATTGTGACAATACAGAATGTGAAGGCCAATTTTCATTTCCTTGGAATGGTCCATTACATTGTGACCATTCTACTGTAGTTCTGCAATGCTTTGTACTCTACACAAAAGAAGATCTAATCATGTTTCTGGAGAAAGACCATCATCCCCCTCTTTTGTGTAACATAACCAAAGTCGATATGGATGTGAAGTATGGTAATGACACAACTCAAATATTCTGTATTAGCACCAAGGCCCCCAAAAAGGTGTCTTAGAACTTTGACTATTATCCGCCTTTCGTTTGCTTCCTTCTTTCAAAGCCCTTGTCTTTCATTTTTTTTGTGATTTCCCCCCTAACACTTTAATGACATCTCTTAAGATTATACTTTTCAAATAATGCCTTAGAATGCCTGCTTTTTTTACACAATGTTCAGATAGGAAGAGCGAAGGCTACGTCTATCCAAGACAGAGTTTCCTTTTCATATCAATAAGGAACCCAAGAGAAATATAAGAAGCCCAAGTCTGACCAGATGCCCCTTCACCGAGAACTCTGCTTTAGAACATTGACATGTTGATAAATTCAGCACCTGGTGGATATCCCTTTATCCTCTACGTATTTCGAAACAAGGCCAAAGGGGTACCTTAAAGAAAATACAGCAACACAGTAGAGCGGTTTCTTGGATAATGGCTTTCATTTAACAATCCAACATACCTTTGTTCTTTTCCAGTTTCCATACATCTTTTGGCATATAAAAAGTTGAAAGTTGGAGTATTTGGGGTGTTTTGTAAAGTTGACCAAGTCCTGTATCAATTCTCTAATGATATCATTTTTCTTGTCCTCAGAATCCTTGGGTTTTAAACTGTTTTGATTTTTAGATGAGTATATTATGGTTTAACACAATAGAATTAAAGGTTACTCCTCACTATAAGCTAAAATAGATAGGTGAGCTGTGATAGAAATAACGGAGGTTACAGTTATATCTTCTCGTTTGTGTTTTTTAACTTTTTATACATACTGTATAGGACTGGATGTGTTTACAATTAATAGGATAAAACCATTTTTTCACGCTAAGACTTTTATTTACAATAATAATTTATAAAATTCATAGTATTTTATAATTACATTTTTGTGTAGATATTTATAATTCAAAAAAAGTTAGCATTTTCAGTCAACTGCAATTTTTGTCTTTTTCATCAATTTATTTCCAAGGTATTAGGTGTTTTTTTATTGAAAAATACAATGTGATTTAATGTGTTGATACATAACAAAATTTTGCACATTTTTAAAGCGGACAACTTTAAAGTATTGTTTTCCTCCTATACTAGCTGAGTATTATCATAACCCCACATTTCTGATAAATGTGATATTGTGCAGTATATAATGCATTTTGTACAGTGTTTCTTTCCTATTTCAAAATAATTTGTTTATAGAAGTCCTTTAATAATAAACTGCATTGTATGTAAACTATTTCCTTTTTAACAAAGGAACAAAGCTATAACAAAGTTGATCTGTCTAGAGCTTTTTGCAGCTGTTTTTGGAAATGTCACTATTATTTTTCATTTATTTCATACTTTTTTTTGTCTGCTCATGTCATAGCCAAGAGAGAGTGATGTGTGGACTTTGCCTACTGAACTTAGGGGTCAAAAAAAGCCTATACAAACATACAGATGGGCCATAAACATTACTTATATGTACAATGTTTCTGACAGTCACCTTTAAAATATAAGAATGCAAAAAAATAAATAAATGGATGAGTTTTGCTTTTAATAACAGTATATCTACACATATCAACCAGTGTTCCATATCGCATATGTGATATATTGTGCCTAATATGCACTGCAAATAAGCTTTATAAAATCTTTCCATTAATATATTAGTCTTTGGCTTTCCTACTTTAATATAAGGAGAAAGGAGTTGAGGTTTGGTGAGTCATTAGCTGTAGTTTACATTGAAAATCAACTTGCCAATATTGGATGCCAGCACTGGCTCCAAATGAATTTTGCTGTTCATACTTATGTTTATACATGTATTTCTGAATAAATTAGGAGTATATGTTTATGCAGTATTGGTTATGTTCATCATTGGTGATTCAGTTTATCAATGTTTACAGGCTTATAATAAGAGCAATTAAATGAAGATAAATTAAAGTGAAACTTCTCCCTCCCACCAGTCATTATCTATTTTACCCTGCTTACCTGATTATGTGTTCTACATAGTGAAGATACTCACCCACCCAGTGAACCTAGTAGGCGTTGTCCTGCTGAGATCCCCTTCCCTGCAGCTGCTGCATGGATCCCATGCTGCCATCTTCCTCTGGGACATCACTGGGAGGCTTCCAGCTCTTCCAAGCTCAGACACCGCCTCCTGATGATGTGCTGCTAGCCTGCCCCCTCCTTGTTTAGTGAATGGAATGACTGTAGTCAGGGGTCAAGTCCTGGGGAAAAAAGTGTGGGAACTCCCACCCAAGATCCACTCATATGCACGAACAATTGTCAATTGTGTGTATGAAGCTTAACTGTTAGTACATAAAAAAAAAATCCTTGATAAACATAAATAGGGCAATTCTCTGAATAATCACCATTCATTCAATTGTGCTTCCATGCAAATGTGAACATCATGTTCTGATCTTTATTGGGGAATTTTATTTTGTATATAGAGTGTTTATGTGGTGAGTTTACACTTTTCATTGAACAGAGTTTGGATAACACAGGGTTAAATGGAAAGGTCATAAATTAACTGCACATTATCTGGACAGAATACTTGGGGAGATAGTGATGTGTTCCTGCTTAGGAGAGGAATGTTAGCTTGGGGGGCTGCAAACACTGCAGGGCTCCAACACACACATTCGCTTCTATTCCAACCCTTCACATATTTCCACATAAACTTCCCTCCTGGCATTAAACTTTGCCAGGTATTGTGCTCAGCTTACCACCCCAAACTGATGTTCCTCCCTCAGCTCACCTCTCTCCCTGCATGTCCTGTGAGCAGAATAGCTGTGCTCCTCCTCTGGGTTCTCTCATCATATGGCACTGAAGATAGAGGAGGGGGGAATTCAGCGGGACACACAGAGCAAGTATGCAGGAGACCTGGGGGGGAGGATGAGGAGACAGAAAATCAGGAGGGGCCGGCAGGGAGGAGCGCATCACAAGAGGTCTGACTAAATACAAACTCTTAGCAGCAGGGACCTGATCTACCCTTCTGCTAGCTGTGATTGACAGGTAAATCGAAGAGGAAGCTGTCATGGGGCCCCCTACTGGCAATGCCTGAATGGTCAGTCCACCCCTGGTGTGCAGCACTTACTATTGCGAGCTGTGTCGGCGACAGCACAGCCACACAGCTCGCATACTTCAAAGTCTTGCAGGACGTGGATGCTAAAGGGAACTGAGTTCCTGTTGTGAAAAATGTACAGGAACGCCGTTCCCATGCGTTCCCACAGGACTTGAGCCCTGACTGTAGTGCTCTTTATGCCTCCTGAGATATGCATGCCACAGGGGCACTGACATCATTGCCTAGGCAATTTGGGAGGATGGGGGTGGGACTGGAACCCACAAAATAAAAAGTAAGTAAACATAAAAAGGGCAATATTTGTGTAGAGGAGTGGGGTGAGATGGAGAGGAGAAAAGTTATTTTTAAGGGTGGAGATCTGCTTTAGGTACAGGGCCAATTAGAAATCACTTTCTTGACATCAGAACTGTACAAGATAGATTATGATAGCTTAATACAAAATTCCCAAAAACTACAATATACTTGGCTCTACAAATACTTTCACTGAACATTCAAAATACAACACAGTAGTCGTGTTTTCTGGATAGTGTTACTACAGTAGCTCAGTTTTTGGCTTCACATGTTGCCTGTAATTGCTCTTGAAGCAGCATTTCTCTGTTCGACTGGAGTGTATCTCTAATCAAACTTGCTACCGTTATCTTTTGTTTGGTGACATGGAGCTCTAAGCTCCGGAATCACACATTGTTTCAGTCTGTGGCAAGTCTCTAATGCAGTACACTGATAAATAACCCAAGCAGAATATTTTAGCAGTAGGAGGAAGCTGCTGTTGGTTCATATTGGCAGCTATCCCTTGGTTGTGGTTGGCAGGCTCTTTATGTACACATTTATACAAAAACAGGCCATCTGCCCACTGTAAACTTGTGATTTGTTTGATGTAAGCAACATATGGGCAGTATGCATTGGGATAAAAATGAGTTCCATTTAGAGTTGGACAGACCACTTAATAGGAAACTTTCACTTGCATTTGTAACACAGCCACAAGAAAGTGTCAGTAGCCTATGCCTAAGAGACCTAAATTGGATATACACTTGGGGATTTGTGGCAATTTTAGAATTATTTCCATCTGCTTTCAATTAAAAAAAGGTTACCGGTAGTTAGATCAAAATGGTTCACTGCAATTTGCCTTTAGATTCCATGCAATTCTTTTTTTCCTTCAGAATTGTAATAATATTATCAATGGCTAGCAGAAAAGTGTGTGGACTAAAAACACATGCAAATACATTTTTCCAAAAGATTACATTACTTCTAGATGAACACCATTTTAAATGGCAGGTCTTTATGTGAATGTATCATCTGCTTTTTTTTTTTATTTGATTGGGGCAATATAAAAAAAAAAACCTCATATATAAAGTAAATCTGAAGTCACTTTTTGAATGAAATAGACATAACATAAAGTTAGAAGAAATCTCTGGAAAGTAAGATAAACCCTCTCTAAGGGTCCTTTCACAAAATACTGATGTATAAACTGCGGATCTTCCTGACAAAGTTCTTTCCCAAAAAAGGCGAGCCTGGTCTGTATAGTATAGTATAGTTATGAATGTGTATGTGTGCTTACACACAGAAAAATTCTTCCTCTATGTCAGGGGTGGCCAACCCGCGGCTCCCGAGCCGCATGCGGCTCTTTGCCCAGTTCCATGCGGCTCTTACGTTCATATTGTAGCGGTTTGCCAGACGTGCAAGAATGACGAGAAGTTGTCGAATGAACTGTCATTCATTGACAACAGCAGAACTCCATTACTGTTGGCCGTAACCACACCAAAACAACACAAACAAAAAACAATCTTCGTTTCTCTTACTTACTCTTTTCCAGTCGTTCGCCATCCGCTCTCACACACACCTCCGCTCACCCCCTCACTCTCACTCCCCCGCCCCCTCGCTCTCACATCCAGGCAGACGCAGTCACAGACCATGGGAAATCACAGAACTCTAACATAAACATTGTAACACTCAACATTACTGCAGGGTCGCTACATTATTTTCGTCAAATGCGCATGTGGCCAGTTTTTCATGTATGTATTGTAAATTGTTCTATTATTGTTTATGGATTTGGTTAAACAGAGTTTGTCTGTGTGAGAGTGCACACAGTGTTCATTGTTGAAAATGACTGGCCTGTGGTCTTTGTAGTGTTAAAACAGTGTGTGACATTTACAATAAATCCAGCTGAGCAAAAGTATGTGTGTATGAGGAAGGGATGGGGTGATGTTCATGTGTGCCCATGCGTATGATGTGGCTCTTTGTGGTAACTTGGTAAAAAAATGTGGCTCTTGGTCTTTGTCTGGTTGGCCACCCCTGCTCTATGTGCACACGACCTTAGAAATGTTGCTGATCATATAGGTAAGTTTTTTCTGGAACAAACATAATTGCCTTTAGATATTTTTTTTAATGCATAAAATTGTAGTTCTATATCCTCCTGCTTTTTTTCAATACCAGAATGCATTTTTTTTTTGCATCTGTTATTCATTCATATAAGCATTTACACTCGTAAGTGCATAAAATGCATGTCCTCAGTTGCAGATGTTTCGATTTGGGGTTACAGATCTGAAAGCCGTGCATATTTAAGCACCTGTGTGCATGTCTCCATTGAAAACATTAAACCTACATTCAAATCCATAAAGAAACACTTTGGAGTGTATATTTTATACTTGTGTGCAAATAATATAGAGGCGATGTGATCTACTCACATATTCACGTATACACGCATAAAATACTCACCAATAATACAGATTTTTGAATGAAGATTACTCAATAGAGCAATGTGCTCTAGCCCTCCTGTAAACAATCTGTCAGGAACTGCCCAGTGGAAAACACATTGCTGGTGCACGTCTGTGTGCGCCGGTGCGTTTGCGTGTACGTGCGATTTTCGGCGCCAAACTGCCTATTAAAACAGGATATGCAGACAGGACTCTGACCTTGATTTTGCTTGCTCCTCTGAATACTACGCAGTCTGCCAGTTACTGACCCGGTCTGTGACCCAACCTGTTTGCCTTGCACCAGCTCTGAGATCCAGCCTGCCTGCATTTGCCTGTATCCACACCCCTCTGGACTGATCCACTATCTGCCAGACCCGGCATCTGGGTGTGGGTGTGTGTGTCCGGATATCGGGTGTTCTGGCCTCCAGCCTGTCTGCTATTCTGATCTTCCTCCCAACTGGTCCTCATCTCTGCAGCATCAGGAATCTCAGAGCGGCCATCCTTAAAGCTGACCCGTCAGATACTCATACCATACTGCACTCCCGTGCCACCTGTCTGCTCTACCAGGGGCTATGAGTCAGATACGTAAGGGAGGCCTTCCTCTGCACTCTGCACTTTGCAATCGGGCTCATCCGTCAGGTACATAGGAACTTGGCATAATCTGACTTAAAGTGATTGTAAACGGTCACCTTTTAAAACAACCAATTCAGTTTAAAATAGAAATGAAAGGCAAAACTTTTTGTATAGATATCATTTTTTTTATCAATTCCCTTTTTTTAATAAGTGATCACATTCTCTCTGTTCTTCCAGCAAAGCTAGAGAACTGGCTACAGTGTATTTTCCTGCCTAGTGTGGTCAGTTTTTAATAGGACAGCAGAGGGACGAGCAGGAACATCAGGGATTTCACATAAAGGAAGCAATACAGAGAGAACAGGATACTTTCTCATACAAATACACGGTACAGCTGGCACATATCAGGAATATGAAGTTTTGGGGTAATATACGCTTTAGGTTACAACAAAAGATGGATTTTGATTGGCTTTGGATTACTGCACATACACTTGATTAGTGAAAGTGTGGTCATGCATTTAATGGCTTGTAACAGCTCTGATTTACAGAAACAGTATAATGGGAGGGCCTACATAACATTCCATTCTGATTCTCCAGTCAGGAAGACCACTACATGTTGGCAGATCTGAAGGATGTTCTTACATTCAGATTGTAACATGCAAACATCTAAAAGGGGTCTTCTCATGCTTAAGGTGGTTGTAAACTCTCCCTCACAACTTTGTCCCATGTAAATCAGCATATAAAACACTAATGAACACTGCTTGTAGATATCTCCTTACTTGCTTAGTATTGTAATCCTTTTTGTTCTTTAGAAGGACTTCAATGAGCATGCCCAGATCTCCCCTGATTTAAGGCAGACTCTGTGGACTTGTCTATCTATTATCAGGACTTCCTACGGCACACAACACTGAAATGTCAGGAGACTGAGAGATTCCTCCTACACCCCATGTGACCATGTGACATCACATGCAGTGTAAACCAGGGCATCGGGCAGCATTACTGCAGTCTTATCAGCTGAAGCTGATAAGACTGAAACAGGCAAACACTAGATAATCGGCACAAGTAAATACTATGAAACAAAACAAGTCAGCTATGAACAGGGAAGCAGGGTTGCCATAGAAATGTTGGATTGAGAAGGAGGCTTGGTTAACAGTACAGGAAGTGCTCAATGTAAGGGCAGAAATACACTCCACTGTGGACTCAGAAAACAATACTTAAGATGGTGCTGCCTAACCCCTGGAAACAAGTTTTTTAAAGTTTCTTTAAACAGTAAGTAATATGCGATTTAGGCTGGATTACAGTGGCTATAGTTTGATAATTATAATGGACTAAATGAAAAGAAACATCAGAGTGGGAGAGTTTACTTCTCTTTAACCTGCTGCTGCCTGCATAACACATGTGGCGGCAAACGCTCACACTTTAACGCCCACACACCCAGGGCCGGCCCTACCATGGGTCCCGGTGAGCACTTTGAGAGGGGCAGCAAATTGAACCACAGTCACCTCTTCTTCTCTTCTATTTACCCAGCAAATTGACAACCAAGATTTTCTTTCAGCAGTTTTGTGTGTCATGATGACAACTCCCCCCCCGGGCCGCTCTGCCTTCCCCCCTATACTACCCTAGCCCACCCCTGTACTGCCCTAGCCTGTCTATATACTATACTAGCCTGTCTATATACTACCCTAGCCTGCCCCTATACTGCCTTAGCCTGTCCATATACTATCCTAGCCTGTCCATATACTACCCCAGCCTGTCTATATACTTCCCTAGCCTGCTGCTATCTTACCCTAGCCTGTCTATATACTGCCCTAGCCTGCACCTATACTGCCCTAGCTTGCCCCTATACTGACCTAGCCTGCCCCTATACTGCCCTAGCCCACCCCTTGGAATTGAACATAATGGTATGTCATATCATTTTGCATATAGATAAGGTGCTGTTGCATGTAAATCGGACTTTGTGATAAATTTAATTTTAGTTTTAATTATCTTGATAGAAAATAATGGATGTGGGGGCCTTTTGGTGCAATGTGATTTTTTTTGGGGGGGCAGCACAATGTCTTCGGCCAGCCCTTCACATGCTGCACATACAGTATGCATCACTGGGTGTTTCTGTGCTAAGAGTGCGCTTACTGCACGCTCCCAGCACGAAGACCGAGCTGTCAAAGACAACTCATGGTCCCCACTAACAATCAGTAGCCAGTCAATACAACTGGCTCCTGATAATGTGACCAATGTGACAGCCAATCACAATGGGCACATGATCACCAATCCTTCCACCTGCCAGGCATTCAGAACCTTTTAGGAGCAGACGGCAAGGGGTTAAATCGAGTCCCTTCACTTCCTGCAAAATCGTCTACCCCTTCAGATATACAGTGCTTTGAAAAAGTATTCATACCCCTTGACATTTTCCACATTCTGTCATATTACAACCAAAAACGTAAATGTATTTTGAGGTTTTATGTGATAGACCAACACAAAGTGGCACATAATTGTGAAGTGAAAATAAAGTGTCAAATGGTTTTCAGCCCCCCCAGCCAATACTTTGTAGAACAACCTTTGACTGCAATTACAGCTGCAAGTCTACCAGCTTTACACATCTAGAGAGTGACATTTTTGTCCATTCTTCTTTGCAGAATAGCTATCAGATTGGATGGAGAGCGTCTGTGAACAGCAATTTTCAAGTCTTGCCTCAGATTCCTAAAAAAATGATATATTAATTACTTTGTTATCTTAGGGCACTTTCACACTGAGGCACTTGAAAACTGCCCATAAAACGCCTGGCGGCGCTTTTGAGGTGCTTTTGCTGTGCTTTTGAGGTGTTAACGGTGTACTTTTTTGAAGGTCATGTGACTCAAAAGAACCATTTTGAGGTGCTTTTGAAGCCCTTTTTGTGCGCTTTTGAGGCTTTTCCTATTCTTTTCAGGTGCTTTTTTTTAGTGCTCCAAACATGCTCCAAAGATGCTGCTTGCAGGAGTTTCTTCAAAGCCCTGCCAGCGCAACGTCCGTCCCAGTGTGAAAGCATTCATTGAGTTTAATGGAAATTGGTTTTGGTGAGCTTTTCAGGTGCTTTTTTTTAGCAGAATAGCACCTGCAAAGCGCCATAGTGTGAAAGGGGTCTTAAAGTGGTTGTAAATGCTAATGGTTTCTCTGCATTAAGGTAATAAACCTTCCATGATCATGATGATCCCCTCTCCAGCCCCCCATTAATACCTGAGCCCAATCACCATCCAGCACTGTCCCCAAGGGCAGCAGCACTGCTTTCTCTCTCTCTCTCTCTTTCTCTCTTCAGAGGACTCAGAGGCAGTAGCGGGAAACATTGGCTCCTGCTGTTAATCAAATGCTGTGAGGAGGGAGCAGGGGCTGGGGCTGAGCCACTCTGTGTGTGTCAATAGACACACACAGCCCAGCTTGGGATTGGGCCCGCACATGTGCCCTTATAGCAAGTGGTTTGCTATAGGGGCACACAAAGTAGAGGAGGAGCTGGGAGGGCCAGCGAGGGACCTAAAAAGAGGAGGATATGGGCTACTCTGTGCAAAACCATTGTACAGGGCAGGTAAGTATAACATGTTTGTTATTTAAAAAAAAAAACTTAAACCACTTTAAGTAATGATACAGCTAATACCAAATAAACAGGCCCATAGTAGAAATGTAAAGACTGCTTTGGTCCATAGTTGGTGTTCAGGTGTGAGAGCTGTACTGATAGATGTGAACCCAAAAACTAAGGTCTTGTGAATGTTTTTTCGCTGAAATGTATTTCAAAAGTAATTTTTTATATTTCTAAATCTGCAACTTGCATGCATACATGCAGTTATTGTTCATGTTCTACTACCTTATCTAGTGATTGCATGTATTATATGTTTATATTACTCAGCTCCTGCTATCCTCCTTTTGTGGTGCTTTTTGCAGAAACGCACTACAGTCCATTTAACAAGGTTTGCTATGGAACACGTTCACATCTATGCTTTTTTCATTCTCTGTGTTTGTGGAAAGGGTCAGGAACTTTAAGGCTGGATTCACACCTATGCAGTTTTAGAGCTTTTTACATTTTGCACTAGAGTCCATTTAACATTGTTCCCTTTGGAACACGTTCTGTAGTGCAAATCTGCAAAATGCAAAAAGCACAAAAAATGCATAGGTGTGAATCCAGCTTTCTAAACACAAAATGGTGCTTTTTGGTTCACTAGACTTCAATTGGGACGCTGCAGAAAAACTTCTAGTACGTTTTCAACGTGTTCTTAGAGTCCATTCACACCAGAAACTGCACATTTTTCTTTGCACAATTACATACATTTAATGGGTGTTTTTTGTCCCCTTGACACCAAACTCAGTTGGATACAGTTAGCTGCAGCTGGATGCATTTTGAACTGCACCTCAACTGAGTAGACAGCCCAAAATCAAGGTAATCCTATGGGCATAGTTCACATCATTGCAGTGCAGTTCAGCAGTTAAAAAGTAGAGCATGCTGCATTTTCCTGCACCTCAAATGCAGGGAATGTGCTACAAACATGCTACAAATGCACCACCTTGCACCCCCGTAGGCCTGATTCACACCTATGCATTTTTAGTGCTTTTTGCATTTTGCTGATTTGCACTACAGAACATGTTCCATAGGAAACCATGTTAGATGGACTCTACTGCAAATCTGCAAAATGCAAAAAGCACAAAAAATGCATAGGTGTGAATCCAGCCTAAATCCAAGAAAGCTAAGCCTAAAAACATATAGAAAAATGCACTGCAGATGCAGTGCTAAACGCAGCACAAAATTGCGCACAAAACACATCCAAAAACGCATTCAAGCATGTGTCAAGCGCATGTTATTGTCATTCAAATGAATGTAAACATGCAGTCAAAAACACATAATGTGCAGTTTATGGTGTGAATGGGCCCTTACATGCATTTAACGCATATTTAGATGAGAGGCGTTGCAGTGCATTTGCATGCTTTTTTGCATATTTGTAGTGCAGAAAAATGCAGCATGTTCTACTTTTTTTGACTGCACTGCAATAATGTGAAATATGCCCATAGGATTACCTTGATTTTGGACTGTCTATGCAGTTGGGAATGCAGTCCAAAATGCGTCCAACTGCATCCTGCTGCGTTAGTTGTGAAAGGGCCTACGCATCAGATGTCCAAATAGCTACACAACTAACACTGGCTCTCTAACACAATTCAGTTATATGCTATATATTACTTTTATAAAGTAATTAGAATACAGAAAGACATTTCAGAAAATTATGTGCTTTTTTTAGGTCAAGAAATCATTATTCTTGCATCTAAATCTTTACACATTTCAGCATAGAATTTTGTTCTAGAAGTCTTGGTCAGGGCTATTTGCTCATTCATATAACATGTCCTATTAACCTAAGCTAGATGAATCCTGGCAATAGATGTCCCTCTAGGCTGTTTTCTGTACTAAATATACCGCAGCCATCTTAGCCAAGAATGCCATGTTCCCAGCAGTACAGGTATAGTAACAGAGAGATTGCTTGTCAAAAGCAAACATGGTATTAAACCCCAAAACAAACATTAAATATTTTGCATCTTACCAATCCTTAAAGTGGTTCTAAAGGCAGAAAGTTTCTCAATGCAGCCCCCCCCCCCCAATACTTACCCAATCCAGTGATATGCATGAGAGCAGTGGGTCCCCTGGGTCTGTCTCTCCTCATTGGCAGAGACACCGTAGCGGGAACCATTGGCTCCCACTGCTGTCAATCACAGCCAATGATGAGGGGGGGCGGGACTGAGCCACTCTTTGTGTGTCCCATAGACGCACAGAGGCGGCTCGGGAGCGAGCACGCACAAGTGCCCCCCAGCGCAAACAGCTTTCTGTGGGGGCACTTGCAAGGGGGTGGAGCTAGGAGCTCTGGTGGAGGACCTGAGAAGAGGAGGATTAGGGCTGCTGTATGCAAAACCATTGCTGAGAATAGGAAAGTATGACATGTTTGTTATTTAAAAAAAAAATTAAAAACAAGCCTTTACGGTCCCTTTAAATGTGGTGGCTGCATTTGTTTTTGTTTTTTTGTTTTTTGTTTTTATTTTTTCCTTTATTTTCCCCTGGGTATCGAGCCAGTAACAGATTTTCTGTCTAAAGCTGGCCATACACCTATAGATTATCTGCAGATTGTGCACAGAGCTGCACATGTGCAGCTCAGTTTACATTACGGCACAGACCCTGTGTGCCTGGATCTCCTGTACATTTACAAATGTGACATCCTCCCGCACTGGCCAATCAAGATGGCTGAAGACATGCACCCAGAAGAAGCAGGAGAGACGATGTTGGCAATGGCGAGGGACCTCACAGCCATTGGACCATTGAAGCAGAGAAAGTATTAAGATATTTTCTTCCTTTAACCTCTTCACTGCCAGGGCCGTTTTTGCGTTTTTTGCACACATGTTTAAAAAATAGTTTTGAATATTACACAAAACCCCCCAAATATTATATATTTTCTGAAAGCAGATACCATAGAGAATAAAATAGTGGTAGTTCCAATTTTTTTATGTCAAAAGTAATTAACAAAAAGGTTAAAATTTCTATAAAAAACACAATGAATTTAATGGCAAACAAATGCAATAAACTGCCCAAATTTTTGGTAAAATATAAAAGACAAGGTTGCACTGAATAAATAGATACCCAACATGTTAAACCTTAAATTTGTGTGTGCCCATTAAATGGCAACAAACTGCAGTACCCTGTATTTTCTATAAGTGACACTTCAAAAGCCCCTTATAGGTATCAGTTTAGTGTTACGGAGGAAGTCTTGTGTTAGAATTATCGCACTCACTCCGGCATGTGAGGCTATATGTAGCATGTGTATCGTAATCAACGTTTTCACGTGTGGGGGTTTTAAAATTATTTTGGCGGGATTTTATGTGCTTGGGTGTAACTTTATTTTTTTACAACTGACCTGGATTGTCCATAGATATTCTCTTGTTCTTCTGTTCAATCCCGGTGGCTGCCTTTCCTGTGTGAACCCCCCCCCCCCCCCCCCCACTGTCAGGTCTGAACTATGTACGGTCCTGGCAACAAAGGGGTTAAAGGAAGGAGGGGAAATTAAAGGGAAAAAAACCAAGAAAAGAAAACTAATGCAGCCATTACATCTAAAACCCGGTAAGCTGCAATATATTATTTTTTTTGTTTTTGTGGTTTATTTTCTGCAATACATAGGTTAGCTTTTAAAGTTGAAACTATATCCTCTATCACAAAATATATTTTCAAGCTGGCTGTGCAATGATTATATGCTAAGAGCTGTAATGTGTATTACCTAATGTAATTTCAACTTACTGTAGATCACTAAATAACTGATTGCTTGCAGTTACAGCATTATGCACATCGCTTTGTGCTGTTCTCAATAAGGCCCCACCTGTTTTGGATTAAGGAATCCTTTATCTAAAAGCTGACATTTCAGCTTTTGGTTGAATCATCAACCATTTTACAATTTGTTATATCACTTGGTGACTTTTGGAGAGATCTCTGTGCTGAGTTCCTGGGTCTGCATATTTGCTGTGGCCATCAGCATTCACATAGCTGTTGAGAATAATCCCTGTATTGTGTTTAATATGTATATTTCCTGTGATCATAAGCTCCATCAAGTGGTCATAATGCAGTATTTGCATGATTGCGGTGTTTCAGGAAAATACATACTGCATTATGGTCACTAGATGGGGCTGACAATCATAGGAAACACACATATTAGGCGCATTATTAGGATTATTCACAATGACTCTCTGAAAGCTAAGGCAAATCTTTTTAGACACCTAAGCCTGTCAGAATGTCAGTCATCTGTATCTTACCCAGAGCCAGAAAAGCAAAAAACCCAGATGGACATTAATATTTAGTGATTCTTTACCTATTTATTATTTACAGTTTATGTACAAATAATATTGAGATTGGAGTTAGTGCCTTGAAAAAGTATTCATACCCCATTTCCACATTTTGTGATGTTACAACCAAAAACGCAAATGTATTTTATTGGTATTTTTATGTGATAGACCAACACAAAGTGTCACATAATTGTAAAGTGGAAGAAAAATTATATATATATGTTTTTCAAAATTCTTGATAAAAAAATATCTGAAAAGTGTGGTGTGTATTTGTATTCAGCCCCCATAATAATTCGTAGAACCACCTTTCGCTGCAATTACAGCTGCAAGTCTTTTTGGGAATGTCTCTACCAGCTTTACACATCTAGTGAAATGTTTGCCCATTCTTCTTTGCAAAATAGCTCAAGCTCTGTCAGATTGGATGGAGAGTGTCTGTAAACAGCACATTTTACGTTTTGCCACAGATATTTTTTTGTCCTGCCATGGCACATATTCATTAACTTTGGGAGTAGTTGGAATCATTTTAACCACTTACCAACCGGCCCATAGCCGAATGATGGCTACAGGGTGGTTGGATAATGCCGCTCTTGTGCACCCCCTGGGGTGCGCACCCGAGAACATCCGTGACCGCCGGGTCCACAGGACCAAGCGCATCACGAATTACTTTAAATGGCTGCTGATCACGGCTGTTGTCATACTCTGCAATACTCTGCCATACTCTGCAATACCCTGCCATACTCTGCAATACTCTGCAATACCTTGCAATACCCAGTGTGGCAGAGCGAGGCTCTGTCCCTATGAAATTAGAGGTAAAAGAGACACAGAGTTTGCATATCTGTGGACTGCAAGACTACAGAGTGTAGAGTTTAAATGGAGAAAACTGCTCTGTCAGTTTTCTCCAGCTTTTGCTAGCTCCGGATGGGATTCTGTAGTTTGGAGATCCCTGAGAGTCATGGGTGGGATGGGATCTCCAACCCTATGTTCGGGTCTTGAGGATAGCAAGCAGGGTGTGTGCCCAGCTGCACACAGCCCATATAACGAGGGGCTGGTGAGAGTAGAGGGTGAAGGATGGTGGAGTGTGAGCAGCTTGCTGCTGCTGCTGTGTGAAGACAAACCTGTGTTTGGAGAGTGGTCTGCCCTGTGGGAGACTGTAGCCCGTGTAAGGGGGATTCTTTGCCCAGGGACTGGGAAAGGCTGGGAAGACTACGGAAGCCAGTGAGTCCAGGGGGCTGGAAAGAATCGATAAGTCTGTTGGGAGCAAGCAGAGGAACTGCTGACCAAGCCAGGTGGCTTGGTATGTTTTCATTTATGTGTGCTGAATGAAGTTAAACCCCTGCGTGGGATTCCTGGATGGACTGTTTTGTTTTCCCTTTAATAAACATGGGCTACCAGGCCCTTAACTAGAAATGCCTGTCTGATGTGGACTCACTGCACAAAAAAATGCATCTAACCACTTGAGCTGAACACCCCAATGTCACACCAGCCATACTCTGCAATACTCTTCCATACCGTGCAATACTCTGCAATACCCAACCATACTCTGCAGTACCCTGCAATACCCAGCCATACCCTGCAATACCGAGCCCTACCCTGCCATACTCTGCCATACTCTGCCATACCCAGCCATACCCAGCCATACTCTTCAATACCCAGCCATACTCTGCAATACTCGGTGATACCCAGCCATACTCTGCAATACTCGGTAATACCCAGCCAGGCTCGGCCGTACCCAGCCGTACCCAGCCATACTCAGCCATGCTCGGCTGTACTTGGTCTCTGTATGTGGCCAGGCTGTGGAAGTCTCACACATGTGGTATTGCCATACTCAGGAGGAGTAGGAGAATCTATTTTGGGGTGTCATTTTTGGTATGTACGTGCTATGTGTTAGAAATATTGTATAAATAACTTTGTGTTTAAAAAAAAAAATGCATTTTAACTAGGGATGCACCGAAATTTCGGCCGCCGAAACATATCGGCCGAAAATGGCCCTTTCGGCATTTTGCCGAAAGGAAAAAACGGCCGATAATTGAGCCGAAAATGGGGCGGGGCCTGGGCGGGGCGGAGCTCCGCCCCCGCCCCTGGTGCCGCCCATCACGGGAGGTGTATATCGCAGGAAAGCCGCCTCCGCCGTCTGGATCAATAGAGCGTCGGGAACATCACAGCTTTAATTTTAATAGCTGTGTGTTCCCCCGTCGTGCGCCGTCGCCTACAGCCCCTCCCCCTCGTTCGGGGAACTGATAGACAGATCACCCGTCCAGATTGGACGGGGGATCTGTCTATCACAGTTCCCCGGACAAGGGGGAGGGGCTATATGCGGCGGCGCGCGACGGGGGAACACACAGCTATTGAAATTAAAGCTGTGATGTTCCCGGCGCTCTATTGATCCAGACGGCAGAGGCGGCTCTCCTCTCTTTCTGCATCACTGACTACACAGGGGACACAAACACTGGCTGCACGAGGGGACACAAACACTGGCTGCACGAGGGGACACAAACACTGGCTGCACGAGGGGACACAAACACTGGCTGCACGAGGGGGACACAAACACTGGCTGCACGAGGGGGACACAAACACTGGCTGCACGAGGGGGACACAAACACTGGCTGCACGAGGGGGACACAAACACTGGCTGCACGAGGGGGACACAAACACTGGCTGCACGAGGGGGACACAAACACTGGCTGCACGAGGGGGACACAAACACTACTGGCTGCACGAGGGGGACACAAACACTACTGGCTGCACGAGGGGGACACAAACACTACTGGCTGCACGAGGGGGACACAAACACTACTGGCTGCACGAGGGGGACACAAACACTACTGGCTGCACGAGGGGACACCACACTTATCACTTTTATCATGTCGCCAGTCTCTGACCACCTCCTGAACCATGTCGCCAGTCACTGGCCACCTCCTGAACCATGTCGCCAGTCTCTGGCCACCTCCTGAACCATGTCGCCAGTCACTGGCCACCTCCTGAACCATGTCGCCAGTCTCTGGCCACCTCCTGAACCATGTCGCCAGTCTCTGGCCACCTCCTGAACCATGTCGCCAGTCTCTGGCCACCTCCTGAACCATGTCGCCAGTCTCTGGCCACCTCCTGAACCATGTCGCCAGTCTCTGGCCACCTCCTGAACCATGTCGCCAGTCTCTGGCCACCTCCTGAACCATGTCGCCAGTCTCTGGCCACCTCCTGAACCATGTCGCCAGTCTCTGGCCACCTCCTGAACCATGTCGCCAGTCTCTGGCCACCTCCTGAACCATGTCGCCAGTCTCTGGCCACCTCCTGAACCATGTCGCCAGTCTCTGGCCACCTCCTGAACCATGTCGCCAGTCTCTGGCCACCTCCTGAACCATGTCGCCAGTCTCTGGCCACCTCCTGAACCATGTCGCCAGTCTCTGGCCACCTCCTGAACCATGTCGCCAGTCTCTGGCCACCTCCTGAACCATGTCGCCAGTCTCTGGCCACCTCCTGAACCATGTCGCCAGTCTCTGGCCACCTCCTGAACCATGTCGCCAGTCTCTGGCCACCTCCTGAACCATGTCGCCAGTCTCTGGCCACCTCCTGAACCATGTCGCCAGTCTCTGGTCACCTCCTGAACCATGTCGCCAGTCTCTGGCCACCTCCTGAACCATGTCGCCAGTCTCTGGCCACCTCCTGAACCATGTCGCCAGTCTCTGGCCACCTCCTGAACCATGTCCCCAGTCTCTGACCACCTCCTGAACCATGTCCCCAGTCTCTGACCACCTCCTGAACCATGTCCCCAGTCTCTGACCACCTCCTGAACCATGTCTCCAGTCTCTGGCCACCTCCTGAACCATGTCCCCAGTCTCTGACCACCTCCTGAACCATGTCTCCAGTCTCTGGCCACCTCCTGAACCATGTCCCCAGTCTCTGACCACCTCCTGAACCATGTCCCCAGTCTCTGACCACCTCCTGAACCATGTCTCCAGTCTCTGACCACCTCCTGAACCATGTCTCCAGTCTCTGGCCACCTCCTGAACCATGTCCCCAGTCTCTGACCACCTCCTGAACCATGTCTCCAGTCTCTGACCACCTCCTGAACCATGTCCCCAGTCTCTGACCACCTCCTGTATAAAAATATTTTTTTAAAACAGTCATTTTCGGTATCGGTGCTGTTTCGGTATCGGTTTCGGTTTTCGGCCTAGTGTATTTTTCATTTTCGGTATCGGTTTCGGCACCAAAAAACCCATTCGGTGCATCCCTAATTTTAACCACTTCCATATGATGTCCTTGACTTTGTGCGGGGATATCTGAATGATGGGTGCAGCTACAGGCATCATTCAGATATTAGATTTTTTAGCCGGCGATTCCCTACACCATAAGAATGATAATAGCGGCTGTTCCACTGCTTGATTGTTCTTACGGGAGGCGAGAAAGGGCGTTCCCCCCCTCCCGCTGCCCTCCAGTGCTTCTACCGACTCGCCAATACGATTAAAGCCAGAATCGTTTTTTCTTCCCTTTTTTTTTTTTTGATTTCAGGCTTCCCAGCTACAGGTGAGGTGTGGGGTTTTATTGACTCCATATCTTACTGTAAAGAGGCCTGTCATGCCATATTCCTATTACAAGGAATGTTTACATTCCTTGTAATAGGAATAAAAGTGATCAAAAAATTTATTTTTGGGGAAAAAAGTGTCAAACTAAAAGAAATAAAGTAAAATGAACAATAACTCTGTCCCCATGTGCTCGCATGCAGAAGTGAACGCATACGTAAGTCCCGCCCACATATGAAAACGGTGTTCAAACCACACATGTGAGGTATTGCTGCGAACGTTAGAGCGAGATCAATCATTTTAGCCCTAGAACTCCTCTGTAAAAACAAAACATGTAACCAATAAACAAATTTTAAAGCATCACCTATGGATATTTTTAAGTAGCAAAGTTTGGCACCATTCCACGAGTGTGTGTAGTTTTTAAGGGTGACATGTCGGGTATCTTTTTAGTCGGCATCACTTCATCTTTCACATTATGCAAAAACATTGGGCTTACTTTACTATTTTTTTTAAAGCACAAAACTGTTTCTTTCCCCAAAAAAATGCGTTAGAAAAATTGCTGAGCAAATACCGTGCGAGATAAAAAGTTGAAATGACTGCCATTGTATTCTCTAGGGTCTTTACTAAATAAATAAATAAATATATATATATATATATATATATATATATATACACAATGTTTTTGGGTTCTATATAATTTTCTAGCAAATAAATCATGATTTTTACATGTAGGAGAAAAATGTCAGAATTGTCCTGGGTGCTCCAGAACGTGTGCGGGTGCTCCAGAACGTGTGCAGGTGCTCCCTACATGTTGGGCCTCTGTATGTGGCCACGCCCTGTAAAAGTCTCACACATGTGGTATCACCATACTTGGGAGTAATAGCAGAATGTGTTTTGGGGTTTAATTTGTGGTATGCATATGCTGTGTGTGAGAAATAACATGATAATATGACAATTTTGTGAAAAAGAAAAAAAATATATAGATTTTTTTAAAGATGTGTGGGAAAAAAATTACAACTTCTAAAACCTCACCATGCATCTTTCTAAATACCTTGGAATGTCTTCTTTCCAAAAAGGGGTCATTTGGGGGGTATTTGTACTTTTCTGGCATGTTAGAGTCTCAAGAAATGAGATAGGCCGTCAGTACTTCTGGTATGATCAATTTTCAGATATTGCCACCATAGCTTGTGGACTTTCACAAAGACCAAATAATATACATCAATTTGTACTTATTTTACCAAACATATGTAGCAGTTAAAATTTTGGCCAAAATGTATGAAGAAAAACGACTAATTTGCTAAATTTCAAAACAAAAACAAAGAAAAATTCATCTTTTTTACAGAATTTATGGTCTCTTTTCTTTTGTAGCGCAAAAAAAAAAACCCAGCGGTGATTAAATATTTGTGTGGAAAAAAAGGACAAAAAATTTATATAGGTACAGTGTTGCATGACTGAGTAATTGTCATTCAAAATGTGAGCACCGAAAGCTGAAAATTGGTCTGGTTAGGAAGGGGGTTTAAGTGCCCAGTGGTCAAGTGGTTAATGGCGGTGGATGTTTTATTGGTCACTCATTCTATATGTCTTATTGTTTAACATTATTTATATATATAATATTAGTTTGTTGGAGCACTGTGCAATATTAGGTTGATATTAGCACATTATTAACCCTATATATAACACATTTTTATGTGATATCAGTACACAAGACACTAATTGCAGCAATTAGCATTTGATTATCTTTTAATATTCTTCACTTGCTTTCCAGTTGTATCACATATTTTTTTATATTCACATCGGCGCTTTAGTAATATTGCAACAAAAATGCTTTTGGTTGTAACATAACAAAATGTGGACATTTTCAAGGGTTCTGGATACTTTTTCAAGGCACTGCATGTCACCCCACGCTATCCAATCAAGATTCCCATGGACCAACACCCAGAAGAAGCTGTAAAGAATGCTGGCATTAGCAAGGAACCTCGTATACTATGGACCGTTGAGCTAAGGTAATTATTGTGGACTTCTAGTTCTAGTTCTGCTTAAAACAGAGCTAACCATATATTTTCTTCAATGGTCCCTGTCCCTCATCAGCATCTTCTGGGGGTGCAGGTCTTCATTTATCTTCATAGGTCAGCAAGGGATGACATCACTGCTGTGCATGTGTAGGACTCATTCTGCACTTGAAGAGTGCACAGCCTATTTGTCTTTAGTAAATCAACCCCATTGCATGTCTCTTATGCAGTGAGTCTGCCTGCTTGCAGATTGTGACAGTGGAACTTTATGTCTACTTTAGGAGGCAATTAAGGCAAGAAATGACTACCTTGCACAGATACAATAAAAATGAGCTCTCTTTGTGCCTGTGGGGGAAAACGTTTACTACCTGCAGACAGAAAGGATTTTTTACAGTAAATGTGGCCAAACACTGGTAGAATTTTGCTTAAAAAAATTGTTTACATAATGCTTGTTCAATCTTTTCTACTATTAAATCGGTTCAAATTGGAAATTATTTTTGACCTTAGTGAAGAGGAAAGTCAAAGTAGAAAAATGAAAATATTTCCCAAACAAAATTTCAACTACGTATGTGAATTTCATTCAGCAAAAATTGCATACCTCTATATGGAACATACTGTAGTATTCAGATTGCTGGCATGACAATCAAACCTTTTATATGAAATTTGTTGAGTCTATAATGGTTCTATTGAATGCTTTTTGCTTTTGTAGCCCCCTGGTCCCAAACTGGGGCTATAATGTAAATTTAGTTTTGGGCTCATTGAGATTGATTGTATGGTTTTTCTGATCTTTCCCCAATCTCAGTTAGGTTGTGCATTTCTCACTCTCACCAGTAAGTGTCACTGGTACCACAGTCCGGTATGACATAGTACAACTAAGTTGAGTTATCAATATTTATTCTTCTTCCAGCCAGCCCAGTAGGAGGTTTTTGGCCACTGGTGCATTCTGGGAGAGGATTTATATTTGGGGTGGCTCACTTTATTGCCTCAGGCTTTCCTGGCCTGAGGACATGTTGCTGAAGTGAGCTCTGCAGGTAGGCCCAGAAGCCTGTCTGGGGTCTACTAATCCTAAGGTGGTCCTTAGGGTGTCTTTGACTGGCATGGAAGAAGCCAAGCCAAATTGAGAAGGTCCAGGGGAGGGCCCTTGCTGGAGAGAGCCAGGATGTAGGCTGGTCTTTTAGGAGGGTCTGGCAACTACTTTAAGGTGACCAGATTTTTAAAATGAAATGGGGACTTTTTTTTATTGGCAAATGGTAAACTATTTTATGAGCATATTTTCCTCAAATGATATATGCAGTGCATGTGGTATGTGTTTATGGAATTATTGTATCATATATACGTTATTTCTAACATTTCGTCCATAAATAAAGATAAAAAAAAAAAAGATACTGCTTAGACTTTTTTGAGATATGACTGCCAAATGTTATGCAGATAAGACAAAGAAAAAACAGAGTGCAGAGTTTAGGAGTGCGTTACATAAAGAATGCAGGATTCAGTTGTTCCCAGCAATGCAACCTCACCAGTACCCAGCAATGCGGCCCCACCAGTGCCCAGGAATTCAGCCCCACCAGTGCCCAGGAATGCAGCCTCCACCTCCAACCCCCAGCACATCTCTGTACTCCCCCTCCACCTCCAACCCCCAGCACATCTCTGTACCCCCACTTCACCTTCAACCCCCAGCACATCTCTGTCCCCCCCTCCACCCCACACTTTCACCCCATGGTCGCTCACCAATCAATGTTGTTGACAGTCTGTGGTCAGCATCTCCCATTGTACCTCAGATCACTTCTGTTGCAGTTCACTATGAAGTGGGATCTCGCAGGGGCTTGTAGTTCTCTTCCTGAGTCTATACAGTGGAGAGGGGAGGGGGCTCTGACCCAGGCATGTATCAGCAACAGCGTACACGCAGATTGATTCACTTGTACACTGAAGAGTGAAACTCATACATGCTGGGTCAGAGGCACCTCCCCTCTCCACTGTATAGACTCAGGAAGAGAACTACAAGCCTCAGGGAGATCCCTCTGCCCTTGGACACCATAGAGCTGCCGATTGCCGCCTCCCACCCGTAGTGGCTTAGCTGCTTGGAATGCTGTTTGGATATATCAGGTATTCATGTTATAGTGCAAATGGGACAGCCATGCAAGAGAGTCACATTATATTAAAAATAAATGACCAGCCCAAAAGGATTTGGTTCCAGGACAGGACAACATGGCCTATGAACCACTTGTTGACGTACCATTCTGACTGATGGAAAATTTTGTGAAAGCGATAAGGAAGGAAAGTGAAGGTTTTCGTTATTTGAGACAGATGCATTCAAGAATAACTGATGTCAAGATAAAGGAGGGAATTTTTCTTGGTCCCCAGACAGATATGTCATCAATGACAAGATGCTCAAAGATCTATTAATGGGGCCAGAGAAAATTGTCTGGAAAGCATTCAAGGATATTATTGAGAATTTTCTTGGCAAAGAGAGCATCAAACTACATTCACCTTGCTGACAAACTTCTTTCAGCATACAAGACCATGAAGAGTAACATGGCACTGAATATTCATTTTTTGCATTTACATTTGTACTTCTGTCCAAAAAATCTAGGAGCAGTCAGTGATGAATGAGTGATGAATAAATTTCCCCAGGACACTGCCACAATGGAAAAAAGGTATCAGCGCAACTGATATCTGATATATCTATTAACAAAAGCTGCTTGTTGTTGGATACTGCAGCCAAATGCAGTACAGAGTACTGTACAAATGAAAGTAAGCAGCAAAACGCTTTTAGCCTTGTTGAACTCATACAGTGCTTTGGAAACGTGATTAAAGCAGAGTTCCACCCAAAGATGGAACTTCCGCTTTAAGTGATGGTGACCCCCTGACATGCCACTCTTTTAAGAGGCATCCGGCTCCTACTTCCTCCCGGGGCTCCGTGGCGCTGGCAGGAAGATCACCTCTCCCTCCTCCCTCTCTGCAATCTTCTGGGACATGTCACAGGTCCCAGAAGATTGCCTGGCCATTCACAGCGTGCAGCGCGGCTCACGCATGCACTGTGCGTGCCCGGCTGTGAAGCCACAGCCGGGCACCCACAGTTGCAATGCCGGTGCCGCAGAGAGGAGGGAACCGTGGAACAGGTGAGTGTCTGATTATTAAAAGTCAGCAGCTACACTTTTTGTAAATAATAAAAAATCCTGCGAGTTACCCTAAACAAACCCTAAGCTACAATTAGCTTCAGGTGTGATTAACCACTTCCCACCCGGCCAATGCATATATACGGCCGGGTGGGAGCCGTCTACTCCTGATAGGACGTTCAGTAACGTCATTCAGGAGTAGCGGGATCGCGCGCGCGCGTGCCCGCGCAGCGGCGCGATCCCGATGTGCTCGTGTCACCCGGACACGGCACATCTCAGATCGGCAGGAGGGCTCTGTGATTGGCCCTCCTGATCACATGACGGCCGTGTCCAATCACGGGCGTCATGTGATGTAAACAAACAGCCGGTTGCTAGGCAATCGGCTCTCCTCTCCTCACACGGAAGTCACCGCTGAGGAGAGGAGAGCAGAACGCTGCAGCCGGCTGATGATCAGTGAGTATGGGCTGCTTTTTACAGCTTTTTACTCACTGATCATCAGTGTAGTGTAAACACACAACACACCACACAGTACAAACACAGTCCCCACATATGTCCCCAAAACACACATGTCCCCAAAACATACATGTCCCCAAATAATAAAAACACATGTCCCTAATAATAAAAACATGTCCCCCACATATGTCCCACTAAAATCACATGTCCCAATGATTATCTGCACACATATGTACGTGATCACCTGCACACATATGTACATGATCATTTGCGTACATATGTCCGTGATCACACAAACCAATTATTATACACTTAACGGAATTTTTTTTACCAAAAACATGTAGCAGAATACATTTTGGCTTAAATTTATGACAAAATTTGATTTTATTGGATTTCTTTTCAAATAGAAAAAAGAAAATATTGTTTTTTTTCCAAATTTCCGCTTTTTTTGCGCTTATATCGCAAAAAAAAAAAACGGAGTCGTGAATAAATACCACCAAAATAAAGCTCTATTTGTGCGAACAAAATGATAACAATTTCATTTGGGTACAGTGTAGCATGACCGCGCAATTGTCACTGAAAGCGCTAGAGCGCTGAAAGCTGAAAATTGGGCTGGGAAGGAAGGGGGTGAAAGTGCCTAGTATTGTAGTGGTTAAAACAATCCTACACCTCCCCTTTAACAGAGTTCGAAAAAGTATGCCTGGAGAGCTCGTCCCTAAAGGGCATGATCTCACGCACCTACCAAATTCTGATAGCAGACTCCACTTTGACGGGACCGCGGCATGCTTATATGGATAAATGGGAGCGAGATCTGGGGGAGACCATACCTTTGAAGACATGGCAACAGGTGTGGTCGCGTGCAACTAAAAGCTCCATATGCACCTTATATAAGGAAAAACAATATAAGGTTATGCTCCATTGGTATCAAACCCCGGAACTGCTCCATTCTATATACCCCTCCGCTGACTCCCGCCGTAGTGCCGTAGGAACGCTGTTCCATATTTACTGGACGTGTCCACAAGTTGTCCCCTATTGGGAAACAGTCCAGGCCTTATTACAACACGTTTTTGCGGTACAAATACCATTAGACCCCAAACTATTTCTACTGGGCCTCCCTCCTACCTCATTCTCACGATCCTCCCAAAAACTACTAGCTCAGGTGCTGATGGCCGGGCGAGGCTCTAATGGAATATCTCACAGCTTCCTTAAAGCGGGATTCCACCCTAAAGTGGAACCTCCGCTGATCGGAACCCCCCCCCCCCCTCCGGTGTCACAATTGACACCTTTCAGGGGGGAGGGGGGTGGAGATACCTGTCAAAGACAGGTATTTTCACCCACTTCCGGGCATAGACTCCCACGGGAGTCTACGCCATTTCCTGCCCTGCCGCGCTGTCTGCTGGGACACACACGGGTCCCAGTGACAGCGCGGAGATCTCCTATTGCGCGGCGCGGCTCGCGCATGCGCAGTAGGGAACCGGGAAGTGAAGCCGATTCGCTTTACTTCCTGATTCCCTCACCTCGAATGGCGGCAGCAGCAGCCGAGGCCCGAGCGGTCGATCGGCCTCGGCTGCCGGCATCGCTGGAACCCGGGACAGGTGAGTGTCCATTTATTAAAAGTCAGCAGCTGTAGTATTTATAGCTGCTGGCTTTTAATTTTTTTTTTTTTGGGCGGAATCCCTCTTTAAATAACACTCTTGATAAACATAACAAGGTATGGGACCTTTGGGATAGGATGGAGGCCCTCAATCCCAAATGACAGGGCTGCGGGGGTGTGGGGTCGGATGGGCGTCCTTTACTTTCCTTCTCTCTCTCTCTCTTTACCTACTCTGTAATTTTTTTCTCCTGTCCTAGGGCTGTTTACACGATTCTACGTGTCCTTATCTTCCTCTCCCATTTTCCCTCTTTCCCCTCATTCATCCTAATATAAGTCACATGAATGATTACTAACTAGGCCAGTGGAATAACGCAGGAATTGAATCCCCGCTGTAAATGTACATTGGTAGTGGTGTAATGTCTGAGTTGGTGTATTGTCGTATAATGTGTTTCTGTTACAAATTGTTGGACCTAGAGAGTCAGGACTATGCGACCATGCCACTGAATAGAAGTATAGGTGGCTTGTTTGGTATGTGCCACCCGCCATACAGAGTAAAGTAGCTTGTGACTGCCTAGCCTCATTTACTGTACCTTAAAGGGGTTGTAAAGCTTCATTTTTTATTTTCTAAATAGGTTTCTTTAAGCTAGTGCATTGTTGGTTCACTTACCTTTTCCTTCTCCCTTCTAAATGTTTTTTTTCTTTGTCTGAATTTCTCACTTCCTGTTTCTCCTCAGTAAACTTCACACCATCATCCGAGCGGTGTTTAGTCAGCCAGAACAGCTCACTGAACAGCTTACTGAGGAGCAGCAGGAAGTGAGAAATTCAGACACTAAAAAGAAACAAAAATATTTAGAAGGGAAATCAAAGGAAAAGGTAAGTGAACCAACAATGCACTAGCTTAAAGGAACCTATTTAGAAAATAAAAAACAAACCTTTACAACCCCTTTAATGTTTTTTTTTATTTTTTCCCGTATCTGTTAAAAATTGGAAATTCAATAAAATGTCAGTTTTCAAAAAAACACTTTTATTGTGGCTGACTTTTAAATGGGTGGAACTCTACTTTAAAAAAAAAATTGTCATTAAAAGTTAATTTCATATTACAGAATCCTCTATAAAACAGTCATTTAGAAATTATATTTGTGTTCTTTTCGAAGGGGTCTATCATAGTCACCAAAAGTTTTGAAAAAATTGTTGTCCAGTGTAATTTTGAGTACCAAAGTTTGTCACCATTTCAGGGACACACACACACTTTTAAGACTTATCATGTTGGGTATCTATTTACTCAGCACAACCTCATCTTATATATTTTACCAAAACAAATGGGTAATATAGTGTTTCAGTGTACATTTAAATTAAAGTGATTTTAAAGGGAATTATTTTAACCACCTTAATACTGGGCACTTTCACCGCATTTCCTTCCCAGACCAATTTTCAGCTTTCAGCGCTCTCACATTTTGATTGAATATTGCACAGTTATGCAACACAGAACCAAAATTACATTTTTATATTTTTTTTCACACAAATACAGCTTTCTTTTGGTGGTATTTGATCACCACTGGGATTTTTATTTTTTACGCTACAAATGAAAAAAGAACGAAAACATTTTTTTAGAAAATGCATTTTTCTTATTTGCTAAATTTTATAACAGAAACTAAGTAATTTCTCTTCATAAATTTTGGCCAAAAATTATGCTGCTACAATACTTTGGTAAAAATAACCAAAATCAATGTATATTATTTGGTCTGTGGGAAAGCTATGGTAGCAATAAAAAATGTGGATCGGCCACCGGCGGTAGTGGTGAACGTGATGGGGGGACTGACAGATGTTTTGTGCACTGTGACAGATGTTTTATGGGGACACTGATATGTGTATGAGGACAGGGGTGACAATCGTGCTTGGTGTACTGTTTGTGGGGGGGATCGGTGACAACTCTCTGTATAAAATCATCCTTACACAGATAGCTGTCACAGGGCTGCAAATTCCCCCGCTCCACCCCCCCTCCCTGCACTGAGCTCAGCGGGGAGAACTGTCAGAGACACGCATCTCTGTTTACATTGTGACGGCTGTGATTGGAAACAGCCATCACGTGATCATGAGGGACAATCACAGCGCCCATATCCGATCTCTGCTCGGCTGTATCCTGTAAACTTCCACTCAGAATGAGGAAAGGACCACCCGGCCGTTTATGTACAGTGGCTAGGTGGGAAGTGGTTAAACAAAAAACATGTCATAATAACCTGCTTGGTGCAATAGGTTTGCACAAAGCAGCCCCGATCCCCTTTTCTGGGGTCCTCTCCTTGCGCTTCTGGCTCCCCACCCTTGCTAAGTATCCCTATAGCAAGCCACTTGCTATGGGGGAATTGGTGGGACTTGATACCGAGTCGCACTGTGAGTGTTCATAGACACACACAGAGCAGTTCAGCCCTGCCCTGGCCAATGGTTCCTGCAGCTGCCACCATAAGCAGTGATGAGAGAGTGTGGAGAGAGCTAGACAGAGACCTGGATCAAGATCTAGCTCAGGTAAGTATAGGGGCGGGGGGGCTTTTTCCCCCTCTAAATGCATGTCGGCATCTCATTGGCCCTCATCACTGATGAAGGCCAATGAGATGCCAACACACGTTTAGAGGGGAGGGGCGAATCTGTGAAGCCTTGTGAGTGTAGATTTTTTGGTGAATGAAGTGATGATTTGAGACATGCTGTTTTAAAGTTTTTTTTTTTTATCTTGTAAGTGGATTTGTTTTGGGGCTTTTAATAAACAAACAAACAGAGTAGACTATGGCACTTGTGTGTGTTGTTTCATGTCTATAACCCACGGAAGTAATACTGTGATTGAGCACTTATGAGAAAGTGAAGGAAAGTTCGTCTGATGGCAATACAACCGCTGATTACCCACACAGAGGAGCAGTCTGGAGACTGTAGGATTACAATTGGAGAGTGAAAGTTGATCCATTGGGGTGGACACGAGGAGTGATTTGTCTATGCTTTTACATTCATCTTTGAGGTGAGCAGGCACTTAAGCTGGTGGAAGTGTGCACTGGATATTGGTCATTTTGCGGATGAACATACACAGCAGTGATTATTTTGGAAGCATTGACACAGATGAACTGTTTTTCTTGAATTTTTTGACATTTTAATTTTTTTTATTTTATTTAACCACTTGCCGACCGGGCCATAGCCAAAAGGCGGCTACAGCGTGGTCAGGTTTTTCTGGAAGGGCATCCATGAATGTCCTCCCAGAATCTTGCTCTCGCACGCCCCCTTGACCGCCGGGTCCAGAAGACACAGCGCATCACGGATCGCGGTAAACTGTGGAAGCGGCCGTTTACCAGGCGATCGCTCCGTCAAATGACGGAGCAATCACTTGTAAACAAATCCGGCGTCATGTCATGACGCCGGTTCCTCCCTTCCCTCTCTGTACCGATCGGTACAGTGTGAGGGGAGAGGGGGAGAGATGGCAGCAGCACTGTGGGCTGGATATGTAGTGCACACAGTGCTGCTCTGTGACAATACTCTGCAGTACACTGCCCATACTGTGCAATACTCTGCCAATACTCTGTAATAGTCTGCCAATACTCTGCAACACTGAAATACTTGCCAATACTCGCTAATACTTGCCAATACTCGCCAATACTCTGCAATAAATTTTAACAGAAACAAAGAATTTTCTTTTTTTTTATTTTATTTAATTTTTTTACCGAATTTTCAGTCTTTTTTTTTTATAGCGCAAAAAATAAAAAACCCAGCGGTGATTAAATACCACCAAAAGAAAGCTCTATTTGTGTGAAAAAAAGGACAAACATTTCATATGGTTACAGTGCTGCATGACTGAGTAACTGTCATTCAAAGTGTTAGAGCACCGAAAGCTGAAAATTGTTCTGGTTAGGAAGGGGGTTTAAATGCCCAGTGGTCAAGTGGTTACATTTTTTTTTTATCATGAAATGTTTAACCACTTCAGCCCCGGAAGGATTTACCCCCAGAGCACTTTTTGCGCGGTCGTGCGACGTGGCTCCCAAACAAAATTGACATCCTTTTTTTTTCCCACAAATAGAGCGTTCTTTTGGTGGTATTTTATCCCCCTGCGCTATAAACAAATAAAAAAATATAAAAAAATTGTGACAAACACTTTTTTTTTACTTTTTACTATAATAAATATCCCCCAAATATATATACCGTATATACTCGAGTATAGGCCGACCCGAATATAAGCCGAGGCCCCCAATTTACCCCCAAAAAAACTGGCAAACTTATTGACTCGTGTATAAGCCGAGGGTAAGACATGCCTGTCCATCCCTGTGTGTGTGTCCGTCCATCCCTGTGTGTCCGTCCATCCCTGTGTGTCCGTCCATCCCTGTGTGTCCGTCCATCCATCCCTGTGTGTGTGTGTCTCCATCCATCCATCCATCCCTGTGTGTGTGTGTGTGTGTGTGTGTGTGTGTGTGTGTGTGTGTGTGTGTGTGTGTGTGTGTGTGTCCAGCCTACCTGTGTCCTGAGCCTTTGTCCCGAGCCTCCGTCCCGTGCCGAGCCTCCTTGCCTCCGTGCCTCGCCGCCGTGCCTCGCCGCCATGCCTTGCCTCCGGTCCCGTCCCGTCCCGTCCCGTGCCGTGCCGTCCTGTGCCTTGCCTCCGTCCCGTGCCCTCTTCGTTCGTCGGCGGCCATTGTAAAATTCAAAAGCTGCGCCGCCGCCTTCGCCTGTGATAGGCGGAACACTGAATTTCCCAGCAGCCTGTGTTCCGCCTATCACAGACGTCGTATCATCCTCGTCCGTAGTACGAGGATGATACGAAGTCCGTGATAGGCGGAACACAGGCTGCTGGGAAATTCAGTGTTCCGCCTATCACAGGCGAAGGGGGAGCCGGAGGCGCGGCTTTTGAATCAGAATGGCCGCTGTCTGTCTGCTCGACACGCTGATCGAGCGGGCAGACAGCGATGACTCGAGTATAAGCCGAGGGGGGCACTTTCAGCCTCAAAAAAGAGGCTGAAAATCTCGGCTTATACTCGAGTATATACGGTATAAAAAAAAACATTTTTTCCTCAGTGTAAAAAAAAAAATCACAATAAGTGATTATTGATTGGTTTGCGCAAAAGTTATAGCGTCTGCAAAATAGGGGATAGTTTTATGGCATTTTTTATTAATATTTATTTTTTACTAGTAATGGCGGTGATCAGTGATTTTTATCATTACTGTGACATTATGAGGGACACATCGGACAATTTTTAACACATTTTTGGGACCATTGGCATTAATACAGCAATCAATACTTTAAAATTGTATTGATTACTGTAAAAATGTCACTGGTAGTGAAGGGATTAACCACTAGGGGGCGGGGAGGGGTTAAGTGTGTCCTAGGAGAGTGTTTCTAACTGACTGGGGGATGGACTTGTATGACACCACACTAATCGCTGCTCCCAATAACAGGGAGCAGACGATCAGTATCCTGTCATTAGTCAGAACGAGGAGATACTGTTTACATCGGCATCTCCCTGTTCTTGAGCTCCGTGACATGATCGCGGGTACCTCCGCAACGATCAAGTCCGTGGGCACGGTCACAGAGCTCGCGGCAGGCATGCGCGTGCACGGTGGGAATTTCAAAGTAACTTACGAGTACTTTACTTTGCCCAGCTGTGCCCTTCTGCCGCCGTATATATGCCGACAGCGGTGGGCAAGTGGTTAATATAAATTTTGTATGCACATTATTTAATGAGACACAGTGCTGCACTATTTAGAAAACAATATTGAATTTGGTGTGGGGTTGCACTATAAGTGTTCAGCTGCTGTGCAGTCACATATATTGGTGATTTCACACATTTACCCTGTTATAGGAGGAAGTAATTTATTTTGGCACTGGTTTTTTTACTAAGTGTGTAGATGTTACTGCATTATGTAAAACTATTCATTTAAGTTGTTTTTTTACATTTTAGAATTGTGTCCCTCGACATTGTGCAGAATTTTAAAGGGTGCCTAGACTGAAAAAAGATTGAAAAACACCAGCATAGACACACAGGCTAACATAGGGAGGCATTTAGAGCAAGAAAAAAATTTCAAATACCTATAGACACTTTTTAGCCGCAGTGTGCATGAGGTGCAAATACAAAGAATTGTGGCACTTAGGGATAGAACTGTTTCAAGTATAGAAATAAACACTGCAAGCTGCTAGTCTGAGGAGTCACGTTGAACTGTATGACTACATCCAGGGCAAAGGTAGGAACAGGAAGTACAAGCAATGGCAACATTACCATAAACAAATAGAGTTACTGTGCCTGCAAAATGACTCCATAACATCTCAACTTTTTAACATTTAATCCAAAAATACCGTGTTACCGGTGGATACACAACAAATTGAGTCTATTTGGTGGTCTTGAAACTCGACTGCTGTACAAGGCCACAGTCTGGGGAATGCTGTCCAGCTCCAGAAGATGTTGAGGAGATGCTCTCTTTCCTGGTTGGTGAGTTTGGCACAGAAGAACTTACTGGTATATGTGGCTTAAAGTGGATGTAAACCTAATTCATGAAATTTGAGCTGGGCACATATTTCTGCAGTGTTTTCTTATCTCTCTCCAAAGCACTATGTCCCATAGCTGTTTCTTGCTCCCTAGCTCTGTTATTAGCCTAGATTAGCATTCAGCTTGCTGTCTAAGAGCAGACCTCTGCACATTCCTTTCTTCCTTTGCCTATGAGGAGAGGGGGTATGTGCATTTCCTCCAATCAGCTGTCTTGGCTGTGTGCCAATAATCCACTCCCTGTGCTAACCAGGAAGAGAAAAACTTTAACACAAAGAGCGCTTTCTAAAGGATATATACAGATGAAGACAGCAGATATGCATGTAAAACTTATATAGGGAGTTTTGTTTCATCTCTGTGCATCATCTGAGGCTGTTCACTATGTATATGTGAGGGTTTACATCCACTTTATTATGTGATCCTTATGGTATCCTTTTGATAGCATTGTCTCTGCCTTGCTTATGTGGTCCAGTATGACCAGGGGCATTGAGTGGCTCCGGAGGATAATGTGCAGGATGCTCATAGGCTTGTGCTGTGAGTTGTTCTGCCACTCTCAGGTCAAAACAATTGTGGCGATAGAGACTGCCTTCCACATCCACAAGATATGAGCGAGGAACAACCCTCTGAACACAGATGACCAGTTTCCAGTGACCAGTTCTGTCACCAGGCAGCAGCTGCATACAGATTGGCTCTCCAATGCTTAGTTCAGGTAAGTCTTTGGCAGACACATCATTTTGTCTCTCAAGCACATTACATCACATGTTGCTCCTGAATCAAGCTGGCAGGATTGAGGCTTATTATTTTAAAGTGAAAAAACATTTCTTTCCTCTGGATTGCCCATCGCTGATCAATTCACAGCTGTATATCACTTCAGCAGTGTGTGGCATTTCCTCATATGCAGATGTGTGTTCCACGGTGTGTAACTTTTCCTATTGACGGTTGTTTCTTACTTGACAAACAAATGTTAGCAAAATAACTTGCTCTTCCACAAGACCTTCAAAACTTCCCATAAGCTGTGCACTGCTCTTTAGTTCTTTGATGCATAGTCCCACAATATTTGCATGCTGTAGGGTTGGCAACATTTGTGCTGGAAGGGTGGATTTGTTGCTGCTGTTTGCTCATGCGGTGTCACTGCGTTGAAATGTTTATGCTGTTGGTCTGCTGTCTGTCCTGTTCCATAACTTTCAGACATCTGTCAGTGAGCTCTGCTGTATGGCACATTTCAATGGTTGTGTTGAAAGAGAAGTGTGTAAATATATTAAATATATATATATATATATATATATATATATATATATATATATATATATATATACAGTATCTCACAAAAGTGAGTACACCTCTCACATTTTGTAAATACTTTGAGTTATTTTGAGGGGACAGCAAATGTACACTGTTATACAAGCTGTACACTCACTACTTTACATTATAGCAAAGTGTAATTTCTTCAGTGTTGTCACATGAAAAGATATAATAAAATATTTTCAAAAATGTGAGGGGTGTACTCACTTTTGTGAGATATGGTGTACATATATTTTTTTGTTGTTTTTAATATTCATACTTACAGTGCCTTGCGAAAGTATTTGGCCCCCTTGAACTTTTCAACCTTTTGCCACATTTCAGGCTTCAAACATAAAGATATAAAATTTTAATTTTTTTGTGAAGAATCACCAACAAGTGCGACACAATTGTGAAGTGGAACAAAATCTATTGGATAAAAAAACTGAAAAGTGGTGCGTGCAAAATTATTCAGCCCCTTTACTTTCAGTGCAGCAAACTCACTCCAGAAGTTCAGCGAGGATCTCTGAATGATCCAATGTTGTCCTAAATGACTGATGGTGATAAATAGAATCCACCTGTGTGTAATCAAGTCTCTGTATAAATGCATCTGCTCTGTGATAGTCTCAGGGTTCTGTTGAAAGCGCAGAGAGCATCATGAAGACCAAGGAACACACCAGGCAGGTCCGTAATACTGTTGTGGAGAAGTTTAAGCCAGATTTGGATACAAAAAGATTTCCCAAGCTTTAAACATCCCAAGGAGCACTGTGCAAGCGATCATTTTGAAATGGAAGGAGTATCAGACCACTGCAAATCTACCAAGACCTGGCCGTCCCTCTAAACTTTCAGCTCAGACAAGGAGAAGACTGATCAGAGATGCAGCCAAGAGGCCCATGATCACTCTGGATGAACTGCAGAGAACTACAGCTGAGGTGGGAGAGTCTTTCCATAGGACAACAATCAGTCGTACACTGCACAAATCTGGCCTTTATGGAAGAGTGGCAAGAAGAAAGCCATTTCTCAAAGATATCCATAAAAAGTATTGTCTAAAGTTTGCCACAAGCCACCTGGGAGACACACCAAACATGTGGAAGAAGGTGCTCTGGTCAGATGAAACCAAAATCGAACTTTTTGCCCACAATGCAAAACGATATGTTTGGTGTAAAAGCAACACAGCTCATCACCCTCAACACACCATCCCCACTGTCAAACATGGTGGTGGCAGCATCATGGTTTGGGCCTGCTTTTCTTCAGCAGGGACAGGGAAGATGGTTAAAATTGAGGGGAAGATGGATACAGCCAAATACAGGACCATTCTGGATGAAAACCTGTTGGAGTCTGCAAAAGACCTGAAACTGGGACGGAGACTTATCTTCCAACAAGACAATGATCCCAAACATACAGCAAAATCTACAAAGGAATGGTTCACAAATAAACGTATCCAGGTGTTAGAATGGCCAGGTCAAAGTCCAGACCTGTATCCAATCGAGAATCTGTGGAAAGAGCTGAAAACTGCTGTTCACAAATGCTCTCCATCCAACCTCACTGAGCTCGAGCTGTTTTGCAAGGAAGAATGGGCAAGAATTTCAGTCTCTCGATGTGCAAAACTGATATAGACATACCCCAAGAGACTTTCAGCTGTAATCGCAGCAAAAGGTGGCTCTACAAAGTATTAACGCAAGGGGGCCGAATAATTTTGCATGCCCCACTTTTCATTTTTTTTATTAGTTAAAAAAGTTTCAAAAATCCAATAGATTTCGTTCCACTTCACAATTGTGTCCCACTTATTGGTGATTCCTCACAAAAAATAAAAATGTTATATCTTTATGTTTGAAGCCTGAAATGTGGCAAAAGGTTGAAAAGTTCAAGGGGGCCGAATACTTTCGCAAGGCACTGTACCTAGGTGGATGCAGCATCAGACCATTCAGGCCGTCGCCATCTCTCCTGCTCTGATCCTCCACGCTCATTGGAGTGATGAGCTGTGGAGGGGCGGGGAGCGGCCGTCTCAGCGGCTCACTGAGATGCTAAGACTGCCATCAGTCAAGGCAGCTGGTGGATCCAGACTTCTGAAGTCGGGTTGATGCGCTGCCTCGACTAGGTGCAGTGAAAACGGTTCTCAGGAGTGCAAAATGAATTGTACTCCTGTGACCCAGAGGAGAAGCCCAGCCTAAAAAGCTCAGGCTGGACTTCTCCTTTAAGTCATGCTCTCTTAGAAGACACCTGCATGTGCTCTCACACAAGCTTTACCAAGCACAATTTTGTCCCTTATTATTTAAAAAAAATATCTTTCAAAAATTAAATTTTTTGAGGTTTGAAATAAGCTTCCAGTGCATGTAAAATTACTGCAACATTCTCTTGCTGCTCTGCCGTGAGGTTCAGTTTGTTCCTATACACATGCCTGCATTGACTGCCCATGACTCTTCTCAAAGTTTCTGCCGGTTTCTCATTCAACCCTGTATACAGGGAATAATCCTCAAATTCAGTTATGAAAGTTTCCCAGTTGCTGCTCCAATCCCCACTGATTATCATCCCCTCCAGGGGAGGAATGTAATTTACAGCAGCCATATAATTAAGTCTCTGAGTTCTCAAATATCAGAACATGCACGAAGAACAGTCTTAAGCCATAATTCACAATATAGAGCTGTATCACAAAGTATAAAAAATGAAGACACTGCAAGCTGTTAGTCTGGGGAGTCATGTTGAACTGTATAACTACATCCAGGTCAAAGGTAAGAAGAGTAAACAGGAAGTATGCAACGCAATATTACCATAAACAAATAGTCACTGTATTTGTAAAACTCCATAACAATAACAGCTTCCGCACTGATTTGAATGTGCTGGATGTGACTTGGATGGGATTCTTTTACATAAAAATGAATATAATGGAAATGGAGAGCCTCTGAAAACCAAGCTTTGCTATGGAACTCACTGCAACACTGGCAATTGCCTGCACCATCTAGCTCTACAACAGTCAGAAATAAAAGACTTTAGACAATCTGCTGTACACCTGCCCAAAGTGTGGGTCATTTCCCCTCCCGAAACCAGGTTATAGTGATAGTTTGAATGACCTGTTAAACTTCATAACCTCATGGACACTTGCATCCTCTGTCCTCCCTTCCAACATTACAATTTGGATATTTAGGAAAGATGACTATTTGCTGTTGTTGGTGGGAGTATAAAAGGATCCTGCCACCAGTGCCAGAAACAAAGTCCTTGCTGGAGATCAAAGCCTGCCCCATTCCACCCAAAACAAAGAAATACATTTAAATGTATCCTGATCTTCCCTTCCATAATTACTAAGACATTTTATTCATGTACCCTAAGTTAAAAAAGTATGAAGCATGATCTTATAATTTATTATGTATATTCGGAGGGACCTGTGTTCACAGTAATAGATAATATACAGTTGGTATACTTATTAGAACTGGTCAATGCTCAGATATTAATCTTAAATATACATTTTGTTGGGAACTGATAAATCAAAGTTATTAGAAAAGCTGAAATATCTTACCTAGAGAGAACACTAATGTGAGCCTAGTATTTGCTTATAGGATCTCTAAAGGAGAGGATCAGTGTTTCGACTGGAATCACCCTTTAATCAATGCAAGCTTTTGTTTTACTCAAATGTAGATTTACTCTTCAAAATTATATTCACTTTTAAATGTCACTGAGCTAACTTGACTTATTTTGTGTAGAGAAATTGTGCCACGCAAACAAATTATAGTCTGAGATATTACAAGCGAAGAGCAAAAAGGTTGAGTCAGTGGCAGTGACTAATTGGGTATGAAGGAGTTTTAAGCACGTGTCACTAAAAACAGCTATGCGCTAACTTATGATATATAACCGTGTTTTCAAAGCTTGTTACCTAGTTACACACTATTCTTCCTACATTGTGTGCAGTCTCAAAATATAACACATATTCAGACATATGGCTGTGCAAAAGCCCCACACGTTGTTAACATACACAAACAAAAAGTGTAAAGAAACATTTGTTTTAATTTTAAACGAATGCTTAAATGTTTTTTATGTCTATTTAAAACTAAAAAAAAACATTTGTCCGGTAAATAGAAAACATTATGTATGAATATTTTATATTTTCAGATGGAGTCGGTGGTGCGTGTCAGTAAAGATTTCACCTGCTGTTGGCACTGTGGCTCCCAGATTATGGGCTGCAGTTCCGATGTCCACCAGCGGGTGTCTCTCAGCAGTCGGAGGTTGACGGTCAGAGAGGATTCACCTGCTGGTGGCACTGTGCTCCCTGATCTTTAGGCTGCAGTTCCGGAGTCCACCAGAGGGTGTCTCTCAGCAGTCAGGAGCTGACATCATCCCCTGCAATCAGGCATCACCTGATGCTGATTGCAGGAAGTGTATTTAAACCTGGTGAATGCTATTACACTTTGTCTTGGTATTTTCTCCTTATGTCCCTGATATGTGATGTGTTCCTGTGTTCCTGTGTTCCTGAAGCCTGCATCCTGTCTCTTATTCCCAGGAGGGGGGGGGGGAAGCTAGGCCCTGGATCTCCCCTCTCCTCCTTAGAACCCCAAAAGTCCCTTAGCCTCCTCCCTCCCTTAGAACCCTTTAGACCCCGTTCCTCCCTCATGGTGCCCTCCCGGTCTCTTTAGTTCCATGCAGCCCACTGAGCCCACCTCTCATCCCCTCCTGCTGTTCTTCATCCCACTGACATAGATACCTAAACAGTCCTCTTCGTATTGACATCACAAACACAGGGGCATTTTTTCCCCATTGACAGTGATGCAGCACCCTTCCCCATCTTAGCGACAACACTGATGCAGGGACATTTTTTTCAACACCACTAGGAAGGGGGGTGCAGTTTGCCATCTTCGCCCTGGACACTGGATGAACTTGTCCCAGCACTGATCCCTGCTGTGTAATTTTTTTTAGAAAACTCATAATGCTGTGGGAATCTTGGATGTTTCCAGTATTGATTTTTTTTTTGTCAAAGTATGTTTTTCACTGTAGCCATTGTTGGTGGAGATTGAAAATTGCTTTGAGGAAGTACCCTTGGGTACAGTAGATGGACTTTCAAATCAATAAAGCTTTTTGTGTTACACAGAATTGTATATTCAGACAGATATCTTTAACCACTAGGGATCCGCGCTATAGCCAAATGACGGCTACAGCGTGGACCTGCTTTGCCGGGACTACGTCTATTGACGTCGTCCCATGCACGAGCGGCCTTATCTGTGCCTATCGGTGCCACCTTATCTGTGCCTATCAGTGCCCACCAGTGCCGCCTCATCAGCGCATTTCAATGAAGGAGAAAAATGACCTGTTTGCAAAATTTTATAACAAACTATGAAACATGATTTTTTTTCTTTTTTTTATTCTGCATCTTTTTTTGTTTGTTTAGCAAAAAATAAAACTCCCAGCTGTAATTAAATACCACCAAAAGAAAGCTCTATTTGTGGGAAAAAAATGATAACAATTTTATTTGGGTACGGTGTTATATGGCCGCGCAATTGTCATTCAAAGTGCATCAGCGCTGAAAGCTGAAAATTGGTCTGGGCAGGAGGGGGGTTTAAGTGCCCGGTAAGCAAGTGGTTAACTAAATCTTGCTGGCAGTTGACATGGAAGTGGTTGGGTAATGCAGCAGCTTTAGGAGGTGATTATTATGGAGGAGTTGGAACATATGGATCACAGAGGGTATATTAAGTACTGTGCACTTAAGGGATACAGGAGGAAAAGCAGAAAGGCGTTGTGTCTTTTTTCACCTTCTACCTCTGTTGTGTCATCATACTCCTTCGTTTTTCCTTCATCAGACTCTTAATCACTTTCACAATCCTGAAGCATTTTCCAGGTCTTCCGCATCCTGACATCATATATGTCACTGTTATTAGAATGTTTTGTATGTAACATTGCTTATGACACCTACAGTACCCAAGCAAGAGGGATGAGCTGAACATCCCCCCCCCCCCCCCCGTTCAGCTCGCACCAGAACATCCGAACATGTAGAAAAGTTTGTTTGAACACGCAAACACCGTTAAAGTCTATGGGACACGAATGTGAAGCAGCGATTTTAAGAATGATTAAAGTGAAACAATAAAAATTAAATATTCTTTTAAATATTGTGCATGGGGGGGGGGGGGGTGTCTACAGTATGCCTGTAAAGTGGTGCAGTTTTCCTGTGTTTAGAAAAGTACCACAGCAAAATTAAATTTCTAAAGGAAAAAAAGTAATTTAAAACTGCTTTTGGCTGCAATGTATTGTCGGGTCCTGGCAATATAGATTATTATTATTATTCAGGATTTATATAGCGCCAGCAATTTACGCAGCGCTTTACAATATAAAAGGGAGACAATACAGTTACAATACAATAAAATACAAGAGGATTAAGAGGGCCCTGCTCAGAAGAGCTTACAATCTAAAAGAGGGGGACAGGTGGTACAAAAGGTTATAACTGTCGGGAATGAGCTGATGGAAGTGGTAGGAGATTAGTTTGAGACGTGATGGGCTTCCCTGAATAGATGAGTTTTCAGGGATCGCCTGAAGATAGCACGAGTAGGGGATAGCCGGACCAGTGGAGGTAGCGAGTTCCAGAGGATTGGAGAGGCTCTGGAGATATCCTGGAGACGAGTGTGGGAGGAGGAGACGAGAGAGCTTGAGAGTAGGAGGTCTTGAGAAGAACGGAGGGGACGATTTGGGCGATATTTGGAGACAAGATTGGTGATGTAGCTCGGGGCAGAGTTGTGAATGGCTTTGTATGTTGTGGTTAGTATTTTGAATTTAATTCGCTGGGAGATTGGGAGCCAGTGTAGGGATTGGAGGAGAGGGTTGACAGACACTGAGCGGTTGGTAAGGTGAATAAGTCTGGCAGCAGCATTCATAGATGAAAATCATTGAGAAAAACGGCATGGGTCCCCCCCCCAGTCCATTACCTGGCTCTTTGGGTCTGGTATAGATATTAAGGGGAACCCTGCACCCAAATAAAAAAAAATGGCGTTGGGGGTCCCCAGGCACTATATACTCTGAACAGAAGTATATATACTATACAGCCTGCCCTATATACTCTGTAGAAAATAGGGCCTTAGGTGTTGGTTGTGCCAGAACACTGTAACCCCTCATAGTTACTCTTGTTGTGCGCCCTGCTGTTAAATATTTTTTCATGCCCCTGTTAAACAGGGCCTTAGGTGGCAAAAGTAGTAGCAACTGCACTATGGTTGCACTGTATTGTGTAATGTGTACACCACCAGAAAAGTAGTAGCAACTGCATTACGGTTGCACTGTATTGTGTACTGTGTACACCACCAGAAAACTAGTAGAAACAATACACCATGGAATGCAGTGTAGATATAGGCTACACTGGAAGCTGCAGAGTATATATATATATATATATATATATATATATATATATATATATCTCTCAAATACACTGCCACTAACTGAATAACCTGCCTGCTTAATCTAAATCAAGCTATGTCTCCATCCACACCAACAACACTACACAGTGTGGGGCGTGGCCTTAGTCCTCCTGAGTCATGATTGGCCAAAGGCACCCTGCCTTTGGCTAATTATGGCTCTCTTAGCAGAGGGCGCTGGGATTGGCCAAAGCATGCAGGTCAGATGCATGCTTTGGTCAATCATCATACAGCAATGCACTGCGATCTCGGGGCATTCCGTGGGCACTCGAAATTTCCCACGAACACCCCATAGTGTTAGTTCTTTGGCGAATGGGCGAACACCCGATGTTCGACCCGAATATCAAGCTCATCCCTACTGAGCAATGAAGAATATCCAGCTCTGCGATTCAACACCAACCAAAGCATTATGCAGGGTCTGACTTTTTGCCACCAAGAACTGATATTGTTGAGCAAATTAGACTATAAAAAATGTTTACTGGGCTGGCATTGCTTGATTTTCTAAAGGTAAAGGCTGAGAGGTTCCATAGGTGCATGTCACAGTGCGAATGTGACAATAACTGAGTCAATTACTTGGCTGAGATAAACCTTGTGGGTTAATGAGCCTCTTCAATTTTTTTTTATGAAACTGCTTTGCTGTGTGACTTATCCATGTCCCAAATTTCCCTTTTTTGCTGGCATAGTGAAGTGAGTAGCACTAATCTGGCAAGCATGAACATTGGGCAAACAAGGTTTTTTTTTTTTTTTTTTTTTAACAGATATGAACTGTATTAGCAGTAGAAAAAAATAGATTGCCAGTTCATGTTACCAGCCAGGTACTTAGGCAAAAAACCCTTATTTTCTGCAAACATTTCATTTAGCTTGACCGTGAGATAAGATTGTCAGCCCTTGTAATTAAAACAGCAAGGTATTTTTGCAAAATATAGCAGACAAAAATGACACTTGGTGCTCTCAATTGAGACAAGTACTCACTATATAGAGAGATACACCCAGCAGGAGGGAGGGGCCAGGAACGTTGCCGTGGGACCCGAGAAGAGGAGGATTCGGGCTGCTTTGTGCAAAACTATTACACAGAGCAGGTAAGTATAACAGGTTTTTTTTTTGTTTTTTTTAAAGAAGACTTTAATACCGCTTTTACCTAAATTCCAATTGCATTCATTTACTTAAAACTTCAATAAAAACTTTGTGAAACAAAAGTATCCCTCTGGCTTATCTCAGAAAATGATAAGGGTATGCATTCAATACCTATTAAAGTGTCATTAAACTCAAACTATAAAAAGAAGGCACATGTAAAGGCCCGTTTGAAATTTGCCAATGAACATCTAAATGATTTAGAAAAGGATTGTGAGAAAGTGTTGTGATCAGTTGAGACCAAAATTGAGCTCTTTTAATTAACTCGTCTTGCCGTGTTTGGAGGAAGACAAATGCTGACTATGACCCTAAGAACACCATCATTACAGTGAATCAAGGAGGTGGAAACATTATGCTTTGGGGCTGCTTCTCTGCTAAAGGTACAGGTCAACTTTGCTACATTGAGTGGCCAATGGAGGGCGCCATGTATTTATAAAATCTTGGATGAGAACCTTCTTCCCCCAGCCCGAACACTGAAGATGGGTCGTGGATGTGTCTTCCAGCATGACAATGAAACAAAACATACCACTAAGGCAACAAAATAGTGGCTCAAGTAGAAACACATTCATGGAGTTGCCTAGTCAGTCTCCAGACCTTAATCCTATAGAAAATGTATGGAGGGAACTGAAAATTTTGAGTTGCCAAGTGACAGCCAAGAAACCTGCAGCTACCCCCCAGAGCCCCCCTTTTACTTACCTGAAGCCGATCTTTCCAGTGACGAGAACAAGCACGTCAGCTCCAGCCGCTGTCTTGGGTTCTCATTGGATAGCTTGATAGCAGCAGGAGCCATTGGCTCCCACTGCTGTCAATCTAATCCAGTGACCCGGGAGCCAGTGGGTGGGGCCGAGTTATGCTATCTGTGGACGCAGCAGCAGGACTCGCAAGTGTGCCCGCTCGAGTGCCCCCATGGAATGCGGCTCTCCGCAGGGGCACTCACCGAAGAGGAGGAGCGCCACTGGGGGACCCCAGAAGAGGAGGTTCGGTGCTGCTCTGTGCAAAATCCTTGCACAGAGCAGGTAAGTATAACATGTTTGTTATTAAAAAAAAAAAAAAAAAAAAAAACCTTTACAATCACTTTAAGGCTGGGTTCACACTGCTGCGGGGGGAGATCCGGATGTGATTCGCACCGCAAATCACATCCGATCTCCGTAGCGATGCGAGTTCAGCCATACAGATAGTATGGCTGAATTCGCATCGCTCCCACAGCAAACTCGCACGGGACCCTTTTTTTGGTCCGCAACAGAATCGGATCGCATGGGGGTTCACACCATGCGATACGATTCCTGTGCGAGTCGGCAGATCGCACTGCGATATGCGGACGGATCTGGGGGTGTCATTAACATATCATTGACACTCCCAGCCGTCCGCATAGGGCAGTGTGAACTGCCGGCGGGAGGTGTGCGATGCGGGAAAACGCCGCAGATTTGCGGCGTTCCCGCATCGCAGCGGTGTGAACCCGGCCTAAGGATTTAGAGAAGCTCTGTAAAGAAGAGTGTACCAAAATCCTTTCAGAGATGTGTGCAAACCTGGTAACCAACCACAAGAAATGTCTTACCTCTGTGCCTTGCATCAAGACTTTCTCCACCAAGTACTAGGTCATGTTTTGCTTGGGGATCAAATAATTACAGGCATACCCCACTTTTGAGTACACAATGGGGTTTATTTACTAAAGCTGGAAAGTGCAAAATCAGGCTCACTTCTGCATAGAAACCAATGAGCTTCTAACCCCAGCGTGTTTAATTAAGCTTTGGTAATAAGACCTGGAAGCGCATTGGTTTCTATGCAGAAGTGAGCCTGATTTTGCACTTCCCAGCTTTAGTAAATAAACCCCAATGTGTACTTAAAAGTGGGGTATGCCTGTATTTTACTTACTGAACTGCAACTCAATTTAAACCAATTGTATCATGTGTTTTTTTTCTGGATTTTTGGTTGATAATCTGTCTCTATCATTTAAAATACACCTATGATAGAGCCTTCATTTCTTTGTTCGTGGGCAAACTTACGAAATCTGCAGGGGATCAAATAATTATTTTCCTCACTGTATATGGTTTATGTGAATGAATTATGGCCCTTAAAACTTCTGTTTAGTATCACTTTGAGTCATCTTTCTATTTCCAGGATGAATAACTTCCTCTCTTTCCCCCTTGCTACAGTTATAACCATCTGCACCAATCTCCTTGGAAAAGCCACGGAAATAACACTGAACATCAAATCGAGAGATATGGTAATGCCAAGAATTATTGATAACTTTTATGGAAACATTTTTCGAAAAAGAAGCCTGTATAGCGTACATATATGAATCATAATAAATTCCCTCATGGTGTCAATTATTAGCGGAGAATGATGTCAGAAATATTTCTTCCAGTACGAAACCTGCCCTATGGACTCATTGTTTTTTTTATATGACTAAATGTGAAGTTCTACTACCAGCCATCTCCAAGGAAACTGGTTGTAGAGCAGCTATTTATCTCATCAGCCCTCTGCCTGAGAGCACGGAACAAAGAGGCTTAATGAATCACTATAAACTTTACTTCCAAACATATGTCACAGCAGCCAACTCCCCAATTAAGCAATTACATCACCCCGTGTTGTACACACATACACATCAATGAAGCGCTGTTTATGTGGGATATAGTGTAGCGCAGGCTAGGATGGCTGGGATGGTTCAGACTGCTTGTCTGGCAACATTTGCATTTGTTAAAACAGTTTGTTAGACTCAACATTCTTATGTGGGCAAGTGTAGGCTCTTATCAAAATTCACTATACAGTAGTCTATACCAGGGTCGGGACAAGGGGTGGGCAGGAGGGGCGGCTGTCCCTGGCGCAATGGTTTATTGCAGGCGTAGGGGGCACCCTGACCCTAACCCTAAGGGAAAGGGGGGCGCAGTTTGGCATCTTTGCCCTGGATGACCTTGTCCCGGCACTGGTCTATACATACAGTATTCTGAAACTGGTGCTAATACAGAGGTGGTAGAAATGGTGCCTAAGCTTTACAGTTCCACTGGTCTAAACTTTGGTCACAAAAACAATTGCAGGTCAAAAATTGTCAAAGTCTGTGCAAGGTTGTCACACACAATCTGATTGTACAGTCTTTTTTCACTTTCCTTTAGATTTACCAAAACTGTTAATGTAAGGAGTGGACCTAACTAAACAATCTATTCAATTTGAATCTAATCAGTCAGGTAATGATATAATTTGAGGAGATTGTACATATTGTAACGTGTAATGTTGTATCTTTACATGTTTGTCTGCATTTTTGTGAGATCGGCTTATATGTTTCTGCTTAACCACTTAACGAACAGCGCACGCCGATGTACGTCCTATTTTTGAAGAGGGATATCTCGGTAACGGCAGCAGCTGCTGCCACAACGGAGATATCCATCTCTTCAAGCGCCGGTCGTCTGTACGATAACAGTGGTCTCCACGGCGGATTTGCCGCAAGATCACAGCTATCGGCAATGGGAGAGGTGCCACCCCCCCTCCCGCCGCCCTCCTGCACCTTCCGCCGCTTACTGGAGCCATCGGTAGCGGCCAAGGCGATCGGGTCCTTTTCCTAGCTGGGTATGGAGACAGGTGAGGCTAAGATGGCCCCCACTCATCTCTATACCATAGGAGGGTGGAAGCAACGTCAAAACGTCACTTCCGCCCATACCTCTTAAAGGTATATTTTTTTTAATGTCATTTTATTTATTTTTTTATTTTTTTTTGCATTTTAGTCCAAATATGAGATCTGAGAACTTTTTGACCCCAGATCTCATATTTAAGAGGACCTATCATGCTTTTTTCTATTACAAGGGATGTTTACATTCCTTGTAATAGGAATAAAAGTGATCCATTTATTTATTTTTTTTGTAAACAGTGTAAAAATAAATAAAATCAATTAAAATAAATAAGAAAAAAAAAAAAAGGTTTTTAAAAACACCCCGTCACGACGAGCTTGCTCACAGAAGCGAGCGCATACGTGAGTAGCGCCCGCATATGAAAACGGTGGTCGAACCACATGTGAGGTATCGCCGCGATCGGTAGAGCGAGAGCAATAATTCTAGCCCTAGATCTCCTCTGTAACGCAATTTTTTTAAATGTCGCTTATGGAGATTTTTGAGGCTAAAAGTTTGATGCCATTCCACGAGTGGGCGCAATTTTGAAGCGTGACATGTTGGGTATCAATTTACTCGGCATACCATTATCTTTCACAATATAAAAAAAATATGGGCTAATTTTACTGATGTCTTATTTTTTTTATTCAAAAAAGTTAATTTTTTCCCAAAAAAGTGCACTTGTAAGACCGCTGTGAAAAAAAGTATTTCAATGACTGCCATTTTATTCTCTAGGGTGTTAGAAAAAAAACAATATAAAATGTTTGGGGGTTCTAAGTAATTTTCTAGCAAAAAAAACAGTTTTAAACATGTAAACACCAAATCTGAAAAAGAGGCCTGGTCCTTAAGTGGTTAAGTGCAGTGTGGGCTGGTGCTGAATATTTAAGGGGGGGGGGGGCGTCAAACTAATGCCATCCACCCCCTCCAGATGGATGGCAATCGCAGCAAGCAACCCGACCTGTGGGAGACGAACGGGGACAGGAAGGCGAGCACGCCAATGACCCACCCCGGGCGTTAGATGGACAAGAAGGCGGCGGTGGAGACTAACCTTAACATAGGAGGCAGGGGAAATGAAGAGTCGAGCAATTCCCTCCGGTCACCTCTGGGTGGAATGGGAGGTATGTCCTGAGACACAATCCAAAGACTCCCTGGCCAATCGGGTCTCAGGAGCTGCTTCCTGATTGGCTGGGAGGAGAATCAGGAAGACAATAGCGAATATTAATTAGCTATTGTCACATAAGTGGGTGGGCTTGGGAAGCAATGCTCAGCGCCCTGAGCCCACCCTTTTTTCAAGCCAATTAGAGCCGCAGGCTCTATTCAGGTGCTTAAAAAAATTGAATTGGAATCCATGCGTCCGGCGCCCTGCATGTGGAATAGGGACCAGGCACATGGATTAGTGGATTGGGGGGGCGGGCGCCTCCCCTGTGCCCCATATGGATGGGCCACCATTACTTAAAGAGGAAGTAAACTCTCCCACTCTGATGCTTCTTTTCATTTATTCCATTATAATAAGTCATTATCAGTCTATAGCCACTGTAATCCAGCCCAAATCGTATATTACTTACTGTTTAAAGAAACTTTAAAAAACTTGTTTCCAGGGGTTAGGCAGCACCATCTTAAGTATTGTTTTCTGAGTCCACAGTGGAGTGTATTTCTGCCCTTACATTGACCACTTCCTGTACTGTTAACCAAGCCTCCTTCTCAATCCAACGTTTCTATGGCAACCCTGCTTCCCTGTTCATAGCTTACTTGTTTATTTCATAGTATTTACTTGTGCCAATGTCTAATGTTTCCCTTTGTCAGACTTATCAGCTTCAGCTGATAAGACTGCAGTAATGGCCAAGGTTAGACTGTATGTCATGTCACATGGTGTGTAGGAGGAAGCTCTGAGTTCAGTGTTGGAAGTCCTGATAACAGATAGATAAGACATAGAGAGTGTGCCTTAAATCAGGGGAGATCTGGGCATGCTCAGCGACTTCATTCTACAGAATTACAACAATGCTAAGCAAGTAAGCAGATATAGTTTCATAGTTAGTAAGGTTGAATAAAGACACCAGTCCATCCAGTTCAACCTGAGTGTCTACAATTGTCCCTATCCCTGTACATTACACACTCACATTGGTCCCCACCCTCAAGGAGCCCACAATCCAAGGTCCCCATTCATATACTAGGGCCAATTTTGGACAGAAGCCAATTAACCTACATGCATGTCTTTGGTTTGTGGGAGGAAACCAGAGTACCCAGTGGAAACCCACGCAGGCACAGGGAGAACATGCAAACTCCAGACAGGTAGCGTCGTGGTTGGGATTCGAACCAGCGACGCTTCTTACTGCTAGGGGAGAGTGCTACCCACTACACCACTGTGCTGCCCAAAAAACCTATCTACATAGTATAAAATATCTAAAAGCAGTGTTCATTAGGGTTTTTTATGATTTACATGGGACAAAGTTGTGAAGGAGAGCTTACAACCACTTTAAGAGTACTTTCACATTTTGATACTATCAGCGCTGTGTCCTAATCCCTTGTCGCCCCCCCCCCCGTGTGTGTGATTTATAAAATAAAAGCTGATTATACCTCATTGCGCAGTGCCTCTCAGCGATCATGTGACTGGCTGGCTCTCTCCTTTCCCCATCAGACGGCTGTAGCAGGCGGGACCGAGATTCCCCCACTGACGTCACTCAGGAGGGGAATAGGAGAGGAGAGAGAGAGAGCCAGCCGGTCACATGATCGTTGAGAGGCACTGTGAGATTAGGTATAATTGACTTTTTTTTATAAATCACTCACACATGGGAACACAGGATTACGACACAGCGCTGATAGTATGACAATTTAAATGTTATTTGAGCAGCAGGAGTTGCAGGGGTGGGGACTGTCACAAGCTGACAGGCAGGGAGGGAGGGGGGAGTTGACCGAGGAGATAAGACAGCAGAGAGCGGATGAAAGGGGCACTTACTCTGATCACGGTGTCAGAGCTCAGCAGCCATGATCTACCATGGTTAGTTTACAAAGGGGAGGGCAGAAATTGTCAGGATCAGCCAGGTATTTCAGGTGATATGGGGGCCAAATGACACAGTTGTATAACATGCTTTAAAGTAACAGGATCTTTTTTTTTTAGCTTCAACTTTGAAGCGGACCTCCACCCTCTTCCACTACTTTTCTCCACTCCAACCCCTCCTTTCATCCTTTTGTAGGTATAGCACTGTTTTAGGGGGTTCTTTGCCTTTTTTAGGCAAAAATGTCCTCCCCATGCACGTCAGTCACCTTAGGCGAATGACATGCACACTGCCCACTGTGCCTCCTGGGATATGCACGTCACATATCCCAGGAGGCATTGCATTCCATTCAGAAAAGGATGCGGCAGCGGGCCTATCTATTCATCATTGGGAGGCTCGCCTGCTGAACCAGGAAGAGTCATCGAGCCTATCGATGATGTCGTCAGCTTGACATCACTGGATCTGCTGGTTGGATGAGTATCTGAATTGTGCAGATACTCATATTCTTTGAATGGAAAAGTACAAGTACCAGCAGCCTTTGCAGCTGTCGACTTGTAGTCCTTAATTAACTTTGGTGCTGTTGAGCAGTTCATTGTCTCTTTCTGTCATCGTGTAACTGTCTGCGTGTAGGAGGTACAAGCATACAGCTTACACTGACTGTCTTCAGGAGTCCTGCATGGCACCTGCGATCTGCTGATCACGGGTGCAACGCTTTACAGGCTTCAAGTAAAAAAAAATAAAAAATAAATGCACATTTTTTACCTGCAAAATGATGTGTATTTAACAGTCAAGTTCCTCCACCCCAAACTCGCTCATCCATGTCTTTATTGACCTTGCTTTGTGCACTGGTCCAAATAATTTGGTGGAGGGTAGATTACGGTATGGGGTTGTCTTTCAGGGTTTGGGCTTGGCCCTTTAGGTTCCAGTGAAGGGAACTCTTAAGGCGTCAGCATACCAAGACATTTTAGATAATTTCATGCTCCTGGGAACAGTTTGGGGATGGTTCCTTCCTGTTCCAACATGACTGCGCATCAGTGCACAAACAAGGTCCATAAAGACAGGGATGAGCAAGTTTGTGGTGGAAGAACTGGACTGGCCTGTACAGAGTCCTGACCTCAACACGATAGAACACCTTTAGGATGATTAGAGTGGAGACTACAAGCCAGGCCTTCTTGTCCACATCAGTGCCTGACCTTTACAAATGTGCTTTTAGAAGAATGGTTAAACATTCTAATTGATACACTCCTAAACCTTGTGGACAGTCTTCCCAGAAGAGTTGAAGCTGATATAGCTGCAAAAGATGGGGCAACTCAATATTGAACCCTACGGACTAAGACTGGGATGCCATTAAAGTTCATGTTCGTGTAAATGCAGGTGTCCCAATACTTTTGGTAATATAGTGTATTTTACATACTTTCATTGGGCAAGCTGAGCACAATGGGGTTGATTTACTAAAATCTGAGTGCACTCAACATATTTTAATTATAATTGGAGTCGCCTGCTAGTTTCTTATACACTGTATCTTGGGGAATTGAGCAGCACAATATCCCCACCCTAGTTCTTGTCTCTGTTCCAGTCCCTTTGGAGTTTTAGTGGTTGCTATGAGAGTAAAGTGACTGAAAAATTTGCTAGCTGGTGTGCTGATTTGACTTCTTTCACTGTCCAGTCACAGGGCTGGACCTGTAAGTGGAAAAAAAAACTGCAGCAAAGAAAGAACACAAGCAAAGGAAGAACGTGCACCAACCTAGTGCATTACTGTATAACTCTATTGTATTAAAAGAAATAAAATGTACTCACAAATGGAGAATGACAAGCATATCTGAACAACGTACCACTGAACAAAAGTCCATCGAGTGGGACACAGCTAACGTGTTTCAAGGGGCATGCCCTCTTCCACAGAGTTCTGGTACTTTGTTCAGATATGCTTGACTCATTTTCCCTTTGGGAGTACATTTTACTCTTTTTAATACAATGAGTTATACAGTAATGCACTAGGCTGGTGGGCCTTCTCCCTTTGCTTGTGTTTTAGCTTTGGTTTCCCTGGATCAAAGAGGGCAGCAAGGCATCCATGCAAACCTTGGTGGTTCCACTAATTGATATTCCACAGCAGCACAGTGGAGGTTTCTAGGTGCATGATTTATCCTTTGTGGTTCTTTGTGGACTGGTCTGCCCGGAAGAGTTTCAGATTTGTAACGTGGACTTACTGTGTGTTATTTTATATCTTGCAGCAGGTAAAGGTAAAAAAAAGCTCCTAAATATTTATTTCATCTGGGAATTTAGCTGTCTACCTGGAGTTCAGCTTTAATGTGGAACTCCACCCCAAGTGAAAAAAGTTCTAGCGATGATTATCCTGAGTCTGGATATAGGCAGTCAATGCCAACCTGAAGAAGGTGCTGTGTTGCTTCTTCAGGCTGGCAGAAACTCACAGGGGACTAAAGTTGTCCCCTTTCATGAGCTCTGTTTGGGGAGGATGGTGTCTTCCACTGGACACTGATATCATGCAAGATTTGAACGGCCGTCTTGAAACAGAAGTGCTTTTGCAGCATTTTCTGCAACATTCCACTAGCCTGCAGTGTGGGAGAAGGTCAGGAACAGAGCGCTGCTTGATAGGGAAAGAGCAGGGGTAGCATTGGTAAGGTACCTAGGGAGTATGGAGAGCATGGGTCTCTCCTTAAAGGGCCCTCTTGTCTGACAACTTATGCTGCCTCATACTGCTAACCGAACAGTCTCCTTACACTCCTGAGTTCCCTACAACAGTTATACCCTCTCTAAGGAACCACTCCTATTGTATGTAAGGCCTGCGGGCCTTAAACTGGGAGTAAACTCCTATGCATAATTTGTACCTATAGGTAATTCTATAATAAGGCTTACCTACAGGTACTGTAAATATCTCTTAAACCTGCACCGTTTGGGAGATATTTACTGTACATGCTGCCAGCTACGTAACCAGCATATGTGCACCTGGGCTGTTCCTTCAGAGTCCTGTGCCGTAAACGGTGGCTCCCGTGCGAATGAGCCAGAGTGATGTCATTGCAGCTCCGGCCAGTCACACAGAAGGAAGATGGGTGAAGATGGAAGCCTTGTCAGCAATGACAGCTCACCACTGGAAGGGCTTAGTTCTAAGGTAAGTTTCACATAATGTGCTAGTCTGCAATGCAGACTAGCACATTATGGCTTTACCTTGAAAGTTCCAAAAAAAACACACAGCGATTTAAAAAAAAACTGTCAAATGCTCCATCAAGAGTAAAATTCAAAATGATCTACAAATGCAGGTCAAGCAGAGGAATGGAAGGACTGCCTCCTCCATTCATAGATCGCTATAATATGGCTTATGAATGGGGGAGTGGGGAGTAAGGGAGGGCATAGTCAGCACATGTGATGAATGTCTATCAGAGATTTCTCAGTTCTATTAGCCCCTGCAGCACTGCCGATGGGGGTACTGGGGGATTGGAGGAGGAAGGTTTCAACTAATGAAGGAGCCAGCAGCACAAGGGACACATCAGACTGCAGTACAGACCGCCATCCTAAAGACCAAGGCAAAGAGTCTCGGGGTCATCTTTGACTCGCAAATGTCTATGGATGCCCAAATAGGAGCAGTAGTCAGTGGCTCTCACCATCTGCTCCGCCTGCTACGCAGACTAATCCCATTCATCCCACAGAAGGACAAAGCAGTGGTAGTTGGAACAGTTATTAATTCACGGCTTGATTACGCAAACTCCCTTTACTTAGGATTACTCCAATATCAACTTGCGCGCTTACAACTTATCCAAAACGCGGCGGCAAGGCTGATAACAGGGAAAAAACCCTGGGAATTAATCTCCCCTACCCTGAGGAGCCTACACTGGCTAACTGTAAATAATCGAATCACATTCAAGACCCTCTGCCTCACCCACAAATGCATGCATGGAGACGCTCCTCAATACCTATTTGAGAAAATAAAACACTACACACCCAACCGCAGTCTTCGATCCTCTAACCAAAACCTCCTCCTCGTTCCCAAATCTCGGTACAAATCTAAGGGGGAATGGAGATTCGCTGTCCAAGGACCACAGCTATGGAACGCTTTACCAACCAACATCCCCTTGGAAGAAAACCTCCAGGTCTTCAGGAAAAAAATCAAGACCTTCCTCTTCTAGAAGCTGGACAACAAAGCTCCGCACAGCGCCTTGACGCAATCCAGTTCGCTTTGAGCACTATACAAATTATTCATTCATTCATTTATTCATTCACAGGGGGAGCGCCACATAGAGCTTGGCATTAAAAATGTCTACTACAATGTTTTCCTTCTCCATGAAGCTACTGTCTTCACTGCATTACTTAATTACTGGCTGAAAGAACTTTCTACTTTGTAACATTTATTTCAGTTATTTATAAAACTAGAAAATGCCAATGGTCCATAACCTGGTATGGTATAAGCTTGTTAGACGCTTTTATCTTGACTTAAATTTTTCCTTGTGTGAATAGTCAGTGGAGTCGATTTACTAAAGGTGCAAAATCGGAGGCAGCTCTGCAAAGAAACCAATCAGCTTCTAATTTCAGCTTGTTCAATTAAGCTTTGACCAAAAACCTGGAAGCTGATTGGTTTCTATGCAGAGTTGCATCAGATTTTGCACTTTCCGATTTTAATAAATCAACTCCAGTGTGTTCCTATGTTGCAGCAAAGTTTGCTCTCTAAGGTTCTGCATACAGTATATAGAAGCAGAGGGTATAGACATAATGCAAACAGTAACAGTAGATACCCAGTTTCTTAGTATAAATACCTGCATACTATACTGAATTGTCAATTAAAGTGATTGTAAATCTTATTTTTTTTCATTACAATAAAAAAGATGCTATACTTGCCTGCTCCGTGCCATGGTAAGCACAGGCCCTATAGAATGCATTGCAGGCACACTCCACTTTTGAGTACAAAATGGGGTTTATTTACTAAAGCTAAAAAGTGCAAAATCAGGCTCACTTCTACATAGAAACCAATGAGCTTCTAACCCCAGCTTGTTCAATTAAGCTTCGGTAATAAAACCTGGAAGCTCATTTGTTTCTATGCAGTCTAGCTTTAGTAAATAAATCCCATTGCATACTTAAAAGAGGGGTATTCCTGTAATGTAACAATCTGCTAAAGTTTAGAACCACTTTAATACAACAGTGCTTTAATAATCAAGTGTAAAAGCTTCCATAAACACCATCCACAGGGTGTAATAAAAACGAAACATCCCTATGTATACAGTTATGATGCAAATCAGTGGTGACTGCTGCTAAATATTAAACTAACACCAAAACCCCCCCAGACGGACAGGAAGGCGCAAGCACACTAATGACCCCCCCCCCAGTCAATAGATAGTCGAAAAGGGGGAGACTATCGTTAAGGAGGCAGGAGAAATTAAGAGCCGGGCCATTCTCCTCTCCGTTCTCTTCTGGGCTGAACAGGAAATGTGCCCTGAGACATGATTGGGAGTCCTAAGACTCCATAGCCAATCAGGTTTCAGGAGCTGCTTCCTGATTGGCCGGAAGGAGAATCAGGAAGACAATAGCAAATATTAATTTGCTATTGTCACACAACTGGGTAGGCTCGGGGCGCAGTGTTCTGCACCCTGAACCCAACCCTTTTTTGAAGCCAATTAGAGCCCCAGGCTCTAATCATGTGCTTAAAAAAAAAAAACATTGGAATCCATGCGTCCGGCGTCCCGGCATGTAGATTAGGGGCCGGACGCATGGTTTAGGAGGGCAGCGCCCCTGTGCCCCATATAGACGGCCCACCACTGATGCAAAAATTTACAGTGCCTTGCAAAAGTTTTTACCCCCTTGGCTTTTTTTCCCTATTTTGTTACATCACAGCCTTTAGTTCAATGTTTTTTTAATCTGAATTATATATGTAGTGCTGGTATTTTTAATAACATACGCTATGTATAAAAATGTAGTTTGTCTGAAGCTTTAGTATAGCTCGGACTGATATTGTTGTAAATTCTGGTTCTTTTTCAGCTTGGTTGGTTGTGTGGTTTTCCCCTTGGCCAAGGGATGGCCCTATTATTTGGCCAAGGTTGGAAATTGCAACAAGCTGGGTGTATTGAGTGCCTCTTTGCCCTGAAACATTCAGTGGGTGTGGTCTACCCGCTGTGCATTCTGGGAGAGGGTACTTAAGGGACAGACCCCATGACCGGGTGTGGTTCAGACCTGATGGCCCTCCTGGCCTAAGGTGTATTTCTGCCCGCTAAGTTGTCTCGGGGCCGGCTGGCCCGAGGCGTCGTTACTGAAGAGGTAGGCCCAAAAGTCTTGGGGCCTACCGATCCAGGGGTGGTCCTGTGCTGTCTTGCCTGCGGAAGAAGCCAAGCGACTGGAGAATCCAGGGGAGGACTTTTCAGAGACAGGACCGAGCAACAAGGCCGATGCCTCTAGAAGAGCCTGGAGACCCAGTTGGAGGATGCATCCCGGGTCCCCTACCACACAGTACCATCGGTTCGGGAAAAAGGAACTGGTACTATGCGAATAAGCCTTGACATTGCAAAAAGTCGCTAATTACCCAATCTTGTGACAGAGGTTTGTGTAACAGTTCTATTGAATCTTAAAGTCTGTGGCAGAGACTATGACCGAGCATCACATCGGCTGCTAGGTCAGTGAGAGAGGCCTATCCAGTGGTTGCTGAATCCAGTTGTGGAGCTGTTATCCTCTGGATCAAAGAAAGTATCCCTGACTTGCAAGTGAAAAGGTACCTGAATTCCCCTAAACCCTCCATCCCTCTATTGAAATGTTGTTTCTTAAATAAAGCACTGGAAAAAGAGACTGTTTCAGAGTCAAAACTATATGAAAAGGAATCTTTAATGGGACCCCTATGAAAGACATGGTGAAACGGAGGAGGTATGGTAAGCCCAATCAAATACCAGCAGCTCCTTCGAGGGTAAGTGCTACATATGTGATGGATCAGAACACAATAGTCTAAGTTGATGAAGTAAAATTAGAAAAATATATACATAAAACTTTTTGTCAGAAATAAAAAAATTATAATTGGCATGTACGTATGTATTCACCCCCTATGTTATGAAGCCCATAAAAAGCTACCAATTGCCTTCAGATGTCCACCTGTGTGCACTCTAAGTGTCACATGACCTGTCATTACATATACACACCTTTTTGAAAGGCCCCAGAGGCTGCAACACCTAAGCAAGAGGTACCACTAAACAAACGCTGCCATGAAGACCAAGGAACTCTCCAAACAAGTAAGGGACAATGTTGTTGAGAAGTAAAAATCAGGGTTAGGGTATAAAAAAATCCAAATCTTTGATGATCCCTAGGATCACCGTCAAATCTATCATAACCAAATGGAAAGAACATGGCACAACAGCAAACCTGCCAAGAGACGGCCGTACACCAAAACTTACGGACTGGGCAAAGAGGGCATTAATCAGAGAGGCAGCACAGAGACCTAAGGTAACCCTGGAGGAGCCACAGAATTCCACAGCAGAGACTGGAGTATCTGTGCATAGGATGACAATAAGCTGTATGCGCCATAGAGTTGGGCTTTATGGCAGAGTGGCAAGAAGAAAGCCATTACTTTCAGCAAAAAACAAAATGGCACATTTTGAGTTTGCGAAAAGGCATGTGGGAGACTCTCAAAATGTATGGAGGAAGGCGCTCTGGTCTGAGACTAAAATTTAACTTTTTGTCCATCAAAGAAAACGCTACGTCTGGTGCAAACCCAACACATCACATCACCCAAAGAAAGCCATCCCCACAGTGAAACATGGTGGTGGCAGCATCATGCAGTGGGGATGTTTTTCAGCAGTTGGGACTGGAAAACTGGTCAGAGTTGAGTGAAAGATGGATGGTGCTAAATACAGAGATATTCCTGAGCAAAACCTGTACCACTCTGTGTGTGATTTGAGGCTAGGATGGAGCAGGTCAATGACCCCAAACACACTGCTAAAGCAACACTTGAGTGGTTTAAGGGGAAACATGTAAATGTGTTGGAATGGCCTAGTCAATGCCCAGACCTCAATCCAATAGAAAATCTGTAGTCAGACTTAAAGATTGCTGTTCACAAGCGCAAACCAGCCAACTTGAAGGAGCTGGAGCAGTTTTGCAAGGAGGAATGGGCTTTAAGGGGGTGAATAGTTATTCACATTGACTTTTTTCTGTTATTTTGTCCTATTTGTTGTTTGCTTCACAATAAAAAAAAAAAAAAAGTTGTGGGCATGTTCTGTAAATTTAATGATGCAAATCCTCAAACAATCCATGTTAATTCCAGGTTGTGAGGCAACAAAACACAAAAAGGAGGTGAATACTTTTGCAAGGTACTGTATCTATTGTCAAAATGTAAAATCATATATTAATTTCCACATTTCAATTGTTTTTAGCCTACTTCCTATTAATCTAGACAATCTTGAAGTTTGTAAATTTACTTGGTGAAGATCCCCACACATTTACTTGAATTCTATGACATGCAATCACTATGCTCTGTGGGTAGGCACTGCTGTGTCACACATTTCACAGAGCCTGCCACCTGAACTACAGAGGGGCGGAGAGGAGGAGTTTCTGGAGGCGGAGTCAGTACAGTTCAAGCAGCAAGGTACCATGGGATAGATAGTCCTTAGAAATTGAAGCAGAGGATAGGCTGCAAAGCATGCAGGGAATCCAGAAAGATGTGCAACCAGACAGCCAGCAGACAGACAGAACTCACATCATGAAATCATTTTCAAGTAAGCTTATATTTGATTGTCCAATGTAACTATTGTTTGTATTACTATCACAATGCTGATCCTGCAAAATAAAAAAATGAATTTGTAACCAACAAAACTTTAACAAAACATCTCATGTTGGAACAAGGTTTGTGGGAGCTAACATACAACATTTAAAGCTGTATTAGACCCAAAACAAAAAATGTAATATTTTGCAGCTTACTAATCATTAGATGTGGTGGCTGCATTCTTTATATTTAGGCTTTTTTTTCCATTGGTGATCTGGCCAGTAACACTCTTCCTGTATTAGAGTGCCCCCACTCTGGATGAATGAGCACAGGGGGCTCTTTTGGACAGCAGTATTGTCAGTCTGGGTGGAGGGGAGTATTATATGTACTAGAAGTTTTAATACACTAACATAATGAAGCCAAACTCCAGCTCACACTTTGTGAATAGTTACAACATACATTTTTTTTTTTTACTGTTGGGATAAAGGTTTTACATAAATAGAAAAGCTGATCATTGTAAGCACCCCTGTCATATGGTTTGTCTCATCTCTGTAAGGCCCCTTTCACACTGGGGTGGTGGGTGCGCCAGCGGTAAAGTGACGCTATTTTTAGCTATTCGGCAGCTAGCAGGGCACTTTTACCCCCGCTAGAGGCCAAGAAAGGGTTAAGCATTGATTTCAATGGGCAGGAGCAGTTTAGGAGCGGTGTATACACTGCTACAAAGATGCCGCTGGCAGGACTTTTTTTAGCATCCTGCCAGCTCTTTCAGGGCGCTTTGCAGGGGCTATTTTTAGAGCTGTAGTGCCTGCAAAGCGCCCCAGTGTGAAAGGGGTCTAACTGATTCTGCATTGGAGAGCTGTTTATTTTGTAAAAAACATCAGACTTACTGACTGGATCAACAAATGAAAATAGTAGAAAGCCTTAAAAAGGAAAATAAATGCAGCAATCACATGTAAGAAATGGTTAGCTGCAATATAATAAATGTTTGCTTTTGTGTTTAATACCACTTTAAATACTCTCATGTGTAATGCAAACTATCAGAGTGACACTGTCACAAAACTTGGGCAATATAAAGAGAAAGTAAAAACTAGCACTATGTATTCTTAAAAACTCCCCCTCAACCACCTATCGTGCATAACCTGTATAAAAAAAGAACTGTGTACTTACTGATTTTTAATCCGCTTCAGTCTGGACATGTGATCCTGCAGCTCGGCCTCCCCTGTTTCAGTGAGTGGCTGCTGCATGGGAGAATGAGCACTGACAAGGTCTAGATTATGGGAGCCTATGGGTGACATCACAGCTCCAGGAATTTCCAGCCATTGTTGAGCACTCCCTGAGCCAGAGCTGCAGGCTCACGTGACCAGACTGGAGCAGATTTAAAATAGGTAGGTACATTGTTCTTTTTTTTTATACAGGTTAGGTAGGAGGAGGGGAGGAGGGAACATTTTTAATAATAGTTCAAAGTAGGCTTTTCTTCCACTTTAGCATTAGCATATGATTGATGAATAAAAAGTCACATTAGCAGAGGTTGCCTTCAGTGGTTACTGCATGTTGAAGCAAACATTAATGAAAAACTAAAGCGGATCTTTATTGTATCTGAGCACCACAAACTGAGAAAGCTATTTAATTCATTTTTAACATTCAACGCAAACTCCCCCATCCGTCCATATCTCTATGCTTTATTTGGTTGAGAAATCACTTTGAAAAACAACCCCTATCTTTTTTTGGCCATGGCCATCTTTAGTAAGGGCAAATGATTCATGCAGCATTTACTTCCTGAAATCCATCTGCCCTTAGCTCAAGCATGCAGTGTGCTTAGCTGAGAAAACTCCTCCTCTCCTCCTGAAGAATCTTGGGATGCATGACATCATTTGCCTAGGCAAAAGAACAGGAAGTAACTAAAGAAATAAAAAAAAAAAAGTAAAACAAGTAAATACATATACTTTCCTATCTGTTTACTAATGCTAGCAGCATGAGAATAAAATAAGTAAAGTTCCACTATTCTGAGGACTCGTTCACCCTGGAATGCAGTGAACGATATACACATTCCACACGCGTTTCCCGCACTGTGTTCAAAATGCACTGGGTGGGAAATCTGATGTGGGTTTCAAATGAATCCTAATAACACTCCAAACGCAGATTGCACACAAAGTGCATTTGCCTGCACTGGATTGCATGGTACTGCAGTACCATGAGATCTAGTGCAGGGTGTTTTAGAAAAGTACCGCATGCACTACACTAGTCGCGATGGAATGTGAGTTCAGTCTATTCAAATGAATGGTCTGAAAATAACACTGCACATAGTCACATAGGAATTGCCCAGGTACATGGCCCGTGATCCTCGTGATCCTGTACGATTCAGGTGTGAACCGGACCTAAACAGGTCTCAAACCAAGTTACTATGTGATACATAAGCCTAATATTGGCCATTGAATAATTTATTTGATTATTACGTGATGTCACAACTGAGTGTTTGTTTTTTGGAAACTGATCTTTTTGGAAACGGGACTTTTTCACGCAGGACTGTACATTTTTGGGTCCATAGACTTGGCGTATGGCTAGCATTATGCCTCGTACACATAATCTGAATTATGGTCAGAAAAAGCTCTGATTGTTTTTCCGACGGAATTCCGACGGGATTCTGCTCAAGCTGTCTTGCATACACACAGTCACCCAAAAGTTCTCTGAACCTTCGGCCGTGAAGAACGTGGTGACGTACAACACTACGACGAGCCGAGAAAATGAAGTTCAATGCTTCCGAGCATGCGTCGAATTGTTCCTGAGCATGCGTAGGAATTTTATGCCGCGGATTTTGTACAAACGATCGGAATTTCCGATCTGAACTTTTTCCGAACGAAAAATTGAGAACATGCTCTCAAACTTTTGCTGGCCAAAATTCCGCCAGCAAAAGTCCGATGGAGCATACACACGATCGCATTTTCCGACCAAAAGCTCTCATCGGACTTTTGTTGGCGGAATTTCCAATCGTATGTACGGGGTATTAGATTCTTAATGACGCTCCCACGCATGAAAAATGCATGCGCATGGATTCTTCGTGTGTTTTTGGAAGGGTTTTGAGTTTAACAACTAGTCTCCTCCTACAAAATAAATAAATGTATGAAGTCGGAAAATAAATACGTGTGAAAGCGCGCTGCAAAAAGCTCCAAGAAATGCATGAAAAGCACACGCCCAGGTGTGAACCTAGACCTAATCACCCAAGCTGGCTAGTTTGGATTTTGAACGATAAAGTTAAATGGCCATATACTGCATAATACTGTAGTAAAAATATGATGCTAAATAAACACAATGATCCCTAAAAGGGTAAAGCATAAACCTGTTCACATTGAGAAGAAGCATACTTTGTTGCTAAGTACAGGTGTCTTAGCACACCAATAAATGACTAGCTTCCAAGGTGTCAGCTGATGGAGAAAAAAAAAATGCAAAGCTGTATTTCTGTATCCATAGTGGGAAAGATTGTACTATGTGAGGTGCTGTAGCCAATGCTTGCTGTAACTCAGCCCACCCCTCCCCCCTCCTATCTCTCCAGTAGAGTACAAGCTCAGCCAGTGCACAGGGTCTGCGGTGGCGACAAGCCTCTCTGCTGCTGGGCTGCTCATAGCATGTGATATACAGGAGTAGGGTGGGCTCAGCACTGCTTCCAGTTTGCAGATGATCAGTGATCTGTATATAACAAGCTCTAGTTGACAAACTGGTCTTAGCATTGTACTTTGGAAGCTGGGCAGGCAGATTTGTGCAAGACTGAGCTGGCATTGCTCCAAACATGGTTGCTGCACACGCTTCCCATTCTTCCTCCTCTGCAGAGTGGATTGCCTGCCTTGATAAAAGGTACCTTCACGTGTATTGTAGTGGATGCATGATGTGACTGCCGTACCGCATAGCCTGTCTCCCAGTGCATGCTAATGAACCAGTGAATGGTGCATGGTGGGATATTTGTAGTCAATGATAGGGGCATGCATGGTCTTCCTATGCAGTGTACATACAGTGGTCAGTGGACAGCGCTGGTGCTGATCTGAGGTTGGCCCTTCTTCATGGTATAGAGTTTGCCCTTGGTGTTGTTATTTCCTGGGAATCAAGGTCTACAGCTTGAAAAAAAAAAAAAATCAATACCCTCTGTGTGTGTGCATTAGTGATATGTGCTAATAAATGGTGAGTTAGCAATTTGGAAAGCAGATCCATGCCTGGAGCAGATGGGCAGAGGGAGCGTGGCCCAAGTGATACAGAGGTGGAGTGACGGAGGGGATTTGTAAAGGCAGCAGACGTCAGCCGATGCAGAACCTCTTGGGAAACATTTGCTTTGCCTGTTTTGCTAATCAAGCAGCATATTTTATTACGGTTGCATTACATACGCATCAATTAATACCTGATGAGGGTTTTATTTTTGTTCTAAAATGATTGCCATAACTGAGTTTGCCCAGAAAATAAAAAATTTAATAACGCAAAATCTCCTCTATTTTAAATGCTATTTAAGCAGGAAGACATGTGTTTATACACAGGCTAAAATCAGTTTCAGTCATTTGTCAGTAATACGTTCCTTTAAAATATTACACTGATGTAAAGGCCACGTTGCAGAATAGTATTTGCTAAGGTCAAGCTAAAGGTAGTAGCATAGCTTTTGCCTTAGGTTATTTGTGTGTGTGTGTGTTGTGTGTGTGTGTGTGTGTGTGTGTGTTGTCTGTGTGTGTTGTGTTGTGTGTGTGTGTGTGTGTTGTATGTGTGTGTGTTGTGTGCTGTGTGTATGTGTTGTCTGTGTGTGTGTGTGTGTGTGTGTGTGTGTGTTGTATGTGTTGTGTGCTGTGTGTGTGTGTATTTTAAAAACAAAGGTATTTAAAAGCGTAATTAGTATTGAATATTAATAATTGATTTTCACTGATGTTAATATTGTTGTATGATCTATTAGAGTAAACTTGAACACATCACTTAAAGGCTAACATCACATTTGTAGAACATAGGCCATGTTGTTATTTAATGTCATTAAAATTATCTTTCTTTTTTAATCTGCAGCCACTGTAGTTTTCTGTAAAATTCAATGGAGGTATTCTGTACACTTTTGGTGTACAGAACACCCTCAGAGACATAATTTCCTGCTTGTGTAATTGGCTCACAGATTTTCCCAGAAGTCTGCACTGGAATCCAAGTTTTAGACAACAGACAATTCATTTTTGGTGAGATACTCCCCAAGGGTTAAATTGTTTGTAAATTTTTTTTATTATTAACAAACAATCCTTACCTATTCTGTGCCGGAGCTGCTACGCTCACGCACACGCTCACGCACATCGCTGGATCAGGCTCAGGTAAGAAAAAGGGGGGGTCTGGGTGGGAGCTGCAGCACAGAAGGTTTTTCATCTTAAGGCCCCTTTCACATGGACGATCCTTTCAGGTCCGCCTGTCAGTTTTTCAGGCAGACCTGAACAGATGCTCTATAGAGCTCTATGGAGCGTTGGATGTCAGCGGTGACATGTCCGCTGACATCCGAGCCGCTCCGATCTGAAAAAGTGTGACAGAGGAAAAAGCTATTTTTGTGCAGAGACAGACCTGTCATCTTCCTGCTCAGCGGGGATCGACAGAGCGATCCCCCTCTGAGCAGAGGGTCCATCGTCACCCAATCTCCCATAGGGGAGAGCGGCGCTCTGACAGGTCGGTCCCTGCGCAGTGTGCAGAGACGGACCTGTCATCTTCCTGCTCAGTGGAGATCGCTCCGGCGATCCCCGCTGTGCAAGCGGATATCCACGGGGAGGATCAATACCCGTGTGAAAGGACCCTTAGGCCTCTTTCACACGGACAATCTGTTCAGGTCTGCCTGTCAGTTTTTTAGGCGGACCTGAACAGACGCTCCATAGACCTCTATGGAGCGTCGTATGTCATTGGTGACATGTCCGCTGACATCCAACCCGCTCTGATCCGAAAAAGTGTGACAGAGGAAAAACCTACTTTTCCATCCGTCTGAGGATCGGATTGGGTGACGATGGACTCTGCGGTCTGTCCTCATCCGATCCCCCATAGGGGAGAGCGGCGCTCTAACGGGTCTGTCCCTGCACAGTGTGCAGACAGAACCGTCATCTTCCTGCTCAGCGGGGATTGACGTGAATGTGAAGGAGCCCTTATGCATAGAATGCATTAAGTTGAAAAACCTTAAGGCCCCTTTCACACAATGCGGATCGTTCATTTCATCAGTTCAGTCACATCAAAACGGGTGAAGTATTTATCAGTTTTTTTATCAGTTTTTCACCCTCGCTCATCAGTTTTTTTACATCCACTACCAATGCAAAAACGGATGAAAAACTGATCATTTGTCAGTTTACATCCGTTTTTGATCTGATCCGTTTTTGTGGAGCCGCTGGATCCTAGGATCAGGCTGAACATGGGGATTCAATTTTTTCCAAAATTGTGATTAAGCCCCTCTCCTGTTGAGCTGTCAAATGCTGAAGAGGGCAGTATGGACACTGGTATTTGTCAATTAAAGGAGAGAGTGGGGTTTAACGCCAGGAAAAAAAGAAAGGGCGAGGGCATTGAATCTCATCTTGCTGACAAGTGGGGGGTACCTGTGTAGACCAGTTAAAATTTTGACAGCATATTTTGATTTAGTTTTAGTCTTCTGCAATTGTTTTAGTTTTAGTCGTATTTAGTCGACTAAATCTCCAGTACATTTTAGACGACTAAAACTCATTTTAGTTATCTAAAATCTAATGGGTGTAGTTAAATTATAATGCAGTGAAAAATCAAATATGTTATTTATGGTATCGAGGTATGAACATACACTACAGACCAGTGGTAATTTTGACGTCAAATTTCAATTTAGTTTTAGTCTTAAGCCGCGTACACACGGGCGGACTGTCTGTCCAACTTAGTCCACCGAAACACATTTCAGCGGACAGTCCGCTCGTGTGTGGGCTTCAGCGGACTTTTTCAGCATGCAGTCTGGCGGACTAAGTATTTCGGAATTTCCGTAATATTGTCCGTCCAACTTTGGTTTCAACGGACAGTCCGCTCGTGAGTAGGCTAGTTGGACGGACTAAGTATGGCGCATGCTCAGAAAGGATTTACACGGCGGAAGGTTGCATTGCTGTGTATTGGACATCCTATTTCTAGTCCCGTCGTACGTGCTGTACACGTCATCGCGCAAGCTTTCAACGGACTGTTTGTTCATCGTGTGTGGTCAAGTCCGTTCATTTGAAAGTAGGACGGACTGTCCGTCGGATTGTCTGACGGACTAAGTTGGCCATACAGTCCGCCCGTGTGTACGCGGCCTTAGTCTTTTGACAAAAATGGCATTTTAGTTTTTTCTCCCACTTTAGTTTTCGTCGTATTTTAGTCATTTCAATTGCTCTAGTCGTATTTTAGTCGACTAGAATGGTATTAAGTTAGTTGAATAAAATGTTTTAGTCAATGAAATTAACACTGGTGTAGACCCTTGGCCTATGACCTAAGAGGCCTAACAGAGACCAAGGCTTTAGAGAAGAAAACAGGTACTTTAGAGCACCATGTGAACAGTGTTGTCATCTTAGAATAATTTTTGACCAGGTAAGGGTTACTGTAATATGCAATTGTCAATTTGTAGTGGTATAATGAGGAAGAGTAGAAGAGTATTTTTTTAAATACTGCATACGGTGATTGTAGTCATGTAAGGGTCAGATTTCTGTATAACCAATAAAGGTCATGGCCGAGGATGGCACACAGCCATCCATGTATCACATTACTGGTTGGGTCTCTACACCTAGAGCCTAATTTCAATAAGAATGGGTTGCCAATTTGCCCAGTACTTATAGGCCCAGGTGTACTGACACTGAGTGTGGAAACAGTCCCTTTATATTCCTCTGGATCACTGGGGCTTGTGTGGTTATGAGGTCTGATACTCTAATGCCATGTACAGACAATCAGAATTTCCGACAACAAATGTTCGTGCGTGTAGGCTCCATCTGACTTTTTTTGTCGGAATTTCCCACCAACAAAATTTGAGAGCTGGTTCTCAAATTTTCTGACAACAAAATCCGTTGTCATAAATTCCGATCATGTGTACACAATTCCGAAGCACAAAAGTCCACGCATGCTCGGAATCAAGCAGAAGTGCCGCACTGGCTATTGAACTTCATTTTTCTCAACTCTTCATATGTGTTGTACATTGGCGCGTTCTTGACGATCAGCATTTCTGACAACATTTGTGCGACTGTGTATATGCAAGACAAGTTTCAGCCAACATCCGTCGGAAATAAATCCAGGATTTCATTGTCGGAATGTCCGATCGTGTGTATGGGGCATTAGTGTGCTACTAAGTCTAGTCAGTTACTGAGGTATGATGGGAAAGGATTTAGGTCAGTATGCTTAAAGGGTGAATTGCCTGCTCACTATACAGAGCACACACATGCTAGAGTACTTACTGTGTAACTACACTGTCAGGATTGCATAACACAGAGTGCAGGGCTTAGAAGTGCATAAGACAGACTGCAGGGCTCTAGAGTGTGTAATGCACACACCAGTGCCCAAAATAGAAACAAAAAGGACCCCCCTCGCCAGCACAAACCCCTCGCCCCCAACCCATATCTCCCAGAGTGTAAATCTCAACCAACAGCCCAAATCTCCCCTCAGTACAGGCCTCCTTCCCAGTCTAACCCCTCAGTACAGACCCTCCCCCCTGCCTAATACTTTAGTACTGCCCCCCCCAGTAAAGATCCCCCTCCCAATCTAAGCCCTCAGTACAGACCCCCCTTTACACCTCAGTACAGACAACCCCCCAGTAAGGCCCTGACTTCTAGCCCAACTCCTCAGTACAGATTTCTCTTTGGTTTAGTGGCAGTTCAGAGTAAGTCCCCCCCTTGGTTATCACGTCACTGGAGCCGGAGTGAGCCTCCCCTTGGCAGCAAATTTCTTCTGTCACACAGGCAGAAATGGCACAGCAGTGCCTATGATACTAGCACTATGGTGCTGCTTCTGCCTGTCAGACTGTTGCATTGTTCAACACAAAAAATAATATTTAGTGGCTGGCCCTCACCCCCCAAATACATGGCTGTTATTGAGAAAAAATTCCAGACGAAAAAGGTATCCTTCAAAATACTGCTTAGACATCATTGATATTTATAAATGCTCTCTACAACAAAGCAAATCTATACTTCTTGAGTTCAGTTCCACTTTAAAGCGGAGGTCCACCCTAAAGTGGACCTTCCGCTCATCAGAACCCTCCCCCCCTCCGGTGCCACAATCGGCACCTTTCAGGGGGGAGGGGGGTGCAGTTACCTGGATAATCCAGGTAACTGCACCCACTTCCGGGATAGCTCTCTGCGGAAAGGGGCGTAACGTACGCCCCTTTCCGCAAGTGCCCGCCCCTTCCCGCAAGTGCCCCGCTGCCTGCTGGGAAACACACAGATCCCAGAGGCAGCGGGGAGCGTCCTTATTGCGCAGCGCGATTCACGCATGCGCAGTAGGGAACCGGGAAATGAAGCCGAAAGGCTCCATTTCCTGATTCCCATACCCAAGATGGCGGCGGCAGGACCCGACAGGCGACCTAGAGATCGGCTTCGGGTGCCGACATCGCGGGCGCGCTGGACAGGTAAGTGTCACTATTTTAAAAGTCAGCAGCTGCAGTATTTGTAGCTGCTGGCTTTTAAAAAAAAAAAAAAAAACGCGGAGTCCCGGTGGACTCCCGCTTTAAAGTGATATTTAACACTCAGATTTTAAACAGCCAATTTAACTGCTTCCCACCCAGGCCATTGTAAAATGACATCCTACCAAGGAGCAGCCCATGCACTGGTGCCATCTGTCGTAAGTGGACACAGCAGATGTCAGATCAGTGTATCGGCCTGCTGTCTGTACTATGTGATCACTGTGACCAATCACAGTAGATCACATGACAATTGTAAACAATAAATGGATTTGATTCATGCCATTCATTGTATACTATTGTGTTGATTTCTGGGATTGGTCACGGTGAGCACAAGGTACAGACAGGACCAATCACAGTCCATCTGTACCATGTGATTAGCTGTGGTCAGTCACAGCTAAGTACAACAATGCACATTGAATGAATCTATTTCATTCAGTAAAAATGCTTACTCATAAAAGTGAAATTCACATCTTTAACCACTTCAATACAGGGCACTTTCACTCCCTTCATTGCCAGACCAATTTTCAGCTTTCAACACTGTCACGCTTTGAATGAAAATTGCGCAGTCATGTAACACTGTACCCAAATTAAATTTTTTGCATTTTTTTCACACAGATAGAGCTTTTTTTGGTGGTATTTAAAGAGGAAGTAAACCCTGATGAGTTTACTTCCTCTTTCATTCCCTGCAAAGGTAAAGCATAATGGACTACTATGCATCACATAGTAGTCCATTATGTGTCACTTACCTGACACAGAAACCAGCGAAGTCACCGCTGTCCCCTGTAGTCCGGCGCATCCATCTTCTCGGTGGGTCTCGCTGCTCCGCCGCTGTCATTCGGCGAAGCCGCGATGACGTCACTCCCGAACATGCGCACTATAGCCGCCGCGTGCGGCATATCGCCGTTGACGGTGGCACGCTCAGCGCGGCATGCGCCGTAGACAGCGGTGCCTGTCTTTCGGCAAATATCTTATTTCTTAGGCCGCGTACACACGCGCGGACTGTTTGCCCAACCTTGTTCGTCAAACAGTTTCGGCAAACAGTCCGCTCAAAATTTGCATGAGCGGACTTGCCCACACACGAGCGGACTGTTTGACGAACAAGGTTGGGCAAACAGTTCGCTCAACTTTTGAAATGAACGGACTCGCCCACGTAAGGAGGAGGCAAATCCGCCCATTTCGAGCGCGTGTACAGGTAGGCGGGGCCCGCGAAGGAGACTTCGCGGGCTCCGCCGCCTGGAATGGGCTTAAAGGGGAACCCCAACGCCGAAAAAAATCGGCGTGGGGGTTCCCCCAAAGTCCACACCAGACCCTTGCCCGAGCACGCTACCCGGCCGGCCAGGAAAGGGGGGCGAGCGAGCGCGCCCCCCCTCCTGAGCCGTACCAGGCCGCGTGCCCTCAACATGGGGGGTGCCTTGGGGAAGGGGGGGCCGCGCGGCCCCCCCCACCCCAAAGCACCTTGTCCCCATGTTGATGAGGACAAGGGCCTCTTCCCGACAACCCTGGCCGTTGGTTGTCGGGGTCTGCGGGCGGGGGGCTTATCGGAATCCGGGAGCCCCCTTTAAGAAGGGGGCCCCCGGATACCGGCCCCCCACCCTATGTGAATGAGTATGGGGTACAATGTACCCCTACCCATTCACCTGTGAAATAAAGTACAAAAAAAAACACAACACAGGGAAAAAATATTTTATTGCACAGCTCCGGGGGTCTTCCGTCTTCGGGGGTCTTCTCGCCGGACTCCTCCGCTATCTGTGTGTAGCTCTTTTACTAGCGGAGGAGTCCGGCTTTCTTCCTCCCCGCCGCCGGCCTCTTCTCCCGACTTCGGGGGTCTTGTCCCCCTCTTCGGTTCTTCTGCCGGGCCACCGCGCCTTCTTGTAGCTCTTTTACAGGCGGTGGCCCGGTCTTCTGTCGCCGCTGCCTTCCGTTCTTCTGTCGCCGCCTTCGGTTCTTCTGCCGGGCCACCGCGCCTTCTTGTAGCTCTTTTACAGGCGGTGGCCCGGTCTTCTGTCGCCGCTGTCGTCGCCGTCGCCGCCGCCTTCCGTTCTTGTTCTTGTTCTTCTTCTTGTTCTTCTTCTTCCCCAGGAGATGTTGACACGTCGCTCTCTCCGGCCGGAATGCCAGAGCCGCGCTGTGCGGTCACTTATATAGTGACAATGGGGCGGTGTCACATGGTATATGTCACATGGGTTGGTCACATGGGTTGATGTCACATGGGGACTATGACATCGTAAGGGGGCGGGGTCACCATGTGACCAACCCATGTGACATATACCATGTGACACCGCCCCATTGTCACTATATAAGTGGCAGCGGAGCGTGTCCCTGGCATTCCGGCCGGAGAGCTCGTCGAGTCAACATCTCCAGGAGAAGAAGAAGAAGAACAAGAACAAGAAGAAGAACAAGAACAAGAACGGAAGGCGGCGGCGGCGGCGACGACAGCGGCGACAGAAGACCGGGCCACCGCCTGTAAAAGAGCTACAAGAAGGCGCGGTGGCCCGGCAGAAGAACCGAAGAGGGGGACAAGACCCCCGAAGTCGGGAGAAGAGGCTGGCGGCGGGGAGGAAGAAAGCCGGACTCCTCCGCTAGTAAAAGAGCTACACACAGATAGCGGAGGAGTCCGGCGAGAAGACCCCCGAAGACGGAAGACCCCCGGAGCTGTGCAATAAAATATTTTTTCCCTGTGTTGTGTTTTTTTTTGTACTTTATTTCACAGGTGAATGGGTAGGGGTACATTGTACCCCATACTCATTCACATAGGGTGGGGGGCCGGTATCCGGGGGCCCCCTTCTTAAAGGGGGCTCCCGGATTCCGATAAGCCCCCCGCCCGCAGACCCCGACAACCAACGGCCAGGGTTGTCGGGAAGAGGCCCTTGTCCTCATCAACATGGGGACAAGGTGCTTTGGGGTGGGGGGGGGCGCGCGGCCCCCCCTTCCCCAAGGCACCCCCCATGTTGAGGGCACACGGCCTGGTACGGCTCAGGAGGGGGGGCGCGCTCGCTCGCCCCCCTTTCCTGGCCGGCCGGGTAGCGTGCTCGGGCAAGGGTCTGGTGTGGACTTTGGGGGAACCCCCACGCCGATTTTTTTCGGCATTGGGGTTCCCCTTTAAGCCCATTCCAGGCGGCGGAGCCCGCGACGTCTCCTTCGCGGGCCCCGCCTACCTGTACACGCGCTCGAAATGGGCGGACTTTCCGAGCGGCAACAGTCCGCTCATTTCGAAAGTACAGCGGACAGGCCCACACACGGGCGGACTGTTCGCTCAAACACAGTTTCAGCGGACAGTTTTTCGGAATTTCCGAAAGACTTTGTCCGTCCAACTGTCCGCTGAAACTGTCCGCTGAAAGCCCACACACGAGCGGACTGTCCGCCCAAACACTGTTCAGCGGACAAGGTTGGGCGAACAGTCCGCCCGTGTGTACGCGGCCTTATAGATATTTCTTGGACCTACAGGTAAGCCTTAATCTATGCTTACCTGTACGTCAAAGTGTGTTGTAAGGGTTTACAACCACTTTAATCACCGCTGGGGTTTTTATTTTTTACGCTACAAATAAACAAATCGATTTTTGTTAGTTTCTATTATAAAATTTTGCAAATAAGTAAATAAATTCCAAACGTATGTTAATCTGCAAAAATCCATTCGTACTTTGAATATTAAAAAATATTTTTTTATTATGAGATCAATGGGTACATCAGTAAACACGTTGAATCATGGTGGTCATCGTTCTAACCTTTGGAATAAATCCATATTTAAAGCGGGAGTCCACCGGGACTCCGCGTTTTTTTTTTTTTTTTTTAAAAGCCAGCAGCTACAAATACTGCAGCTGCTGACTTTTAAAATAGTGACACTTACCTGTCCAGCGCGCCCGCGATGTCGGCACCCGAAGCCGATCGCTAGGTCGTCTGTCGGGTCCTGCCGCCGCCATCTTGGGTATGGGAATCAGGAAATGGAGCCTTTCGGCTTCATTTCCCGGTTCCCTACTGCGCATGCGCGAGCCGCGCGGCGCAATCCGGACGGTCCCCGTTGCCTCTGGGAACTGTGTGTTTCCCAGCAGGCAGCGGGGCACTTGCGCAAAGGGGCGGGCAGTTGCGGAAAGGGGCGTAATCTACGCCCCTTTCCGCAGACAGCTATCCTGGAAGTGGGTGCAGTTACCTGGATTATCCAGGTAACTGCACCCCCCTCCCCCCTGAAAGGTGCCAATTGTGGCGCCGGAGGGGGGGAGGGTTCCGATGAGCGGAGGTCCATTTTAGGGTGGACCTCCGCTTTAATGCCCAACAACAGATAATAAACATCTGGAAGTTTTCAGAAATACGGTTGAGAAGGATTTGGATTTGTTGAAAGTACGGAAGGTTAATGATCCCGTTCATATCAAGAATGGTATTAAATCTCTGACAGATAGCAAGGATTTGGTTATATGTCCTGCAGACAATGGGGGGGGGTTAGTGGTGTTGAGCAAAGCATATTACAAGAATGAAATGGAGAACATTCTCAGTGATACTAATACTTACAGTATTATGGATAAGGATCCCATGCTTGACTTTAAGGGAGAACTCCACTAACTTGTGGAGAGGGGGAAGCATATAGGAGTGCTAAGTGCAAAGAAGGCATCATATCTGGACCCCCTGTTCTGTCGCACACCTATCATATACTTCCTTCCCAAGATCCACAAGGATAGTTAACCCACCTGGGAGACCCACAGTGAATGTGATCGACTCAGTTACATTGAGACTTGGCCAATATACTAATACCTTCCTTCAGCCATTGGTAAATAAAACCAACCCGTTCCTAAAGGACACCAAGCACATCATACAAATTCTAGAGTCTTTGACCATTACGTCCTCTTGTTTCTTGATTACGACCGGTGTTGGCTCTCTATATACGATCATTAGCCACGAGGACGATTTGTCCTCGGTTAATTGGGCGTTGGGATCATCTGGCCTACCCAGAAGACATTGGAATTTTTTGATTGCCAGCTTAACTTTCTGTCTGTCAAAAAACTATTTTTGTTATGGCAAGCAGTTTTTTCTCCAGACCAGAGGAGTGGCAATGGGGGCACGGTTTTCTCCCAGTGTTGTCAATTTATTTATGGTACACTGGGAGGAGGAGGCCATGTTCAAAAATAAACCCCCGGGTGTTTGTATCCAAACGAAATGGCAATAATAAAAATATCATTCTCACATGGCATATAAGTACTGATAGATTGCTTTTTCTAGACCTTGACTTGGCAAAGGATGGTAATCGGATTAAAATGATTACCCACTTCAAGGCTACAGATTGGAATGCCTTCATTCCTACTGAGAGCTGCCACCATAATAAATGGCTGTGCAATATACCCAGAGGGCAATTTATACGCCTGAGGCGCAATTGTACTGATGAAGGTGATTTTGTTTCTCAATCACAGATCTTGGCCTCACGATTTATAGAGAAGGGTTATGATAGGAATATTCTGGATTAGTGATGGCCGAAAGGTTCGCCTGGTGGTTGTTTCGCTGCGAATTTCGGCTGTTCACGGTCCGCCCGTTCGGCGGACTATTGGCGCCGTTCACCCGGCGGACTTCCGTGTTTACTGTGTAAAAGAACTTTGACCTATGATGACACATCCATCATGGGGTACAGGACAGCCAATTGAGACATTACAGCACATGGACACTTGGACATTCCCCCTAACTTATAAATACACCCGATCCGGCGGCCATTTTACATTCTTTCTTCTGTCACTATAGGAAGAGGTTGCTGTGTGGAGCAGGGAGAGATTTCAGTGACCCAAATCATTAGCTATTTGGTACACAAAAGTTATTTTCAGGACTGGTATAGGTGTTAGGTGTATATAGGTTTGCTGTGCTACTGATTGTTGCAGCAGCATGAGTGTCTTTTGTCAGTTTAGAGAAAGGGACAGGACGGTGTGTCTGCTGTAGGGACAGTCAGTTTAGCGGTGTAGCTGTTACTATCAGGTCCACAAAAGTGCTATTCCAGTTATTGTTCCAGTAGCCTCTGTTTTGTTAGTTTATATAGGGACAGGCAGGAAGCAGTGTGTGAGGCAGTGAGGGTCAGTTTAATCAGTAGCTGTTACTATATTAGGTCCACAAAGGTTCTTTTCAGGACTGGTATCAGTGGTATGGTAATAGGCTTGTACACGTATAATATTCTTTCTTCCAAATATAGAAAGAATATTATACTTGACTGCTGCCCTTCTGCTGCAGTCTGCTAATCATTCACAACCTACTTGTTCCACAAAGCTCCTTATAAGGACTGGTAATAACCTGGTGTAGGGTGCTATAGTACATAGGGTTGAGTGAGGTACAGTCTGCCATTCTATAAGGACTGGTATAGGTCCACAATACATAGGGTTGAGGTGCACTACTGCTGACCTCTGCCCTATACTGCAGCAGTCCTTCATCGGTATAGGGACTGACGTACAGTCTGCTAATCACTCACACACAACCTACTTGTTCCACAAAGGTCCTTATAAGGACTGGTAACTTGGTCTGTCTAGGGTGCTACAGTACATAGGGTTGAGTGAGGTACAGTCTGCCATTCTATAATGACTGGTTTAGGTCCACAATACATAGGGTTGAGGTGCACTACTGCTGACCGCTGCCCTATACTGCAGCAGTCCTTCATCGGTATAGGGACTGACGTACAGTCTGCTAATCACTCACACACAACCTACTTGTTCCACAAAGGTCCTTATAAGGACTGGTAAGGTATAGGGTACTACAGTACATAGGGTTGAGTGAGGTACAGTCTGCCATTCTATAAGGACTGGTATAGGTCCACAATACATAGGGTTGAGGTGCACTACTGCTGACCGCTGCCCTATACTGCAGCAGTCCTTCATCGGTATAGGGACTGACGTACAGTCTGCTAATCACTCACACACAACCTACTTGTTCCACAAAGGTCCTTATAAGGACTGGTAAGGTATAGGGTACTACAGTACATAGGGTTGAGTGAGGTACAGTCTGCCATTCTATAAGGACCGGTATAGGTCCACAATACATAGTGTTGAGGTGCACTACTGCTGACCGCTGCCCTATACTGCAGCAGTCCTTCATCGGTATAGGGACTGAGAGTTTTGTCACAGGGTCATTTAAAAAATGACAGGCAGAGGAAGAGGCAGGCCCTTCCGCAGGGGTGGTAGGGGTAGGGCAGGAGCAACAGGCTTGAGCCAAAGTGGGAAGTTGCAGAAGGTGCGTTCAATTACTTTAAAGGACGCACCAGACTTGGTTGAGTGGCTCACTCAGCCTTACTCTTCTGCACCCTCCTCATCCTCTCGATCTGCACCCTCTTCTTCACTCTCTCCTATGTGCACCCCCAAAGACACTACCACCAACAACACCACCACCACCACCACCACATACCTTTCGCTTGAGTCACAGGAATTATTTTCCGATCCATATCAAGACATTTCTGATGCGCAGCCACTCTTGGTATTGGATCAGGAAGAGGAGGTAGCAACAACCACTACTCAGCAGTCTGACGACAGTACCCAGATCAGCCCAAGGAGGAGGTTGGTCCCCGGTGTTGCTGCCTACTCCAAGATCTCTACTTATAGCGGTGGAGAAGGTGACGTCGACGATGACGTGTCTAGTGATGTCACGTGGGTGCCCACAAGAGAGGAAGAGGAGGGGAGTTCAGAGGGAGATATGGACCAGCAGATAGGGAGGAGAAGCAGGAATAACTTACATTGCACAGGAGGGACAAAGCAGACTGCAAATGTATCAGGAGTGAGTCATCGACCATGTACGGTCACATCTGGCGCTCCCAGGACACCGGCACATGGCTCCGCAGTGTGGGCTTTTTTTAACGTGTCCGCTGCTGACAATAGCGTTGCCATCTGCAATCTTTGCAGTCAACGCATTAGTCGCGGTAAGCCCAACACTCACCTAGGAACGACCGCCTTAAGAAGGCACATGAGCAGCCATCACCGAGCCGAGTGGGAGAAACGGAACACACAAAGCCACACTCCAGGCTCTCACTGTCCAGCCTCGTCTTCTACTTCTCCTTCTCCTCTCTCCTCACAATTGTCCTCCACTCCACCTTCCATCATGCCAAGCTCACGTTTTTCTGCAAAAAGGCAGGCTTCCGTGGGCCTAATGTTCGAGCGTAAAAAAATGATGATGCCGGATAACCCTCTTGCCCAACGGTTGACGGCTGGCTTGTCAGAACTCATAGCCCGCCAACTACTGCCATTTAAACTGGTGGACTCGGAGGCCTTTCACAAATTTGTGGCCATTGGAACACCACAATGGAAGGTCCCAGGAAGGAAGTATTTCTCAGAGAAGGGCATCCCAGAGCTATATGGCCATGTTCAGCGGCAAGTGAATGTATCTCTGGCACACAGTGTCGGTGCCAAGATACATCTGACCACAGACATGTGGTCTAGCAAACACGGGCAGGGAAGGTATATCACTTTTACTGCCCACTGGGTGAACCTTCTGACGGCCGTCAAGCATGTAACCCATGGCACCCCTGTAGATTTGGTTTTACCGCCACGGATTGCATGCAGGCCTGACTCTTCTTCTCCTCCTCCTCCTACTCCATCCTCCTCCCTCTCCTCCTCGGCTGACTCCTCCTTTTCCGCTGCTAGCGTCTCTTCCGCTGCGCCGCCCATGCTCCCCAGAACCTATTCGACATGCCAGGTGAGATGTTGCCATGCCGCGCTGCGTCTGTTGTGCCTGGAAGCCAAGAGCCACACTGGCCCGGCACTCCTTTCAGCTTTGCGTTCACAGGCAGATCAGTGGCTAACACCGCTCAATTTGACAGTTGGTAAAGTGGTGTGTGACAACGGTGCCAATCTGCTTAGCGCATTGAAACAGGGCAAAATCACGCACGTGCCATGCATGTCACACGTCTTAAACTTGGTTGTGCAGCGATTCGTTGTCAAATACCCTGGGGTCCAGGACATCTTGCGGCAGGCATGGAAAATCTCGGCCCATTTCAGAAGATCTTACACGGCCATGGCTCGCCTTGCTGACATTCAGCGGCGACACAATCTGCCGGTCAGACGTCTTATTTGCGATTGCCCGACGCGATGGAACTCAACCTTCTATATGCTTGATAGGCTGCTGCAGCAGAAACGTGCAGTTAACGTCTACTTGTATGAACTCTGCAGCAAAACAGGTTCTGGAGGGCTGGGTTTTTTTCACCGTGCCAGTGGCTGCTCATGCGCGACGCATGCAGACTTCTGCGGCCATTTGAGGAGATCACCAAACTGGTCAGTCACAGCCATGGCGCCATCAGTGACATGGTACCTTATGCCTTCTTTATGGAGCGTGCATTGCGTCGTGTCATTGATCAAGCTGTGGAGCAGCAGGAGCGGGAAGATGAGGAAGTCGCAATGCTGGATGAATTCCCAGGGGGGGCTACTCTATCTGAGACAAGTCAACAACAGGAGTCTGAAGAGGAGTCAGAGGAGGATGGTGCCGGGGCGGATGAGGAGGAGCAAGAAGAGCATGCTTTAAACCTTTCTGGGATCCCTGTTGTGCATGGATGGGGAGAGGAGAATTAAGAGGAAGACATTATCCTGGATGATGAGCAGGAGCCAGGCCACCACACCGCTTCCACTTTAGTGCAAATGGGGGCCTTCATGCTCCAGTGTTTTAATAGGGACCCCCGTATAAAAAGCATAAGGGTCAAGGACCAGTACTGGGTGGCAACGTACTTAGACCCCCGGTAAAAAAACACAAATTGGCAGAAATGTTACCGCCGTCACAGAGGGCTGGCAGAATAGAGCACTTCCAGGCCTTGCTTCGAGAAATGCTGCATTCTGCCTTTGTGTGCCCTGGCAGAGGAGCAATTCCCACTCCCAGAGAAGGAGTTGCGGGTACCAATCCAACAGCGCCTGCAAGAAGAGGCCGGTTTGAAGATGTGTTGGTGACTTCGGATATGAGGTCATTCTTTCAGCCGACCCATCGACAGGTGTCATTCGGATCCAGCATCAGGGAACGCCTAGACCGTCAGGTGTCCGACTACATCGGGTTAACAGCCGATGTGGACGCTCTGAGGAGTGATGAACCCCTGGACTACTGGGTGGGCAGGCTTGACCTCTGGCCAGAGCTTGCCCAATTTGCAATCGAACTGTTGGCTTGCCCCTCATCCAGTGTCCTGTCCGAAAGGACGTTCAGCGCAGCAGGGGGGATCGTGACCGATAAGCGTACTCGCCTAGCTCACGACAGTGTTAACTACCTCACATTTCTAAAAATGAATGAGGCATGGATCTCGGAGGAATTCAACACATGTGACCAGTAGACCATGTATATGTCTATAAACAATTTTTTTAATCGAGCACAGAGACCTTCTTTCTTCATTTGGCTCACTTCCTTGTCCAAAAAAAGCACACCGTACTATATTCCCGTACCCTCCTCTTTGAAGAGGTTGAGCGGTGTCATATTTCTACTGGGGCTGCTTATTATGAGGGGCTCCCACCATCCCTGTGCTGTGCTGACATCCTCCTGGGACTGTACCTCTGCTGTGCATATTATGAGGGGCTCCCACCATCCCTGTGCTGTGCTGACTTCCTCCTGGGGCTGCTTATTATGAGGGGCTCCCACCATCCCTGTGCTATGCTGACATCCTCCTGGGGCTGCTTATTATGAGGGGCTCCCACCATCCCTGTGCTATGCTGACATCCTCCTGGGGCTGCTTATTATGAGGGGCTCCCACCATCCCGGTGCTATGCTCATTATGAGGGGCTCCCACCATCCCTGTGCTATGCTCATTATGAGGGGCTCCCACCATCCCTGTGCTATGCTGACTTCCTCCTGGGGCTGCTTACGGTGCAGGTGTCAGTGCTGTATATCACGGTGCTGATGTCAGTACTCTCTATCACGGTGCTGCTGTCAGTGCTGTATATCACGGTGCTGGTGTTAGTGCTTTATGTCATGCTGCTGATGTCAGTGCTCTCTATCACGGTGCTGTTGTCAGATGACTCTATCACGGTGCAGGTGTCATTGCTGTATGTTACGCTGCTGATGTCAGTGCTCTCTATCACTGTGCTGCTGTCAGTGCTGCATTTCACGGTGCTGGTGTTAGTGCTTTATGTCACGCTGCTGATGTCAGTGCTCTCTATCACGGTGCTGTTGTCAGATGACTCTATCACGGTGCAGGTGTCATTGCTGTATGTCACGCTGCTGATGTCAGTGCTCTCTATCACGGTGCTTCTGTCAGTGCTGTATTTCACGGTGCTGGTGTTAGTGCTTTATGTTACGCTGCTGATGTCAGAGCTCTCTATCACGGTGCTGCTGTCAGTGCTGTATTTCACGGTGCTGGTGTTAGTGCTTTATGTCACGCTGCTGATGTCAGTGCTCTCTATCACGGTGCTGTTGTCAGATGACTATCACGGTGCAGGTGTCATTGCTGTATGTCACGCTGCTGGTGATCATCTCCTGCACCCTCTTTGCCTACCCTGACCTTCCCTCTCCTCCATTGCCTTCATGCGCTCCAGAGTCCTGAATTGTCACAACAATTTCCCATATAAAAAAAAGAATGCTTGTAGTTGTCAATCCCAGATTCACCTCATACATGTGTTATGTCATTGGCCATGTGGTGGGACTATGTTTGCACAGCTATTAATTATTTTGTGGCTGCAAATTTGACCTGTAGGTTTGCGAAGTTCGCCTCCCATTGAAGTCAATGGGGCCCGCCGCGAACGTTGCGGTTCGCGAACTATCGGCCGCGTTCGCTGTCCGCGTTTGCGAAACGTCCCGTCGGAAGTTCGTCCATCACTATTCTGGATAAGGAAATGGAAAATGTTTGGGTTTTAGATAGGAAAGCGTTAGTTTCCAATGCCCCTAAAGCCAATCAGAATGATCTTATGAACACTCGGATGATTTTGGATTTTAATATTCAGTACAGGAAATTCGAGAGGATCATGCAGAAACATTGGCCAATTCTGAAACATGATAGGATTTTGGGCCCAATATTACCAGATTGTCCATAATTGATCTATAAAAGAGCACCCTCGCTTAGGGATAGTTAGTAAGTTAGCTCCAGGGGTCATTGACCCCCCATATTGTCTGAGAACAGGATTTTTAACTTCCTTACTGGCTTCCATGCATGCGGTCGTTGTCCTGCATGCAGACAAGCTAGAAACAATATTAGAAAACGCAAGGACTTTGTGGCATTGGCAACCGGAAAAAGTTATAAAATCAAGGAATTGATTACTTGCGATACAGTTGGAGCAGTTTATATGCTACAGTGTGAATGTGGCCTCCAATATGTTGGAAGGACCTCCAGACCCCTCCATGTGAGGATTGGAGAGCATGTCAATAATATTAAGAAGGGTCTCCTATCGCACAGTGTTTCCAAGCATTTTTTACTTTTTCACAATCGCATCCCTGTTGGGTTGAATCACTGGACAGGAGGAAATTTCATTCCGCAGCTTAGCCGATGTGAATCTTTTTGGGTTTATGAAACTAAGGTGGGGATCCCTTTGAGGTTGAACGTTGAGTTTGACCTCAATTTTTTTTATTTCAGATCGCTAGTGATTTATTTATAATTTTCATTTTACATTTTGCTTATGGTTTTTATTGTATTATTTGTTAATTGATTGACAGGAAAGGTGGTTGTGCTGATGTCCATTTTATATTTATCATTTTATATGATTATATTTATTTCTATGGTTCTGGCTCTTTAAGGTTTTAGTGCCCGTTAATTCATGGGGGGGGTAGCTCTCATGCTCTATACTAGTCATTGTGCCCGTTTTATATGGCCTTAGTGTTATGTGTTGCTGCAAGCTGTCCTCCCCTCTATATGTAATATCACCTTGTAGCAATTTTTTGTTTCGGTGCTGAGTTCCTTTAACTTATGGGCTTTTGGTAAATCCCCTTAGATTACCTACATTCTCAGAATGAATTCAGATGACTGAGTGACTGCTTTGAGAGGTTCGCTGGGCCATCTGGCAACCGGTCTTATATTAGTATGCTTTATCATTCTGGTTTTGAGCAGTCGTTTATGACCCTCCCATGTAGGGATGTACTGCAGTGTTGCTCTGATGACGCAAACCAGTTGGGCGGGCTTGATTGGTAATCCAGCACCGCTATAAGTTACCATGGTAGCTTGACTTCTGGTGGTTCCCATATACTGGTCTTATCACGTGTCATGTGGTTTTGTTTTCTAACTGATGTCGATGTTGTGGGTGGGACTGACCATCCTGGACTTCGAAGTTGTCTGTTGCCATGACAGGAGGGGATGTGGGTATTATAACCCAGAAGTGATTGGTGTGCTGGGGACCCTCTGCTAGCCAATCATGCTGCGTACCGCAGCTCGGAAGTGATACTTCTTGTTGGCCAATCGTGATGTTTGTTATTTTTGATACATATTTTCACCGGCCAATAGTGCTAGCTCTGACAGACGTCCCATTGCTGCAGGAAGGGCGGGGGGTTTTTAATTGTATTTCACAAAAAACAGGATTAGAGCATTTATAAAAGAAACTGACACACGAGTCCCCAACTTTATTCGCTGGGGAAGTCCTTTCCCATGGACGATACGCGTGCGGGGGACTATGTGATGTCAGCACAGCCACCTACCTGGTTTTATATGCACTTTATATGTCTTGTATCTAAGCACTGGGATTCAGTGCTGTCTTTGTGAGTAATATTTTTATTCATTTAAATTAGTGTCCTTTATACAAATAGATAGCACTATATTTCTTTTATTTGAATTTTGCATGAATAATGCATATCTAAGTGTGTGTCTTTTGGTTATCGAATGAGTGTGGTTTACTTTTATTTACCTTTGTTAAGGGACTGCATGAATGACCTGTCTGTTAGTTCAGAGGTCTATTCATTAAGGTGAGCGTCCTGTACCTCTGATGGTGGACAAAACTGAAGTGGATGTACAGTGGTCAATAATGTTTTCAAGCACCCTGTTCATTATCAAGGAGTCTTCTTTCTTCCTGCCGGTTTATCGGTTGATGACACCTCTTTGCTTCAGAAACTTGACACTCTGGAACTTTTTTGTGGTTGTTTCTTGTATAATTCGTAGTTTCACCTGAGCGTTGCACTGCTTTTTTACTTAAATAAGTAATTTCTCTAGATAAATTTTGACCAAAAATATACTGCTACATTTCTTTGGTAAAAATAACCCAAATCAGTGTTTATTTGGTGTTGGCAGTGATGGAGGAAAGACAGATTTTCTATTGGGACACTGAAATGTGTATAGGGACATGGGTATATCAGTGGTGCTTTGTGTAGTTTGTGGGGTGATCTGCAACAGCTTTCTGTGTAAAATCATCCTCACACAGAGAGCTGTCATAGGTCTGCAGATTTGCCCCCCCCGCACTGAGCTTTCACTTAGCTTGGCGGGGAGACCTGTCACAGAGACTCACGTCTCTGTTTACATTGTGACGGTTGTGATTGGACACAACCGTCAGGTGATCAGGAGGGCCAATCACAGCGCCCATATCCCGATCTCTGCTCAGCTGGATCCTGTGATCAGAATGATCGAGCACTCGTTCTGAGGGATGTTCCTGAATGACCACTCATAATGAAGAAAGGAGCACCAGCCGTTTATGTGCAGCGGCCGGTGGGAAGTAGTTAAGTAAATATAGTGTAAAAAAAAAAATTCCTGATCACTTCCTCAGAGTTGTACAGTGCTGCTGTGGTAACACTGTATTTCACAGTATGTAAAACATAAACAAAAACATATTTTTTTAACATACTGTCACCAGTCAGTGTCCCTGCTCACTGCCAAGCCAGTTATATGTACTGCATTGGTGACAGTATGTAAAAATAAAAAGAATATGGAAAAAACAAATGTTTTTTAATTTCTTAATTTTCCAAAAAAATTTGACAAAAGTTTACAACTTCAAAAAATGTGCCATGCCTCTTACTAAATACCAGGGACTGTCTACTTTCAAATAAGGTGTCATTTATGGGATAATTGTACTGTTCTGGCATTTTCGGGCCTCAAGAAATGAGTTAGGCCGTCAGTACATCAGGATTGACCAATTTTCAGATATATACCATAGTTTGTGTAACTTTTCTACAGACTAAATAATATACACGGATTTGAATTTTTATTTTTTATTTTTTGGTTTACAACCACTTTAAGATGTACAAAGGCACAGAGTACAACAAAGAAAGCAGAGCCTGTTTTGATGTAAAAGGACTGGCCACTTAAAAAAGGACTCTACTTGGAAAGTTGAGCAGTGAAAGCTAGAGCTATCCACAAAAGAAAGAGTCAAAGCAGCCACAAGGGAAACTGAAGACACATAATGGAGTGGCACCTTTAAAGTGACAGAGCGGCAAGCCACGCGTCTGGTGCATACACTCAGGAGTGACAAGCCACATTACTAGTGATGAGACCTTCTTCACAAACATTGATTACAGTGCAAAAGACAAAGCTTTCCTAGCAAACGGGAAAAGCATCACTGCAGAAGGTAAAGGTCCGGACTTCCTGAACTGCATTACACCACAAGGCAAGCAGAGTATCCTTGTAAAGAAAGTGCTGTATGCTCCAGAACTAGAAGGCAGCTTTTATCAGTGAAAAGTCTTGTGAACAATTGTCTCTCAGTTAGGTTACATGGTGATGAATGCACAATTCACAATAAGAGATTCCTCTCAAAAGGAAAACTGGATTACCACCTATACAAGCTCATCACTATAGACCAGCATGCCAATATAGTCTCTAATGACTTACACAGCAAATATATTAATTTATGGCACAGATGGCTGGGGCACAGAAGTCCAGAAGCTATGCATGACATTATAAAGAGAGGCTTATCAGAAGATTTGACAATAGCGCCTTGCAAAGTGCTCATGAAATGCAAATGCTGTATTGAAGCTAAAGCCACATGTGCTCCCCTTCCACAGGCATCTCTAAGAAAAATTACCCACCCCCTGCAGCTCATACACAGTGATATGTATGCAGTCCAATGAAAACTCCCACGTCAAGCGGGAACAGATAACTACTGACTTTCATTGATGATTATTCCAGGTACACAACTACTTATCTGATGAAACTCAATAATTAAATATCAGAGAAACTTCAAGAGTTCGTTGCCATGTCTAGCAACAAATTCCAACGCAAACCAGGAATAATATGCATTGACAATGGAGGCAAATTCATAAGAAAAAAAGTGGCCTCATACCTGAAGGGACAAGGAATAGTACTCTAGACAAATGCACCATAAACTCTTGAACAAAATTGTGTAGCAGAAAGGAAAAATCTCACTCTTATAGAAATGGCCAGATACATGTTATCGGATGCCAACCTACCTCACAAGTACTGTGGAGAAGCAGTCTTGACAGCAACCTACCTACAGAACAGATTACCCTCAAGAGCCATTAAAAGTACTCCATTCAAAATGTGCATGGATAAAAGCCTAGCATAGGACATATAAGAGTGTTTTGATGTAAAGTATATGCCTATATTCCAAGTTAAAAGCGATCCAAGCTAAAGAACAGAGTCATAGAGGGCATTCTAGTAGGCTACAGTGAGCAAACTAATGCCGCGTACACACGAGCGGATTGTATGGCGTACTTAGTCCGTCATACAATCCGACAGACAATCCGTCGTAGTTTCCACTGAACGGACTTGACCACACATGGATACACAAACAGTCCGTCAAAAGCTTGCGCGATGACATGTACAGCACGTACGACGGGACTAGAAATAGGAAGTCCAAGACACAGCAAAGCACCCTTCTGCCGTGTAAATCCTTTCTGGGCATGCGCCATTCTTAGTCCGTCGAACTAGCATACTGACGACCGTATTGTCCACTGAAACCAAAGTACGACGGACAGATTTTTAGAAAAACCGAAATTCTTAGTACTCCGGACTGCACGCTGAAAAAGTCCGCTGAAGCCCACACACGAGTGGATTGTCCGCTGAAATGTGTTTCAGCGGACTAAGTACGTCAAACAGTTCGACCGTGTGTACGCGGCATAAGAGTTACAGAATCCTGCACCCAAAGACTGACAAAGTGACAATAAGCTGTAGTGTTTATTTTGATGAGAGCCCATCATATGAAACACATCATCTGAAACACCGATCCCTAAAAGCTGTGAAGTGAATATGCCAAGCAAACCAGAAGAAAAGGTCGACCAAAACAAACCTGTGCAGGAGTCAGAACAAAAGGTGGACCTCACATTGCCTAAATCAAGTTCCCCACCAGATCCTGCTGAACTGCCTGAAATCAAAAGATCCACTTGGACCACAAAGGGGATACCACGCCGCAAGCTGTCATACACTGCCAAAACACACAGCATACTTGAACCAACATCATGGGAAGACTGCCAAAATGTGAAGCCAATAAATGGAGAAAGGCAGCAGAAGAATTAAAGTCACTTGAAGAAAATAAAACCTAGACACTCAGAGAGCTCCCTCCTAACTGCAAAACTATAGAAAGTAAGTGGACTTTCTTAAGTAAAGTCAGACGCAGAAGGGTATATCTACAAATACAAAGCCAGACTAGATGCCAAGTGTTACTCCCAGAAATTCGATGAAGATTACGATGAAACAACCAAGAAGACAGATGGATATACATCCTTATCTATGTTTATGACATTATAACTAGGGATGAGCCGAACACCCCCCTGTTCGGTTCGCACCAGAACCTGCGAACAGACCTAAAGTTCGTGTGAACTTTAGAACCCTATTAAAGTCTATGGGACTCGAACGTTCACAATCTAAAGTGCTCATTTTAAAGGGTAATATGCAGGTTACTGTCCTAAAAAGTGTTTGGGGACCTGGGTCCTGCCCCAGGGGACATGGATCAATGCAAAAAAAAGTTTTAAAAATGGCCGTTTTTTCAGGAGCAGTGATTTTAATAATGATTAAAGTGAAACAATAAAAGTGTAATATTCCTTTAAATTTCGTAGCTGGGGGGTATCTATAGTATGCCTGTGAAGGGGCGCATGTTTCTGGTGCTTAGAACTGTCCCTGCACAAAGTGTCATTTGTGCAGGAAAAAAAGTCTTTTAAAATCACTTGCGGCTAAATTGTCGGGTCTCCGTAATACAGAGAACACTCAATGAGTGTTCTCTGTATTAGCCGACAATTCATTCATTCATTGATTAAAAAAAAAAAAAAAAAAAAGCGTGGGGGTTCCCCTAAATTCAATTACCAGGCCCTTCAGGTCTGACATGGATATTAAGGGGAACCCCGTGTCAAATTAAAAAAAAAAATTGACGTGGGGGTCCCCCCAAATATCCATACCAGACCCTTCAGGTCTGATATGGATATTAAGGGGAACCCCGCATCAAATTTAAAAAAAAAATTGACGTGGGGGTCCCCCTAAAAATCCATATCAGACCCTTTATCCGAGCACGCAACCTGGCAGGCCGCAGGAAAAGAGGGGGGGACGAGAGAGCGGCCCCCCCTCCCTCCTGAACCATACCAGGCCACATACCCTCAACATTGGGAGGATGCTTTGGGGGTCTGTGACCCCTAAAAAGCACCTTGTCCCCATGTTGATAAGGACAAGGGCCTCATCCTCACAACACTGGCCGTTGGTTGTGAGGGTCTGCGGGCGGGGGGCTTATCAGAATCTGGAAGCCCCCTTTAACAAGGGGACCCCCAGATCCCGCCCCCCCCCTGTTTGAAATGGTAAGGGGGTACAAAAGTACCCCTACCATTTCACAAAGAAAGTGTCAAAATGGTTAAATAAGACAAACACACTTTTGAAAAATTCCTTTATTAAAAATGAAAAAAATAAAAAAAAGATTCCAGCGGTGCTAATCCACTCTTGCTATCCAGCGACGGATCTCCGGGGTCCAGCGATGGATGATCATATCCAGCGACGGGGGATCTCTCAGTCCAGCGCTGTCCATACATCCTTCTTCTGTCTCCACTCCGGAGACACTGCAGAGAGCCCAGCGCTGACGTTTCTTATATTAGGAGGGCGGGGCCACCCGTCACCTGACCCCGCCCCTCTGACGCTGGAGAGGGAAGCCAGGGGTTCCCCAGTGACGTGTGGGTGACCCCGCCCCCTCTGATGTAACGCAGGTTTCCGTTACATCAGAGGGGGCGGGGTCACCCACACGTCATCCACGAATTACAAATTACGAATTCATTTTAATACGAAACGGAAAGGAACCAAACAAAACAAATTTATTGACGGTGCACATGTCTATTGCAATCCTCCATAAAAGTAAAGCCATTTGCTATATCCAAGAAGCTTCCAGGGCAATTATATCAATACTCTGCATAACAAATGAAAGATTTCCTCTCTATTACTGTTTCAATGACTAGTGTCCCCACTCAAAGATTTACCCTCTCTTAAGCCCCATACACACTATCAGATTTTCTGCTGAGTTGTTCCTTCAGATTTACCAAAACCATATAATATGAGGTCAGACCTTAGGAGTTTCAATTTGTATGTAATCGGGCAGGCCCTTGCACTACATGGTTTTGGTAAATCTGAAGGAATAAATCAGCAGAAAATCTGATAGTGTGTATGGGTCATTACTGTTCCAGTGAAAATTGTCACCACTGGAAGATTTCCTCTATATTGCTGATCCAGTGACAACATTAAATTAGGTAATTCCATCATCAGAACAAATAAAGAGGATGAATCTCCCTAAAAAAAACTGAGAGGTTCTAACCCTTTGCCATTCAAAACTTAAAAAAAAAGCTTTCATTGGCTTACAATGAGTGACAATGAAAAAATCTGATCATTCAAATTTTTTGTCATTGCTTATAATGATGTCCACATTTACATTGAGGAAAAGGAGGACACCTGATCCTACTTTCACAACAGGGAAGAAGACATCTGGAAATGTAGTTGTTACTATGGGTAACAGTTATTTTTCAGTTTTAATGTACATTGGAGCTGACTGAAGAAAACTGCAAAATGTGCCTTTTACCTATAAGCAACCAAAGCTAAATCCTAGATTTGATGTATATAATTTCTATATACCTTTGATCAAGGTTTTATAAATTAGCCCTGGGCATCATTTACTAAAGAGTTTGGTATAAGAAATCTCTATGCTGTCAGGTGTTAACCATCCAGACTGATGATAGGTAAGAAAATTAATCAGAAAATGAATCAGGGATAATATGATTGGCTAACAAGGGCTAGTAAGCATCGCTTTAATAAATGTGGCACCCTGTGTTTTTTTCTTTATTCTCTTTTCCTATTTGATACGTTTTGCTGACACATGACTTTCCTGGTAAAATTAATGCAAAAAGTAAAAAAGTAATATGTCCAGGTCAGACGACAGCTTGTACCTCAATATATATATATATAGCTCTCCGTAGTGTGTGGAAAATGCACCTTTGTATTGCTCAGAACACCATCAATTCTTAATGAGTGCTAGACCTTGCCAGCCTCACAGCATGGCACACAGAAGTTCTGTGATCTGTTCCCAGTGGTGTGTACATCTGTTGTACAAGCTGTGCAAGTTACAATCACAGAAGAGCATTGTGGACTTTCAAAATGAAACAAGCACTGCAGACGGCTGCTGTAATAGCTTGAAAGGTGTGGTTTACCGGGGTAAATAAAGCGTGTTACTCAAGGTTTAGGTAATAACTAATAGAATACTGGCACCTTCTTTGACATAGTTTACTTGGGAATGTTTTATTACACAAAAAAAAATTCTGCTGCTCTGAGCAGGAATTGTGGCACCTGGAACACTCTCTTCCAGCAGTATCTGTCAAAAGAAAAAAGTTTGGGAGTAATACTTATAAACAGCTTCATACTGTATATCTACCAACATTCAATAAAGGTGAAACTGACCTGGCCTTAAAGTACCTACACTACAAATATAATATATTGTAGTGAAGGTCACGTACTTTGTCATAGCTCTCAACTGTCTCTCTGGAGAGAAAGTCACTCTTTGGAACCACATTCAGCTTCTCTCTCCTCATACAGTATGTTCCTATATTAGCTCTGTTATGATCTATCTAAATAAATACACCATTTTCTTGCCAGTGTTCTTTGTAATAATAAACTTTTCAATGCTAATATAAAAGAAAAGTATAGGTGAAAAGTTTAGGGTGTGGTGTTGTGTGCTAAAGGTGCCCTTCTTTCTCATCTCAGAAGCTTGGAGATACAGTATTCCCTGTATCACTTACAAGTATTGGCTGTATTGTTTATATAATTTCCTTTGTCCTTCTGGAGCCCTTTGTTGACAGAAATAAGGCCCCATCATTTATCTCTCAATTGGCAGAACCCTGAAGAATGAGAGAGACAATGTCATTTTACAATGTAAACAAAGAAAATGCGGCGCACAAAGCAAAAAATATATAAACGCATTTAAAGTAACACATTCATGTGTAAAAGTCCAAAACAGGTACTGAAAGTTCAGTGAATCCACAACAGATCTCCCTCCACCTCATTCAGCAGAGATAAGGATAGTAGGGGTCCCATCACCATCACCCAACACGACAGACCCTTACCATCAGTGCAACGATAATGCACAAATAGAAAAGCCACTTTGTTCCACTACTCCTCACAAGCAGTACACTGGAACCAGAAATCTCTCCAATCATGAACAGGTATTAAGATTCCCATGCAGTTCAGCAGTCATGTGGATAGAGAAAAATAACAACGCTCATTGCGCAGATATCTTAAAAAACGATGCCCAATTTATTAAGAAAAAACAATTCCGCTCACATTTAAGTTGATTAAAATAGGCAAAACAACTGAAGCGTCCAGCGCTTCAGTGATAGTCACTGTAGTGCAGTCTGTCCAGGTCCCACGTTAAGCCAGGCTCTGCCCAACGTTTCATCACTCAAAGTGCATCATCAGGGGCATGACCACGTGTCAGCAGTAAGGTGCCCCTGATGATGCACTTTGAGTGATGAAATGTTGGGCAGAGCCTGGCTTATCATGGGACCTGGACAGACTGCACTACAGCGACTATCACTGAAGCGCTGGAAGCTTCAGTTGTTTTGCCTATGTGAAAAACACATCAACCGCAGCCGCTTAGATGTGAACCCCTAGGGTAAAGAATCTTGATAATAAACACTACCTGAATCCCGCTGTAAGATGATATCACAGAGAAAAAACTCAGATTCTCATACTTCTCTTTTAAGACCTCATGCAGAAAAAAATGCAGCTTTTAAAGGCATGACTTTTTAATGACTCAATGCAACTATTCCAATGCACATTCTGGCTTTTAGATCTGTACTCTTAAGCATGTGTGCATTTGGAGAGCAGCTTACAAGGATATTTAACACACACACAGTACATGTATATGCACGTGTATGTGCGTAAATTTACTATAGTGGCTGGAATTAATATTTTAGTCAATAGAATTACTTCACTAGCTTATGTTTCTAAATGCCATACCCTATAATTATGCACCAAAACAAGCATTTTTTTATGCAGGTTCTTTCTGCCAACTGCTGACTGAGAGATCCAGTGTGGATGGGATTACTTTAATATGCTCATATTCATGCAAGCTGATAGTATAATTTGTAAACTTGCAGTGCTATACGGTTTTGTCTTTAAAGTTAGAAATAAAATGTCAAAACAGACTGCACAACCCCACGTTCCCCAAAGCCCTTCCCATGCCAGCATTCCCAATTACTTCCCAAACATTCAAAATATATCGATTTTTAGTACTGTATGTTTTTGTCAGAAAGTGGCTACTATCGGGACAGTTAGGCTGCAATATAAGAGGGAGAGATGCAGCAAGTTTTATTGTGCAATACAAATTAGAGTGTATTATCCTAGCAGAGATAGCCACAAATATTTTTCAGTGCCTGGGCAGTATGTAAGCAAATTGGTTAGACCACAATATAGGAGCAAAAGACGAGGCAGGTTTTATCATGAAATAAAAATGAGAGTGCCAGAGCACTGGTATAGACCACTAACTTCAAGGCACAAAGTAGGATTTATTATGGGTCGATCAGATGGAGATTGCCAGCGCATCAATGGATGTGCCAGAATTTGGTCGATTCCCTTGTAACCTTTCCTGGCCTGATTTTTTCCCTGCGCCGATGTAGACAAGGTGCAGTCCAATGCTAAGGGGAATGTCCAACTTGCCTCAGCCCGGCCTTTACATGATGTCCTTCCGGCACTGCACTTCCAGGTTTGCGTTCCACAGCCCTGAGCGTGTGTTCCAGCCATTTGTTGTGGTCTGCATGGTGGGAACCCAGGAGCCCATTGTGTCAGTCATGTCCGGATGAGCAAACGTGACTCGTCAGGAGCCCCTACTAGACCCCCAGATAGACCTGGTTAGCAAGTAAGTCACAATAAGCATATATAATTACATATACATTTTGTAATAAACATTGTCTGCCTTTTAAGTGCATTGGCAAAGGCGTTTTGAGACATCTGACCATGGACAGTGTATAAGGGCATCAATAAGAGGGTTAGGATTGTCCCCCGCCCAGACACTCATTGGGTGAGGTGTTTGAACTCTCAAATAGTGGCTCACTGCTTGGTGTGGTTTAGCTCTGAGGAAGGGGGTCTGTCCCCTGAAACGCGTAAGCTTTTCCACCATGTGGCTGTAGAGTCACCCACCTCAACAGTTTGAGGGTTGTATATGACAAGCTTGATTTTATTCCTATTTTGTAAGTATAACACTGTGCACAATTCAGGATTTACCCTGCAGAATATTAGAAACTGAGATCCAGCTATGAAAATTGTGTGGCACCCGTACAGTGCTAAAGCACTGGAATAGGCCAGGAGAGGTGGCAAGAGCTGGTTATGGTGTCAGGTATAATTTTTTGTGCTCAAAGGAGTCCAGTGAGGAGGAAGGGGTACAGGTGACTGCGCCATCACAACTGGACATGACTAGGGATGGGTGAATGGTTCAGCCTGAGCATAAGTTCAGGCTGAACTTTTATTGATGCACAGCCATTACTGGATTCAGATGTTGGTTCTGAGGTTGAGGATGACAGGAACATGAGCCTAGAGAGAGAGGAGAACACTGGTAGAAAAATTGGCATTCATGTTCCCCCAGCTGCAGTGTATTGCCAAGTTGTCTCCAGTGGTAATGATGATGATGAAGATGGAGGAGATGATGATGATGAGGTCACTGATGCGACTTTCTGTGCCAGATAGAGCAGAGGAGGAAACTGAAGGTGAGGTGGCACAACCACAAGGAGGCCGACATCAAGAGAGTAGAGAGCAGCCATCCTATTCCATCACATTCTGGAGCTGTTATCTTCCGGCCCACTCCCCAAAGCTCAGCTGTCTGGGCCTTTTTCAGCACATCTGCAGCAGATCGCACTGTTGCTATCTGTAAACTGTTTCTCAGGCATATCAAACATGGCAAAAACACCAGCCATTTGGGTACCACATACTTAGCAGGGCATTTAACGTCCAACCACTCAGCCTGTTGGCAAGAGCACCTAAAAGCCACACAAAAGGGGCAAAATCTGTCCCTCCTCTTCCTCCACCTTACCCACTTCAGTCTGCCCCTGCTATACTGAGTCATTACCTCTCAGCAGCTTCCACTGACAGGGATGAGGGTATAGCACAGGGTGTCCCAGGTCCTAGCAGCATATGTGCCAGCAGCACACCACCAGCTGTAGACTGTAGCCAGCAATTTTCTCTGCCCCATCTGCTGCAGCGGAAAAAAAAATACAGTTCCTGCCACCCACATACTCAGCGTCTAAATGCAAGCTTGTCAAAGCTGTTGGCTCTCCAATTTCTGCCTTTCAGCCTGGTGGATTCTGCCCCCTTCCGTGAATTCGCACAATGTGCAGTACAACAATGGCAGGTTACCAGTCGCTACTACTTTTCACGTAAGGCCGTTCCATCTCTCTACCATCACGTGGAAGGGAATGTTCTGACATCGTTGGGCAAGGCAGTCAGCCATAAAACCTTGCTGCTGACACGTGGTCCAGCAAGCATGGGCAAGGGGAGATATATTTTGTTCACAGCACACTGGGTAATGCTGCTTGCAACTCAAAAGGATGCAGGACAGGGCTCAGTACTGCAGCTTGTTGTGCCCCCACATCTCCATACAGCTAATGGTGATAATGCCAGACCTGTGAGCTCTACCCACTCTTCCTCCTCCTCCTCTGCCACCTCCATTCCCTCCTCTGCAGAATTGTCCTGTGAACATCAGGTACCCCCTAAGCGTTCAAAGGGATATTCCATGAGTCAGGCTAAAAGGTGTAATGCAGTGCTTCAGCTGGTGTGTCTAGGGACAGGAACCACCCCAGAGCAGAGATTCTTGCAACTCTGCAGGGACAGGCCCTGAGCTGGTTCACACTATGCCAGCTGGAGCCAGGAATGGTGGTGTGCAATAATGGCTCAAACCTCCTGTCCGCCCTTAGACAGGGAAAGTTGACGCATGTGCCATGCCTGGCACATGTCCTCAATTTAGTGGTGCAGCGTTTCCTAAATACGTATTCAGGGTTGCAAGATGTGCTAAAGCTGGCTAGAAGAGTCTGTAGCCATTTCAGGCGGTCATACACAGCCAGTGCTCGGATGGCTGAAATTCAGTGGGAATTCCACCTGCCTGTAAACCACCAGATTTGTGACATGCCCACCGACTTTGGCAATGTTGCAGAGGCTATACATGCAGCAGAGGATAGAAAAACTCATACTTGTCCTGCCCCAACTTGGCCACTTCACATGCACACTGGCAAATGACTGCTGGAAATCTTTTATAGTGAGGAGGATGGCACATAACGAAGACAGTTATTGGCCTTTATAAGCCAGCTGACCTAAGTTCAAAGGGCAGGCAGTGCAGTATGGTAATAAATAATTCAGTCTGCTGTATTACTGCATTACAAAGTTGGGACTGTGAACCTGGAACATGCAGTTTTTGCCTCAAACCCAGGGTAGTGGGGACCCTGAACCTCATCCCTATTAACAACCTATGGGTGCAGGCTTACCAGCAATCTTTAATCTGCTTCAAAAACATATCACCTAAAAGGAAGGAAATCACTCTCCATTATACTGTAAATGTAGCCAGGTGCTTGGCTAAGAATGGAGAGTAAGAGAAACACTGGCTGTAGCTGCTCACTGTAGCTGCTGTCCTGCAGTGCAGAACTGTTTAACAGCTGTATTAGCAAGAGGAGGGAGCTGCTGAGCAGGAAGAGTTCAATAGACGGCGTCAGGTAGAACTGCACTGTGGGAACTGTAGTCCAAAGGAGAGAGACTCTACTGTAATCAAGAGCTTTTGAAAAGCATTTCCCAGAGGAAGATTGCCAGGAGGAAGAGAAAGAACTGTATTTTCTCAGGCTGTACAGGACACAGCTTCCTCTTGCCATGAGGGAACCTGGAGAGTGCATATTGCTGTCTAATGTGCACCACTATGGCTGCATAATGGTGCCCTGAGCAGGATCTGGAATGATGATTCTAGGTTTGTCAACAGCCAGAGTCACCTGGTTGCAGAGCAGATTGTGGACTAATCGCTGTGTGTGACCGGATGGTGAGGTGAAATGCGGCTGGGACTGGTGAGCTGCTGCCATGGGGATTTACTTTCTGCTGCTAGAGAGACTGAGCCCTTTATGAATGGACTGTACAGCCCACTAGTAACCTTATTGCTGCCTGCAGGCTTGACTGGGACTATTCTCATGTGTACCGATGGCCAACTAAGACTAAATGCTGCCCCTTTACAGCTGCTGCACAGAGACATTTGCCTATTGCTAATGCTAAGAGGTACCTTCAGGGGACATTTCACCAGATCCTAGACATTCTCCTAGACTAGTTACAGTATTACTTTACACATGCATTTAATGCTCATTTGCACAGTTTATTGCTGATTTATGAGTTGATTTCAGTCTAGTGGTACAGAACTCTATTCTAATTTACTTTGGCATAGTAATTATACTGTGTAGCATATTGTGTCCTACATTCTGTATACTAATTTTGCTCAAACCACCAGTTACAGTAATTTACCACTAAATGGTCATGTGTCTATTTCTTGGTACCAACTCATTGCCAAGTAAAGGTATCTATACTCGGTGCTGGAGTCTCCCGCATTTTTTGCTGTAGCACCTCCTGATATCCCGGCTGCGGGGCCGATCCTGGATTGTCCCCTGGTTCAAAGTGGGGAATGATCGGTGCGGCGGGAGGGACAGCTGTGAGCACCGTACCCCCTGTATAGCTTTTCAGCTGACAAACGCTTCTACTTCTCTCCCTCCTGCGGCTGTCATCTAAAAAGCTATACAGGGAGATCACAGCCGTTCTGCCCGCCGCACGATCATTCCCGTTTTTTTCCTGTGTCCTCCTCCTCCAGCCTCTCTTCTGGCCCCCTTCTGTGTCCTTCTCCACTCCCTCTGTGGTCTCCTCCACCCCCCACCCCCCGTTATCATCGGAGTCCCTGTCCTCCTCCTCCTCTGCCCCCCTCTGCCCCTGCAGCCAGCTTCCCTTCGCTCCTCTCCCGTCTACTACAGGGGATATGTCAGGATGGAGAGCAGAGGAGGGGGCCGGTAAATATGTAATTTACCAGCCCCTTTCTTTTCTGAATTGGACACAGTGAGCAGAGCTCCCCCGGTGTCCTGTCATAACTGAGCAGCATAAACGGTGTCTCTGTCCATTGATCTTCAATGCTGAGAAAAGGACTGGGGAATCTGTGTCCTCAGTCCCTTTCTCTGTCTCAAAGGGGAGATGTCAGCTGCCTGTTTAGACCCCTGATATCTCACCAAAGCCCACCAACAAGACTGATAAAAAAATGCAAAAAAGAAAATTGAATTGTAAAAAACAAATATATAAAATAAAATAAACTACTGACACCATTTCCCCCTGCCCTACCAACACTGTCCGCTGCCTCAATCCCCTCCCTCCAATAATTTTTTTTAAAACATTAAATTAAATTGTAACAAAAACAAACAAAAAAAACTACTGACACCATCCACTGCCACATACCCCCTTCCCCAGAAGCACTGTGAAAAAATATTTAAAAAATTGGCCAACTCCCTGAAATGAGATTTCAGGCTGGGAAGTCTGTATACTCATGCTCTTCTTAAGCCCCATACACACTATCAGATTATCTGCTGAGTTTTTCCTTCAGATTTACCAAAACCATGTAGTAGAAGGGCCTGCCTGATTGCATACACATTGAAACTCCTAAGGTTTGTCCTCATATTATATGGTTTTGGTAAATCTGAAGGAAAAACTCAGCAGATAATCTGATAGTGTGTATGGGGCTTTATAAGTGCTTGCAGTGACTTTCATTCAACCAGGTACTATATGTAAGTGGGGCTGAGGGTGTTCTTGGAATTTAGCTGCAGAACAAAGAACCCAAATGACTAGCCACTCCTGCAAGGGTAGCACTACATAAAAACCATAATAAAGGTTTTATTCATCCATTCAGTGCACAGACAGATCCATCAAAACCTATGCCAGCGAATGCATTTCACTCAGTAATGCACCTAATCTAAAAGACTGTCATTCAAGAAAGAACTTTTACACTTCTAAAGTGTATGTATAGCCCAAACTTTAAATAGAGTAGGAAGTAATTAAAACTCCTGCAAGTTTATTTTTTGCTGTCTATATACCATTGGGGAAATTTCCCTTCACTTGCTGTACCAAAGGTGCAACAGGAAGTTAGTGAAACTTCTGTCCCTGCCAGGAGAAAATACATTTTTTATGCCTACGTGCTTACATGTAAAATCCATTTCTTTGAGTATATCACTGGACACAGAGCAGGTTATAATCATTACTTTTTGGGTTATATGCCAGATAGCAATGATTATAAGCTGCTCTGTGTCCTGTGATGTGCGATAAAGTGATAAAGAAACAGTGATTATTACTAGTGGCTATAACAGCCACTACCGATAATCACAAGTGAATCTGGCAGGCTGGTTGTACCCAAGCAGATTGATCGATGGTACATTCAGCCAACCCACACATGGTTCGAATCTCGGGCGGTTCCTGCTGAACCGGCTGAGATCCAAACCGTCTATAGCTGGCTTTACACTACCCTCTGCCAAGATTGGCAATGCTGCTGTCCCAAGACATCTTCATTGCCCTTCTATACAGAATATAGACACCCTAAGGCAGTGATGGCGAACCTTGGCATCCCAGATGTTTTGGAACTGTTTTGGAACTACATTTCCCATGATGCTCTTCTACACTGCAGAGTGCATGAGCATCCTGGGAAATGTAGTTCTAAAACATCTGGGGTGCCAAGGTTCGCCATCACTGCCCTAAGACAAGAAGTGTGTTACTGGCCGTATCACCAAGTAAAAATTAAAGAAAAAAAAAACCATAATAGAGGAAAACTATTGCAGCCACCACATTTAAGGATTGGTAAACTGTAATGTATTTCATTAATACATTTTTGTTTTTGGGTTCAATATTTCCTTCTGGTTATATTTACACAGAATTTGTTAGACACTGCAGTATTCAGGATTACAGAATTCAATTTTAGGAGAATATCCTACTTCTAGTGTCAGCTCTCAGTGGCAGAGTCTATATTCCCATCGTACACGTTCCTGGAATGAGCTGTAAAAGTACCGGGGGCTGTAGCGACCACCAGCTGGATACTGGAACACGCACTATAATGTAGATATTCCCCCAGCACACCAAGGATTTTCAATTTCATCCAAACAGTTTTTAATTAAAGAAAGATTACATCACATGCCTGACGAAGGGGTCCTGCGTGACTCCGAAACATTGCACTACACTGTTTTGTGATGTGATCTTTCTTTAATTAAAAACTGTTTGGACGAAATCGAAGATCCTTGGTGTGTTGCAGAATATCTACATTATAGGTCTCAGTGGCAGGCACTGTAATGAGGCTGGTTGTGAAACAACTACTTTTGGCTGGTGCCTTTGCCTAGGTTCATCTGTGCATTGTGTGGGTGCACATTTAGCGTGTGCTCGTCACAGCTAGAGCAGTCCGTTCATTTGAATGGGCTGCTGTACACATGAGAAATGCAAGGAAAATAGCCGCTGGCCCTTTCTTAAAAACACGCAGCATGGAACTGCGTAATGCTGTTGCAGCATACAATTTCATGCAGCGCAAAGATGTGCAGCGGTGCTGATGTGTGGGGGTGCCATTAAGAATTACTGGCACCCCAAGCATCTGCTAAGGAGCAGCATTTTTCTGTGCAGGTTGGCAGCTTGATTATGCACACACTCCCAACTCGAATATATGTGAACCTAGCCTTTGTCATCATCTTGGAGCGGATAATGTTCTAACTGAATGCTGGCTGTGCAGGTGGGTAGATATCGGGACATACAGTATGTCATTTTAGAATAGAACATGTTCTGACTCTACCATTTGAATGTCTCAGCTGAAATCAAGACTCATCAGACCAGGCAATGTTTTTTCCAATCCTCTATTGTCCAATTTTGAGCCTGTGTGATCTCAGGAAGGCTGTATAATATAAAACATACTATATGGCCCGCGAATCAGCCCATACCATTTATGCAGATATACATGTTGTAAGTACTAGTTGGTGTACCCACTCAAGCTACCGACTACTCTAAATCATTAATGGAATTGGATCGAAAGAATGTCTTCCTGGCAGTTGAAAATAAGACACTCAGTTAAAGAAATTTGGGGGTAAAGTATAGAGAAGGTAGAAATAAAGTGAGTGGGGGGGGGGGGGATTTGTTCAACACAAATGTGATGGACCTGGCACGGGAATCATCAAAAAATTAGTTTGCGTCGACCCCACCCTCAAGAATTCAGTAGGGTTTGCCGAGCAAAGTTTTAAAGTGGTTGTAAACCCCCACAAAAAAAACAACCTGCAAGACAAAGGCATAATGAGCTAGTATGCATAGCATACTATACATAGCATAGCATACTAGCTGATTATGTATTACTTACCTGGCTGGTGACATTGCTCCTGGAGTGAGTCCGGGTATTGCGGGCTTTGGTGCTGTGACTGGCCAGAGCCGCGATGACGTCACTCCCGCGCATTTGCGTGGGAGCTGCCGGTAACGGCGCAGTCTAACTGAAGCAACGGCATGTACGCGCCATTGCTTCAGTTTGCTTCAGTGCGCATGTGCCGATGACGTCGGCACATGCAAGTACAGTGGATATCTTCTAAACCGTTCAGGTTTAGGAGATATCCAGGGTAGCTACTATCCAGGGTAACTACAGGTAAGCCTTATTATAGGCTTACCTTATTATAGGCTTACCTGTAGCAAAAAATGGGTTGTTAGGGTTTACAACCACTTTAAAAGCAATGGCATAACCAGATATGGAATGGCATATCCAGATACTGGCTTTGGAATTTAATAAGTATGGTGACTGAGGACCTCTAGTGTTAACAGCAGAATAGCGTTCATTATCTATTAATGGCATTCTGAAAGGCAGTGATTCACATGGTTCTAAATACAAACAAATGCAAAATGACTGGAAATGCCTAAGGCAGTGGTCATCAACCCTGTCCTCAGGGCCCACTAACAGGCCTGGTTTGCAAAATAACTGAAATACATCACAGGTGATATCATTTGCTGCTCAGTGATTGTTAGTGGGCCCTGAGGACAGGGTTGATGACCACTGGCCTAAGGGACTCTAAGGCTAGCTTACATACAATTACTACATACCTGTCCAGCTGCTTGCGCCACCAGTCTTCGAGGAGCTACAGCTTGCTGAAAAATCTTTTGCAGACTGCTTTGCGTGCACCTTTTTTTTCTTGTAGCAAATTATTTTAAAGATGAACTCCAGGGAAAAAAAATATTTTGAACCATTTACTGTGTAAAAATAAATTACCTCTACTGATTGCTGGCCCACATTCCATGCACTAAAAAAACCTGTTACTATCATCAGCCCCCATAGTACTGTAAATGCCAATCATCCAGCTCAGAGACTTAATTTCTGTCGGTTGTACACTGATCATAGCAGGTCGCTCAGTGTACACCTCCTCCATTCAGAAAAAATGTATATTCTTTGACTGAATGCAAGGCTTTCTATGATTGGAGGAGTGGAGGATGGATGTTTTGCTCTCCCTAACTCCAACTGCAGAAATATATATATATATATGACAATTTTTTAGTAAATGAAAGATGATGTTACGCTGAGTAGATACCTTACAAGCCACACCTGTTAAAATTACACACGCTTGTGGAATGGCGACAAGCTATGGTACTTTAAAATTTCCATAGGCGATGCTTTGAACATTTTTACAGGTTACATGTTTTGAGCTACAGAGGAGGTCTAGCACTAGAATTATTTCTCTCACTCTAACATTCACTGCGATACCTCACATGTGGTGCAAACACTGTTTACATATGTGTGCATTATGTATGCGTTTGCTTCTGCACACGAGCACAGAGGGATGGGGGCGCTTCAAATTTTTCATTTTCTTATTTTTTTTTTATTTTTGCACTGTCCCTTTATTTTTTTTTATCACTTTTATTCCTAATACAAGGGATGTAAACATCCCTTGTAATAGAAATAAGGATGACAGGTCTTCTTTATGGAGATATCTAGGGTCAAAGAGACCCAAAATCTCTCCTTTACTTTTTTTTGTAGCTGCATATATACATATTGCAATTAGAAGACACTGTGTGGCATTCTTCAGAGGAAGCCGCCTGCCCCTAGTTTTCCAGTTTGGGCTATCCTGTGACTTTCCTAATCAAAGACAGAGCAAAGCATCTTGGGACATGTAGTTTATACAGATACGATTCGCCCTCTGGCTGTATTGTGTGAAACTACAACTACCAGCTGTCTGATGGAGAAGAGCAGACCACTGGGAGTGACTATAAGAGGGGAGGTCTTTTGCGCTTTCTTGGGACTGGTGTGGATCTGCATGCAGGGGATCTGTTATCGGGTGAACTGTAGCTGAATTTTGGCCTGCTCTGGCGGAGTTACCCAGCGGAAATCCGGAAGGACACCTGCGTACAGTTTCCCTTTACTGTTCAGCGGCAGTCTGGAGGCTGTGTCTGATCCATCCATCCTGCAAAGATTTCGGATCGGTGTAAGCCGTACTGTGGTGGAGGCCAGATGTCATCCCTTGAACCAAGTTACTGAGAGATCATCATCATCATCATCCTCCTCATCACTATCATCCTCATCATCATCTTCTGCATTTCAGTGCTGCCTATCAGTGCTCATCAATACTGCCTATCAGTGCCCATCAATGCAGCCTACCAGTGCCCAGTGCTGGCTATCAGTGCCCATCAATGCCGCCTATCAGTATCCATCAGTGTCCATCAGTGCCACCTATCAGCATCCATCAGTGTCCATCAGTGCCACTTATCTGTGCTGCTTATCAGTGCTCAATGCCCATCAGTGCCGCCTATCAGTGCCACCTTTCAGAGCTTATTAATGCTGCTTATCAGTGCCACCTATCAGTGCTCAATGCCTATCGGTGCCCCATCATTGCTGTCCATCAGTGCCCATCAGTACCCATCAGTGCCGCTGATCTGCTCCTTCTCCCCCCACCGATCTCCCATATGTGTACTGCGGGAGATGTGAGCTTGTTAGCTTCACACTTGACTTCCCGCAAAGTTCACACAGGAGAGGGGAGGGGGAGAAAGAGCAAATTGGATGTGTCATCCCGTGCGAGAGAGGACGGAGGGAGAGCAGTGAGAACTGCAGGCTGTAAGCTGTATGAGAGATACGCTCTCTGCTCAGAGCTGTGGGACTAGCAACCTCACTGGGACCCCTGACAGTGGTGGAATGCCAGGGCCCGGTTGCAAGTGTGACTGCTGCAACCCTGCTACTTCCGCCACTGGACTGTGTGTTTGTTTGACATTCTGGAGGAGCAAGGCATGAGGCGTGAGTAGTGAAATTACAAAGAGAGCCACGAGTCTGAATTCTACAGTATGTTTTGTTGCATTGATGGTGAGAACCCCCTGCATGGTTAACTATTCAAGTGTGAACTTTTTGCTTTGTTTTAAATCAAAATTGGCAGAAAAAGTCTTGAAACATACTTCTGACATGGAGTAAACTCACTACCAATGAGCTACAAATTCCCCAGCTTGTCACACTGGGCAGATCATCAGTTGAAAAAAACTAAAAAAGAAAACGAATGCTGCCACCACATCTAATGATTGGTAAGCTGCAATATATTGTTTTCAGTTTTGGGCTTAACCACTTGCTGACCGTATAACTTACATATATGGCAGAAAAGTGACACTGCTGCACCGGATCACGTACCTATAGTACGTGGTTTGACACTTCTGGGTGGGGGGTGCATGCACGCCACTGGCGGCCCTCTCCCGCAATGATTATAGCTGATTAGTGGGTACCATGGACTCGATGGCCGCCAGCACCCGTCGATCCTTCAATACAGAAGGAGAACGGCCCTCTGCCTATGAAAACAAAGCAGGTCGTTGTTCCGTCAGTGGGGATGACATGGATCCTGTGTTCCTGCAAAGTAAGGAGTAAAAGCACCCCCCCCCCCACCAGTACACAAAATTACTAGCTAGGCACACAGTTAACACTCTGATTGCCCTGGTGTTAACCCCTTCCCAGCCATTGTGATTAGTACAGCGACAGTTCATATTTTAGCACTGACCACTGTATTAGTGTATAACTTTTGCACAAACCATTCAATATATGCTTATTGGGATTTTGTTTACCAAACATTTGTAGTAAAATACACATTGGCCTAAATTGATAAAGAAATTAGATTTTTTAGATTTTTTTATTGGGTATGTGTTATAGCAGAAAGTAAAAAATATTTTTTTCTTCAAAATTGTTCTTTTTTTGTTTATAGCGCAAAAAATAAAAAGTGCAGAGGTGATCAAATAACACCAAAAGAAAGCTCTATTTATGGGGAAAAAAAGAGGACATAGTTTTTTTAATACAGCATTGCACGACCACACAATTGTCAGTTAGGCCCCTTTCACACTGGGGCGGTTTTCAGGCACTACAGTGCTAAAAATAGTGCCTGTGTAGCGCCTGAAAAAACGGCCCCTTTCACTCCAGTCTGAAAGCCAAAGGGGCTTTCACACTGGAGCGGTGCACTAGCAGGATGGTGAAAATAGTCCTGCTAGCTGCATCTTTGGAGCGGTGAAAGGATTGGTGTATTCACCGCTCCTACCCATTGAAACCAATGGGACAGCATGGCTATACCGCTGCAGCGGTGCTTTGCGGGCGGTTTTAACCCTTTTTTGGCCTCTAGTGGGAGCTAAAACGACGAGCCACTAAAAATAGCAGCGCTTTACAGCCGACGCCCACACCGCCCCAGTGTGAAAGGGGCCTTAATGTAATGCAGTGCCGTATCACACAAAATGGCCTGGTCAGTAAGGGGGTAAATCTTCTGGAGCTAATACCGCTTTTAACAAGCAGCTAATCAGAGCATACCTGTCAATCTTCTAGTGCTGGCTAGTCACGAATAATCGACTTCATTGTTCTGAGAAAAAAATAAAAGTTTATTTTTCCCTAGTTTTTATTAATCAAATAGAATATTCTAATTAATCTTTTAAATAGGAATCACACAGACTATATCTTCCTAAAAACATTCAGAGTTGTCTTATATATTTGGAATACTGTTTTTATGCTTGCTATTTATTCTGTAACATCTAATTCAGCTGTTATACTTGATATATATAGCCGTACAACACTAATGTGCAGGAATTGGGGCACTTAATTCTATTAAAACTCCGTTCACTATATGTGCCATTTTCTTTGTTCCACGGTGTGAAGGATGTCAGTTTGTGTATTCATGATGTCTGCAATGTCCTGCATCCTCAGAGATGGCTGTGCATCCACCCGACTAATAAATCTCCACGTGACCTAAAATGTGTTATACATATATTGTCAAAATTATTGGGACGCCTGCCTTTACACACACATGAACTATAATGGCATCCCAGTCTTAGTCCATAGGATTCTATATTGAGTTGGCCCACACATTGCAGCTATAAAAGCTTCAACACTTCTGGGAAGGCTGTCCACAAGGTTTAAGAGTGTGTCTTTGGGAATGTTTAACCATTCTTCCAGAAGTGCATTTGTGAGGTCAGGCAGTGATGTTGGAGAAAAGGCCTGACTCACAGTCTAATTCATCCCAAAGGTGTTCTATTGGATTGAGGTCAGGACTCAGGTCAAGTTCCTCCACCCCAAACTCGCTCATCCATGTCTTTATGGACCTTGCTTTGTGCACTGGTCCAAATCATTTGGTGGAGGTGGGATTATGGAGTGGGTTTTCTTTTTCAGGGGTTGGGCTTGGCCCTTTAGTTCCAGTGAAGGGAACTCTTAAGGTGTCAGCATACCAAGACAATTTGGACAATTTCATACTATCAACTTTGTGGGAACAGTTTGGGGATGGCCCATTCCTGTTCCAACATGACTGCGCACCAGTGCACAAAGCAAGGTCCATAAAGACATGGATGAGTGAGTTTGGGGTGGAGGTACTTGACTGGCCTGCACAGAGTCCTGACCTCAACCAGAGCAGAGACTGTGAACCAGGCCTTCTCGTCTAACATCAGTGTCTGACCTCACAAATGCGCTTCTGGAAAAATGGTCAAACGTTGGTCAAGAGTTGAAGCTATTAAAGCTGCAAAAGGTGGGTCAACTCAATATTGAACCCTATGGACTAAGACTAGGATGCCATTAAAGTTCATGTGTATTTAAAGGCAGGCGCCTGAATACGTTTGGTAAATATAGTGTGTCATGTGCCCTGTATTTGTTGCACTTTACAGAATGCCTACTATATTGTTGGGCTTATTTTATAGCACAGGAGAGTGCAGTAAGGGCTCTTTCAGATGGGCAGCTGGGGGGGATATCATAATAACAGCCATTTGAGACATAGTTTTACCCTGCCAACTCAAGTAGTAACAGTACAGCTTGACAAGGCTGGACTACCAGCAGCACTGCCTGTGAATATCACCAAATGAGTTCAGTGGGGCCTCAATGCAACCCCGCAAGCTGCATCCTCATCTCTCAGTTAGGGTGCAGTTCTGTAATGTAAAATTGTGTTTTGACAATTTTAAAATACAAGTAAGAGGAGGTGAATAAATATCAACAAGTCCAGTATCAGTGATCAGTAGGGATGAGCTTCGTGTTCGAGTCGAACATACGTTCGACTCGAACATCGGCTATTCGCCCGTTCGGTGAATACCGAACGTTATGGGCCGTTCGCGCCAAATTCGTGTGGCGCTCATGGCCCACAATGCACTGCGCCATCGCAGTGCATTGCTGGCTCATGATTGGCCAAGCATGCACTGTGACCCCGCATGCTTGGCCAATCACAGCGCCGGCAGGGAGGAGAGCCATGATTGGCCACAGGCAGGATGCCTGTGGCCAATCATAGCTCAGGCTGTGTAGTACACGCCCCACACTATATGAGGCCGCCAGCGCGGCAGCCTTGTGTAGTGTGTTGGCGTCTGTAGGAGTTAGTGGGTGTTCTGTGTACCTTCAACACAGTATACACCGTTCGTTATCGGCCGATTTTGCATTCTTGCTCTTCTGTAGTGGTTGTTGTCTGTGTGCCCTGACCGCAGTATACACCATTATATCCACCTATATAGCTAGCTATATTGCTCTTTTTTAATAGAGCTTGCAGTCAGTTGTAGGAGATTGTGCGTGCTGTCTGCGTGCCCTGACCGCAGTATACACCGTTATATCCACCTATATAGCTAGCTATCTTGCTCTTTTTTAATAGAGCTTGCAGTCAGTTGTAGGAGATTGTGCGTGCTGTTTGCGTGCCCTGACCGCAGTATACACCATTATATCCACCTATATAGCTAGCTATCTTGCTCTTCTTTAATAGAGCTTGCAGTCAGTTGTAGGAGATTGTGCGTGCTGTCTGCATGCCCTGACCGCAGTATACACCGTTATATCCACCTATATAGCTAGCTATATTGCTCTTTTTTAATAGAGCTTGCAGTCAGTTGTAGGAGATTGTGCATGTTGTCTGCGTGCCCTGACCGCAGTATACACCGTTATATCCACCTATATAGCTCTTCTCTAATTGAGCCATCTGCCATCTGCAGGAGTTAGTGGGTGTTGTGTGTCTCCAGCACAATATACACTACCCAATTTCTGGCCATTACCATGTCTGGAAGGCCAACAAGGAGAGGCAGACAGCACACGAAACGATAAAAGAGGGCAAGCAGGCTCTGTGTCTAGAGACAACAGTGCTGGTCGTGGACGCGGTGCATCGTCATCATCAGCACATGGCCATGGGACACGCTTGTCCTTCTTTTCGGCAGCTGGACATGTTGAGCCGCAACATGCCGAAGACTTGGTAGAGTGGATGACCAAGCCCTCTTCATCCTCCTCATCCTCTCTCACCCAGGCTCAGGGTACTAGCAAAGCAGCTGCCAACGCATCGTCTTCCCGCCTCTCAATGTCATCATCAGTGACTCCTTCCCTAGATCCACCACGTCCTCCTGAGGAGTCTCCTGAACTCTTTGAGCACAGTGTTGGGTACATGCTCCAGGAGGATGCTCAGTGTTTTGTAGGCTCTTATGATGATACTCAGCTAGAGGAAGGCAGTAGTGTGAGCGCAGAGAGAGGGGATGCTCAAGAAGGACAGCAATCTGGCAGTCATGTTCCACAAGCTGCAGCATACTGCCAGGTTTGCTCCAGCGATGAAGAGGGAGGGGATGATGAGGGCACTGACTCCACGTGGGTGCCTGATAGGAGAGAGGAGGAGGAGGAGGCACATGTCCAACAAGGCAGGATGCCCTCCGGGGGCCAGCTTAGGGGCAGCACACCTACTGAATCACACCGCAGAGCTCCGCCTGTGCAGGGCTCTGCCTCTGCGCGTTATTCTAAAAGTTCTTTGGTGTGGGCCTTTTTTGAGACAAGTGCATCAGATCGCACCGCTGCTATTTGCAACATATGTCTCAAGCGTATCTCGCGTGGCCAAAACATCAGCCGCTTGGGCACCACATGCTTGACCAGACATATGTTGACCTGCCATGCAGCTCGTTGGCAAGCGTACCTGAAAGACCTACACCAAAGAACAAAGCGGACCTCTCCTTGCTCCTCATCAGCTGGGATCTCTAACCCGACTAGACCTTCAGTCCTCTCTGAAACCTGCTCTGAGAGGAATGAAGGTGTAGAATTAGGTGTGTCACTGCCAAGTGCTTCCGGGCACTCTGCTAGCAGTACACCCACGTCCGATTATAGCAGGCAAATGCCCCTGCCCCAGCTGCTGGACCGTCGAAAGAAGTTCACTCCCAGCCATCCCCATGCCCAGTGGTTGAATGCTAGCTTGGCTAAATTGCTAGCACTTCAACTGCTGCCTTTTCAGTTGGTATACTCGGCCCCCTTCCGTGAGTTTGTACAATGTGCGGTTCCTCAGTGGCAGGTCCCCAAACGCCACTTTCTCACGGAAGGTGATTCCGGCTCTCTACCGGCATGTGGAAGGCAATGTCCTTGCCTCGCTGGACAGGGCGGTCAGCGGTAAGGTGCATATTACTGCTGACTCATGGTCCAGCAGGCATGGACAGGGACGTTACCTGTCTTTCACGGCCCATTGGGTCACTCTTCTGGCAGCTGGGAAGGATGCAGGACAATGTGCAGTAGTGTTGGAGGTTGTTCCGCCACCACGCCTCCAAAATGCTACTATTGGTTGTGACACACCTCTCTCCTCCACCCCCTCCTCTTCTTCTTCCTCCATGGCCTCTTCCAGTGCTCTGTCCTCAGAACCAGCGGTGCTCCGTAGGCGTTCCAGGGGCTACGCAAGTACGCAGGCAAAACAATGCCATGCCGTGCTTGCGCTGGTTTGTTTGGGGGACAGGAGCCACACTGGGGCAGATATTTTGTCAGCTCTGCAGGGGCAGGCCGAGAGGTGGTTGATGCCAGGCCAGCTTATGCCAGGAATGGTGGTTTACAACAATGGCACCAACCTCCTCTCCGCCCTCCGACAGGGACAACTGACCCATGTGCCCTGTGTGGCTCACGTCCTTAACCTGGTGGTGCAGCGGTTCTTGGGCAGGTACCCGGGCTTATAGGATGTCCTGAAGCAGGCCAGGAAAGTCTGTGTGCATTTCCGCCGATCATTTAATGCCTGTGCTCGGCTGGCTGAGCTCCAAAAGGAGTTGAACCTGCCCAAGAACCGCCTTATATGTGACATGGCCACCAGGTGGAACTCAACGTTGGCCATGAGTACCTGTGCGACTACGGCACCAGGACAGGGTCAGGGGAGCTCGGTTTTTTCTCACCACGCCAGTGGGGCATGATCAAGGATGCATGCACTGTCCTGTCACCGTTTGAGGAGGCCACAAGGATGGTGAGCAGTGACAGTGCATGCATCAGTGACACTGTACCTCTTGTCCACCTGTTGGAGCATACGCTGCGTGGAATAATGGACAGGGCACTTGAGGCAGAACAGAAGCAGGAAGAGGAGGACTTTCTTGCCTCTCAAGGCCCCCTTTATCCAGACAGTGTTCCTGCTGTCCCACCCATCACACAGGAAGAGGACGAGGAGGAGGATGATTGTGTCAGCATGGAGGTGGAGGCTGGCACTCAGCAGCAGCAGCAGTCTTGTAGGGATGATTTACAGTCCCAAGAAACCCGTGGACTCGTACATGGCTGGGAGGAGGTAGCTGCGGATCATGTTGTCCTTAGTGACCCAGAGGCGATTCAGTTCGCATTGTGCGCTATACAAGTATTTCATTCATTCATTCATTTAGAGGACTCCGGACCGAATGCCTCAGCTAACCTACGCTGCATGGCCTCCCTTATCCTGCAAAGCCTGTGGAAGGATCCTCGTATTCTTCGGATCAAGGAGAGGGACCATTACTGGCTGGCCACTCTCCTTGATCCACGGTACAAGGGTAAGGTGGCCGACCTTATCTTGCCGTCGCAGAGGGAGCAGAGGATGAGACATCTCCGGGAGGCCTTGCAGAAAGGTCTGCGCAAAGTGTTCCCAGAGACTGGGAGGTTACAAACTCCTGGTCCTGGACAACGTGTTGCTGAGGCATCAATCAGAAGGAGCGGTGGAGAAGGTGGCCATCTGACCGATGCGTTCAGACAATTTTTTAGTCCGCAGCCCCAAGGTATGATTGGTTCCAGCAACCATCGCCAGCGTCTGATTTACATGGTGCAGGAATACCTAGGGGCAAGGTTAGACTTGGACACCTTTCCCACCGAAAATCCTCTGGCTTACTGGGTCTTCAGGATGGATCACTGGCCAGAACTTGCACAGTATGCAATTGAGCTACTGGCCTGTCCTTCATCTTTCGGAACGCACCTTCAGTGCTGCTGGTGGCTTTGTTACCGATCACAGGGTGCGCCTGTCCACCGACTCAGTTGATCGACTGACCTTCATCAAGATGAATCAGTCTTGGATCACCCACAGCTACCAAGCACCTGAAGCTGATGTAACTGAATAATTTTTTTTTAAATATCACATCCCTTCAAGACCGCTTATGCTGAGTGACTGTCCTGTTATGTTGATTGTCTATCCTCTTCCTCCTCCGCTGATATGTTGGAAGAACATTTTTGGTTCTGGGTGATGCCACCAGCCCAATTTTTCAGCCCCTGTTTAACAGGGACGTTTAATTACAATTTTTGATGCAATGCTTTGCAGCAGGGCTCATTCCTGCACCACAACTAGAGTATATGGGAGAGGTTGCAGTGTCATGGCACCAGCACCAGTGGCAGCAGCCCAATTTTTCAGCCCCTGTTTAACAGGGGCATGTAATTACAATTCTTGATATAATATTTCACAGGAGGGCCCGTTCCTGTGCCCACCCAGAGTAACTGTGAGGACTTATAGTGTGGTGGCACCAGCACCACAACCACCAAAGGTCAATTTTTCTACCACTGTTCAACAATGGCATGTAATTACAATTCTTGATATAATTGTTCACAGCAGGGTGCTCCAGCGCCCACCAAGAGTCACTTTGAGGGCTTACAATGTTGTGGCAACACCAACATCTTGTTCCGCCATTTCTGCAGAGCATATAGGGCAGGCCCCTACTTTCAAACATCCAACTTACAAACGTCTCCTACTTGCAAACGGAAGGAGACAACAGGAAGTGAGATGAAAAAAGACGGACGGCAAAACAAATACATGGGATATACAGGGGTGATAACCCTTACCTATGTTTTCCAAAAAGCTTAAAAATAGATTTTTTGACTGGAGCTACACTTTAAAAATGCACCAGTTCAAAATTACACACAGATTCTACTTAACACAACAAATCTACACAGTCCCTGTCTTGTTTGCACCGCCTGTATACTGCTGTTCTGAGTATATAGGGCCTGGGGGCCCCACATCTTTCCTTTTTTTAATATGGGTACGTGGTTCCCCTTAATATCCATACAAGACCCAAAGGGGCTGGTAATGGGCAGGGGGGCTACCCATGCCATTTTTCTCAATGATTTTCATCCATATTGCCGGAACCAGATATTACATTAAAAACGCAAGCAGTTTGAAATGACTTTTTTTCCGTTAAATGTCATTTTGTGCAGGGACTGTTCTAAACACGGGAAACACGTGCCAATTCACAGGCATACTATAGACACTCCCCAGGCATGATATTTAAAGGAATATTTCACTTTTTTTTTCACTTTAAACGTCATTAAAATCAGTGCTCCTGCCATTTTTAAAAAAAATTTAGGCATTGACCCATGTCCCCTGGGGCAGGAGCCAAGTCCCCAAACCCTTTTTAGGACAGTATCTTGCATATTAGCCATTACAATTAGCACTTTTAATTTCGATTTCAATTTCAATTAGCACCTATGGCCAAATTTCCAATTGTACCTTCCTTTTATGCTTCCCTTCTTGTGTTACCGCTCATTTGTCATCCACACCAAGATCGCTCCTACGGCCGTTCTAGCTTTATATACACTGCGCATGCGTCAAACTCCAAAGTGTCATGACACTGCAGCGTGACCATCTCTCTTCTGCATGTGGCTCACATGGCGGAACATTCGGGAGGGACAACATGTCGGATTCGGCAGATTACAGCTAGCAACGCAGTGGTGGAACTCATAGGAGGCACAAAGCAACCCCCGTGAGCAAGGGTGAGATGGTGGAGATAGTGAGCATCCTAGAGAAGCACAATTACGACTGCAAGCTGCACAATTACGAAAGGCTCAACAGCCGAAAGGACCTCATTTGGAGAAAGTCATCGCTGTTTTGCAGTGTGTATTTTCGGTGGAACGATCAAAGGATCAAATCCGAAAACAATGGTCTGATCTCAAACACCATGAAAAAGACCAGATGGAGTACGTAAGATCATAAAAAAAAGTAAGCAATATTTAGATCTAAACTATATGTATATATGTAAATTAGCTGTCAGTATATGTTCTTTCTCCAAGTAGCTCTAGCGAATTATATATAAGTTTTTCTAAAATCTTTGTATGACTTGGGATTCCAAAGATTAAGATAATTGTAAAGCATATATGAACATTATTATTTGGTCATGTTTTTGGATATTCCTTTTTTTGGAACTAATTGTTTTTTCTTCTTTCAACAGGGAGGCACCAAAAAAAGAGGCTCCAGCCAAGCCACCACAAGGGACGAAGGGAGGCTACCCTCTCTTGGGCCCCAACAGGGGAGGCAATGAGGCCATCTTCCCCCCAAAAATGTAAGTGCCAACTTCAAACACACTAATTTAGCCACCGACAGGAGTTTTCTAGGTGGGCCAAAGGCCATGGACTTAGGGCAGAACTTAGGGGGTAAAGAACACTTTATGGTTGCTGCCTGGCTCATCAGTGTCCATTAATGCAGCCTTGCTAGTGTAGACATTGGTAAAGGAGACACGCAGAGTCATGCCCGTTAGGATGGTCATCATATATCCCGTATCTCATAGGATACAAGAGGGGTGGGGGGCAGCTGCAGGACTTTTTCAATGTTGGCACTTGTCAAGTGTCAAGTGTTTGCCCTCAGGAAAATGCCATCACTTTCCCTTTTCTATACATATTTCACAGAAAAAAAAACAGACTGCAACATGGTGGAGTCCACTAGTTAGGAGCAAACATTGACATCAGATCAAGTGCAAGGTTGGTCAACTAATATAGCAAAATGGATGCTAGAATCAGATGTGACTTGGGGTGACTTAATGAAAGATGTATTGTTCCTTTTTAGAGGAAATTGAGTGTGGACAGCTCACCCAGGATGTTTCTTTGGAGCCATGGGATCTGACTCCTGGACCCAGCACAGACATTGCCATTGTGGTCAACAAATCCCCTGATGCAAGTCACAGGGAGGGCCAAAGCGAACCAGAAGAGGAAGAAAGTATTCAGGAGCCTTTTGTTTGCACAAGTAAGTATTCTTGGAATCTTGCTTCAAATGTGTATACATGTTGAGTGTTCAGATGTCCAAACCAAACACCCTCTTCACACATTACCAATATAGTGCCTTAATATTAGCATGGAGAAGGAAGAGGTGGAAGGAGCTCGTAGTGTTGCTAGGTACCCGAGTTTGGGAGACCCAGGCACCAGGGCCAAGGTTTACATAGTCGTTGCAGTGTGTACATTCCTAGTAGTGTAGGTCTCTGAAGGGCAAGCAGGTTGCAAGCAACAATAGACTGGTTAGGTAAGTATTTCCTGAATTTGACTAGTAACTTGACCATAACTCACTATGTAGGGCCTCAACCACCTGACCATCGTTCCCTTAATACTTTTTACTCTTCTTACTAGGTCATGATCTTCCCTGATGTACTGTTGGCAGAATGAGTGCAGATATGTTGCATTGTTTGAAGGACCTGGAGAAAATCAAGGAGGCTGCCACTGCTTTACAGCGAAGAATAAGAGATTTTGTGGAAATGCTTGCCAAAATTTTAATTTCCTCTTGCCTGGTCTGAAGTTTATTGTTCCACTTGTTGCCTCCTGTTTACCCTTTTAATAATTACCATGTTTTCATGACTTTTAGGGGGAAAGTTTAGGGACAGAACTCGGTGTTTCTACACTCCACTCCTCTAGGTGCACCACCAGGTCCTGTTTTCTATATTTTCCTCAGTCTAAAAACGACTGTGTGAATTACTAACAGTGAAAATTACAACATCACCCGTGTCAAATTCAAGAAATCACGAAAACATGACCTGGGTTTGCATCTTGAGGAGAAGTGTTGGGAAACACTGCCCTCACTAATGTGAATTGTAATGTTTATGGTTTTTTTTTTATAATCTAAAACCACAAATTTGAAGGTGCCCCTAAATTGAGCCTTAACATTCTTATTTCCCCCATGATCCCATGCCTAAAATGTGTGTAGTTCCATACATCTATTTTAAAAACAAAAACAAAACACACAGTGGGGGTTATTCACAAAAGGCAAATCCAGTTTGCACTGCAAGTGCTCTAAATTTAAGGGGTAGATCTGAAATGAGTGGAAGCTCTGCTGATTTTATCATGCAATCATGTGCAAGCTAAAATGTTGTTTTTTATTTTCCTTGCATATCCCCCTCGGATCTACAGCGACTTTACTCCCAAGTGCACTTGCAGTGCAAAGTGGATTTTCCTTTAGTAAATAACCCCCAGTGTGTAAAAATGTGCTATTTCCCATCACAGGGCATAATTGGATGCTTTTTGGGGGTGCAACCCCATCCTCATAACTAAAGTAGCTCAGAGGAAGGGGTTGCACCCCCGAAACGTGTCCATTGATATCCTGTGATGGGAGATAGCACGTTGACACACTGTGTGTTTTGTGGGTTTCAAAAAATAGATGTTTGTAACTACACACATTTTAGGCATAGGATCATAAGGGACATTTAACTGTCGTGCCTTTACGTGTACGTGGCTTAAAATTTTGGCTTTTAGAGTGGTGAGATCACCCCATCTGAGGAAGGCAACATCCACACAATCTTGAGATACTAATGTCTCATTTGGCCTTCACTTTGCCAAACTCGAACTTTGTAAGTTACTGTGTTTGGGATGTGTATCTAATGTTTTAGAACATGCCTGTTTAGCCACAATAAAGGAGAAATAATGCAAGACAAACCACCAAGAGGTTGGTTTGTTTTAAAACCTTAAAATGTACATGTGAATGTGCTTTGAGTAAAATGTCTTTTAGTAAACAATGTGTGGCTTATTATTTCATTGCTCAATACCAGTGTATTTCCTAATTTGTTATAGTTACAGCGATAATGTACTCTTAGCCCTTGCACACACGGTCGGAGATTCCGACAACCAAATCCGTCGGAGTAATTCCAACGGATTATTTCCGGAAGTGATGTTGCATACACACGGTCGGACTAAGCTGTCGGAAAATCCAATTGTACATAACGTGATGACGTTATTTCGTTACGACGGGACTACGTTCAGGCTAGTAGCCAATAGCTTTGGTCTAGGAATTTGATCTGAACATGCGTGGCACTTTGTCCATCAGAGTAGGCTACACATGATCGGATGTCCGATATGTGTCCGATAGGAGCATTTTGTTGGAAAATTTTACTGGCAAGTTGGAAAACTTGGTCCGTCGGATATTCCGACGGAAACAGTCCGATGCAGACCACACACAGTCGCAATATCCGACAAAACGGTCCGATAGGACACATTCCGTCGGAATCTCCGACCATGTGTACAAGGGCTAAAATGTGGACAACTCCTGCAATTTTTAGGCCTTTTAAAAAATTAAAGTTGTAAAGGCATAATGTTTTTGAACTTCATGCATTAGATCCATTAAGAACAAAAACATTGTGTGTGTGTGTGTAGCAGACCCACTGCACATCATAATACTTAGGTCAAGAAGATATTGTCACCTCATGTAGCAATTAAGGTACATTTGCGCTATTGGAGCAAGTGACCAAAATAAAGCCCATTTGGGAACATGGTAGACATGTAATGCCGCGTACAAACAATCAGACTATCCGGCGGACTTAGTCTGGCGGACAAACCGCCGTAAAGTCTGCCGGACTGTCCGAACGAGCCACGCGGCTCCCCCTCCCCAAAGCACCTCCCCAAAGCAAGAACAGAAGGCGGCGAAGACAGCGGCATCAGAAGACCGGGCCACCGCCAGTAAAAGAGCTGGAAGAAGAGCGGAGGCCCTGGCAAGAAGAACCGAAGAGGGGGAGAAGACCCCCAAAGTCGGAAGAAGACCCCCGGGTGGTGGGGAAGAAGAAAGCTGGGCTCCTCCTCTAGTAAAAGAGCTAGCAGAAGATAGCGGAGTCTGGCGAGAAGACCCCCAAGATGGAAGAAGACCCCCAGAGCTGTGCAATAAATTATTTTTAACCCTTGTGTGTTGTGTTTTATTTACATTTTTTTCACAGGTGAATGGGTAGGGGTACATTGTACCCCATACTCATTCACATAGGGTGGGGGGCCGGTATCCAATAAGCCCCCTGCCCGCAGACCCCAACAACCAATGGCCAGGGTTGTCAGGAAGAGGCCCCTGTCCTCATCAACATGGGGACAAGGTGCTTTGGGGTGGGGGGCGCGTGGCCCCCCTTCCCCAAAGCACCCCCCCATGCTGAGGGCACGTGGCCTGGTACAGCTCAGGGGGGGTGCTCGCTCGTCCCCATCCCCTTTCCTGACCGGCCGGGTTGCTCGGATAAGGGTCTGATATGGACCTAGGGGGGGGGGACCCCACGCCATTTTTTCGGTGTAGGGCTTCCCCTTTAAGTCCATACCAGGTGACAGGGCCAGCGACGTGTCAATCTCGCCGCCGATGGAGGCGACATTGACTTCCTTTGCTAGTCCCGACTACCTGGAGCCGCGCTCAAAATGAACGGACTTTTCTCCGTGCGGGAAAAGTCCGTTCATTTCAAAAGTAATGCGAACTAGCACACACACGGCAGGATTGTCCGCTGGACTGCGAGTCCGGCGGACAAATTGAGTCAAAACTACTTTCTAAGTCCGCCGGACTTTTGGGTAAAAAAAGTCCGCCGGAGCCCACACATGGGCGGATTGTCGACTTTTCCGCTGGATAGTTTGATCGTGTGTACGCGGCATAAGAAACAAAGACAACAGTAGTTCAAATGAAATAGGAGTTTATGATATTCCAAAAGAATTAAAAATTATCATCTAGAATTTGCTGCCAAGACACTGCCCCTCCACCCAGAAAATATTCCAGGTATTTCTGCTGTAAATCTCAGGCAATTTGTGATGGCAATCCAGCACGGGCATTTTCAATAACAGGTGGCAAGTTTAAGGTGCCATTCTGGAAACGCTTGTAGAACTTTGTCTGCATAATCACTCCTCCGTTGTGACCGTTCTTCCCAACATCCAGATACAGGAACTCGTAGTAGGCAGACACTACAGCTAGCATGACTATACTGCAAAAGCCCTTATAATTAAAATAATAGGAGCCAGAGTTGGGTGGTGGTACAATCTGGACATGCTTGCCATCAATAGCACCACCACAGTTGGGAAAATCCCACTGATGATGGAACTGGTCTGCAACGTCCTGCCATTGCTCTGGGTTGGGTAGAAACTGTGGATTAAAAAAATAAAAAATATATTACTACTACTGCACATAACATTGCAAGCAGATTTGACAAACATGTTTAGCCAACATAAAGATACATGTTAATACAAACTTAAATAAGTATTTAAAGACAAAAGTGGAAGGTCAACTTATCTGACCCCCCCCCCCCCTTGGATGGCCATTAGACAAATTTTATTGGGGTAATGGGAGGATGTTTTGGACAGGTAACCCTCTCCACTTCAATGAGAGCGGTTTGCATAAATAATAGTTATACTTTGGCCAGCCCCTCCTTACTTACACTATTGGCAGCCCAGTGGACAGGTAAGAAGTGTCATAATCCAAAAAGCTGAATACACACTGTCCAAATTGCAGCACATTTTGACATTATGGTTTAACCTATCAATATAATAGTAGTCAAAAACTTAAGAAGTTTAAATTTTTAGGTAATCAGGCAGTCCCTTGCACTTCATGATTTGGTGAATTTATACAGAAATATGAACACAAAAGAGGGATAGTGTGTATGGGTTTTGCAAAGTCAGCAGATACAGTATTTGGATCCGTTGACTATGCATTTTTGGGGGGGAGGGAGGATCCCAAATGCATTTGGGCCCCAAAAAATGGCCTCTTGCACTCTCCCTGAATTTGAGGACAACAATAACATTTGTACATATTTTAGGGGTTGTTTAGGGTAAGCCGCAAAATGTAGCTGACAAAAAACATTGTTAAGTTACCAGGTTAGGTGTGTGTGGGCCCAGGATAGCATGCTGGGGAGATTATTGGTAGAAAATATGCATGTAGGCAAAAAAGGAGCAGGAAAAGCTTATAGCATGCATGAGGACAAAGAGGACATTATATTATATTGATAATTATGTAATCAACAAATTAATACAATACATTAGCAAAAAAAAATACATAGAATGTGATCTTAAAGGGAAAAAACTTACCCTAATATAGTCCTTCTGCAGGACTTGAATAATGGCTGAACAGGTCTCTGGAATAATGACTCCCAGAGCCCGGGGGAGATCCCAGTCGTAAACTTGAGCTCCTGGAGACTTCTCTCCATCGTCAAGTACCGCAAGTTGGCTATGAGCCTTTGTTCTGGAGTGATGGAAAGCCTCATACATGTGTATCGCTTCTTAATATAGGGGGACACCAATGCCAAGAGTTGGTGAAAGCAGGGATCCGTCTTCCGGAGATAATTCCGAAAATCTGAATTATTCCCCTGGAGCTCCCGCAGCAATGGCATATGACATAATTGGTCACTATTAAGCAACCAATTTTTGGTCCAAGAACTCCTCCTCCTCCTGTTCCTGGACTGGACTAGGGTCATAGCAATAACTCCTAGCCCAATAATAACACGTTCTCACCTCCTATTACGCAAAATGGTTGGTTGACTGATAGCCATTCGGAAACGAACTGAAAAGTGCGAATCAACTTTCACCAAACTTCTACTAACACAAAATTAGCAGAAGGAGCCCAAAGGGTGGCGCTTGAGAAATGAATTTCCTCTTTATAATCTCGTAGTATGTCTAGTACATCACTACGTTCAATACATTGTCGATCGACAATTTGTGTACCGTTAGTATGCAAGACAAGATCCTGGCACACGCCCTTTTACAAAAATCAGATGCTTGGTTGGCCAACAATTGTATCATGTGTACGAGGCTTTACCCCAATAATCTCATTGATAAATCTGATGATCATCAATTACTACATTATAGCAAATAATCTCCTTCTATAATTGTATGATACCTAATTTTGAATCTAAACACTAAACTATATCATTTATTTATTTTTATTAACCTTCATATCTCTCTCTTTTCAATACCAGACTTCTATTCTCTGATAGTTTAATGATATGCAAAGATACTATATAATAATGTCCATTCTCGAAATTGGTATTGTATATATTTATACTTATACTTTGTGGGTTTTTTTATTTTATTTCTGTGTTTTAACATAATCTTTGTAAACCTTGTTTTCTAACTAAGCCTTGTAGATTGTACAATCCATACTATACTCATTTTTGTACAATATATATATATATATATATATATATATATATATATATATATATATATATATGTATACTACTGTCGAATGCTTTGCACAATTATAATAAATAAGACCTGTTTTCTGCCCAATTACAGCTGACATGATTGTGTTCATTTTTCTGTGACTATTTTTAGGCCGCTTGAACGTTCTAGTGAAGACGTGGACATCATATTCGCCCGTCTAAAAGCAGTTAAAGCATTTGAAAGGTTTCATCCGAATCTACTTCAGCAAATCTGTTTCTGTGGTTATTATGAGAGTCTGGAAAAAGGTGTTACATGTAAGTGAACCTCCTAATAGAAACATGCACTGTAAGGTAATAAGGTAACTATAAATTGGTTCTAAAGTTACAAGGTTTTTTTTTTTTACCTGCTGGAGTCTCCAAATCTCCTAAGCAAAGAGCCAGTTTACTGTCCTTCAGGCTTTAGGAGGGCCAGACTGCGGCCAGTGAGAGCAGCAAATGTCCTGACATCAGAGCTCCATTATTGGTTTTAATTTGAGGATAGCACCCCATTGTTAATATCAATGAGAAGAATAGTTACTCATTAATGGTGTCAGTCAGGGGAATGGAGCTCCAACATTGGTGTCATTTGGTGGAATAGTGCCCCAAGGGCCAGATAAAGGCAAGCAAAAGGCCACAGTTTGGAGACCACTGCCTTAATGCATTACTTGTAGTAAGGTAAAAACCTTTCCGTAGTTGTTTGCCTCCCCCACCTCCTTAAATACTTACTGAAGGCCTTTCTATATCCAGCCCTGTGCCCATCTGCAGCAAGACTGCTCTTTTTTCCTGGCTTCACAGGGCAGATTGATAGCGGGGTTATTGGTTCCTGCTGCTGTCAATCAATTGCTGTAAGGAGGGAGTGGGGGGTGAGTCTATGGACACACACAGCTTGGCTCAGGAGAGAGTCTGCACGTTGAAGTTAGGTGTAGGTTAAAAAAAGGAGGCTTTAGAATTACTTTAAAGTGGTTGTACACCTTTACATATACTCATTGAAGTGACTAGCCTCACCTACAGTAATTACCAGGGACCATGCAGTTTATAGATAAGGGAACTTTATTATACAAAAATATCAAATGGTAATACAAAAAACACCGGATAAAAATCCTATCACCAACACCTCCGAATTTTTTAACAACACGGTTGGTTTTATTGAGGAGACATTGCATAACAATAAGGCATACAGACAGTACAAACAGGCTTGTATAAGACAGAAGCCGCTTAAAGCAAAAACACAGCGTCCAAAGAACTATTGAAGCAGTAGTTACCGAGAGAGGGCACGTGGCCGGACACACAGTTTCCACGACAACAGAGAGGGAAAGAAGGGGGGGAGGGGGGAGATAAGGGAGAAAAAGGTAGGGGAGGGGGGGAGGGGTGGGGGGAGATAAGGGAGAAAAAGGTGGGGGGGGGGTGGGGGGGGGCAGAACTCTCACATCCAATACATCAAGTTCTCAGAACTGTTCCAACCAAGGTAACCACACTTGGTCAAACTTCTGCACCCTCTAACCATGTAGGTCAGTTTATATAGGGGGAGGACAGCATTAACCGTAGCATCCCACGACTCCACCGTGGGGGGTGAAGGCGATATCCAGTGCCGAAGAATTTCCTTCCTGGCATAAAACACCAGGAGTGAAAGTAACAGCTTGGTGCATCTTGGTCGCTGGTCATCATCCTGAATCCCCAGAAGGGCAAATTCGGGTGACATAGGCACTCCTAACTGGAGACGATTATTGATATATTCAAAAACGCCCCACCAGAATCTTTCAATACGGGGGCATTCCCAGAACATATGTAGGAAAGTACCATTGGGGTAGTGACACCTGGGGCACTCCGGAGACCTATTGGGATAAATCCTGTGCAGCCTCTGCGGCGTATAGTACACTCGGTGCAAAAATTTTGTATGGATTAACCTGTCCCTGGAGGAAATTAACAACCGGGACCCATCTTCAAAACAATCCTCCCAAGTTTGCCTATCCAAATTGGGGATGCCCGTGTGCCACTTGTCCCAGAGGGTGTTCATCCTAGGAGAGTCAGATCTCAACAGGACCTGGTACAGTGTAGTAAGAGTCTTTTTAAGGGATTCCTGCGCCAGGATGGCCTCAACTGGGTCTGCCCTCAAAACAATAGGTCTAGGAAACTGAGCCCTGGCCGCATGCCTCAGCTGATAGTATCTGAAAAGCAAGCCCCCAGGGAGTCCCAATCTCTCCACCAGGCTCCCAAAGGGAAGTAATGAACCTTCGCTATAGATATCCTGGAGAGTCCTAATGCCATAGCGGGCCCACAGCTGTGGGTCCGGTATCGTCTGGAAGTGAGGAACACCTGGATTTCCCCATAACGGGGTAAAGGGTGAATACTGGTCCTCCTGGAGGAATCTCTTTCTGGCCACCGCCCATACCTGCAAGGTAGTTTTAGTAGGGGACGGAAGGGACCGGTACGCCCTGGGTCCCCTGTACACCAAATTACCAAGCTCTCTCAAGGAACCCAGAACCGCCGCCTCAAGGCCACCGCTGCGTTAGTCCTAGATTGCTCAAACCACCATCTCACTGAAACTAAGATTCCCGCCCAATAGTAATTTTGCAGATTTGGCATAGCCAGACCCCCACACCGAACTGGCAGCTGGAGGGTAGCCCTGGCCAGTCTTGGGGATCAGCCACCCCACAGGAAAGTGCTCATGTGTCCCTCCAGCTCCCTAAAAAAGGAGCCAGGGAGCCACACCGGGCAATTGCGGAACAGGTAAAGGAACCGCGGAAGGAACATCATCTTGAGGATGTTAATCCGCCCCAGCAGGGATAGTGGTAGCTCCCTCCATCGAGTGCAGTGTTCCCTACGTTTCCCGACCAGGGGCTGGAGATTGAGACGACCGAAGGCCCGAAGATCCCTCGTGATCACCACCCCCAGATATTTAAACCGTCAGTGGGGTTGGTGTCTGCGACGCACGTGCCTGGGGATGCATCTGTCCAAAAAGCTTGGAAGGAAGTGCAGTTATTTCCTTTCGCCACTATAGGCCACCTTAACCATCAACACCACATACAATTAATCTGCAGCTGGCTTTCATCAATCAAGTTTAACCCCATATCAGGGGAAGCCTAGCCAAAAATGAAAATGAAAAGGGGGCAAATAAGTAGCAGGAGAGAAGCAGGGAAGCATTTTTCTTAAACGGCAAGCCAAGACTTGATTATTTAGACAGGATTATTTAATAATTAAATAAAGGTATAAAAATAAAAACATAAATAAAATAAAAAATGAAAATAAAGTAGAAGCAAAAGTGAAAACAATAAGAAGGCAAATAGGCAATGTGCCTGCTAGAGGGAGAGTATTCATAATTATATATATATTATATATATATTCCACCATGGAAATAAAAGAAGTGTGCAGCCACTGGAGACAGGTCCTTTTTCTTCTCCTTTTCCTCCTCCTTGTTAGCACCATTGATGCTCCTGATGTGCTCACCGATACGTACCCCAAGTTGGCGCTTAGTTTTACCTATGTAATACCAAGGGCACACCGACATGTAGACTACCCTTGAAGTGGCACAGTTTACAACATTTTTAATTGGTACTCTACAGTGTGGCCAGCGTTGGTGAACACAGCAATCTTATCGACATGTCTACACATTTGGCAGTGGCCACATGCATACATTCCCTTAAGGGGGATAAATCTGTTAGTTAGCGGTTGTTGTACTCTGAGCGAACAAAGACATCCTGGACATGCTCTACATGCCACCAGTTGTGGGCGTGGACCAACAATCCCTGTCGGCACTGGAGATTTAGTCAGAATGTTCCAATGTTTGGTGAGAACATTGCTGACCTGTTTCCATTGCGCCCCATAGGCCGTGATTATCCTTAGGGGTATGTCACTGCCTATTTTAGTAGTTGGCTTGGGCTTTACCTGAAATAGGGTCCTCCTATCTTGCAGCCAGGCTTTTTTACGCACTTTCTTGAGGTTCAAATACTTATTTCACTCATTAAAATGCAGATCAATTTAAAATATTTTGAAATGCGTTTTTCTGGATTGTTGTTTATTCTGTTTTTCACTGTTAAAATTAACCTACCATTAAAATTATAGACACAGACATATAGAGACACAGTTAATAACATAGTTTGCACCTAGCGCTACTGAACATAAACCATTACAATAAATGTGAATTTATATACAATAGAAAGCGACTACAAAATTAGCTAAACAATTGGAGTATTTCAGGAATTTTAAATGATATGGGCTAATAATTACTTAAATTATACGGTAAAATGTTATTTTTCTTTACAACAATTAGCGTACAGTATGTTATGTTACAAATGATGGAAAATAACAGTTGGAAAATCAACAGTATGTTTGAAGTTTAAAATATAAAGCATTTTCCCAGCATCTACAGCACATAGCAAACCCTTTTACTGTATAATTAAACATTTTTACATGAGGTACATTCGAATTTAAAATTGCAAAGTCTGTTTTTTCAACATTGAATGTGAAGAAATGCAATATATTACAGGCTGAGTTTACCTTTGGGGAACATAATATTTATTGCACATATTTTTGCAGAAAAAAATTGACTTTTATTTATTTTATTATTTTTTCTCACATGAGCATTGCACCTGTGATCAGTGGATTGCTTGTGCAATGTCAGACTCCTGTAGATGGCCTGCAGCTTTCTGCCTGTACCTCTTTAGTACCTCACTTTAGTTATTAGCCCTGCTATTCATTCTCTAGTTTTAGTTTTCCAGGGTTTTAATAGTTTCACGTGGTAGATTTGGTAAGGTTTTCACTTTAGTTGGATGTACTCTATAGTTTACCCCACAAACCTCTCCTACCACCTCCAATGGCCCCTGGCACCTGACCAGGAACTTACTTTCCACTATGGGTATAAGCACCGCCTCCCGGTCTCCTAACTGGAACTGTCTAAATTTGGAGGACAAGTTGTACACCTTTCTCTGTGCTTCTTGTGGCCTCTACAAATGCTCCTTGACCAAAGACATTAGCTTTCTCTTATTTCTTTCTCTTATTTGAGTGATATCCTGTACCACCCCGACCTCTTGGGTAACCACGTCACATGCAATGGTTATTTTCACTGTTACCAGCAGGGAGTGTCCCCATGTACATACACTACCTGCAGGGTTCTAATTACAGGGCCCACATTTCCAGACACCCTTTTATGGGCAAGGGTTACCATACTACCTGAGTGCAGTAATGCCCGGGCATGATGTTGGTTTACCCAGATGGCGCATTTGAATTGCAGTCAGATCCAGGTAGACAGCGTCAGGCAGGAGAGCCTCCATATAGTTCCGCACTCCATGAATTTTTCCTGCAGGGGACACTGAGCCTCCATCTGACCATTGGTGTGACACAGCTAGAACATCAAGCTATCAGTCCTTCTTGCTGGAGTACTGCTAGAGTAGTCGTTCCCTGACTCTCCTGAGTGCTTGTCGCTGGGTTTGTGGATGACCTTCTTCTCCCCACTGACAGGAGTCCTCATGGCTTGACAGATCCCAGCAGATCCTGAACTCATGGTGTACCACTTTACCACCTCTACCAGTTGGTCCATCATCTGGAGCTCCTCATGGCTTACCCAACGCTGCAGCTTAATAGGAAGTGCCTGCAGGTAATGGTCCATGATGACCTAATTCACTATCAGTGGTCCCGTTGGCCTCTCCGGCTGCAACCACCTTATTGCCGGCTGCAACAGGTCGTGCATTTGGGACCACGTTGACTAGCCAGCATGATATCTCCAGCAATGCATCAGGTATGTCTGGACAGCATCAGTCATTCCAAGGCGAGCCAAGATCTCCCCTTTAGGCTTTGCATAATTGGTGTCAGCTGCTTGCATATCATAGTAGCCCATCTGTGGTTTCTCTGACAGGAACAGAGCGATGAGGCTGGCCCTCAAGAACATTTCTCTCTCTTTCGACAGTGCACTCAGTCATGGTCAGTAAGGCTTCCATATCATCATGGAGAGTATGTTTCTGTAGGAAATGGCTGGCTCTTACCGTCACTGGGTTGCTAGGGGCAGTGACCATCTTCAAACTCTCCACTAGAGCAGTCAACTGGGTTTGCATGGACTCCTTCTGCACCTCAAGTTGCTCTGCCTGGGTCTGCTGGGCCTGTATCAGTATAGCCAAAGTCTGATCTTGATGTGTCCGAGCTTTCTCTTGGTGGTGGGGAAGGTAATGCATTAAGGTAAAAAATGTTTAGGCTTTAGGACCACTTTAAGATATATTAAGTGCGCTAATTTTAACACAGTTGCATTGTTTGCAGCATAGCATTAACTGATTTATTTAATTTGTTACATGGAAACATTAAGACAGTAAATCAAAGAGTTAAAATATAACATTTGTAAAGACTATTAAAACACATTGTTTCTCTTTTAATTACAGTGTATCGCCAGGGTGATATTGGTACAAGTTGGTATGCTGTATTAACTGGATCTTTGGATGTCAAAGTCACCGAAACCAACAATCATCAGGTAAAGAATACCACCTTACTTCCATATAGGCACTCAGTGCAGATATTGCCACTCTGTTTGAAAATTCTAACTGCAGTGAAACGATCGACTAAAGGAAGCTAAGCATATGTGCAAAAGATGAAATTACTTGTCTGTTTGCAGTCCTCTGAGAAATGTATGTGGAGCTGCACATTCGCAACTCCATTTACATTTCAGGCTCAGTGCACTAATGTGTACTAATGATGTTGACCTGTGCCAGAAAATCAAGAAGGCCGAAAACTGGCACCTGGAAGAAGCTGCATCAGATGGGTCAGAGCATCAGTGGAGCTCCCGGCCATGCCCCCTCTCTGCTGGCTGGGGAATGCAGAGCTGCCTCCCTGCCGAGTATACAGACTGCATGGGGCAGGGTCAGAGTATCAATGGAGCTCCCGGCCCTGCCCCCTCTCTGCTGGCTGGGGAATACAGAGTGCCTTCCTCCCGAATATACATACTGCATGGGGCACGGTCAGAGCATCAGTGGAGCTCCTGCCCTCGCCCCTTTTCTGCTGGCTCAGGATTACAGCGCTGCCTCCCGTGTCTCCAGTGCACTCTGCCGTGCCATCATCGCGGCCCCAATTTATGGGTAGCAAGGGCTCAAGGGGTAGCTGCTTTGGACCCCATGGCAAAGACAGGGCCCAGGGCATTTGCCTCATGTTAAAGACGGCCCTGTATCCAGGTATAGCTATGTGTGTGAACAAAATATATGTGGTATAGTGTTAAATTTGATAGTAATGAAAGATAACTCCAACTACACAAACCTATTTTGATATCAAAGAGTTACTTATGTGCATAAAAATATATAAAATCATGAAATGAGTGATAATAGATAAACTCAATATATAGCTTATACAAAAAAATTATATAAAGTGAACAGTGATACAGTTACAGGAATAAAAGGTGCATATGCATATTTACATGTAGTCTATATAAGTGATCCCAATGAATAAAGTGACTTCAAAAGTGATCCGTGTAAACCATTTTGTCAGTAGATATTCCACCACCAATAGAAAGAAAGGCTTACCAGACACGTTGAAACCAAATAGGCGTACGCCTAATGAGTCAATAGAGCTTGTGGTGTAACACACCTAGAGGAGACGTATGTCAGCATAGACAGCGTACAATATAGATATATGGGGCAGAAATATCTCCAGTACATTGCAATCAAGGATATAATGACCAAGAGTTGGATCAAAAGTATTTCCTCCAAATAGTACATTTATAAAAAGGAGAGAAAATATACCACATAGTGTGATTCCATTTAAACAAAGGACATTTATTGAATAAGTAAAAATGGACACTCACATTTAGAAGGTTAAAAAAAGCGCTTAGATAAAATGTAATGACGCAGTGGCATCAGCCGACGCGTTTCATCTAATAAGACATCATCTGGTCTCAGCAAGCCACTGAGAGCCTGAGCTAGCCGCTTCCGCCCCCTCCACAGCCCGGCACACCAGTGAGTGTGGGGAGGCAAAGCAAAGAGCTGTGACTGAAAGTCACCAGCTCTCTGCTCAGGGAGCTGTGAGAACCAAGCGATCAGTGGTGTTTGATCACTCAGTTCTCAGTCTTAAGCCCCGTACACACGAGCGGACTTTTCAACATCCAAAGTCCGACGGACTGATTCCGTCAGACTATTCGATCGTGTGTGGGCTGCAACGGACTTTTGACTCGCCAAAGTCCGAAGGACTTTAGAATATGGAACATGCTTCAAATTTTTCCGAAGGAACTCCGCCGGACCCGGTCCCTTCGAAAAATTCGCTCGTGTGTATGCTATTCCGACGGACTAAAACCGACGCTAGGGCAGCTATTGGCTACTGGCTATGAACTTCCTTATTCGAATCCAGTCGTACGTCATCACGTTCGAATCCGTCGGAGTTTAGTGTGATTGTGTGTGGCCAAGTCCGCTCAGCCGAAAAGTCAGTCAGAACTCTGTCGGAACTCCGGCAGAACTCCGATGGAACTCTTTCGGAAGTCTGTCGGACATAAGTCCTCTCGTGTGTACGGGGCTTTAGATTCATACCTATGCTGCATCCACCTAGGTAAATATTATTCTTAAAAAAAAGTCATACTTCTCTTTAAAAAAAAAAGGAAATTTAGTTTCCTATTCACTAAAATTCACTAACCATTTTCCATATTCAGAGAGTGTAGTGAATTAATCAGATGGACTCTCATTGGTTTGTATAATTATTATTACATGGTTTCTATATGATTATCTTACCTTATATTACGAAATAAGCTAAGTTAAATATTAGCAAATACTGGAGGTGTGTCAGGTCACCTTGAGGCGAGGTGACAGGTGCACACCGTAGGGATCTGGAGTGCACCGCAAGGTTGTGGACCCTACGGCTGACTGCTGCAGACGGGGGACAGATCCCACTGGGGATAGAGCGTGAGATTCCCTGGGGCGCGGAGTCTAAGAGCCAGCAGGTGTTCACCAGAGCCTTCAGTGGTGAGGATGGACTTGGCTGCAACTGGCTCCAGGTCGCGACCCCCAGGGTCCCCCAGCTCACACCCACAGTAGGCAACAGGAGGATAGGAATGGTGAGGGACAAAGCCAAGGTCGGAGCCACAAGCAGACAAGGATAGTCGGGTAAACGCCAAAAGGTCAGGGTCACAGGCAAGCAGGGATAGTCAAGACACGCCAAAGTCGGTAACGGAAACCAGTAGCAGAGCACACGGCAGGAAACAGGAAGCTAATACACAATGGATACACAATGGTTGATCAGCACTGAGGCCTGCAGTGCACAGGTTAATATAGGGCTCCCTGATAGGGCTTGGGGTGGAGCCATGCTTAGAGGAGAGGTTATAAAAAACCCCAGGTGGAAGTGGCTGGCTTCTTAGTCTGAAGACATGGGGGAAGGTAAGCAAACACAGGAAGATCACTGCATAACCATGACAGTACCCTCCCTCTTACGAGGCCTCCCCCTCCCCCGCCTGGGTCCAGCCTTAAAGGGAAACTCCAGATGGAACCTCCTAAACAGACAGGGAGCAAAGACCTCAGATGCAGTGATCCAAGAGCTCTCCTCAGGACCCAACCCTTTCCAAAGTACGAGGTATTGAAGAATGCCTTTACGGAGCCGGGAATCCAAAACTTGACTAACCTCGTATTTTAGATTATCCTCAGAAACCAAAGCAAAGGTAGGGAGAGGACGAGAGGACTTGAGGACTAAAGGCTTTTTAGGAATGGGTAAGGGCATGAGAAGATCAGGAGTCTGAGCAGGGACCCCCACACCCTTAAAGTTGAGTTGGGCATCCATAACAGGACCACCAGACTGGGCAGAGATCAGTGGATCCCTGAGGTCAGGTTGGTTAGAGGATGACATGTCGCAAGAGTCAAGCTGGATAGCTGAAACACAAACAGAACCCTGAGAAAAAGATCGAAAACCCCTCCTGGCCAAATGAGGTATTCTATGCAAAGGATGGATTGAGCCTCTTAAATGGGTTTGAACGGACATAGTAGTAGTAGGGTGAGGCTGGGTCACAGAAGGTCCTGAACAAGAAGCAGGAAGCTCATTGGGCATGGGCTGGACTGGCATAAGTGGTGTGGAGGCCGACTGAATAGTATTGTCAGATGTAGCGACCATCTCAATGAATGAATGAATGAATGAATGAAATACTTGTATAGCGCACAATGCGAACTGAATTGCCTCTAGGCGCTGTGGCGAGCTTTGATCATCTGCTAAAAGAGGAAGGTCTTGAGTTTTTTCCTAAAAGCCAGGTGATTTTCTTCCAGGCGGATGTTGATTGGTAGAGCATTCCATAGCCGAGGCCCTTGGACAGCGAATCTCCGATCACCCTTGGATTTATACCGGGCTTTGGGCACGAGGAGGAGGTTTTTGTTGGCTGATCGAAGACTGCGGTTTGGTGTGTAATGATTTATTTTCTCCATTAGGTATTGCGGAGCTTCTCTATGCACGCATTTGTGGCAAAAGGTCTTGAACGTGATCCGATTTTTTACGGTTAGCCAATGTAAGCTCCTCAGTGAAGGAGAGATGGATTCCCAGGGTTTTTTTCCTGTTATCAGCCTTGCCGCCGTGTTTTGGATCAGTTGTAATCGCGCAAGTTGATATTGTGGTAATCCTATGTAAAGCGAGTTTGCGTAGTCCAGTCGTGAATTAATGATTGTTCCAACTACCACTGCTTTGTCATTCTTTGGGATAAAAGGGATGAGTCTGCGAAGCATGCGCAGCAGATGGTGAGATCGACTGACTACAGATCCTATTTGCGCATCCATTGACATTTGTGCGTCTAAAATAACCCCGAGACTCTTCGCTTTGGTCTTTGGGGAGATAGTCTGCCCAAAGACGATTGGTGGAGACCAGGAGGTTTTGGTTGCGGGCTTATGATTTGGGTGTAAGATAAGAAGCTCTGTCTTTGATTGGTTCAGCTGGAGGGAGTTGGTGGTCATCCAGTCCTCTATTGATTTGAGGCAGTTTTCAAGTTGTTGTTGGTGATCTTTTTTTCCATTGATCCGGAAATAAAGTTGCGTGTCGTCAGCGTAAGAGTGGAAGCAGAGATCTGAGCATCTGATGATTTTAAGGAGTGGGCGAATGTAAATGTTGAAGAGAACGGGTGACAACAGAGAGCCTTGAGGGACTCCGCAGGTGACTGCCCGAGTTTCGGAGAGGAATTTTCCTAGTTTCACTGTCTGTGACCGATTTCCTAGGAAGGACGCGAACCATTGGAGATCTATGTCTTGGACTCCGGCTACTTCTGTGAGGCGCATCACAAGGCATAGCGACTCTGGAACTTGCAGACAAGTTAGCCTGGCTGTGCGTCCAAGGGAGATTAGGGACAGGCAGAGGTAATTGGTTATGCGAACTGGAGCGAATGATCAACTCAGGTTCATAGGTGGGCTCCTCATCCAGAGTACCACATGACCCAGAGAGTGCACCAGTCCGACTATTGCAGGACGCGTCCCAGAGATCACCATATACAGCAGGAAAAGCAGAAGATACTGGGATGGTGGTAACGGGAAGTCTCTTCTTTGGGGTACCCTTGAGTAGGCAGGAAGAGGAACAGGAGGAACCCCAAGCCAGGATCTGTCCAGCAGACCAGTCAACGTGTGGAGAATGGAGCTGAAACCAAGGAAGACCTAATATGATAGGAGATGAAGCCTTAGGTAAGACAAGGAAGGATATCCACTCCTGGTGGAGTGTCCCTACTGACATCTTAACAGGAATAGTCTGGAAGCGGATAGGACCCCCTGGGAGAACCGTGCCATCAATCGCCAAGACCACCAATGGTGTTGTAAGGGGCAAAAGGATAAGTCTCATGGAGGATGCAGTTTCCCAATCCATGAAATTGGCAGTGGCTCCGGAATCCAGATGTGCTGAGACCGAACGAGAGGAAGCACCGACATGAAACAACACAGAAAGGAGAAGACGAGAAGGTGAAGGTGATATTTCAGGGTCTAATACTCCACCTTCCAGATGTATTAGCCCTGAGCGTTTTTCCGGACGAAGAGAACAAGTGTCACGGAAATTACCTTTGGCCCCACAATAGAGGCATAGGCCCAGAGTTCTGCGCCTAGCGCGTTCTTCGGGAGATAACTTAGTCCAGCCCAACTGCATAGGTTCCTCGGTAGGCAGGGGGTGCTCCTCGGATCGAGTAAAAGGGACTGGGGACTCAGGCTGCCTAAAGAACGGGGAGTGCTGGCGTCTTTTTTCCAGGGCCCTCTCCTGAAAGCGAATATCGATCTGGTTACACAAGGTGATGACACTGTCCATATTCGCAGGAAGGGATCTTCCTGCTAATTCAACCTTCACTCTATCAGAGAGGCCATGTAAAAAGGTTGCAACTAGGGCCTCATTATTCCAGCTCAATTCAGCTGAGAGGATACGGAACTGAAGAGCATACTGTCCCACAGAAGCGGACTCTTGGCGGAGACGTAAAAGAGCGCTAGCCGCTGAGGAGACACGACCCGGTTCCTCGAAAATATTCCGAAAAAGTTTCAAGAAATCAGACAGGCTAGAAACCACTGGATCATTCAGTTCCCACAGAGGGGCGGCCCAGGCTAATGCCTCGTCGGACAGGAGGCATATGATATATGCGACTTTTGCCCGATCGGACAGGAAGTTTTGGGGCTGAAGTTCAAAATGAATTGTGCACTGGCTAAGGAATCCCCTGCAAGCCTTGGAGTCCCCAGAGAAACGGACCGGAGCTGGTAGTTGTAATGAATGTGTGGCTGCGACTGATGCGATAGGTGCAGTGGCAGATAGCGGTTGAGGTTGTTAAACCGGGGGTCCTAATGAGGCCTGAACCTGTTCAAAACGGGATGCCAAATCCTGAAGGAATTGCTTTACCTGGGTCTGATGCGATTCTTGGGTCTCAAGTCGCCGAACTAAGCTCTGCAATGGATCATCTGCAGGAAGCGGCACGTCAGCCGGGTCCATGGCTGATCAAACTGTCAGGTCACCTTGAGGCGAGGTGACAGGTGCACACCGTAGGGATCCGGAGTGCACCGCAAGGTTGTGGACCCTACGGCTGACTGCTGCAGACGGGGGACAGATCCCACTGGGGATAGAGCGTGAGATTCCCTGGGGCGCGGAGTCTAAGAGCCAGCAGGTGTTCACCAGAGCCTCCAGTGGTGAAGATGGACTTGGCTGCAACTGGCTCCAGGTCGTGACCCCCAGGGTCCCCCAGCTCACACCCACAGTAGTCAACAGGAGGATAGGGATGGTGAGGGACAAAGCCAAGGTCGGGGCCACAAGCAGACAAGGATAGTCGGGTACACGCCAAAAAGTCAGGGTCACAGGCAAGCAGGGATAGTCAAGACACGCCAAAGTCGGTAACGGAAACCAGTAGCAGAGCACACGGCAGGAAACAGGAAGCTAATACACAATGGATACACAATGGTTGATCAGGACTGAGGCCTGCAGTGCACAGGTTAATATAGGGCTCCCTGATAGGGCTTGGGGTGGAGCCATGCTTAGAGGAGAGGTTATAAAAACCCCCAGGTGGAAGTGGCTGGCTTCTTAGTCTGAAGACATGGGGGAAGGTAAGCAAACACAGGAAGATCACTGCATAACCATGACAAGGTGACAGATCTATAATGACACTAAAATGCCCCTCCTGGTACAAAATATGGCAAAGTTAAGTCAAAATTAAATAGAAGCTTTATATTATTATTATTATTATTATGACACTACTTGCGTTAAAGAATTGAATGATCACAAAATGATAACTCTTCATATATGAGAAACAATCAGCCAAAGAAATCAGCTAAGGAGAGAAGGTAAGGAGTCAGTTGATAAGGGTTAGTTGTGTATAAATTTAAACTTACATCTCATAAAATTAGAATATCATCAAAAAGTTAATTTATTTCAGTAATTAAATTCAAAAAGTTAAACTCATATATTTTCTATACATTCATTACACACAGAGTGATATATTTCATGCATTTTCTTTTAAGTTTGATTATTATGGCTTACAGGTAGTCAAAACCCAACATTCAGTATCTCAGAAAATTCTAATATTACATAGGACTAATAAAACAAAGGATTTTTAATACAGAAATGTTGGCTTACTGAAAGTATGTCCATGAACAGTATAGTATGCACTTGGTTGGGGCTCCTTTTGCATGAATTACTGCATCAATGCAGGTATGGCATGGAGGCGATCAGGCTGTGGCACTGCTGAGGTGTTAGTGAAGCCTGGGTTGCTTTGATAGCAGCTTTCAGCTCATCTGCTATGTTGGGTCTGGTATCTCTCATCTTCCTATTGACAATACCCCACAGATTCTCTATGGGGTTTAAGTCGGGTGAGTTTGCTAACCAATCAAGCACAATGGTACCATGATCATTAAACCAGGTATTGGTACTTTTGACAGTATGGGCAGGTGCCAAGTCCTACTGGAAAATGAGATCAGCATCTCCATAAAGCTGGTCAGCAGAGGGAAGCATGAAGTACTCTAGAATTTCCTGGTAGAGGGCTGCACTGACTTTGGACTTGATAAAACATAATGGGCCAACATCAGCAGATGACTTGGCTCCCCAAATTATCAATGACTGTGGAAACATCACACTGGACCTCATACAACTTGAATTCTGTGCCTCTCCACTCTTCCTACAGACTCTGGGACCTTGATTTCACAATGAAATACAACATTTTCACAGTCCAAGATGATTTGATAGCCATGACATCTGCTGGTGTTGGTCCACTGTGTTTTTTCAAGTCCAAAGTTAGCGCAGCCCTTTAGCAGGGAATTCTAGAGCACTTAATGCTTCCCTCTGTTGACCATCTTTATGAAGATACTGATTTCATTTTCCAACAGGACTTGGCACTTGCCCACACTGCCAAAAGTACCAATACCTGTGTTAATGATCATGTTATCACTATGTTTGGTAGGCCAGAAAACTCACCTGACCTAAACCCCATAGAGAATCTGTGGAATATTGTCAAGAGAAAGATAAGAGACACCAGACCCAACAATTAAGATGAGCTGAAGGCCGCTATCAAAGCAACCTGGGCTTTCATAACACCTTAGCAGTGCCACAGGCTGATCAACTCAATGCCACGCCACATTGATGCAGTGATTCATTCAAAAGGAGCCCCGACAAAGTATTGAGTGCTTATTATACTGTACATTGGCATACTTTTCAGTAAGCCAATATTTCTGTATTAAAAATCCTTTTTTTCATTGGTCTTATGTAATATTCAAATTTTCTGAGATACAGAATTTTGGGTTTTCACTAGCTCTAAGCAATAATCATCAAAATTAAAAGAAAGAAATTAGTTTCACTTTTTGAATTGAATTACTGAAATAAAATAACTTTTTGATAATATTCTAATTTTATGAGATGCACCTGTATATGTAAAGCTAAAACTTTTTTTCTTGTTTAATTTTTATTTGAGATTAAAAAAATTGTAGACAGTCAAAGAAAAATGCAGCGAGTTTTGTTTACCTGACAATGGTTAGTCTAGGTAATATTTCACAAAGGAAAGCATTGTTCAACAAAACAAATTACTCATTATTCGGAGGCAGAGAACATCTAGCATGAAACATAATAAAAGCCTTGGTTGAGTCAGTAAGGGCTCTGCATATAGCATACAAATTAGTGTGAAACAGTAAGATGGGAAAAAAACAGGCAGAAGAGAAAGCCGAATGGTCGATAGTGAAGCTGGGTCAAAACTTTTTTAATTACTTTTTTTTTGTCTCTGTGGGACAATTTTTCTTGACTGTAAACAAACATTGCGCTGGCAGATCAAAAAAAAAAAAAAACAGCAGCTGGCAAAAGAACAATCAGAGTGGATTGTAAACTAAAATACACACACAAATCTTTCCCGTGCTAATGACTAATGCATTCAACCTAAAATCAGTGAAAAAAATAAACCAAAAAGAAAGTTATATATTGGGTCCAGAAATTAAATGCAATGTGATAAGTCTAATGTGTCCAAAAAACAAAACAAAAAACAAAGTGTTAAAGACCCAATTTTTACAAGCCGAGTGAGCATATCAGATGTGAAGAAAGCGTTAAATCCAAAATGTCAGTCACCCAAGCCCAAGTGTACCTCCACCTTAAGATAAAATGATCTCTTACCAGAACATGTGGACTCTTTTTTTTTTATATAGAATTACAAAAGAAGCTAGTCACTCCATGTCCGTACCCCCCAATGCCGTCAGCTTTGACATAACATGTAGGGTGGAGTTTACACTTGTGACGTCACCATGCATGCCCAAATTTCAGAAACCATGAATCAGACTGAGACAGAAGTACAGTTAAATCACACTTGTTTAATAATAATAAAAAAGGTAAGAGTAAGCGTAGTCAAAACATAGCCAGAGTTCAGGAACTGGAACGGATAGTCTGACAAGCCAAAACGTCAGGGAGTCAGGGATCAGCGTAGTAGAACAGCAAGCAGGATCTGGAGCCAGAAGGAAGGTCAGCCAAGCAAGTCTTTAACAGGAATACAGGAGAGCATCTCTATAGATGTGACCAAGGCGAAGGCAGAGATCATCTGGGCTGGACAGCTTAAGTAAGCAGGACTGACAAGCAGTATATCATCAATAGGTGAGTCACTGTGGAGAGATAGGAGCTGGCAATTAGCCGACAGCTGAGCGGGCAGCTTAGAGAAGGAAGGGCTGAGCCCAGGCCTGACATTAGTTGGTCGGATCGGATCCCGGGACCCGTATATTTATTATCTCAATGCTTGTTCATGCTATATATCTTGTGAGTGGCTAACTTCTTTTTTAAACTTGTTATACAATTCTACACTATGTGGGTATTCCCTGGTTTTATTATTTTATATGTCATGATGGAGCACTCCATATTGTTGCTTGGGAGACTGCGATGACCATCGTTAACCACTTGCCACCTGTCCACTGTCAAATGAGTGGTGCGGCTCCCATTCTGGGACAATGCCATATGATGGTTTAGCCGTGAACTTGAACATGGCATGGCTCTTTGCCCATGCGATCGTCTGTGTCCAATCACAGCTGATCACATGTAAACAAGGAAGTGCAGTTTTTTGGATCTCCTCGCCTCATCAGTGATCATCAGTGCCCTGATATCAATGCAGCCCTAGCAGTACCCATTAGTGATGCCACTCTGTGCCCATCAGTGACACCAGTCTGTGCCCATCAGTGAGGCAAATCAGTGCTGCATATCAGTGCCACCTATCAGTGTCCATAAGTGCCGCCTCTTCAGTGCCCATCAGTGCAGCCTATCAGTGCCCATCAGTGCAGCACATCAGTGCAGCACATCAGTGCTTTTTTTCAAATTTTTTGGTATTTTTTCATTTTTGTAGCAAAAAAAAAAAAACCAGCAGTGATTAAAGTGGTTGTAAACCCAGATTAAAAAAAAAAAACGCTGCAAGACAAAGGCATAATGAGCTAGTATGCATCTCATTCTAGCTCATTATGAAATACTTACCTTAGAACGATGCTGTTGCAGAGGTTCCCCGTGACCGTGCTCTGGCTCTGTGATTGGCCAGAGCCGCAGTGACATCACTCCTGCGCATTGTGCCCCGGGAGCCGCCCATAACGGCACAGCAGCTGGAGAAACTGCAAGAGCAGGCTGGACATTTTAGAGTGGCCTTTTATTGTGGCCAGCCTAAGGCATATCTGTGCAATAATCATGCTGTCTAATCAGCATCTTGATATGCCACCCCTGTGAGGTGGATAAATTATCTCGACAAAGGAGAATTGCTCACTAACACAGATTTATACAGATTTATGAACAATATTTGAGAGAAATAGGCCTTTTGTGTACATAGAAAAAGTCATAGATCTTGAGTTCAGCTCATGATAAATAGGAGCAAACACAAAATTGTTGCATATATATATATATATATATATATATATATATATATATATATATATATATATATATATATATATATATATATATATATATATAAATACAGGGCTGGACTGGGACACAAATTTGGCCCTGGACTTCATCCAGACCAGCCTACTTTAATTTTGCAAACAAGCACAAAAACAGTATGTAAAACTATACGCAATTGTGCAAAAAAAACATAAGTAGCATAACATAAGGAGTCCTCACTAACCTCTTTTATTATTTCACTTATTCTCCTCTGTATTTTTCTCATCTTTCTCACATCACTGCGTGAAGTTGAGGGCGAGCCGCCCAGCCATTACTTTGTCACTGAAACTGGCCCACTGAGCCATCGGCCCACCGGGAAACTCCCTGTAGTCCCAATGGCCAGTACATGCCTGTATATATATATATATATAAGAGGGCCAGTATGGTGGCCCGTAATTATGGGAGGAGCCCGGAGGGTATATAATCAGACCACCCACAACGGTCTGTGTCGGTTCCAGTGCAAGGTACTGCACATCAAGGGGTTGACTCTTCTCAGCTCCCTCACGGTCGACTATCTGTGCGTCCAATCGCAGGTGCACTTCGGCTTCTTCATTCGTGGTCTTCGACGGCGGTTCCCGCTCATGGTCGCAGATAAGTAGTATCCAAATCTTTTCATATCATGTGCAAACTTGCAGCTTATCATGCTTACTATCCTGTACCCCTTTCGCAAAACCTACTTCTGAGTTGTTGACACTCATGTCCCGACATCTTTCGGCACAGGCATAGTACATTCGTAAATTCCTTCTACCAAACATACGATTCATTCATAGATCCAAGCCTCCGAGTCGCTGTCGGTCGTTCTCCAATATTACTCGCCATAGGCTTCACTAGTTATAAGATTCACTGTTCTCATCCTTTTTTGAGATAAATAGGTATTGTTTGTATGGGTTTCTGTGGCTGATTGGGGTGTAATTAAACCCACCTGATGTCTTTCCTGCACTTGACTAGCCTGGGGGGATGGGTGGTTGATCGGTGTTTGGTTTCACAGTAAGGAATGACATACACTCTACAACCAATTCGTATCAGATACTCCTTACTGCCAATTTATATCAGATTCATCTCATACATTTTTTAAGCTGATTCGTGTCAAATGCATTGCACAGGCTGACTCTGCCAACTCACTGCGTGTCCACGCAGTTGTACCTTTGAGATCACTCGGACCGCTACACACTCGCTGTTGCAGGTAGGACTTTGTTGTTACCGCTCCTCTAAACTCTAGTAGTTACGTTATCATGTTCGTTATCATGTTCGTTTTGCAAAAGTCGCACTTACGCCACCGTAAGTCTTTCTATGTCATCTTTCATGTATTTCATGCTTTCTACCCAACGCGGGTTTACTCGAGCCGTTCACTTCACGGCGATGCAGTCAAATCCGACATTCAAGCCCCTTACTCACCTCGCGTCTACGGCCGATTCGAATCTAGTCGCAACTTCGCTTCTATGTTTCGGATCCTTGGCAATCACAAAGCCCCTTCAACCGCCATCACCATTTAGTTGATTCGAACCCAGCCATATCATCGGCAATACGGTCAGATCTGTCATACGAGCCCCGTAGTCACCTCACATCTATGGCCGATTCGAATCTAGTCGCAACTTCGCTTCTATGTTTCGGATCCTCGGCAATCACAAGCCCCTTCAAACCACCATCACCATTTAGTCGATTCAAACCCAGCCATATCATCGGCAATATGGGCAGATCTGTCATACGAGCCCTGTAGTCACCTCGCATCTATGGCTGATTCTAATCTAGTCGCAACTTCGCTTCTATGTTTCGGATCATTGGCAATCACCAGCCCCTTCAACCACCATCACAATTCAATCAGTCTGAACCCAGCCATATCCTCAGCGATACGGTCGGATCCCATATATGAGCCTCTCAGTTGCATCTACGGAGGATTCGAGTCTAGTCGCAGCATCGGCGCAATGATTCCAGTCCTTGCCAAACGCAACTCTAACAACCAAGCCAAATCCTGTTGCATCTCCGACTCAAATGAGTCAAATCTTTCGCAGACTATTCCATAGCTATAACCCAGTTCAAACTAGCCACATCGACTGTACGAATTCAGCAGTACTTACGTTTGACTTTCTCAGTCTATCCATACATGATCATACACAATTCTCTCCACCAATTTGCTCAGTGTTGCGCACGGTCATTCCTACATAATCACATTTCCTCTATAACCTTTTCTTTCGCCTTTCAACAAAGCTCCTTGCAATCGCTGCAAGCATCAATGCAATGGCTCAATACGGCCACTCATCTCCAGTAGCAACACGGCTGCTCTCCTCATTGCGGCCGGAGAGAACGTCGAGTCAACATCTCCAGGAGAAGAAGAAGAAGAACGGAAGGCGGCGGCAGAAGAACCGAAGAGGGGGACAAGACCCCCGAAGTCAGAAAAAGAGGCCGCGGCGACGAAGAAGAATGCCGGGCTCCTTCGCTAGTAAAAGAGCTACAAGAAGATAGCGGAGGAGTTCGGCGAGAAGACCCCCGAAGACGGAAGACCCCCGGAGCTGTGCAATAAATTATTTTATCTTGTGTGTTGTGTTTTTTTTGTACTTTATTTTACAGGTGAATGGGTAGGGGTACATTGTACCCCATACTCATTCACATAGGGTGGGGGGCCGGTATCCGGGGGCCCCCTTATTAAAGGGGGCTCCCGGATTCCGATAAGCCCCCCGCCCGCAGACCCCGACAACCAACGGCCAGGGTTGTCGGGAAGAGGCCCTTGTCCTCATCAACATGGGGACAAGGTGCATTGGGGTGGGGGGGCCGCGTGGCCCCCCCTTCCCCAAGGCACCCCCCATGTTGAGGGCACGCGGCCTGGTACGGCTCAGGAGGGGGGGGGGGGCTCGCCCCTCCTTTCCTGGCCGGCCGGGTAGCGTGCTCGGACAAGGGTCTGTTGTGGACTTTGGGGGGACCCCCACGCCGATTTTTTTCGTCGTTGGGGTTCCCCTTTAAGTCAATACCAGGTGGCGGGGCCAGCGACGTCTCCTTCGCGGGCCCCGCCTACCTGGAGACCCGCTCGAAATGAGCAGACTTTTCTCCGGGTGGGAAAAGTCCGTTCATTTCAAAAGTACGGCGGACTGGCACACACACGGCCGGATTGTCCGCCGAAATGCGAGTCCGGCGGGAAGATTGGAGTGTAAAACTATATTCTAAGTCCGCCGTACTTTCGGGTCAAAAAAGTATGCCGGAGGCTACACACGGGGGGATTGTTTGGCGGACTTGAGTTTGCCGGACTTTTCCACCCGCTTGTTTGATCGTGTGTACGCGACATTATGTTGCTATGATTGGGAGGTTTGACTGGTGAAGGTGGGGCATAGCTCCAAAGTCATAGCATACTCGGTCCTTATTTTGATATATTGGCAAAGAAAAACTATGATCCCTGTTTGAATTTCCTCAAGGATATACAGCATGGGGCATGTGATGGGTATATATGGCAGGACACTGTGGATAAAGGACACCTCTTCTGGGGGCATTATAAGGACCTTGTCTTAAAAAAATGCAGATTTAATGGTTATTATGCTGTTTCAGATAACCTACATATTTTTCTACTACAGGTTTCCTTTAACTGCTTATTCTAAAAAAGATAATTGTTATTTATTGTATCCTTTGCTAGAATCATTAGGATTGTTTGGTCAGACAAAGCAGTATTGACTACTGTGTGCAATCTTTATTTCATAATTTCTTTTTAGAGAAATACTAAAACCATGGGGAAGGGGGATGAACTGTAGGTTCTTAAGAAACCAGGTTGGACAGCACTGGCTTATAATTATGGCTGTTAAACTGGCTTTATTTTGGTCCACTAGGTGGCACTAGAATATTAGATTGCAATAAGAACAGCTGTTGTTTATATCAGTACAGTACTGCCAAACTTGCATAAGCTGATAATGCTGTATAATGACTGATATAACAAACAACTGTAGTGCCTTATAGCAAAAAATATACAGTACCTCTTTTCATGTGACAACACTGAAGAAATTACACTTTGCTACAATGTAAAGTAGTGAGTGTACAGCTTATATAATAGTGTAAATTTGCTGTTCCCTCAAAATAACTCAACACACAGCCATTAACCACTTAAAAAGGAAGTAAACCCTGATGAGTTTACTTCCTCTTTGATTCCCTGCAAAGGTAAAGCATAATGGACTACTATGCATCGCATAGTAGTCCATTATGTGTCACTTACCTGACACAGGAGCCAGTGAAGTCACTGCTGTCCCCCGTAGTCCGGAGCATCCATCTTCTCGGTGGGTCTCGCTGCTCCGCCGCCGTCATTCGGCGAAGCCTCAATGACGTCACTCCCGTGCATGCGCATGGGAGCCGCCACTCACGGCATATCGCCGTTGACCGCGGCACGCTCAGTGCGCCTGCGCGCCGCTGTCTACGGTGCCTGTCTTTCAGCAAATATCTCCTAAGGTTTAGGAAATATTTATTGGACCTACAGGTAAGCCTTAATCTAGGCTTACCTGTAGGTCAAAGTTGGTTGTAAGAGTTTACAACCACTTTAAGCCCTGAACCATTTTCCAGTTAAAGGACCAAGCCCCTTTTTGCGATTCGGCACTGCGTCGCTTTAACTGACAATTGCGCGGTCCTGCAACATGGCTCCGAAACAAAATTGACGTCCTTTTTTTCCCACAAATAGAGATTTCTTTTGGTGGTATTTGATCACCCCTGCAGTTTTTATTTTTTTGCACTATAAACAAAAAAAGAGCGACAATTTTGAAAAAAAACGCATTATTTTTTACATTTTGCTATAATCATTTTCCTCACAAATATAAAAAAAAATTTTTTTTCCTCAGTTTAGGCCGATACCTATTCTTCTACATATTTTTGGTTAAAAAAAATTGCAATAAGCGTTTATTGATTGGTTAGTGCAAAAGTTATAGCGTCTACAAAATAGGGGATAGTTTTATGGCATTTTTATTAATCATTTTTTTATACTAGTATTGACAGCGATCAGTGATTTTTATTGTGACTGCGGCATTATGGCGGACACGTTGGACATTTTTGACACATTTTTGGGACCATTGGCATTAATACAGCAATCAGTGCAATTAAAAATATACTGATTACTGTAAAAATGTCACTGGCAGTGAAGGGATTAACCACTAGGGGGCAGTGTAGGGGTTAAGTGTGTGTGTTTTTTTTAACTGTAGGGGGCGTGGCTTGGCATCTGACGTCACTGATCGTCTTTCCCTATAACAGGGAACAGACGATCAGTGACAGCCTCAGTAGGATGCACGAGGAGAGGTTTGTTTACACTTACCTCTCCTCGTTCTTCAGCTCTGTGTCCCGATCGCGGGACACCGGCGGCGATCAGGTCCGTGGGTCCCGCGGCCATGGTCACGGAGCTTAGGGCCAGGTCGCGAGTGCGCCGCCGGGCTCGCGACCCATGGCTGGGCACTTAAAGAGCAACGTACCTGTACGTGCTTGTGCCCAGCCGTGTCATTCTGCTGATGTACATCGGCATGAGGGGGTCCTTAAGCGGTTAATGTCTAAACTGCTGGCAGCAAAAGTGAGTACACCCCTAAGTGAAAATGTCAAAATTGGGCCCAATTAGCCATTTTCCCTCCCCAGTGTCATGTGACTCGTTAGAGTTACAAGGTCTCAGGTGTGAATGGGGATAAGGTGTGTTAAATTTGGCTCCCAAGAAAAAAAATCTCTCTGGCAATACACACCAACCGGAGCATGCGAAGCCTGACTATAGACTTTATGTTGTCAGGAAATTATCAGGGGGCAGTGGAAGGAGGGGAAGATCGGAGAAGGCAGGATTAACAATGTGGATGATTAACTCCTTAGGCTCCACAGTGAGTGTAGCAAGCATGCTTTATTGCAGTGGTTCTCAACCCTGTCCTCAAGTACCCCTAACAGGCCATGTTTGCAGATTTTCCTTTATCTTGCACAGGTGCTTTAAATCAGAGTCAATGGCTTGGTATTTTGGACAGCTATGTTATCTAAGAGAAATTCCCCAGTGTCATGTGACTCGTTAGAGTTACAAGGTCTCAGGTGTGAATGGGGATAAGGTGTGTTAAATTTGGCTCCCAAGAAAAAAAATCTCTCTGGCAATACACACCAACCGGAGCATGCGAAGCCTGACTATAGACTTTATGTTGTCAGGAAATTATCAGGGGGCAGTGGAAGGAGGGGAAGATCGGAGAAGGCAGGATTAACAATGTGGATGATTAACTCCTTAGGCTCCACAGTGAGTGTAGCAAGCATGCTTTATTGCAGTGGTTCTCAACCCTGTCCTCAAGTACCCCTAACAGGCCATGTTTGCAGATTTTCCTTTATCTTGCACAGGTGCTTTAAATCAGAGTCAATGGCTTGGTATTTTGGACAGCTATGTTATCTAAGAGAAATTCCCAAAACATGGAAATAAAGTTGGTTGAAATCTAAATTGACAGTATCTTCTGCTTTACATCTCCTCCAGCACACTACTTGAGATCACTTGCTTTCCTCCACTGTCCAATTCTAGATTTTAGTCACCATTAGCACATGGCTAGGCCTTACTCTGAATAGTTCCTAACATTTTCCTAGTAGCCTTTTGCGGGCAGGGGTCTGCCGTCCCCTTAATTGTTGCAACCATTTTAGATCAAAAGGATAATTGTGTTAATTGACACTTAGTGGACTACTGCTCCCAGAAAGTCCATTGCCAATCCTACCAACCCTCCTGGCTGCAGCAACTTCACTTCAACAACACCACAGTCTCTCCCTCTGGCTCCACATCCAATCCTGGCATGTCTCTCCCAGAGCTTCTCACTGTGCTTCTTACTCACCGACCCGGCATGGATCCCTCCTAAATGACTTTCCTGGCAGTGTTCCCAACTGTCCTCCTCCTGCTCCTGTTCCAGGACACCTCTCAATGACCGTGTAGAGAGAGGCTCCCTCCCAGCTCCTGAGCTTGAGACTTGAGTTCACCCCCCCCAAGAAAGGGGGTTCCCTCAAGAGCCATGACAGTCTAATACTCCATCATTCAGTTCTTCCACCCGACAACAAACTCCCCAGCAGGCTGACCATGAGCATCTATAGGAAGCCTGCCCTTTGCCAATCCTAAGTGGGGATTGGTCAGGGCTCCCAGATATGTTCCATGTCACTCTCACTCTCTGCCCTGCCTCTTTTCCAAAACCTTTTTACTGGAAACAAAGGAGGCGCCAGAGAGCTGAAGCACACATTAGTCACCTGCAGCTATACTAAACCACTCCCCTGCCCCCAGATCAAAAACAAACAGGCCTAGCTCACAGCTAGGCCTGCCTAAATTTACCTGCACTGGCAGTACACACAAAAACACTACTCTAGCAGCTACCTACCTAAGGTAGAGGGTGCTACATCTATTATAGTTATTAGCCAGAAAAACCTTAACTGTGCACCTCTCTGCTACAGTTTCATGTTTTTAGTAAAGCTGTGACTTTAAAGCCCCACACATCAGCCTGCCCCACCAATAAGATGTGTTTTTTTTGCAGATGGTGGCAGCAGCCTGGTCTGACTTCAACCACACAGAAGTAGGCTTTGTAAAGAATATAATAGCTTTTAGCTCCAGATGTTAGGCTTGAATTGCTATATGTTTATACCCGTCCATCCCATGTGTGAAATTTACAGTTTTTGCACACATCAGGGCTTGGAGGGAAGGAGTGGGGCAGCAAAAATAGCACTCCAGTACACTGATGAAATGTTAAGCAACATTTCATTTCTGATTTAATTATTGATTTTAGCATCTGCCATAGGAGGAGCTGTATTGAGGGTGCTGATATACCGTAAATGTTCATGTGATTATTCCTGCTACAGCCACTTAGCCACTTCCATGGAAAATTCAGGGTGGATTAATAAAGGCTGAATGTTTATTTCATGATTAAGGCTTCATTCACACGGCCTTAAAAATGGTATTACATGTGTGTTTTCTATGAGAAAAGTTCCTGCAAAATGGTGAGCAAAATACTTGAGTAAAAGAGATGTATGCGTACATTGTTTGTTTTTATGATACTTTATTTTTTCCCTTTGTTTATACTTAATTTACGCACCTACAAATGTGTTTACATTTGTTTACATTTATTTATATGCATAAGCGCGTAAAGCGCATGTTCTTAGACGCATGTTTTTTGGTTCTGTGTAAGGCCTCGTGATGATCTGCCCCGTGGGCATCTGCTTGCTCAGCGGGAATCTCTCCGTCGATCCCCGCTGAGCAGGAACATGACAGGTCTGTCTCTGCACACTGTGCAGGGACGGACCTGTCAGAGCGCCGCTCTCCCCTATGGGAGATCGGATGACGACGGACTGCAGAGTCCGTCATCACCCGATCCGCAGACAGATGGAAAAGTAGGTTTTTCCTCCATCACACTTTTTCGGATCGGAGCGGGTTGGATGTCAGCGGGCTTGTCAGTGTTCACATCCTACGCTCCATAGAGGTCTATGGAGCATCCGTTCAGGTCCGCATCTCATGTTTATGCACCTGTGTGAATGGCTCCCTTGAAAACAATGAAGCTACATTCAGATACATAATTAAAAAATGGTTATATATGCCTTTTTTTATGGCCATGTGAATGAGGCCTTAGCCCTTGTACACACGGTCGGTCATTCCGACGGAAAATGTCCGATCGGACCGCGTTGTCGGATAATCCGACCGTGTCTGGGCTCCATCTGACTTTTTCCTTCGGAATGTCCGACCAACAAAGTTTGAAAGCTGGATATAAAATTTTCCCACAACATGATCCGATCGGACTTTGTCCGATCGTTTGTAGAGAATTCTGATCGGACAATGTGCCACGCATGCTCAGATCCAATTACGAGACCAAAGCTATTGGCTACTAGCCTCAACGTAGTCCCATCGTAATGAACGAACGTCATCACATTCCGAATGATTGGATTTTCCGACAACTTTGTCCGACTGTGTGTATGCAACACCAGTTTCGGACAAAATCTGTAGGAAGAAATCCGACGGATTTTGTGGTTGGAATTTCCGACCATGTGTACAAGGGCTTACAGTCAGAACCTCAATACTGCAAACCTGAATATTTAGTGATAGAAGTGGGGGCTTATTTAGTAAAACAGTGCAAAAGTATAGTAACTCAGAGCAACCAATCAGATTTTAGTTTAACAACATTGCTATGGATGACTGTATGCTCTATGGTTTTACACTGCTTTTACAAATACACGGCATAGTATCATGTTCTCCATAGAGAGAGAACCAACCATTTATATTTATTTAAGGTGCCCCAGTATGTATACAATATAAACCACAATTAAAATTCCATACTGTACATTTATTAATTAATTATTATTATTAAATACATTGGGGTTGATTTACTAAAACTGGAGAATGCAAAGTTTGGTGCAGCTGTGAATGGTAGCCGCTAACTTCAGCTTGACAAAAAACCTGGAAGCTGTTTGGTTTCTATGCACTGCTGCACCAGACTTTGCACTCTCTAGCTTTAGTAAATCAACCCCAATGTGTACATAACATGCTGGCCATAAAATCTCATTCATAAATGTATAACACATTTCACAATGGATAAAATATTTGTTTCAATGTAAAACGTTGACTTTCCCACCCTTCAGGAAATTGCTTGTATCCTTTGTTATTTCCATGCTGGATGGTTTCCAAAGTTCTAAATGATGATAACATAAGGAGGGTTGTGTCGTTACACAACATGTTTTGTGAGTCCCAACCATCCCACTTCCTCAGACTCTTTGAAACTATTTTAATAAAAACATCATATGTCTACAATCAACAAAGTAAATGTATACCAGCACCTTATGTAACTGCTCTATATAATGCACAAACTGTTGGTGCTATATAAATCCTGTATAATAATAACTATATATATATATATATATATATATACACAAACACATACACCACAATATTATAATTAATAAGGACATCCTCCAACATAGTAGAGCCCTATTAATTTGCTTCATCAAGTGGAACAAAACCACACCTAACCCACACCACAAGCGCCACCCACTGTCCATCTCTCCAGATCTCCTCCATAGTGAGAGTGGCAAAAGCACTGCCCATACTCCACACTCCGGAGCCAGGTCCAACCAATAGAGGGTTGGTTTGGTGGTGATTCCCAAGTTCCTGGTCCTACTGCGTGTAAAAAGAAATAACAATTTTGTATTATAGTGTGTGTGTGTGTGCGTCTGTGTAGTAAACTACATAAGTTGTTGCAAAAGGTTTCCACCTTAGGCTATTTCTGAAAGTCTGGAGGTATGCCTTTAGAAAGGGTCTTGCTGTTTGATAGCTGAACCCACTAACCATATAGCAGATAGTTCAATGTTAGCAGGCTACGAAACATTTATGTAACATTTATCATTATACATTATTTATATACTTCTTTTTCCAATAAGCAGTATTCTTGCAGAACGGTTACTGAAATGTAGTTTAAGATAAGCCATGTAGAGGGCCACAATCACTCTAAAGAAGTGAAGCCTGCTATGTAATGAGTACGTATGGCTGAGCCCATGTGCACATGTAAAATATACATAGAAACCTTATTTTTTAAATATTCACACGTTGAAAAAAGTATATAATTTAAGATGACTATATTTTTACATACATACAAAGATTTAATTATAAAGATTTTATATATGTATTGCAGTAGAAGTACATACAGTACATGCTCCGTATAGAGAACATCAAAGTTCTGCAAGGCTACAGTGCTAATCACATTTCAACATGGGAAAACATTTTATACAAGCTATTGATGCTACAATATGATAGGATGCTGGTGTTGTCAGTCCTCCACAAACTACCTACACATTATTTATGACTCTTGGGCTTATTCATATAAGAGATAAAGCTGAAGTTTAGTATATTGTTTAAAAAACTTGCATTATTCCCTCCTGTACTACCTGTACAAACTGTATACTCACTACTTTACATTGTAGCTAAATGTAATTTCTTCAGTGTTGTCACATAAAAAGATATAATAAAATATTTACAAAAATGTGAGGGGTGTACTCACTTTTGTGAGATACTGTGTCTACAAAAATGTTATCAAGTTCTCTGGAACCTGTTGTGCCCTAATATGTAAATGCTGACTGGAAGAAGGAAAGCCAAAATCTGGTCCTCCACATTTTGTGTCTCACTACTAGCTCACTATTAGTTCTTATATATGATTTCTGGGCTCAGTAACCAATAGTGAGGCAGAAGAAATAGGAAGGAGCATGTGTCAACCTTTCTTTTGTCTTTACATATCAGATTACCCTATGTTTTTGGGGGTTCCAAAACACTACCATAGGTATTCTATTCTAGTTGTAAAAATTGTACCGTATATACTCGAGTATAAGCCGAGATTTTCAGCCTCTTTTTTGAGGCTGAAAGTGCCCCCCTCGGCTTATACTCGAGTCATCGCTGTCTGTCTGCCCGATCAGCGTGTCGAGCAGACAGACAGCGGCCATTCTATGATTCAAAGGCCGCGCCTCCCTCTCCGCCTTCGCCTGTGATAGGCGGAACACTGAATTTCCCAGCAGTCTGTGTTCCGCCTATCACGGACATCCTCTCATCCTCGTCCGTAGTATGAAGATGAGCGGACGTCCATGATAGGCGGACCACTGACTGCTGGGAAATTGAGTGTTCCGCCTATCACGGACATCCGATAGGCGGAACACTCAATTTCCCAGCAGTCAGTGGGAAATTGAGTGTTCCGCCTATCACCGACGGAGGCGCGGCTTTTGAATCCTAGAATGGCCACCGACGAAGAGCTGAAGGACGGAGGCTCGGCTCGGGACGGGCCGGGACGGGCCGGGACGCAGGCCGGGACGGGACGCAGGCCGGGACGGGACGCAGGCCGGGACGGGACGCAGGCCGGGACGGGACGCAGGCCGGGACGGACACAGGCTGGACGGACACAGGTAGGCTCTACTGTGTCTTTACTGTGCCTCTCCTGGAAATGAAGAAATCAATGCATGTGCCCTATTCCATTTTTCTTTCAGTTTGTACCATATGGAACCCATTACTTCAATGGCTACTTCCTCTGACTGGTGTTTATGATGATCAAACAATGTTTAGCAAATAATATACATACACATATGCTTATTATAGTGCTTTTGTAACAACAGCAATGTAAAACCTTTCTATTACTGGTGTTACTGGTTTATTCCTTAGTAGCCTATTTGACAGTTGTTTCTAATTCCTTAGGGCAATTTTGATATATTAATGAACCAATCAAACTAAGGTGGGAAAAAGCACACACACACACACGGATGCATGCACACACACACACACACACACACACACACACACACAGGGATGGATGGACACACACACACACACGGATGCATGGACACACACACACACACACACACACGGATGCATGGACACACACACACACACACACACACACGGATGCATGGACACACACACACACACACACACACGGATGCATGGACACACACACACACGGATGCATGGACACACACACACACACACGGATGCATGGACACACACACACACACACGGATGCATGGACACACACAGGGATGGATGGACCCACAGGGATGGACGGACACACAGGGATGGACAGGCATGTCTCACCCTCGGCTTATACACGAGTCAATAATTTTTTCCAGTTTTTTGGGGGTAAATTGGGGACCTCGGCTTATATTCGGGTCGGCCTATACTCGAGTATATACGGTATGTTATAGAACAGGGTTTGCTTTAAAGAGATCCTAACATTAAAAAGCTATTAGCAAATTCCATATAATGATTTGGATGCAGTTTGGAAGACTTAGAACCTCTATCATGTTATCATTGCTGGTTTTGTCCTCTCTGGGGAGCTTTCCCCTTGGCTCCATTGACACCCAGCATGGACACTGATGGCACGTCGGAAAAAGCTCTGATGGTTTTCCCGTACAACACGTACGACGGGACTAGAAAAAGGAAGTTCAATACCTAGTAGCCAATAGCTTCCATCTCGTAGTTGAATCTGAGCATGCGTGAGTTTTTGCGCGTCGGAATTGCATACACACGATCGGAATTTCTGATAGAGCGTTTTTCCATCGGGAAAATTGAGAACATGCTATCAAATTTTTGCTGGCGGGAATTCGGACAGCTAAATTCCGATGGAGCATACACATGGTCACATTTTCCGATGAAAATCTCTCATCCGTCTTTTGCTGGCTGAAATTCCAATCGTGTGTATGCGGCATGACAGTAACCCTGTACGGGCTCTGTGTGCAGTGGCTGTTGCACCCCCTCTTATCCTGAGCTGTCAGTCAGAAATTGTTTTTCTTTGCAGAGTGTTGTCAGATTGCTAATCAGGTGGGTGGGGCTAGCTATTTGATATTACAGCTCAGCAACCCCTTCACAGTTCCCCACGGGGACAGTTGCTATGTGCACAAGATCCCCTGCAGGAATTAATACGTTTTGCACTATGTATTGCATGAACATTCTCAATTCCTCTAACAAATAAGCCCAATCATAATATTGGAGTAAAATAAGATTAAAAAAAGCTAGCATACCATTCAACTTCCCCAAACAATCCAAAAATAAATTATTAGCTGTGGCTGAAGATATTGGTTCTATTTAAAGTGTAGACATTTCCACATTAAGTGGAAGTATGCCAAATTATTGAGGGCGATTTGCCTTTTAAAAGTGACTTTATGGCAGTCATTTGCCTTTTCATGGTTCAGCCACCCATTCCCATATTCTACATCCTTTCTTCTTCTCTCCCATGCTTTACACTGGCACCTCTTGAATATGTAATTAAAGGACAGTAGAGGCAGTGAAAGGCTCTTCTTCCCATCTTACACTGTCTGTGATTACAGAAAGTTCTGCTTTCTCTAATGCTTACACTGATAGCAGGAATGATGTGGCCATTCATTTTTATATCTTTGATTGCTGCCATTTTGGCATACAAGAGAATAGTGGAAGGCAATGACATACTGCCACCTACTACTGTCTAAGGTGACATTTCTTCTATTAGTGTTTGTGATGCATGTTTTAAATTGGCTAAAGACCCATCACTTTGAAGCTAATTTGTCCCCACACAATTATATCTGCCTTCAAAATGTTCCTCTTCCTCTTCCATAGGATGCTGTGGTTATATGTACACTGGGGGTCGGAACTGCTTTTGGAGAATCAATACTGGACAATACACCCAGACATGCCACCATTGTCACAAGAGAATTCAGTGAGCTCCTACGCATTGAACAGAAGGACTTTAAAGCTCTGTGGGAGGTAAGCTTTCTGGTTTACTAGTTAAATATTAAAGTGGATGTAAACCCAATGTCATCCTTTCTAAACTACTGCAATAGGGGTTATCTATAAGGATATACATGCCTCCTGCATGCATCCCTACCGGTCAAATGTCTCCCCTCTGTCTGTTATGAGAACCGAAAAACTGCAGATTCTGTGGGTGGGTCTGTTGTCTGGAGCTCGGTGGGTGGAGTCGTGATGTCAGTGGACTCCCCGCCCACCTCTACACTCCCCTTGTCAATATGCATTTTTTCCTGTGTATTTCTTACACTGAACTTCTGCTATGATCTCTAACATCTAGTGAAAAGACAGGAAAGTAACCACATGACTTCCGTATGCCCAATTATGCTGAGGTGGGGAACATCCAATCCTGGCACAGCAGCAGAAGAAAGGAGTGGGAGGGAATCAAAAAATAATGCATGTCTCTTAGGCTTGTGCACGAGATATGTAAATCATCTGTCACTCAGAGCAAGGGGGAGGATTTGAAAAAGTTTTTCTCTGTTTGTCAAGATTTATCTCACTGAACAATAAAAGAGGATTGCTCAGAGCTTAACTCTTTGTAGCAAGACTGGGCTCAAATGATAGGAAATCTTATATTCTACATTATGACATAAAAAAAATAATTTGGGTTTACATTTTAAAGAGAGCAGAGCTACCGAGGGTGCAGTGGCTTCAGAAACTGCTGGGTCCTTGAAGCTATGTGCTGCCCAGGATTCAACTATTTTGCACCAGAGGAAATCTAGGGTCCTTCCAAATGCTCTTCTTGTATTGCCAAAGGCTTTATAGGAACCAAACAGCTATGACATGGCAAAAAATACACGTGCTTCCGGGCCAATGAAACCCAGGAGGTAGGCCCAAGCTTAGCATCCTTTCCTTCTATTTAACCACTTAAGGACCGCCGTATTGCCATTATACGTCATCAGAATGGCACAGGCAGGCACAAGCACGTAGATGTACGTGCCTGCCTTCCAGCGGGTGGGGGGTCCGATCGGACCCCCTCCCGCTGGATACGGTGGTCCGTTTCCCTCCAGCAGCGATCAGTGATGAGGGGACCACCCCCTCTGGATCGCTCCTGGCCAATGACGAACTTCCTCCCACTGTGTATTGTTTACACAGGAAGGAGGAAGTGATGTCATTCTCCTCGGGGCGGTCTTTTTGACCGTAAGTGTGCACCAACACTACATTGACATGTAGGTACACACAGGTACACAAACCCCCCCCGATCTCCCCCCCCGATCGCCCCCCGATACCCCCCCGCCCCCCCCCCCCCCAGTCACAGTGTCACTGATTGCATTGATCATTTCTTTACTGATCAATGCATTCAGTGTCAGTTGTAAAAGTAAAAACTGTCAGGGCAGTTAGTGTTAGGTCCAGGGTAGCCCCCTATCACCCCCCAATAAAGATTTAACCCTCTGATTGCCCCTAGAGTTAACCCTTTCACCCCCTTTTGCCAGTGTCACTAAGCGATCATTTTTCTGATCGCTGCATCAGTGTCGCTAGTGTCGCTAGGTAGCTAGTTATTTTTTTAGGTTCACCGCCAGGTTTTTATATCGCTAGATACCCCGATATACTACCCAATAATGGTTTTAACATCCTGATTGCCCCTAGTTAACCCTTTCACCCCCTTTTGCCACTGTCACTAAGCGATCATTTTTCTGATCGCTGCATCAGTGTCGCTACTGGCGCTAGGTAGCTAGTTATTTTTTTAGGTTCACCACCAGGTTTTTATAGCGCTAGGTACCCCGATATACTACCCAATAATGGTTTTAACATCCTGATTGCCCCTAGTTAACCCTTTCACCCCCTTTTGCCACTGTCACTAAGCGATCATTTTTCTGATCGCTGCATTAGTGTCGCTACTGTCGCTAGGTAGCTAGTTATTTTTTTAGGTTCACCGCCAGGTTTTTATATCGCTAGGTACCCCGATATACTACCCAATAATGGTTTTAACATCCTGATTGCCCCTAGTTAACCCTTTCACCCCCTTTTGCCAGTGTCACTAAGTGATCATTTTTCTGATCGCTGCATCAGTGTCGCTACTGTCGCTAGGTAGCTAGTTATTTTTTTAGGTTCACCGCCAGGTTTTTATAGCGCTAGGTACCCCGATATACTACCCAATAATGGTTTTAACATCCTGATTGCCCCTAGTTAACCCTTTCACCCCCTTTTGCCAGTGTCACTAAGCGATCATTTTTCTGATCGCTACATCAGTGTCGCTACTGTCGCTAGGTAGCTAGTTATTTTTTTAGGTTCACCGCCAGGTTTTTATAGCGCTAGGTACCCCGATATACTACCCAATGATGGTTTTAACATCCTGATTGCCCCTAGTTAACCTTTTCACCCCCTTTTGCCAGTGTCACTAAGCGATCATTTTTCTGATCGCTGCATCAGTGTCGCTACTGTCGCTAGGTAGCTAGTTATTTTTTTAGGTTCACCGCCAGGTTTTTATATCGCTAGGTACCCCGATATACTACCCAATAATGCTTTTAACATCCTGATTGCCCCTAGTTAACCCTTTCACCCCCTTTTGCCAGTGTCACTAAGCGATCATTTTTCTGATCGCTGCATCAGTGTCGCTACTGTCGCTAGGTAGCTAGTTATTTTTTTAGGTTCACCGCCAGGTTTTTATAGCGCTAGGTACCCCGATATACTACCCAATAATGGTTTTAACCCCCTGATTGCCCCTAGTTAACCCTTTCACCAGCGATCACAGTATAAGTGTCACTGGTGACGCTGGTTAGCCAGTTAGTTATTTAGGTTCCCCGTCAGGTTTTTATATAGCGCCAGGGACCCCCATATACTACCTAATAAAAATTTGAACTCCCTGATTGCCCCTAGTTAACCCTTTCACCACTGATCACCGTATAAGTGTTACGGGTGACTCTGGTTAGTTTGCTTTTTATAGCATCAGGGCACCCACCATTTATTACCCAATAAAGGTTTAACCCCCTGATCACCCGGCGGGTGATATCAATTAGGTTTTAGGGTCAGGGTCTGCGTCGCCCCAGGCAGCGCTAGGTTAGTGCCAGTACCGCTAACACCCACGCGCAAAGCATACACCTCCCGTAGTGGTATAGAATCTGAACAGATCAATATCTGATCTGATCAGATCTATACTAGCGTCCCCAGCAGTTCAGGGTTCCAAAAAAACGCATTGTTAGCGGGATCAGCCCAGATACCTGCTAGCACCTGCGTTTTGCCCCTCTGCCCAGCCCACCCAAGTGCAGTATCGATCGATCACTGTCACTTACAAAACACTAAACACATAACTGCAGCGATCGCAGAGTCAGGCCTGATCCCTGCGATCGCTAACAGTTTTTTTGGTAGCATTTTATATTTAAATCCGGAAGGCAGTGCTTGGTTTTCGGGGGGCCCGTACGTGGCTAGGCTCCCAAAAAGTCCCCCACATGTGGTATCCCCGTACTCGGGAGAAGCAGCAGAATTTATTTTGGGGTGTAATTTGACTTCTGCCCATAGCATGTGTGAGCAATATATCATTTAGTGACAACTTTGTGCAAAAAAAAAAAGTTTGTAATATTCCCGCAACTTTTGGCAAAATATAAAATATTCCATGGACTCAACATGCCTCTCAGTAAATAGCTTGGGGTGTCTACTTTCCAAAATGGGGTCATTTTGGGGGGTTTTGTGCTATTTTGGCATTTTATGGCCTTCGAAACTGTGATAGGTAGTGAGGAGTTAAATCAAAAATTTGCACCCTTAGAAATCCTGAAGGTGGTGATTGGTTTTCGGGGTGCCGTGCGCGAGTAGACTCCCAAAAAGTCCCACACATGTGGTATCCCCATACTCGGGAGAAGTAGCGGAATATATTTTGGGGTGCAATTCCACATATAACCATGGCATGTGTGAGCAATATATCATTTAGTGACAACTTTTTGTAAAAAAAAAAATTATTTTTTATTTTTTGTCATTATTCAATCCCTTGGGACAAAAAAAAAATATTCAATGGTCTCAACATGGCCCTCAGCAAATAGCTTGGGGTGTCTACTTTCCAAAATGGGGTCATTTGGGGGGGTTTTGTGCCATCTTGGCATTTTATGGCCTTCAAAACTGTGATAGGTAGTGATAGGTAGTGAGGAGTAAAATAAAAAATGTATGCCCTTAGAAATCCTGAAGGCGGTGCTTGGATTTTGGGGTCCCGTACGCGGCTAGGCTCCCAAAAAGTCCCACACATGTGGTATCCCCGTACTCAGGAGAAGCAGCAGAATGTATTTTGGGGTGTCATTTCACATATGCCCATAGCATGTGTGAGCAATATATCATTTAGTGACAACTTTGTGCAAAAAAAAAAGTTTGTAATATTGCCGCAACTTGTGGTAAAATATAAAATATTCCATGTACTCAACATGCCTCTCAGTAAATAGCTTGGGGTGTCTTCTTTCCAAAATGGGGTCATTTTGGGGGGTTTTGTGCTATTTTGGCATTTTATGGCCTTCGAAACTGTGATAGGTAGTGAGGAGTTAAATCAAAAATTTGCACCCTTAGAAATCCTGAAGGTGGTGATTGGTTTTCGGGGTGCCGTGCGCGACTAGACTCCCAAAAAGTCCCACACATGTGGTATCCCCATACTCGGGAGAAGTAGCGGAATATATTTTGGGGTGCAATTCCACATATAACCATGGCATGTGTGAGCAATATATCATTTAGTGACAACTTTTTGTAAATTTTTTTTTTTTTTTTTTGTCATTATTCAATCCCTTAGGACAAAAAAAAAAAATATTCAATGGGCTCAACATACCCATCAGCAATTTCCTTGGGGTGTCTACTTTCCAAAATGGGGTCATTTGGGGGGGGGGGGTTTGTACTGCCCTGCCATTTTAGCACCTCAAGAAATGAGATAGGCAGTCATAAATTAAAAGCTGTGTAAATTCCAGAAAATTTACTCTAGTTTGTAGATGCTATAACTTTTGCGCAAACCAAAAAATATACGCTTATTGACATTTTTTTTACTAAAGACATGTGGCTGAATAAATTTTGCCCTCAATGTATGACTAAAATTTAGTTTAGTCGATTTTTCTTATAACAAAAAGAAGAAAATATATTTTTTTTTCAAAATTTTCGCTCTTTTTCCATTTATATCGCAAAAAAAAAAAAACGCAGAGGCAATCAAATACCATCAAAAGAAAGCTCTATTTGTAGGAAGAAAAGGACGCAAATTTCGTTTGGGTGCAATATTGCATGACCGCGCAATTACCAGTTAAAGCAGCGCAGTGCAAAATTGGAAAAAGACCTCTGGTCCTTAAGGTGTTTATTGGTCCGGAGCTGAAGTGGTTAATTAGTATGGTGCTGATATTACATTCTTAACACAAAAAATACATTGTTTATTTATTTTCCACATCTGCTGTTGTGGTTTTATAGACTTACTGACAACCGAATTTGATTACGCAGCCTGAGGGGTGAAAAAGACGCTTCGGGGCCCAGTAATTTTTGTTTTTTCTCTGTTACTCAAGGCACAGTGACAGCCTTCTTCTTTCCAGCTAAGGTTTCCAAGACATTCTAGCAGTGAGAGAATTTACAGCATAGAAGGTAGGTTCTTTTGTGTCCGAGCTATTTGGTAAGCTCACATCTTTATAGGTGGTGGTGTTCTTACACTGGTGATTGCGAGTCAATACATACCTTTGGTTGTTTGAAGAACGCCCAAACCTCTGATCAATCACGTGGGATTTCTGCACGATGGACTTTTTTACTTAAAGACTTTCGCACAATTTGTTTTATTATTTATTTTGCAATAACTTGTTTTTGCACAAGTTCGCCATAAGTTTATTCTATGTCTATGTATGTGTGATGATGATATTATTGAACTGGTCACATTTTTTTGTGCTTTTCAAATTTGACATTATCTTAGCATATGATTAGTATTAGTCACCATCCATTTTTTCACTTTTGCATGCAAGGTGGCCTTAGCATTCGTTTAGCCAGATTATCGCTTTCATTATTTTCAGCGCCTGATAGAATAGAATAGATAGATAGATAGATAGATAGATAGATAGATAGATAGATAGATAGATAGATAGATAGATAGATAATCCATTGGTTGCCACTGCACACATATCAGAGATAAAAAAAAATGGGCCCAGGTGCGCAGCAAAGACTGTAGTACATATAATCCAAAATAGAGAGCGGAACTCAAGGGTCTTGAGAGGTGAACACACAATGAAGATTTTATTTTGACGAGGCACAAGCTTGAAATGCCAAAATAAAATCTGTGTTCACCTCTCAAGACCCGTGAGTGCCAGTGTGCCACTCTCTCTTTTGAATGATATATCGATAGATAAGATAATTTTGTGTTTACTTTATGCTAACATTGGATATTATCGTTTCCAGTGATGTTATAATGTTATGTTTCATCAATAAGTCCCTTTGGTAATCAATTACCAGCATTTGTTGAATGGAAATCCCTACAAGGAATTATGAAAATCCATATGACAGTCTTCATATTGAGAGGTGTCTTTAACAACAGTGTATTTGCAGAGTGACATATGTAATACGTAAATAACAAATGGAGACACAGATTACAGCAGTTGCTTGAAGATGCCAGATCGGCACTAGATGAGTAGTCTTTGAATCATCATCTGTGTAGACATATGTGGTGTTTGGAAATGGATTTCCCTTTGCCTAGAGTCTCTGCTGCTACGTACTAGTGGCAGACTGGCAGACGTGCTCTTCAAAATGAAAATAAGATCCAGAAAATGTAGTTGTAATAAAAATAGCAATGACTAGAATGCTAAAATCTGTCAAAGAACAGTATGTAATCTTGGATGTTATCATAATGCAAATAGACAGTTTTTATTGTTGTTATTGAGCTGTGTGAGAAGCACCATACATCAGTAAGGACATTTCTCTTTGCACTGTTTCCTTTGATTGGAAAGGAATAAATACTTCTGAAGATGCAGTGTAAAGATGCAGTTACATTGATTTCTTTCCTCCTCGCATACTCTATGCCCCATAACTATGAGGATTGCACTCGAAGGCAATGGGATTAACATTCACATTCTGAAAGGCATAATTATAGCAAACATAGAAAAGATGAATCGTTTAAGGAACCTTATGGAGTTCAATTACAGCATCAGGGCTGTAAAGTTAAAGTAGAGCTATAGGCAAAACCTTTTTTTTGCCCATTTTGGATAGAGTAAGGGAGTGTTATATGCAATCTGTTTCTTATTTAGGATATTTACTTTCACTTCCTGTCCCATAGCCAAAACAGGAAGTGGGAGGAAATCCCTGCAAATAAAGGGACTCTCATCCATCTCTCCACTCTGTTCAAAACTAAAAAAAAGTTTTGCCTTTAGTTATACTTTAAGAATACTTTTATATACACACTACCTTATTACCCTTCATCCAGGAATACCTAGGAAGCAGTTGTCTGTGGAAGTGGGTTGTGACAGGTGACGTTTTGTTTTTCTCACTTTTTAAATGATTGTTTTCTTCTTGCATCCTTCATTCAACACCTTCCACCCCATCAAGCTCAGCTTGCTGTTAATTTGTATTTATTTATTAAAATTTATGTAACACCAAAATATATAATTGCACATAGTACAAAGACAATTTAAGCCCTCCCTAGAGGTAACTCTACAAACACTTTCTCTGGAGATTTTTTCAATGGAAATAGATTGTTAGCACTGTATTTATGGGTTGTGGAATGTAAATGAAACACCTTTAAAGTAGAAATATTGCCAGAAGAAAGAAAAAGCTTATTAAATCACTCAGCGATTTCTGTGCCCATAGCAATTATCCAAATTAAAGTCCAAACAATGGATGTTAAATAAAAAAAAATTTCTGTCATCACTGGCTGCAGCTCCTCCCGCTTGATGCCTAAAAATATAAGTGTTTCTGTAGAGGGAGTTACAGACAGCACTGAGCTCCAGCCCCATCCATTCTCCATTCTGCCTTGCCCTGTCTCCTCATCTCTCCTGTTTAGTGCACACAGAGCAGTTGTGTGTGTGTGTCTGTTTACATGTCTGTGTGTGTACATTTCTCTGTGTGTACATGCCTGCATGTATGTACATGTTTCTGTGTGTATGTACATGCATGTCATATATATATATATATACACATGTGAGTGGTGCTGAGAGCATACAGGTGTAAGGGGGGCTGAGAGCATACAGGTGTAAGGGGGCTGAGAGCATACAGGTGTAAGGGGGGCTGAGAGCGTACAGGTGTAAGGGGGGCTGAGAGCGTACAGGTGTAAGGGGGCTGAGAGCATACAGGTGTAAGGGGGGCTGAGAGCGTACAGGTGTAAGGGGGGCTGAGAGCGTACAGGTGTAAGGGGGGCTGAGAGCGTACAGGTGTAAGGGGGGCTGAGAGCATACAGGTGTAAGGGGGGCTGAGAGCGTACAGGTGTAAGGGGGGCTTAGAGCGTACAGGTGTAAGGGGGGCCGAGAGCGTACAGGTGTAAGGGGGGCTGAGAGCTTACAGGTGTAAGGGGGGCTGAGAGCATACAGGTGTGAGGGGGCTGAGAGTGTACAGGTGCAAGGGGGGCTGAGAACATACAGGTGTGAGAGGGGCTGAGAGCGTACAGGTGGGAGGGGGGGTTGAGAGTGTACAGGTGTGAGGGGAGCTGAGAGTGTACAGGTGTGAGGGGGGCTGAGAGCATACAGGTGTGAGCATACAGGTGTGAGGGGGGTTGAGAGTGTACAGGTTTGAGGGGGGCTGAGAGTGTACAGGTGTGAGCATACAGGTGTGAGGGGGGGTTGAGAGTGTACAGGTGTGAGGGGGCTGAGAGTGTATAGGTGTGAGCATACAGGTGTGAGCGGGGTTGAGAGTGTACAGGTGTGAGGGGGAGCTGAGAGTGTACAGGTGTGAGGGGGGCTGAGAGTGTACAGGTGTGAGCATGCAGGTGTGAGGGGGACTGAGAGCGTACAGGTGTGAGGGGGGTTGAGAGTGTACAGGTGTGAGGGGGGCTGAGAGCGTACAGGTGTGAGGGGGGCTGAGAGCATACAGGTGTGAGGGGGACGAGAGCATACAGGTGTGAGGGGGGTTGAGAGTGTACAGGTGTGAGGGGGACGAGAGCATACAGGTGTGAGGGGGGTTGAGAGTGTACAGGTGTGAGGGGGAGCTAGAGGCGATTCAGTTCGCATTGTGCGCTATACAAGTATTTCATTCATTCATTCATTCATACAGGTGTGAGCATACAGGTGTGAGGGGGGCTGAGAGCATACAGGTGTGAGGGGGGCTGAGAGTGTACAGGTGTGAGGGGGGCTGAGAGTGTACAGGTGTGAGGGGGGCTGAGAGTGTACAGGTGTGAGCATGCAGGTGTGAGGGGGGCTGAGAGCGTACAGGTGTGAGGGGGGTTGAGAGTGTACAGGTGTGAGGGGGGCTGAGAGCGTACAGGTGTGAGGGGGGCTGAGAGCATACAGGTGTGAGGGGGACTAGAGCATACAGGTGTGAGGGGGGTTGAGAGTGTACAGGTGTGAGGGGGAGCTGAGAGTGTACAGGTGTGAGGGGGCTGAGAGCGTACAGGTGTGAGCATACAGGTGTGAGGGGGGTTGAGAGTGGACAGGTGTGAGGGGGAGCTGAGAGTGTACAGGTGTGAGGGAGAGCTGAGAGTGTACAGGTGTGAGGGGGCTAAGAGTGTACAGGTGTGAGCATACAGGTGTGAGGGGCGGCTGAGAGTGTACAGGTGTGAGGGGGGGCTGAGAGTGTACAGGTGTGAGGGGGGGCTGAGAGTGTACAGGTGTGAGGGGCGCTGAGAGTGTACAGGTGTGAGGGGGGGCTGAGAGTGTACAGGTGTGAGGGGGGCTGAGAGTGTACAGGTGTGAGGGGGGCTGAGAGTGCACATGTGTGAGCATACAGGTGTGAGGGGGCTGAGAGCGTACAGATGTGAGGGGGGCTGAGATGTGGGGGCCTGAGAACGTACAGGTGCGAGGGGGGCTGAGAGTGTACAGGTGTGAGGGGGGCTGAGAGTGTACAGGTGTAAGGGGGGCTGTGAGCATACAGGTGTGAGGGGGCTGAGAGCATACAGGTGTGAGGGGGCTGAGAGTGTACAGGTGTGAGGGGGGGCTGAGAGTGTACAGGTGTGAGGGGGGCTGAGAGTGTACAGGTGTGAGGGGGGCTGAGAGTGCACATGTGTGAGCATACAGGTGTGAGGGGGCTGAGAGCGTACAGATGTGAGGGGGGCTGAGATGTGGGGGCCTGAGAACGTACAGGTGCGAGGGGGGCTGAGAGTGTACAGGTGTGAGGGGGGCTGAGAGTGTACAGGTGTAAGGGGGGCTGTGAGCATACAGGTGTGAGGGGGCTGAGAGCATACAGGTGTGAGGGGGCTGAGAGTGTACAGGTGTGAGGGGGGCTGAGATTGCACAGGTGTGAGGGGGGCTGAGAGCATACAGGTGTGAGGGGGACTGAGGCACTGAAGAACTTGGTTGGTGGAATGGCTAGTGGAGCGGCCAGTGGCAGGACCCTGGGGAATGTTGGTGGTTAGGCTCGGGGGGGGGGGGCAGGCCTAAAACTATGTAAGAGGCCCCACAATTTCTGACGGCTGCCCTACCTGTACTAGTGTAGTAGCCAGTGTGTTCTGTTGTCGGCTTGTTTTTTTTTTGTGAGTAAAAGCAGCAATCATTCACAACACAAGCTGATAGTTTCCACTCTCTATGTGTCCTGAATAGCTGGCAGCATGCAGCGTAAATTAAACAGGAGAGATAGGGAAGCAGCACAACATAGTGATATTCGTTGTTGCAGCTTAGAAGGATGAGAGGTGGGAGTTGGGTCCTGTGTGCACTGCCCATCAGTCCCTCATCTCTTCCTATCAGTCATAGCACTGTTTTCCCGGTGAGGGTTGTTGGGTAGCTAGGCAGGTGGTCAGGGTCTGCATGGATTTAAGGGGTTTAATAATCTTTATTTTTGTTCATTATTACTTCTTCTTTAAGAGTCCTATGAAACATAAAGGTAGAACATTTAGGAATCTATTTATCAATATTTTCACCTAAGATTCATCCATTTTCTAATTGAATCCTTTGTGAAAAGTGTGAGTCTTAAGTTGAGTAAATTGATAAATAGACTGTTAAACTCCTACCACATTGGGCAAGCTTTGGTAATTCTTTAACCATGCTGTTATTAACCTTTTATGTTTTGTTGTTGTTAGGTGTTAGATTCATTTAAATGAAAGAATCAATGTGGTCTAGTTTTTTTTTTTTACTTGAAATGATTGGATCAGGTATCTGAAGTAGAATATTTAACTTTATTTGTACATTTGTTTAAATGAAAATATTGAGGTTGAGTTCTCAGGCTTATTACCTAGTGACCATGTTACCTGAGGTTCGCTTTTACCCTCGCGTTCTATGTTTACTTGCATGGCTGTTTATTACCTAACTTGTATATTGGTCGAATTGTGATAACAGATCTGAGGTTCTATATTTATACCCGCACATGTACTGTAATTTGAATTACTGCTGATTTCTTTGCCCGCTGGTATATTCAAGCGTTAGATATTTTGCTGTATACTGTGGCACAGATGTTCTGGAACTCTTTTCTGTGCTAGTTAATACACTTTGTCTTTGATATAAAAAAGAAAAAAAAAGAAAAAATATAAAATATAAAAATGCAGCGACAGTGTGTGACGCAGACTCACAGCATAACCATTAACAATGTATGTTTACCTAAAATGTTTGGATACTGTAGGAAATAATTAGAACATTTACTGGTATCCAGAGCTCCATTAGAGAGATTTCTCCTTCAATTCTCGTCACCTTTTTACCTCTCCAAACTTACTTTTCTTTTATTTCCCCATGTTTGCCCTCTTTTTTCTTTTCTTTGGTTATTTCTGGCTCACCCAACTTAGTACTCCAAAATCCTCATAACCTTATAATATTTCCCTGTTAAAAACCTACATTGGGAACATGTTGCACCCACAGGCGTTTGAAATGACTCTCCAATCCCCACCATCCCAACAAGTCCTTGTATGTATTCAAATAGAATATTGCAAAGAGAACAGTGATGTAGGTGGCCCAAGAGACTTGCCAAAGCACATTTCCTTCTGGGATTGTAATCTAAACTATTATGTATTTTTTTCCCATTCCACCTCCCTATAGCCACCGCTGTGCTATTGGATGATGTGAATTAATATTTTCTGTCCAATTTTCTCGTTGTCTTTCTCTTATGATGTAAATAAAGAATTTATTTAACCACTTGCTTACGGGACACTTAAACCCCCTTCCTGCCCAGACCAATTTTCAGCTTTCAGCGCTGTCACATTTTGAATGACAATTGCGCGGTCATGCTACACTGTACCCAAATTACATTGTTGTCATTTTTTTCACACAAATAGAGCTTTCTCTTAAGGGCCGGTTCACACAGCGAGGCGCGGCGAGGCGTCTCCGACTTGCCTCGCCGCGACCTGCGGGGACCTCAGCGGCGACTTGCAGAGGACTTCTGTATAGAAGTCAATGCAAGTCGCCCCCGAAGTCGCCCCGAAGTAGTACAGGAACCTTTTTTCTGAGTCGGAGCGACTCGAGTCGCTCCTCTCAGAACGGTTCCATTGTACAGAACGGGGGCGACTTGCGGGAGCGAGGCGAGGCGAGCCGTGTCGCCTCGCATCGCCTCGCTGTGTGAACCGGGGTACTTAATTGCTGCTGTGTTTTTTATTTTTTTCTAAATAAACTTTAAATAAAAATTAAAAAACAAAAACAAAACTGTTTCATAATAAATATAAAATTTTGAAAACAGGTAATTTTTCTCCTTTATTGATGTGTGCTGATGAGGCTGCACTGATGGGCACTGATAGGTGACAGTGATGGGCACTGATAGGTAACACTGATGGACACTGATAAGGCAACACTAATGGGCACTGATAAGCACTGATGAGGCAGCACTGACAGAGAGGTGGCACTGATGGTTAACACTGATAGGTGGCACTGAAGGGCACTGATAGGTGGCACTGATAAGTAGCACTGATAGGTGGTACTGATGATCACTGATGGGTGGCACTGATGGGTACTGGTAGGTGACACTGATAGGCAGCACTGGTTTGTGGCACTGATTATAAGACACTGATGGGCACTGATTGGCAGCACTGGTGGGTATTGATGGGTGGCACTGTGGGCGCTGGTAGATGGCACTGGTGGGTAGTGATAGGTGGCGCTGGTAGGAGGCACAGTGGGCACTAGCAGCTGACACTGGTGGGCACAGAAAATGCAGCCGCAGCTTTCTGTGTGAGGGACTGATGTTCCTCTGACAGGTGTCGGTGATCGGCTTTTTTTCCCCCTCACGCTGGCAGCATAAGGGAAAAAAAATACAGATTACCAATCTTCTGCTTACATCTCGCGATCAGCCCTCATTGGCTGACCGCTGATCACGTGGTAAGGGGCTGGAATCGGCCCCTTACTCTGATCTGTAATAAGTCGAGTCTCATAGACTCACTGATCACCGCGCACGACCCGCAGGGCACAGCAAGTAAGGGAAACTCACTCTAAGGCTCCATGTACACTGGGCTTAAAGGCTAATTTCACCTTTTTTTCTTCTAAATTACAGCTCCCCTATGTACCATTATAGCATTCATGTACTTTTTTTGTAAAAAATCAAATCTTTCCATAAAATCTACAAACACGTACCTTATTGTCCTCCATCCATAATTCCAAACGTATCTTTTGCTTCTGTCTTACATCCTTTCAGGTCATGATACAGGAAGGAGTTGACCAGCTGACCTCATTAGCACACACCCTGCATCGTCCACCCTCCCATTCCCAGGTGCACATTTTTTAAATGAATTGCAATCAATTAGTGATCACCATTCTTACTAAATACACAATATACAATCAGATTGCATAGTATGGCCGTCTTTATAAAAGTACATAGAATGCAGTTGACAGAAACACTCAGCTGTCAAGCCCTGTTCACATCTCTGCATAGCGGGAACTCACATTCCTACATGCTTTTTTTTTAGCGAGGAAGGAGGCATTTTGGAGCATTTTCACTCATCACACATAGGGCAGCCCATCCACCTAAATGGGCTGCCCTACACACAGCAATCGCCCCAAAGAAGCTTCAGAATTTTTTTTTTAGAGTGGAGCTTTTTGGTGCAGTGGATTTCTGAAATGCAAGGAAACACACAGATGTGAATGGAGCCTCATTGTTCTTGTGTTAATGCACCAATTTCACTTTCAAGACCGGATAACATCTAGCATAGTGGGAGTGAATGTGTTGTGTCTCATTTTTCCTGTGCCACATATAGGGCAGCCCGTTGATTTAAATGGGCTGTGCTATATGTGGCTTATTGAACATGTTGGTATTTTGTGGGTTGTTTTCTGTGCGTTTTTCAGCATTTGCCACTCATTTTTTCACAGGCCAAAAATGTGTGTTTGCTTCTGTGTTTGGTGTGTTTTTAACAATTAATGGCACTGAAAGCGCAACTAGTAATGTCGTTTTAGCTGCATACATTATAATGTAGCAACAGGTCCCCCTGTGTTTCTAGGCCCACCAATCGGTCACATTAATATCCTTATCCCCTTGTGAAAGTGATTGATGGTTATCTGAAATATCTGTGTGCTTCATTATCTAGAAAAATTTATTTGTGTGTTTATTTGATTATCTGGATGTTTCATATTAGTGTAGTTGCTTAAAGTGACCCTGTCTTTACGTTTACACATGGAGTGCTGCTGTTTGACTCCTCCTTGGCCACTGTAGGAATTTATTGCTTCCTAGTGAGTTAAATACCTGTTCCCTCTGCTGCAGTGGGGTGGGGAGGGGGTATTTCCATTTTTTCTTTTTTTTTTCTTTTATTGGAAGTGTACAAAGTTACCATGCCTCCACACTGTAGTGCGTTGTGCTGCCCTGAATTATGTGACATGCGGTGCAATCCAATACGCTGTGGAAAGCTGCATTTCTGCACCACACATCACACCAACATCATGGTTTGAATGGAGTACATAGAAACCAAATGTTTTCTATGTGTCCAGTGACTGGTGTTAATTAGGTACAGAAAACCGCCAATCACCGCAAATAGGGGTTGATTTACTAAAACTGAAGAGTGCAAAATCTGGGGCAGCTCTGCATAGAAACCAATCAGCTTCCAGTTTTTTTGTTAAAGCTTAAAGCAGATGTAAAGTCCGCTGTAACATTTTTTTAGGGCCCCCCCCCCAGGTGGGTTATGCCATAATGTGCTAGTATGCACAGCATATTAGTACAATATGCCAGACTTACCTGTCATATGGTATCCTCCAACACTGTGGTGGGATTGTTCTGCCGGGCCCCTGGCACTTCCATCTTCATTCGTTCTTCCTCCCACGTCCTGTGCCTTCGGCCATTTGATAGACCAGGCCATGATGACGTCACTCCCGTGCATGCGCATGGGAGTCAAATCACTGCGCCACAGATCAGGGCTGTAAATGCTTGCTGAGCTGCGCATTCTCAGTGAACATGACAGCTGACAGGCAGAAGGATGCATTCATGGCATTAATACCCTGCCTGTCAGCCATTTGTTTAAAACCAGCTTTACTTCCACTTTAACTGAACAAGCTGAAATTAAATGCTGATTAGCTACCATGCACAGCTGCACCAGATTTAGCATTCTCTAGTTTTAGTAAATCAACCCCATAATATGAACAGGCCCTTAGTGATGCATGAGTCAATAAGAGGAACAGGTATTCACACAGCTGGAAGTATGAAATACCTGCTGAAGCTAGAGAGCAGTGAAACGCCAGCATTTTATGACCTAGGCTGCAGGAAAGAAAAGAAAACATTTTTTTTTTTCATTTCTTTTTCATAAGTGACCCTTATGGTTATGTAATAAACAATATTCCTTGCCTATTCTTTGCTTTTCCAACCTAGACTGATGCTGGAGAGTAGCTGAAAGACTTAATGGACATTATGAGGCATCTTCGGCCAGAGATTACTAAAATATTTATATGATGAGTGGACAGTTTAGGACTGCAACTCTGTGCAAATTCATCTGATTTACAATCTACTCTGACACACAAGCCCTAGAAGGTTTATGATGTCATTTCTCCTTTAAGTCCTTTAAATGACATGTCCAGATATGTTCCAGGGTGACCTCTGGAAACCCAAAGGTTCTGAATGGTGCAAAAGATGAACGTTAGCTCCCTTTCTTCAAGTGACAGCGTGAGATTTAGGACAAGGAGAGCTGTAGATGTACTCTTTGTTATTTCTGGCGTCGCCTCTGCAGCTTCTGTCTAGAAGTATCTTGTCAAAGGGGTGCTGACAGACACAAAAAGATGCTTGAAGTTAGAGTAGGCTGATTTACACGGGGGGGGGGGGGGGGGGGGGGGGAATCAAGTGTTAGGCTGAGGTCTTATTTTCTAAGAAGCTGCAAATTACATTTAAATGACTGTTTTGTGTAGCAGACGATTGCTGACTCTTAAAGTGGAAGTAAATTCCCATGTATGGTTTTTACCTATAGATAAGCCTATAATAAAGCTTACCTTTAGGTACCTATGGGTACTCTAAATATCTCCTAAACATGCACAATTGAGGAAATATTTACTCTAGATGCAGCCCTTGACATAACCAGCGCATGCGCTCTGAAGGAACGGCTCCGGTTCGGCCAATCAGATAGCGGTGCATACTATTATGACTTAAACTGCCTGGGACCCAGTTTTTACCACCCGCTGGCAAATTAACATTGGTGGCACACATGTCCGTACTAACGGCAAAGGGCGTACTGGAGTGCAGCAAATAACCATTTTGAGCTTTTAGCGCTGTAAAAAAAAATCTGACCCGTGTGAATGAGGCCTTAGTCTGCTGGGAAACCAACACTTCCTGAAGCAGCCATTCTCAACCAGGATACCATGGAACCCTATGGTTCTACAAAGTTTACAATGGATTTCTTGAGCTGACCTACCATTCTATGGTGCCTGCTTAGTTCTAGGACCAACACCACTTGGCAAAGCTAGATCCATGGCACCAATTATCTTTTGTAGCTGTCTGTGAGGTGGCATTCTAACCACCATGGCAATGATTATATTCTTCCTACTGACCATCAATATAAAAGGCAGTTTTTCCATTGACCTGTGAGGAATGGGTTTTAGTAAGGGCTCCCTAAAAAACTGAACATTTTATACGTTTTGGGGGGGGTTGGGGTGGGGTTGTCCTGCAGTGTCAATCTCCTGGGTTCTATGTAGCTCTCAGAGGTTCCACCTGCTGACCTCCATCCATTACAGGATACAGTAGTGCCATGGAATATGTATAACCTTTTAACCACCTCAATACAGTGCACTTAACCCCCTTCTTGACCAGACAAATTTTCAGCTTTCAGTGCTCTCACAGTTTGAATGACAATTACTCAGTCATGCAACAGTGTCCATATGAAACTTGTGTCCTTTTTTTTCCACACAGGTAGAGCTTTCTTTTAGTGGTATTTAATCACTAGTGGGTTTTTTATTTTTTGTGCTATAAATAAAAAAATGCCTTTTTCTTTGTTTCTGTCAAAAAATTTTGCTAATTAGTAATTTTTCTTCATAAATTTTGGCCAAAATTTATACTGCTACATATCTTTGGTAAACATAACCCAAAGTAGTGGATATTATTTGGTCTTTGTGAAAGTTATAGAGTCTACAAACTATGGTGCCAATCGCTGAAAATTTATCACATCTGATCAGGCCTTCAGTACATCAGGTGTATCTCATTTCTTGAGACACTAACAAGTCAGAAAAGTACAAATACCCCCCCAAATGACCCCTTTTTAGAAAGTAGACATTCCAAGCTATTAAGTAAGTAGCATGGTGAGTTTTTTAAGTTGTCATTTTTTCCCACAATTCTTTGCAATATTAAGATTTTTTTTATTATCATTTTTTTTTACAAAATTTTCATATTATCAGGTTATTTCTCACACACAGCATATACATACAACAAATTACAACCCAAAATACATTCTGCTACTCTTCCTGAGTATGGCGATACCACATTACACAGCCTGGCCACATACAGAGCACCAACATTGAAGTGGCACTTTCAGACGTTCTACGAGCAAAAATGACACATCTCATTTCACAGCCACCTATTACACTTTTGAAGGCCCCGGAGTACCAGGACAATGGAATTGCCCATAAAATGACCCCATTTTGGAAAGAAAACACCCCAACGTATAATCTGTGAATCTTTTGAACGGTTCATTTTTTTCCAGAAGTTTTTGGAAAATGTGGAAAAAAATGAAAACGCAAACATGACAGGTACTCAGATGAACTGTAACAGGTACTCAGATGAACTGTGACAGGTACTCGAGTACTCAGATGGACTGGGACAGGTATTCGGGTATTCAGATGGACTGTGACAGGTACTCGGGTACTCTGATGGGCTGTGAAAGGTACTTGGGTACTCTGATGGGCTGTGACAAGTACACGGGTACTCTGATGGGTTGTGACAGGTACTCGGGTACTCTGATGGGCTGTGACAGGTACTCGGGTACTTTGATGGGCTGTGACAGGTCCTTGGGTACTCGGATGGACTGTGACAGGTACTCAGGTACTCTGATGGGCCGTGACAGGTACTCGGGTACTTTGATGGGCTGTAACAAGTACTCGGGTACTCGGATGGGCTGTGACAGGTACTCAGGTACTCTGATGGGCCGTGACAGGTACTCGGGTACTTTGATGGGCTGTGACAGGTACTCGGGTACTCAGATGGACTGTGACAGGTACTCAGGTACTCTGATGGGCTGTGACAGGTACTCGGGTACTCTGATGGGCTGTGACAGGTACTCGGGTACTTTGATGGGCTGTGACAGGTACACGGGTACTCTGAAGGGCTGTGACAAGTACTCGGGTACTCGGATGGGCTGTGACAGGTACTCGGGTACTTTAATGGGCTGTGACGGGTATTCGGGTACTCTGATGGACTGGGACAGGTACTCGGGTACTCTGATGGGCTGTGACAGGTACTCGGGTACTCTGATGGGCTGTGACAGGTACTCGGGTACTCTGATGGACTGTGACAGGTACTCTGATGGACTGTGAGTGACATGTCCTCTTTATTGGGGGGGGCAATCAGTGTGATTGGTGTGTACACTGTGAGCGGTACCGAGATGTTACCGCAATCTCCTTCTCACACACAATCGGTGTGTGAGGAGGAGAACCCCGTAACATCTCGTTACCGCGGTTTGTTTACATTTAGTGATCGGCTGTGAAACGATCACAGCCGATCACGTGGGTAAACGGCCGGCCAATGGTGGTTTACCAGCGTCAGTGACGAGCAGTGTTCCCAGGAACACGCCGCCACAGATGTGCACGCGCAGCGGGCTTGCGATTGTGCCGTGCACAGTGGGGGTGTAACCATCTGTGATCGGCCGTGAACACGTGGTAAACAGCCATACCCAATGGCTGTTCACCCCCCCCTGGTGGCGAGCGGTGTCTCTGTGATACGCCGCCGCCGAAGGAAGAGGATTGCGCGGGCAAGATCGCGCGCATTCCCTGTTTAAACGGGAGGACATATGAGGACATATGACGCCCTCCCCCCACAAGAGCTGCACCGCCTGCCCGTCATTTGACGGCCGGCGGTTGGCAACTGGTTAAACAATTTTTTAGGTATACATGTAAAGAAAAATTGACTGGATAACAAGTAATATTAAAAATATATGCCATAAAACCTTTTTTATGTATAATTTGTAATTATATACATGGGGGCTGCCATGTTTAATTGTTACATACAGTATGCAGGCTCTACTTCCTGTTTTTCAATGCTGCACCATGGTTATGCTTTTACTGCTCCGTCTCATAAGGAAAGACTATGGGGTCAGCCACCTCATTGAAAACACTCCACTCCCTTATGTTGTTGATATTTTATCTACACAGTTGTTAAAGTAAAACCTGTCATGAGAGAAATATGGTGGGTGACATTGTTGACTGCCTTCTGAAACTGTTTGCCAGCTGGCTGTTATGCTGACTAAGTGCTTTCTGAGTCGCTGCCCTGGGACAATCATGTACCTATGGACAGTGGGTTTGTGACTTAAGGAAACAAAGGGGTCAGCATGATAACCTGGCCAGTAGCATTTACAGAAGTAGAGCTTAGTGATGACAGAACCCATGTTTTTTCCTGGACTGCTTTCTTTCTGGACACTCGTCCCTGGGTGAATACTGCACTAAATGTTAGTACCACAAGGTGCACCAACGAGCCCTGTCCAGCAAGAGCACTTGTCAGCCTTTTTTTGTGTTTTACAGGCTAGATGGTGAGCATGTGCCTCCCACGAGCACCTAATAGCTGGAGTCTTATGTACCAATGTTAAATGTCCAGTGTGCACATAGCATATTTTTTTACATTATAGACAAATAAGGTGTTATTTACTGTTATGTCCACTGAACAGCTGAGAGACAGTGTGTGGTATCAGAATAAAGTCAAACAGTTGAGAGTATAAATTGTCCAAATATGGGGGTCTCTCAGCTCTGACTCTCTGCAAATCAACATGTCACAATTTTGAAAAAGGTACTACTTTGTTCCACTTCCAGCATGATTTTGAGCCCCTAAAATATGCATACCACTTCAAAGTAGCATTCAAGTTGCACTACATAATGGCACTGAAAACTGAATTGCAGCAGTGTTAACCAAAATTGAAGTTAGAAATAGAAGAAAATATAATTAGTTCATAAGACTGGACAACTGTAATAATGGAGTTCCACCCAAAAGGGGAAGATCCACTTGTTTGAACCCCCGGATAACTGGTTTTGACAGGTGCCCATTCCCACTTCCAAGAAAGAAAGTTCGGTCCCCTTTCCTTCCCCCACAGTCCTCTGGGACACACCACAGATCCCAGAAGACTGTAGGACCATTCACAAAATGCAGCGCAGCTCAAGCATGCACAGTTGGAAGCCGGTTTCCCTTAGTCAAAATTCCAACGCCTGCACCCGATGCTGACTGAAGAATTTCCTTGGGTAAGGACACCACTGGATCCCTGGACAGGTAGGTGTTCTTATATTATATGTCAGCAGCTACAGTTTTTGTAACTGCTGACTTATAATTTTTTTTTTTTGGGGGGGGGGCCTGGAGCTCCTCTTTAAGACTTAATATTTTTACTGTACAGGTATACAGTGAGGGAAAAAAGTATTTGATCCCCTGCTGATTTTGTACATTTGCCCACTGACAAAGAAATGATCAGTCTATAATTTTAATGGTAGGTTTATTTTACAGTGAGAGACAGAATAACAAAAATATCCAGACAAACGCGGTTCAAAAAAGTTATAAATTGATTTGAATTTTAATGAGTGAAATAAGTATTTGATCCCCTATCAATCAGCAAGATTTCTGTCTCCCGGGTGTCTTCTATACAGGTAACAAGCTGATATTAGGGGCATTCTCTTAAAGGGAATGCTCCTAATCTCAGTTTATTACCTGTATAAATCTGGATACACACTATACAATTTTCTGTCGATTTTTTCCTTCAGATTTACCAAAACTATAGAATAGGTTAGACCTTAAAAGTTTCAATTTGTATGCAATCAGGCAGGCCCTTGCACTAAATGGTTTTGGTAAATCTAAAGGAAATCAGAGAATAAAAGTTGTAAAATGTGTATGGGGTCTAAGACACCTTTTCACAGGAGCAATCAATAAATCAGATTCCAATCTTTCCATCAAGGCCAAGACCAAAAAGCTTTGTCAGTGGGCAAACGGACAAAATCAGCAAGGGATCAAATACTTTTTTCCCTCACTGTATGCCCTATTGTATATAAATCCTTACATGGTTAATCTCATGTAAGGGTTTATATAAGTTTAAGGGTTTATATACAATATTCAGTACTGCAGAATAAAATTAAGTGCTCTAAGGGTGCTGGTAGGGAAGATGGCATTGTCCCTAATTGTCCCAATGTCTTCTTTTATCTTATATTGTAAAATTCTAAGCTATTTTAGAAGGGTCTCTTTAAGCCCAACCTCCTTTTGCAGTTAATATGTTCTGTTCTTTTTGAGTGGTCAATTTTACAGTGAAGTAATCACAAGTGAGTGTCTTCAAAAATACACTAAAACCTTTACAGAAGAACGTTATCCTTTTTTCTTCCTCCCTTCCCCTACCTCTTCACAGCATCCATTTACTATACTTTGTAAGTACAAGAACATTTTAAATAAAAAACAGCTGTTGAGTCTTCCACTTTGGCAGATATATTTGCCATTTACTCCAACTTTCCAGTTTGACATTTTTACAATTGACGAGTTAGTTGTTTTCCACTTTATGAATATGATGGAAAAAAGACAATGAACACCGTCATAAATTGGTCGAAAAAATTGGTTGTTATGGTATATGTTCTTTGTATTTAACTGGATTTTCCATGGAAATATATATTTAAAAAAATCATTAAAGGCCTGTGTAGACGGGGCTTTTCGGCTTGTGTCTATGCCATTGTGGCAGATGAATTCTAGATACCCAGTTCTTTCACTATCTGACTTTTCTGGTGACTGAATTGTTAATTTATGTTCTTGTTGGATCTTTTATGTGTATACTATACATTTTCCTGTTTGTCAAGTTTAACATGTGATATGCAAGGCAGCTCTGGGAGGCAGACTGTGGGGTAACCACCTGCTAAAATGCCCAATAAATGATTTGCATGCCGCATTATTGCCACAGACACAGTATAGAAGAAGCTGAACATTTATGCTGAAGCTTGTTGTTCTACAACCTCGAATCACCATATCATGGAAGATAACAGCAGGACAGATCCTTGTAAGACAATGAAAAAAAACATGAAACAGAGGTTTCTACTGTGCTACAATAGAGCGTGACAGAATATGTCTTGCCAGCCCATTTCCTTCCTTACAGTATACAAAACTCAAGCGTATTTGTTTCAGGAAGAATATTAAAATTAGAACAGTTTATCACTGGCATTTCAGTTTCCTTTGGATTTACAGTATCTTTGATGTGAATCATGTAAGTTCTTTTCTATGGGCAGAAAATAAGGTTTGTGTTGGCCAAACGGTCACTTCAGTCTTTGGCAGATTAATGGCCAGTGTTTTATCGTATACTGAAGCATGTTACATAGACTTCTATTTTAAGCATCAGTACTACCCAAAACATCAGCAGAGAATGAAACAAAATTAACAACCCTCAAGCATAGTAAGAGAGCAGTTGGCACTAGATATTATCTAAGGTGTTTTTTTATGTTTGCTAGAACACGTAGTAGACTTTGGCCACTTAGGCATGGGCACTAGCAGTTTATTCTGCATTCGATAAATGTTAATTATATGGCAATTATGCATGTCTGGGCCAGTTTAGAGCATATATTTGGAGGGCATGATGTAATACTAAATACTGCATTTCCTATTAAAGCCTAATAAACTTTATTCCTGATTTTAAAAAAAAAATACTGCATTTCGGCTGGTGGTATAGCTCCATGCCTTTTGGCCAAAATATAAAATGTAAATCAGGGCCACAAATGCTCACCATAAACTATAACACATCTGACTGCATGAAAGGCTTGAAAGCTAATAAACACTCCATGATTACCATATTTATCGGCGTATAACACGCGCCGGCGTATAACACGCACCCCAAGTTTAGGAGGGAAGTTTAAGGAAAAAACCTTACATTTTAAATGCCCATCAATGTAGCCTTCCACTGTCCCCCTGCAGCCTTGCACTGTCCCCCTGCAGCCTTGCACTGTCCCCCAGCAGCCTTGCACTGTCCCCCTGCAGCCTTGCACTGTCCCCCTGCAGCCTTTCCCAAAATTGCAGCATGGTTAGTTTTAAATTTACCGCCGCTGAGATCTTCGGCTCCTCCCGCCGCCGCCGCCGAGATCTTCGGCTCCACCCGCCGCCGCCGAGATCTTAGGCTCCTCCCACCACCGACATAGGCCGAGCCGAGGGTACTCGGCTACTCGGCTCTGCTCGCAGTAACGCCCCGGTCCCGCCCCTTGTCCTGGCTCCTGTGATGGACACAACACCGGGCCAATGGCAGGACGTAAAGGCTAGGAGGCGGGACTGGGTGTGACTGAGAGCGGACCCGAGTACCCAGTACACTCGGCTCAGCTCAGTAAATGTCGGCGCCGCTCCACAGACAGCGCAGATCGGCGGGGGGTCGGCGTATAACACACACCCATGATTTTCCCCTGATTTTAAGGGGAAAAAAGTGCATGTTATATGCCGATAAATACGGTATATGTATAATGGTTCAATGATGATTACATCAATGATAGCCAATTATTCCGAGCCAAAAATGCTTCAAGATGACAAACAATGATAATAATAAGTTTTATTATAACTATTATTATTACTATTTTATTATCGTATGAAGAAATCAAGGTAGAACTATAGACAAAACCTTTTTTATTTTTTTAGAGTAGGGAGGGATTAGAACACCTGTCAGGTTTTATTGCTGTTTGTGACCGTTAGGGAGACTCACCTTGTCTATTTGTCTTGTTTACTGTTATTATTGAAAGTGAGAGTAAAAGAGAATTCCAAATTTTGGAATGTTACCAGAATAGGAATGGAGAGTAAATTTTCCAATATAGACTCCAGTTTTGGTGACTCCAAAACATTTCCTGTTTTAGCTATGGGACATTAAGTGAAGGAAAATCTCTGCAATGGAACACAGATCACAAATCCGATCACTTCCGTACTCTATCCAACATGGAAACAACGTTTTGCTTTAGTGCTACTTTAATGAAAACATGGAGGAGTCTAGATTTCCACAGGGCCACCAAGGTATACTATAATGAGTTAACAGGATGAGGAACTAAATTTGTTGTGTACCCCTGGATATAATAAAGCAAAGATCTACTTTTCTTTGGTACAGAGCAATTCTTGGAAGAATGTTAGCAGATTTCAAAGTATGTTCTTACCAGCTTCTGATATTTAGATACAGTAACAGGCCACTTTGCTGCTGGAGGAAGTACATTATTTATATAATGATAAGATCAAGTTTATTTGATGGCCTTTTTTCCCTGTTCTAAAATATATCATTAAGAATTGTGAATTTCAAGCTTTGGACATTCTTCTGCATCATAAAGACATTACAATGAAAAGTATTAAAGGACCATTGAAGAAGACTGACTTTGGGTTTTTTGAAAGCTTAGATGAAGGTTTTTGGGGTCATTAATAAAAGTTTTTCACGCCTGTATGGGTCTAGTAATACAGGATGGAATAGCTGTGTACATTATCTTTTCATGTAACTTTTTGTTTTTTCCTTTCATCTTTTCAACCCCTACTTATAAAAGCATATTCAATGGATTTCTTTTTCAGGGAAACTTATCAGTCAAAAACTTTTGCAGTTTACCATTTGCAACCTATTTTTCAATAGTTTTTAGTCTTTAGTTTTTTTCCTATTTTTAGATTTTTCTTTCATCCCAAGTCACGTTTTCTATAGGAAAAGGTAAAAGTGGACTGCACATAAAGTTCACATGGTTAGTGGTTAATGTGGCAACATGACACTAACAATCGTATTTACCATTTAGTCTTCCTTCCTTTTAGTTTGTCTCATGTTCGCCTGGTTTTCTACAGTTTGGCAGGTATGTTTGCCTATTCTACCAATAAAACATCACTTTTGCTAACAACTTTTAAAGACCAGTTTGACATTTTTCACCAGTAAGTTGTTTTCCATGTTATGGATACGATGGAAGACAGATGGTGCCACACGCAGATTGGTAGGCAAATTTAATGTAGAACTTGTAGTCCACTGGAGTAGCTCTTCTTGATAAATTACAATGGAGAACAAATTACTGAAAGTGAAAGAGAATCCCAAATTTTGGTACAGGACAGATGGTACAGGATTTATGATCTTTGCCTCTACCTGGTTTCACCATGGAAATATATCAAGAAATCACTAGGGGCCTGAGCTTGTGTTGAAGGCATAAATTATTAGAAGACACTTCTTAGACCGTTCAAATTAATTTTACCAGTGCATTTGAATTGCAGTTGATCTCCTTTCTGATCTGATTCAAGCAGGTTTTGCATTCCATTCAACACAAGCCCTTAGGATGGTCACAAGTATAGCTTTGAAGAAAAGCAAGTGTAGTCTAAAATACTGGGAGAGGAAGAGATCACTGGATTATTGGGTCACATTAAAGACCATCTGAGAAATGCACCTTCCCTTCTCCAGTCAGTTTGGAGATATTGGGGGAGATTTACTAAAACTGGTGCAAACAGAATCTGGTGTAGCTGTGCATAGTAACCAATCGGCTTCTAACTTCAGTTAGCTCAATTAATCTTTGGCAATAAAACCTGGATGCTGATTGGCACAGCTGCACCAGACTCTGTGGGCAACAGTTTTAGTAAATCCCCCAATGGATTTAAAAAGGACTTGCAAACCTTTCCTGAGAGAAATATTAAGGAGATTGCTGACCTTATTATACAAATGTTAGATGCCTAGCTGTGTTGATGACATTTTGCTTTCAATACTTCGAGTCTTAGAATGATTTTGCATACTTGTTCAGGGTCAGTGATGTAGAATGTAGAAAGTACTACATCAGAGGGTCAGCATAAGAACCAGGCAAACTAAAACACAAAAGGCAGTCAACAATGACCAGCAAACTTTTCTCTCAGATCAGGTTTACTGTAAGTTTATGCAGTGGAGTGTTAAAATGCAGCTCCACAAGCAAACATTTCTTGTCAATATATATAAGTATTTCTGCACTTTGCATTACCATACTTTTGAATATCTATGACAACACAGAGTTAGTGATTACAATGAGTTACTTTATTTAAATTGAAATAATATTTAATCAGTCTTCATTTTAATCCTGCATATAGCAGGATATTCCTCAGAGGTGGCTGTTATCTGTCTAGAACCTCGGTCTCTGATCTCTTTGAAATTGGATCACTCGTTCACAATCTAGGCACAAAAGAGGGATCTGTCCTGAGCCTTTGTAGATACATAATAAATCCACAGCTAAGTGAATAGTGATTTTCCCTTTAGAAGGTAGGTTTAGTTCATGCAATCTCATTCTTTGCCTGCTAGGAATAACTTGTACTATCTCAATCCAGCGTTTAAATATATGTATTGGCTTGCATGTAGTTATCAATTTATCAAGGGTAAATTATACTAGACGGCAAACAGACACTTGCTAATATAGCCCATGAATATATCTAATTATTTCCAAAATATTGGAATTAGGAACGGTAAACTTACCAGCTGACTCAATGCCTTGGGGAAATTTCTAGACAGTTGAGTTTTTATCATTTCCCAATATTACCAGGAATAATTACCTCCATCTATTTCGATATTGAAAGATATCTTTCAATGTTAATGAGAAGTTGTGAAAATGTTGATAGCATTACTCTTTATTACAGGGATAGAAATAGATTGTCTAGTTGTGTTAAATTTTTTGTATTTAAAAAAAAAAAATGGAACTCACCATAAAAACCCTTTCTCTGAGATTAATTGAAAGGCGCAGCACAAAACGCTGTACATGTGGGTATCATGCCACTTACAGAAAGTATGCTCAATCTGCAAATAAAAAAGGGGTCAACTCCCTATAGTGACTATAGCCCTGCAACTGCTCAACAGCTCATGTGAAGAAAGTAGTGAGAACTACTGTATTTTACCATCCCTCCCATAACAGAAATTCAAGCATGGCAACTGACCAATTAAAAGAATATCACCCACAGAGGGAAGGTAGCTGTTTCCTCCATTAAATCTGGAAGAAAAGAATGTAACTGTCAGTACACAAAAATCATGTTCTCCTTCATGCATTGGGGGCACCGTCCAGAACTAGTTATGTTAAGCCACAGATTTTATTTCAAGTTCCAAAATGATATTCTAAAATGAAGGGACCAGCAAGGACACCCAACAAGTCTAGATCCAGCAGAGCTGAATACAGACAATTTACCTCCTCAGGACACCAAGCTAAACTAAGCTTGTATGCAGGGGGCTGGAGCTTTCTATTCCTCCTGTAGATGACAGTATACTTACATGTAACCCTCCTATACCCACAGTATAGCCACAGTATACCCTCCCGTAGATGACCCACACTCCTCCAAAGAAGGAGATTTTTTTTAATTCCAGAGCAATAATTTTGGGACCAAATACTAGAAAACTAGAAAAATAGCATTCTTGTGTTGCCCGTAACAATCAGATTTGTCCTTGTTGCTAATGAAATGAAGAATATTAATGGGCAGGTCAGACTGGTTGCTAGGAGCAATGCATGTACTTTCCTTTCAAGGTTGTCATTTTTACTGTCCTATTATGTATCATTTAAAAGAATAATTGCATAATCCTTTCATTCAATTGCCAGCAGTATCATCATATTGTTATATACCCAAAAGCCCCATGTGTAGTGCAGTGAGGCTATCAACACAACCAAGAAGGGATTTAGATGCTCACACACATATAATCACTCAGACTTGGTAATATGGGATAGGGTTCACAAAAAACAAAAATGGAATTACAATTCCCCGTTAACACCTTTATGTGACACTAACTATTTTGCACCAGGGAAAGACAGGTCATTTGGAGGGTGGATTAGAAAGAGGGAGGCACAAGTAAGGGATATTATGAATAATGGGAAAATATGCACGTTACAGGAATTAAAGAAGCAAAAAAAGGTTGTAGAAATAAATTGGTGGAGGTACATTCAGTTGAAACATTTTGTTGAGTCCCTCCCACATCCGATTAGATCTGCAGACGATCTGCTCCCATTAGAGCAGCTGTGTGCGGGGACGGATGGAAAATGAGTGACTGCGAAGATATATAAATACTGATGGGTTTAAAAATATCGGAACCCCCCCGCATACATGAAAAGGTGGGCTGAAGAGATGGGGACTAGAAGTTCAGAAAGAGAGATAAAGAACAGATGCTGCATGCAATTTCTCCAGATTGTAGTATATTGGAAATTAATTATAAGTGCATGGCCCGGTGGTATATAACCCTGGATAAAATATACCACTTCCAAAAAAGGGCTCACAAATTTATGTTGGAGGGGATGCTCAGAGAAGGGTTCCGTGGTCCACATCTGATGGGCATGCCCTAAAATAAAAGTTTTCTGGCAGACCGTATTATTAATAATCAAGGAAATTACCGGTCTAAAAATCCCAGAGGACCATGGGGTATGCCTACTGCATGGGACCACTATGCCCATCAAACAATATAGGCAATCATTGATACCAAGCTTATTAAATGCCACAAAGAGTTTAATCCCCTGTTACTGGATTCTTACTGAAATCCCGAGACCCCCTCTGTGAAAAGATGGTTCAGCAAAATCAATAGAATTCACAATTTGGAGTACCTAAAGCACAGTGGAGAATCAGGGGAAACGGGATTTGTCAAGAGATGGAATGCTTGGGAAAAATACCAACAAACACCAAGATACGATGAAAAGATGGCAGAAAGAGTGATGTATGAGTAAGGGTCGGTCCCGGTTGCTTACCTGATACAAAGGAGAGACCATGGGGGGGGAGGGGGGGTTAGGATGGGGGGATGGGGGAGGGGGGGTTAGGATGGGGGGATGGGGGAAGGGTGGGTAAATATTTTTTGTAAAAGAATGATCAAGGGAAGCAGATAAGTGGAGCCCATTGGGGCATGTCTGAATAAAAATAGAAAAGAAAAGAAGGACAGACAAAAAAAAAAAACACACAGACTGGAGAGATAAATGCTACAATAATGTTGAAAAGAGTCGGGGCTACGATGAACGGCAGAGTTGATTTGGGTCTCCCGAACGTGTTCACTGATGTGGCAAAAAAAAAAAGGGATGAAAGGGGCATGTATCGGTGCATAAGTCTTACTGGGAGTGGGGTGGGCTGTCAGCAGACACTGTCGCTTTGCACCGAATGTTGCCCAGCTGTGATACTGATCCAATGTTATCAGTAATTTCTGAGTTACTGACCATACCAAACTTCCAGATTAAAGCTTTGCTGTGATTTTTTTACTAAGCTTCTCCTGTTTTAACCACTTCAGCCCGGACCATTTTGCTGGCCAAAGGCCAGACCACTTTTTGCGATTCGGCACTGCGTTGCTTTCACTGACAATTGCGCGGTCGTTCGACGTGGCTCCCAAACAAAATTGACGTCCTTTTTTTCCTACAAATAGAGCTTTCTTTTGGTGGTATTTGATCACCCATGCGGTTTTTATTTTTTGCACTATAAACAAAAATAGAGCGTCAATTTTGAAAAAAAACACATTATTTCTTACATTTTGTTATAATAAATATCCCCAAAAATATATATAAAAAAAAATTTTTCCCTCAGTTTATTCTTCTACATATTTTTGGTAAAAAAATCGCAATAATCGATTATTGATTGGTTTGCGCAAAAGTTATAGCGTTTACAAAATACGGGATAGTTTTATGGCATTTTTATTGGTAGTAAAGTGTGGCAAGGTCCAGGGAAAGGGGAAGCCGGACCAAGCCAGTAGCGACCAGGCCCGGCCCCAGCCCGCATTATTGGGGATGTGCCCCAGTTCAGGGGCCTCAAATTTACCCATGTTTGCATAACGACAGTTCCAAAACCTAGTGTCCTTCATGCGAAGCCTGTATGTAGAAAAAGTTAAACACAAAAAACAAAAAACAGCAGTCCAGGCTGTCAACGTGACAGACCAGACTAAACTAACTAGAAACCAAAACAGTTTGAGCTCTATTTATCCATTTCTCACGTAGAAAGAATGCATTTTTCTTGCATCTTCACAAGATAGCTCAAGACTCACATAGTAATAGTATGTCTCCCAGCAGAGCCAGTCCTAAGTATCCCCGCTTAGACGAAACTCTTCTTCGGTGTCAAAATGAACAATACGTCTTCTAGCTACCCATGGCAAAGACGGGTGGAATTGTAAGGGAAACTTAGGGATAGACGAAAAACCCAAATATGAGCACTTCATAGAAAGCTTGTCGATACATCCAGCATGGTGATTCTTTGGCGTGGTTTCCGGCCGTGGCTGTCAACAAATCAATCCCCAGCCTCCTCTCCACCTCGGTGACGTAAGGCCTGTTCGTTCCGATCCAGCCACAGTGCAGCATCTTGAGCCGATTCGAAAAAGTGGGTTTGGCGGTTAGCAGTAACCCTCAGCTTAGCTGGGTACAACATAGCTTAGGGTAGCTGCAATGTCCTCAGTCTCCTTTTCACATCTGAGAACTTGGCCCGTCTCCTCTGCACCTCCGCAGAAAAGTCCGGGTAGAAAGATACCCGGACCCCATTCATCTGTACATTGGCCTTCTCTCTTGCTTGTCTCAGTACCGCTTCCCTGTCTCTGTAATGCAAAAGTCAGGCAAGGACAGGCCTGGGAGGGGCACCAGGTCGTGGTGGGTGGCCCGGTGTGCGGTGGGCCCTCTCCACGGTGAAAAACAGAGAGAATGCTTCTTGGCCAAATATTTCCTGTAGCCATCCCTCTATAAATGTGGTAGGGTCTCTCCCCTCAGTCTTCTCCTTGAAGTCCTACAATACGCACATTGTTCCGTCTTAAACGATTTTTGATGTCACCTGCTCTGTTGTTAGTTTCCCTGGTTAGCTGATGGGCAGCATGGGTGGGCCTCTCGAGCGACTGGGGGGAGTCTGTCTTCAACTTCACTCACCCTGCTTTCCACCACAGTTGTACGTTCTCAAATTTTTTGCAGATCTTGTCTCAGCAGGGAGACATCCTCTCTTAAACCCCCAAACTGCTCTTTAAGGGTATTCACTGAAGCAGTGCAGACATGTACTACTCTAAGTATCTCTGCCAGAGTTGGTTGCTCAGTGTCATCATGTGCAGCAGTGTCTGTGGGTGAGGGATGGTGCTGCTCAGCCATACAGTCCTGCTCACCCTGTCCCTCTGTCTCCCCTGCTGACTGCCGCAGTAAGCTCTGTGCTGCTGGGCCCGGTAGTGCCACCTGAGGGTGTGCAGAGCCCCCCGCCTCTGCCTGTTCCAGGGATCCCCCCAGCTTTTGTGCATAACAAGTAATGTCCCTCGGGTACTCCTTACCTGCAGTCTTTGGTGCCTTTTTGCTTGGATCCCCTCTGGATTTCTCTGGTCCATGCGGTGTGCGCTGTACCAAGGCTGCGCCGGCGCCATCTTGGATTTCGGGAACTCATGTAAACCTCCGTTTTTTTTTTGCTTTTACCACGGGTGCAGAGTGCCGGCAGGTGGTCCGGAGGGTTGCCCTGCTTGGTAGCCAGCTGGATAGACATTTCTTGCCGGTAGATTACTGCTGAGAGAGGATCAATTGACTGTGCTGTGTAGGAGCTGTGAGACACACGTCTTCTCACATGCCTGTCCTGGCCACTCCCCCTTATGGCATTTTTATTAGTAATTTTTTTTTTTACTAGTAATGGCGGCGATCAGCGATTTTTATTGTGACTGCAACATTATGGTGGACACATTGAACATTTTTGACACATTTTTGGGACCATTGTCATTTATACAGCAATCACTGCTATACAAATGCAGTGATTCCTGTGTAAATGACACTGGCAGTGAAGGGGTTAACCAGTGGGTGGCAGTATAGGGGTTAAGTGTTCCTAGGGGTGTGTTACTAACTGTTGGGGGCTGGGCTTTCTTTTAGTGAACACTGATCTCTGCTCCAATCACATGGAGCAGAGATCAGCGTCACTTGTTGCTAGGCAGAACGGGGAGATGCTGTTTACAACATCATCTCCCAGTTCAGCCGCCCTGTGAGACGATCGCGGGTATGCCCACGGCGATTGAGTCCGCGGGACCCGCGACCGGATTCACGGGGGTCCCGATCAGCGCTCGCGATGGCAGGGCGGAATTTAAGATTGGACGTACCTGTACGCCAATGTGCCATTCTGCCGACGTACATCGGCGTGCGCTGGTCGGGAAGTGGTTAACTGGCACACCTCCAACACGAAAACTGAGCAATTGAATACTGCCAATAGCTTGGTTCTCACAGCGCCTTGAGTAGAGAGCTGGTGACTGTCAGTCACCAGCTCTCGGCTCTTCCCCCCCTACCGTGCTTACTGGAGTGCTGGGCTGGGGAGGGGGTGTGAGCAGCCGTCTCAGGCTCTCGGTGGCTCGCTGAGAGAGTGAGCCGGGTGCCAGTCCAGGCATATAGGCAGATTCTAACTTAATTTTTCCAATCTTTATCGAGCCTGGACTGGCTCTGTGATGTCAGCAGACAGCAGGTTTCAAAAAACAGGCCACATGAGTGCACAATGAACTGCACTCATGTGATTCACAGGAGAATTACAGCCAGACAAGCTTTGGCTGTACTTCTCCTTTAATGACTAATACAACAAAAGACAACCAAGCTTTTTCAGAAGAAAGTCAGCCATACTTACCTCCAGATATCGCTCAGTACAGGTATCCTTTAAAGGGAAGGTACAGTATTTTCACTTTTTTTTGTTATAAATAAATATGCGTGTAAAAATGATAGTGGAGTGTCTGTTTTTTTTTTATTTATTTTTTGACTTTATTACTTTCTAATCACTTTCTGAAGAGCCATGTAGAATCCAACGTGGTAGGCAAAATTTACGTTAAAGTGAAACAAAGAAGGTCCACTTTACTGCCAGGCACCTACTCCCCACCACCCTTCCCAAACACAATTAGCTGTAACAAAGCCTCACAAATAGTAGCAACCGAAAACAAAGAAAAAAAAAACAATTTTAGCCCTATCTTCTGAGGCTTTCAAGATGGGAGGGTGACGCCAATCCCGTAAAAGTGTGCTTTTCAAATAGACTGGATCACATTCTCTCTGGAATTCAAGTACCAATTTTTCCCAGGAGGCAGTGGTGCCAGAAGTTTGGGCAGCCTTAGCAATTTTTTTTTTTTTTTACAAATGAACCTTTACTAGAACGTTTGCTTAAAATGAGATTGCCTTGTTCATTAGAAATAGTTTAATCCCATAACATTTTTTTTTGGAATGTGAATTGTACAGAACCACATTTTTCTCACTTCAGCAGGAATTTGTTATATCCATGGCAGTGGCTGAGAAATTGTCTTAGTTACTTCTTTTTCGAATGCATTGTGTACTGCTGAGTACTGCCGCAGTAGGCTTTAGGGAACCATGAAGTCAGTCTCTGACAGCCAGGTTTCCTCTGTTAGCTTCAGGGAAATTGTACAGTGACATGAGAGCGAGGAATCAGGAAAGAAACCTCTAGGTGCATCAAAAAGTCAAGGAAATGTCACATAGCTGGAAAACACACAATTCCCACACATAGAGGAGAATTCTGCTGCTTATGTCTAATTAACAGCCAGGTAAACAGACACTGGAAAGCAGGTCACTTTCCAGTGTACTATGTTCAAATTGTATGTGTCTAAGACCCCATACACACTATTAGATTTTCTGCAGATTTTTGTCTTCAGATATACCAAACCATGTAGTGCAAGGGCCTGCCTGATTGCACACAAATTTCAACTCTTAAGGTTTGACCTCATATTATATGGTTTTGGTAAATCTGAAGATAAAAATTAGCAGAAAATCTAATAGTGTATAAAGGGGTTACGTTTTGTACCTTGTTCCAGGAGAGCATATTAAACAGTATTCCAGACAACAAATAAAACCGATTAGTGAGCTATTTAGTAAACGCTGCAGTTGTGCTAATATCAGCATTACCCACATCTGAGTTCTGCATAATTTGCTGCAGCAAGAATCCACAGACCACCCCACAAGGTGACTGGGAGTGTATATCCTGAAACCTGTGATGTGTAACATCTGCTCTGTCTTCTTATTGCATTACTAATCACGTTAAAACATTCAAAACAGCCCTAATTCTGTTGTGGCTGTGTGCTGACATTATAGGTATGTCAAGCTTTTTGTATGTGGACAGCAAAAATCCTTCACTCAGTGTTTGGAATTTCTCTCTTGCGTCACAAACAGAGTTGCTGCTTGCTGACAAAAGCGAGTGGGACACTACATGATATACTATGACAATGTCTGGTAAAAAAATATTAAACCTAGAGTAGGTAGACTGTGTGCCCCATATGTTTCTTAAAATGTTTTACGCTTAAAGGCCAAATCCAGCTGGAAAAATATTTTAAATATTAATAACCTTGCAGGAGTGAAAATAAAAAAGCAGCTCCCAAGGTTGCAATTACTCTATCTTCAGCACTGTCCACCTCTATGATAAAACATTGCACTTCTTGATAGTTAAATAACACCCATTTTCATTCAGCCTGCTTAAAGCCGGAGTCCGCCGTTTTTTTTTTTAAAAGCCAGCAGCTACAAATACTGCAGCTGCTGACTTTTAAAATAATGACACTTACCCGCCCAGCGCGCCCGCGATGTCGGCACCCGAAGCCGATCTCTCTATCGTCTCTCGGGTGCTGCCGCCGCCATCTTGGGTATGGGAATCAGGAAGTGGAGTCTTGCGGCTTCATTTCCCGGTTCCCTACTGCGCATGCGCGAGGCGCGCTGCGCAGTGAGGATGGTCCCCGCTGTCTCTGGGATCCGTGTGTTTCCCAGCAGGCAGCGGGGGACCTTCGGAAAGGGGCGTAGATTCTGCAGAAAGGGGTGTAGCTTCTGCAAAATCTACGCCGGAAGTGGGTGCAGATACCTGTACTGTACAGGTACCTGCACCCCCTCCCCCCTGAAATGTGCCAATTGTGGTGCCGGAGGGGGGGAGGGTTCCAATGAGCGGAAGCTCCACTTTAGGGTGGACCTCCGCTTTAATGGGAGCCGATGGTATCATAGTCATGCCCTGGGTGCACAGGAAAACACTGCAGGGAACAGCGCTGACATCATTAACTGGTGCCATTCTCTGCAGTATTCAGGACTACCTACCCATCAGAGAAGGAAGAAGAGGATCCTGTTACATCACGTGACTGGGCAGAAAAACTGCAGAAATTAAGGTATGTATGCATTGATATGTGAAACAGGATTTTTTTGATATGGTGAGTAAATTAGTATCTGCTTATTAACTGTACCCTGTACCTACATTTAGTCAATTTAGGTATCTTTAAAGTGTTTCTCTATTTAATGCTACTGGGCTGTAGTCAACCTAGGCCTGAATTGATATTTCTCCCTTCTGTAGGGTTTCCGTAAATTCAGGTTATTGTTACTGCTTCTGGGGAGTGTCCCTGGCAATAGTGTAAGAAGATCCAATAACCTGAGTTATGAATTTTTAAATCTCCCTGGCCAACCACTAGGAGGCGTACTGCCAGTGATGCATGCTGGGCAAGGATATAAATACTTGGGGGAACCTTCTGCCTCCCTGGTTTTTTTTGCAGATGATGTTTGTGCAGCTGTCTGATCTCCCAGGTCTGCTGCCTGGGGAGGACACATGTACTTGGAGAAAGAAGGCCCAGTTTTGGGGCCAAAAAAGCATGCACTGCCTGGCTAGAGGATATATCCATAAAGAATGAAGCCAGAACCTGAAATGGAACACCAGGCGTGAACTTCATCTGCTGGAAGATTTTCTGTAAGGGCTAACTGCAAGCTTGGACTTCGCAGGAAGTCTGGTGGCTCACCCAGAAGGATGAAGAACTGCAACTGCTAAACAGTCTGAAGGATACAAAAGTCATTTTCTGTATGACTGTAAGGCTCGGTTCACACAGGGGGCGATGCGAGGCGACACGACTTGCCGCGCCGCGACCTGCCGCGACCTCAGCGGCGACTTGCAAATGACTTCTGTATAGAAGTCAATGCAAGTCGCCCGAGGTCGCCCAAAAGTAGTACAGGAACCTTTTTTCTAAGTCGAAGCGACTCGAGTCGCTCCTCTTAGAGCGGTTCCGTAGTACAGAACGGGGGCAACTTGTCAGGTCGCGGCACGGCAAGTCGTGTCGCCTCGCGTCGCCCCCTGTGTGAACCGAGCCTAAGTAAAATTGAGAGTCTGCCCGTGGTTCTTTTTTGGATATCATGCACCCAAATCTGATTAATGGGGTCAAAAAAATTCTCCCAACCTTTCAAAAGTGACTGGTAGCCAATTTTTCATACCCCAAAAAAAAGTCAGGCCCGAAGTGAAATTTCACTTTGGGCCTGTGGTTGGGGTTCCTAACATTCAGGGGGTAAGGGGGTTACACTAGACTAAATATTTTTACAGAGTGGGAAAGGGATAGACCCTCTATCAATTTTTCTTTGCTGTCTGTGCTCCTATTAAAGAAAGTTACGGGAAATTGCAAAATTCTTGAACAAGGTAGAGGGAAATCTTTCAAAGTGGACATCTGTTCCAGGACAGCTGTCTAAGAGGGGATGTTTTCCTCTAACTTTTCTGTTGCATCTTTGGGACAGAAAGATAGTAAAAAAGAAAACACTGGTACATGTTTAAACTTTCCCTATTCCCTACTGTCCAAAAAAAGTTTTGCCTATGCAAACCTTTTAACCCTTTAGTGAGTCAAGGTAAAAAGCTGCATTGGTGGGTGTCAGACATCCAAAAATTGTAAAGGCACCAGGATTTACATAATTGTGTCATCTTGTGGCCAGATTCTCAGTCCATTAAAGAGGAGCTCCATGCCCCCCCCCCCCCAAAAAAAAAAATGTAAAGTCAGCAGCTAGCCGTTGACTTTTAATATTAAGGCACTTACCTGTCCAAGCACCCTGTGGTGTCTTCACCCAAGCTGATTCTTCAATTGGCTATCGGGTGTTGGCGCCATCATCTTGACCAAGGGTATCCGGTAGCTTGTGGCTCCACAGCCGCAAATTAATACTGCTCATGTGGAAAGTGTGATGCACTTTATGAAGTGTGGGAAGTGTGATACTGCTCAAGCGGGAAGTGTGATAATGCTCATGCGGGAAGTGTGATAATGCTCATGCGGGAAGTGTGATGCACTTTGTGAAGTGATGGAAGTGTGATACTGCTCATGCGGGAAGTGTGATAATGCTCATGCGGGAAGTGTGATGCACTTTGTGAAGTGTGATACTGCTCATGCGGCAAGTGTGATAATGCTCATGCGGGAAGTGTGATGCACTTTGTGAAGTGTGATAATGCTCATGCGGGAAGTGTGATGCACTTTGTGAAGTGTGATACTGCTCATGCGGGAAGTGTGATAATGCTTATGCAGGAAGTGTGATGTACTTTATGAATGGGATGCAGTCTTCTGGGACCTGAAGTGTCCCAGAAGGCTGCAGGGGAAGGAGGGGGGCCAAACTGAGCTGGAAATGGTAGTGCGTACCTGTCAAAACTAGGCACCTCCTCTCACCCCCAAAAGGTGCCAAGTATGGCAGCAAAGGGGGGGGGGGGGGGCAGACAAGCAGAACTTTCTCTTTTGTGTGGACCTTCACTTAAGTACAATCTGACCTTAGATTATGAGTGAACGAAAATAGCCCAGGCATTGTCAGGGGGTATTATTGTGATCTCTGTCAGTGATAATATATACCTATGGTTGTTAGAACTTACACATTACTAAACATGCACACACTTAATATAATAAAATATATCTGTCCCTAGATCCACTTTGAACTGCAATATTGTATTAATTTGATCACATGTGACCATAGGCTTGTGTTTCCAACATGCCCTTGAAAAAAATGAGGCGTGAAGATGGATTGGTTGCTATGGTCAGCACAGCTATCTTCTAAAGTTTTAAAATACCCAAAGTGCATCGGTTGGTCCCTGGCCTCTCGTGTTTTCCCTGCATGTAGCTGATGTCAGGGTGTGGATGTTTGATAGTATTTCTGTTTAACTTGGCCCTGAATGACAGATTTATATATTAATCATTCTCCAGGGACATTATTAGCAAGGCTGCTCACAATGCTGGAGGTTTCCGAGATCCAAAAATAAATGTACTGTCTTCCTGAACTTGCCTTGAAAAAAATGAAACGCTTTTTTCTAAATAGACATGGATGATTCATGAAAATCTGCAGCCACATGCCTTTATTTTTGTGCATATTGGACACAAGGGATAACAATTCTACAGTGATTCTACATAAGAAGCAAGCAACAGAATCTTTGAATCTTCGCACTGTTGGGGCATGACGGTTACAGCTGCTCCTAAAAACAATGTAAAATAGGTTGCCAGGGGCAGCACACAACCAGCCACACACCATGTTGCTAACTCCCAGTAATAATAAATTGAATTCAACTTTCCAAGCTGCTGCTGGAACTTCATGCTACTCCTGTTGAACTTCTCAACCTCAGCCATGCCATACATTTTGCGACTATGATATGTGATTTTATTAATGTGATACAGATGGCTCTACACAGATTTTTTCCGTTCAGCCTGTGGAGCAATCTGACAGAATCCTCCATCCACTCTCTACAGTGCAGATAGGCAAACTCCCTCTATTCTGTTCTGACCACCGGCCTTCAAAATACCAAACAGTGCCTATATCTGATTGGATTTCGGCCAATATTTGAAGGATATTGGACAGGATGGTGCAAACAAAGCCACCCATAGAGTGAATTTCAACCACTTCATGAGGAACTGGCAGAAATTAGCTTGTGACAGGCTTGAGATAGCCAGTCATCTAGGGTAGTGATGGGGGGGGGGGCAGTAGAAGGGGTGGAGAGGGCTGCAGGAGACATAAATCCCTCCTTGCTCCCATTTTCAGTTGGAAGACTTTATTCCCTGAAAAGCCCTAACCATAATATCCAGTGTGCAGCATTAGGAAAAATGTAACAAGATCTTTCATGGTTTTTACATAATCCTTCCTTTACCTTCCTGTTGGCTGTAAACTGTGATGGACATCACAACTGGTCCAAGGGCAAGTGCTAATAGCAGCAAAGGGCAAAATACTGTGACCATGAGAATTGTCATCACTTGTTTCCTAAACCTGGATTTAAAGGTTAGTGTGGATCTTTGCAGGAGACTAAAGTCTCATTACCTCTTTAGGAACTAAGATGCTATGTACGTATCATGGATCCTGGGGTTCTCAAGAAGTCAGTGTCAGGCATACCTCCCAACTTTCGCAGATGAGAAACAGAGATGCCTCTTAGCACAATGTATTAAGACAATGGACAAACCCCTGCCATGCTTTCTATTTTGCAAACCATTAAGAATTTATATGCCAAGAATGATTGACTAAACCAAGAATTGTTTTTTTTCTCTAACATTACTTTTCCATTATACTGGTCTTTTGAAATTGAAAACAAAATAACTACCGTAAGCAATATAATGAAGGTTTTAGTGAAGAATAACAATTCAGGTAGTTAAGTAGTACAGATTCATAGATATCTGTACATTAGACCAACAAGTGGGACAACTAAGGAGTAAAAGGATCAGAAGAGGGATAGTCCCTCTATTGGAAGGTATGGTCAGGTGACATCTGAGGGTGCCTGGTAAATATTGCTATACTTTATCTATGGAGAGGCTTGGTTGCAGGGCAATCTATACCAAGTAGTGCCTCTAAAATGGACATAAGAAAACTATTTCAGGAAAACAACACACAAGCCAGCACTGTTTTTTATTCTCTATGCATCTAATAGACAGGTACATACTGTATAGAAAGATTTATCAATTCAAGACATGTATATTTCTACTTTGATCATAGCAAATCATTATGGATTACGTGATGTCTAATCAAGAAAAATTCTGCTTCCCACATGCAGTTGGATATTCCCTTTGTTCTGCAATGAGTAAGCTGTGCTGTCAGTTTGTGGGCGGGGCCACTTGCCCTGCACGTAAGGGGTACCTTTTGTACAGAGCGTGCTCACCAATGCCCAGGACCAGGCAGGGGCCTCATTTATGTAAGAATGAAACATTATGGTGGCTTATAGAGGAGCTTGTGCGCAGTAATTAATTATGCTGAATGCTGTCCCATGTCACTACACACCTTAGCTTGGTAGATGCTGCATTAAGGAGGGACATTACTAAGCCTATTCTCACTCCACCAGTCTAGTATACCCCTGTCACCTAACTCCCAGTGATGGATAGGGGTCCTGCCGTGCACCTAGCATGAACCTCATGCATGCGCTTGTTAACCCTTTCTCTCCCATGCCATGCAGCGAGGCTGTAATTCTCTGTAACGCAGGTTCGGTTCTGGTTGCTTTGGGGAACCTACTCTCTACCAGACAACCCTCCGCCATGCCAGGTACCATGCTTCTTGACTAACTGTGATGTACCTTGCACTATTTCTGTTTACCCATAGCAACTGCATTTCTCCTACTGTTTGTCTTGCTGAGTAGACCTTTTTTAGAGGCTTTGCTTTATACCCCACATGTGCTTTATTGACCATAGTTCTTTTGATATGCCCGAAACCTCCAGGAGCTCCCTTTAAATGACTTTACACCATGCTTAAAACAGTTGATGCAACTTTACTTGAAGATTTTGCGACCCAGTCCAACGTGAATAGTTCAATGAAAAATTCCCTAACTGTCTCAACTAGGCTGCCCAGGCATACCTTAGAAAGGTGATAGTCCATCAGTGGTGTTTTCCAAAGGCTTGGCAGTTCACCAGACTCCCGCCACCTTCTGATGGACTGCTGAGCGCAGCAGTCCCTGCTTTGGTGCTCAACAGCAATCACGGCCAAAGCGCCGGGACATGGCCTTCTTCTTTATTTATATCACGGGGCGCATAAGCTGGGGCCAAAAAGTCCAGGAACAGAGGTGTAGAACATTGACACCTTCCTTAGCCTGGGCAACCCAACTGCCTAACTAACATACTGTAGGCAATCTACCTACAAGTTACCATGATGTCACAGAAACAATGGGGAGATTTACTAGAACTGGTGCTCATAGAATCTGGTGCAGCTGTGCATAGTAACCAATCAACTTCTAATTTCAGCTTGTTCAATTAAGTTGTTGTAAAGTCAGAAAGCTTTTTATCTTATTGCATTCTATGCATTAAGATAAAAAACCTTTTGTGTGCAGCTCCCCCCCTCAGTACCCCTAATACTTACCTGAGCCCATCTTGATACAGCAAGGAGAGACTCAGCTGCCCAGGATTCCCCTTTCTCATTTGCTGAGATGGTAGTGCAGCGCCATTATCTCCCGCTGCCGTCAATCAAAGTCAGCGAGCCAAAGAGGAGAGAGAAGGGGCGCACTGACACAGAGCAGTGGCTCGGCTTGGGTGCCCCCACAGCAAGCTGCTTGCTGTGGGGCACTCGGCAGGAGGGAGGGGCCAGGAGTGCTGGTGAGGGACCCGAGAAGAGGAGGATCGGGGCTGCTCTGTGCAAAACGACTGCACAGAGCAGGTAATTAGAATATGTTTGTTATTTTTAAAGAAAAAAAACTGAGCTGCACCAGATTCTGTGTGTACCAGGTTCAGTAAATCCCATTCAATATTTTTAAGGAGTCATATAATGGCTTGCAATTACTTTCTGTTCCATTACAAGAAAAGTAGGTTAAATATAGTGATTTCAAGAGCTCCTCATTGTTAAACAATACCCCGGTTTTCAAGCGAAACCAGTGTTTTCTTTAAATCTTCATTCATAAGACCTTTCAGCTAAACAATTAATGGAGATTTGTCCTCTGGCCTTCATTGACTTTGTACAAGTGCATTATTACAAAAGAGGATTAAGTGCTCTTGATTTAATTTCTCCCTTTGTTTTAGATATTTGGTGGTTAAACCTCTCTGTGTCTGAAAGGAATTTTCATAGATAAGCGAGCCTGTTTTTCTTCTGAGCCACTCAGGAGTAGTTCTGAGGCTTGGGCTGGTCCAACTTCCTCAACCTATTTAAGCTTTTCCTGTCTGAAAACTATTTTGTGTGTAAGATGATGAGCTTTCAGGAAACAGGCCAGTCTACCTCAGTTCCTATGTGAAGCTTCACAAATAGCTGACAGGCCAATCTCAAACTGCCATCTCTTGTGGTGGACATTCAACAGGCACACCTGGTGAAGAAACACTGATTTTAGTATGCAAAGAAACAACGCCAAATACAAAATCCTAATAAGCGCCATTTAATTATAAACTGACCACAAAACCATTCTATGAAAAACAAACTTTTTGGGTTCCCATATGTGTAACAATTATAAATGTGGAATTAAAAAATAAAAATAGGCTGGTATTCACCGTAAAATCTGCCTCTTTGCTGACGATGCTCTCTTGACCCTGACCAATCTACTGACCACCCTCCCTAATCTTCAATCCCTCCTCTCCCGTTTCTCCACTTTCTCTGGGCTTTGAGTCAACCCCCACAAGACCATTGCCTTAAACATTTCCCTACCACCTGCTTTGGTGACAGAGCTGCAAACCTTTTTAATTTATCACTGGAACTCCTCCTCCCTGGATTACCTTGGTATCAAGCTGACTCCCCATTACTCATCCCTTTTTGCCACCAATTACTATCCCCTACTACGATCACTCACGTCCTTAAGTCAATCTTGGCAGGATCCTTCCCTGTCCTAGATAGGCGGCATCCATGTGGTCAAGATGACCATCCTCCCTAAAGTCCTTTACTATTTTCGTACCCTCCCAGTTCATGCTCCTTCCTATTTTATTGCAGGATAAGATTCTTTCTTGCCCAATTTAGCCAAATACTCTCAGGCGGTCCAGATCTCCCAGTTAACTTTACTTCATGCAGCTCCTTCATGTGCTCCTTGAACTCCCTTATAGCTCCCCACTCCCCTCTTGGCCCTACTGTGGCTTCTTCTCAAGTTGCGCCCTACCTCTCTTAGCCCACTTATGCATCATAGCTTAAAACTCTGGGACTCTGTCCACTTCTGAGATAACCTTATGTCCCCCTTTCTACCACTCCTCCCTCTTCTCAATAACCCCCTGTTCCCGGCCGGCCTGGACCAACCAGACTCTTTTTCTTGGTGGTCCACCCATGGCTTCACTGAGGTCCGACATTTTCTCTTGTCCCGCACTCTCGCCCCCTGGTCTTCATTCCAAGATACCCATGAGGCAGCCTTGCTGGAATTGTTAGGCTCAAATATGCCATTGGGTTTCCTCATTAAGGTGCACCTCCTCCTACCCTTTTCAAAAGACATTTTTTGAACATCTATGCCTCCATTCCCCCGGTGCCCCAAGTGCTATCTGGAAAATCTACTTTTTTCTAAATGCTATTGATTTGCCCAGGGCCACGCCCTATAAGGAGTGGTGGGAACAGGACCTAGAGACCCCTATCGAACCAGAGGACTGGAACAAGGCTTGGTCTTCTGTGGCTAAGTGCTCCTTCAACATGGCTACTCTGGAAGCTGCATACAAAGTCCTTCTACGATGGTACTGGGTACTGGCCCGGATTGTGAGTTCGAACCCGTCCTATAGTGACCAGTGCTTTAGAGGGTGTGGCCAACGGGGGGATGTAGTACACATTTGGTGGGCTTGTCCTTGCCTCATAGGGTTTTGGTCCAGGGTGTTTGGACTCCTCCATTACCTATTTCACATACACATATGTAGAGAAACAAAAACTGCCTTGCTGCACTGCCCGATTCAGGGCTTGTTCTCATGCCAACAGAAATTAGCTTCTTACCTGTTCATTGCAGCCAAAAGGGTATATCCAAAGCATGGAAGAGGCCCTCTCTTCTGTTTTCAATGGTAAAGAGCACCTTAACCGATCTTATGATCAATGAGAAAATGTTGAACATTCTAAATGATTCTCACTCTAGATTCCTTAAAGTATGGTCACCTTGGTGGTCCTATGCTCTCCCACTTTGCACCTGAGCAGTCTAGGCCTCCTCCCCAACCTTTTTTTTCTCTTTCTTCTATTCTTTCCTGGCCCTTATTTCCTTATCTCTTTCCCTTTTTTCTTTCCTTCTTCTTGCAACCAGGGATTGTGCCTAGGGTCACGCTCGGTCTTCCCTGCTTTGGGGTCACCTTGGATCCCTGGATTTAGGGCTACTTTAGGTTTTCAAGTGGCCACTGCCACTTCATCGCAAGCTGTACCTTTCCACCAAATGTTTGCCCCGACCAGTACTGAGGGTATTTAAGAGACCAGTTTGTGCAAAACTCCCTCTGTTTATACTCTGTGCACCTGCATATAGGGCCCCAGTTAGTTGGACCTCATGCTCAGGTATTTGAATAGACCTTTGGGTTATCCCATGCCCAGTGGATAGCTAATAACTATAATTGTTACTTGATTGTTATATTCACTGCACTATACCCCTGCATGTGTGAATGTTTGTCAAGATGTTATTCCTTTTACAATAACAATTATTGTACCAGAAAAAATAAAAATAGGTCCTGTGTGTGACCATTTCTCCTCAGAATTGCATAGCTTAGCTCAGTATGGCTCCCACTGATTCCTAGTGGTTGTGAAAAAAAAAGAAAGGCAAAAAAAAAGGAAACTCGTGTTACTGCTAAGTAAACATTGTGGCTGTTGTTGCTAACCTCCCTCAGAAAATGCTAGCTGCTTTGCTGTGTCTGCCTTTCTCAGTCAATAACTTGGAACAAGCATTCAACCAAGTAAGCTAGAATACATAATTTGAATGCTTGTTTTAGCGACAGAAAAATATAAGATTGTAAGGTCCTTTTCATATGTTAGTTGTGTTAAATGCATGCTGCATTAAGGCAGCCCATTGATTTCTGGTTGGGCTGGAATTGCACCGCAACTTATAGAAAAAAACAGAACACGCTGTTTTCAGCACAGGCTCACAGAAGGTTCACATTTTAAGTGTGAAATGGGTTGCAGGAATGGGCAGTAAAACGAATGTGTTTCTGCAAATTACTACAATGCAATATTGTGGATGGGCCCTAAATAGCATAGCAGCCAAGCAATTTCCATTTTTACAATTTTCTTTAAAAAAATAAAAAAAATATATATATATACACTATATTACCAAAAGTATTGGGATGCCTGCCTTTACACGCACATGAATGTTAATTGCATCCCAGTCTTAGTCTGTAGGATTCAATATTGAGTTGGCCCACCCTTTGCAGCTATAACAGCTTCAACTGTTCTGGGAAGGCTGTCCACAATGTTTAGGAGTGTGTCTATGGGAATGCTTGACCATTCTTCCAGAAGCGCATTAGCGAGGATAGGCAGTGATGTTGGATTAGAAGGCCTCGCTTACAGTCTCTGCTCTAATTCACCCCATAGTTATTCTGTCAGGTTGGGGTCAGGACTCCGTGCAGGCCAGTCCTGGGACCAAGTTCCTCCACCCCAGACTTGCTCATCCATGTCTTGCTTTGCGCACTGGTTCAAATAATTTGGTGGAGGGGGAATTTAAGGTGTGGGGTTGTTTTACAGGGATTGGGCTTGATCCCTCAGTTCCAATGAAGGGAACTCTTAAGGTGTCAGCATACCAAGATATTTTGGAAAATGTCATGGTCCCAATTTTGTGAGAACAGAAGTAGCCCCTTCCTGTTCCAACATGACTGCACACCAGTGCACAAAGCAAGGTTCATAAAGATATGGATGAGTGAGTTTGGGTGGAGCAACTTGACTGGCCTGCACAGAGTCCTGACCTCAACCCGATAGAACACCTTTAGGATGAATTAAAGAGGAGACTGCGAGCCAGGCCTTCTCATCCAACATCAGTGCCTGGCCTCAAAAATGTGCTTCTGGAAGAATGGTCAAACATTCTCATCGACACACGCCAAACATTGTCGACAGCATCCCCAGAAGAGTAGAAGCTGTTATAGCTGCAAAGGGTGGGCCAACTCAATATTGAGCCCTACAGACTAAGACTGGGATGCCATTAAAGTTCATGTGCGTGTAAAGGCAGGCCTTCCAATACTTTTGGTACTATAGTGTACGTATTAACACACTCACACATATATCTTTTTACATGATAGGTGCTGTGTTATGCTTATCCTTTTGAGAAACAAATGTAGCACCCTATAGGTTGCTAGATGTGTACAGATGTTAAGGTTAGGAAAATGTAAGCAGCTTGGCAGGTAGCCAAGCCTGTGTCTTTTGATCTGGGTTGGGAGTGACTAAGGCAGGGCTAGGTGACTCACAGGCAGTGTCACTGAGACCTCTCCTCTCATTCCAGAATGTGCTGGAAGTTTCTGGAAAGGAAGGACAAGAGGGAGAGCTGCCTGGGGTATTCTGAGGAGCCCTGACCAATCCCCAACCTTGGCAGAGGGCAGGCCTCCTCAAATACTCAGGGTTTGCCCAGCTGGGGAGGAGTTGTTCAGGAGGAAGCTGAAGTTCTAAGCTGTCGTGGTCTTGGAGGGAGCTCCCCATTCTGGGGGGTGACTTTGGGCCAGGGCTCGGGTCCGGGCAGGACCTTCCTGCAACAAACAGGGGTATCCTGGACAGGAGGCATGGGAGCAAGGAGAGGACAGCAGGAGAGCACTGCCAGGCAAGTCTCCAGGGAGGAACAACTAGTCACTGCCAGGAGGGCTGGTGAGTGACACAGTCAGAAGGACTGAAGAGGCACACCTGAGAGGACTGGGAGATTGCAGTCTGGGATGGGTGCAGAGCAATTGGAGTAGACTGTGGTGTCACGGGCAGTGTGGAGAGGCAACTGCAGCCACATGTTCAGGCAGGCAGGGCCTGAAGATGTGTAGCTGGGATTAGTAGTGACATGGACAGCTAGCACTAGGACTATCTACGTTTTTGCTACACCAAAGGGGCCCAAGGTCTCTGTATGCAAAACGCATTTGCTTTGGGTCTGGCTGTGCCAGTGTCAGGCCTAAATCACAGAGCTAGCTGGTCCTGGAAGTAGAGATCAAGAGTTGTGCTGGAATTGGGAGTGAGGAAGTGTAACCAAGTGATCTGCTGGAGCTGGAAGTGAGGAAGATGTATATACCGGAGGTGTATATAGTTTAGTCCCATATACCTTTTCTGCAATCAAGTGGGCATCCAATAGCCTATCCCTAACCAAAATAAATGACCTCAATCAAAATACAAAACAAAGTTTGAGGACTGGCTTTCTGCTTGAGGGTGAATGAGAACTGTGTGCCTGGTTGTGCAGGGTGAGAGCCTGACCACTCAACTCAGCAGCCCCTACGGGGGTACCACTACACAAAAATAAAATGGCTTCTTTAAATTGGAATGCCAACAAAGAATTTCTTTGTAAAGTATTTCTGTAAAGTATTTCCTATTAACCAAGTGGCTAAACTATCGAATGTGAAAAAGGCCAAAAATATGGCAATTCGTTATCTCTGTACCACTCAGCTATGACTGGCTTCCCACAGGGAGTTGACATCTGCCTTTGAAGCACAATCTGCATTTTATAAGTACTTTGAAAAATGTCCTAATTGGACATAATACAGCAGTCTGAGGTTGCATGGACATACTCTTTAAACAAGGCTATTGCAATTTAGAGCACATATAATTATACCGTTTTAAAGGTAGCAGCTTGGGAAGCAAATTCAAAGACCATGTAACATGTGATAGACATGTAATTTAAAGTAGCATAATACTGACATCTTTATCTTACACAATTAAAGGCCTCAAATTAGCCCACTGTTTAAAGGGAAACTCCACCCATTGAGGATCATTCAGCTTTCTGGATATTCCTGTGGGATTTTCCATTCATGGGTTTTTCCTTGTCAAAAGATTTTATTTATTGCATCAAAATAGACAATATTCATGGGTTTTTCAAGACATTTTTGTCATCGCAGAGGAGTAGTCTCTTGTCAGGATAGAGGCACTGCTTCTCATAACTCGTGCAGCTTGGCTTAAAGTGAATTTGTGTTTTACCTATAAAGGTTACTTTATTGTGGACCTCCCTAGATGTATATACAGTAAAACCTTGGATTGCAAGCATAATTCATTTCAGAAACATGCTTGTAATCCAAAGCACTTGTATATCAAAGCAAATTTCCCCATACGAAATAATGGAAACTCGAATGATTCGTTCCACAACCATTTATTCATAGGTCCTTCAGTTTAAAGTCTATATAAAAAGATTATAGCAATGTGACCAGGTTGTGTAACCATAAAATGTCCATCCATAAGGGGATTAGAAGCAAAATCCAGCAGGAGCTACAGAGTATAAAAGAGAAGAGAGGCGCCTCTAAGCGTATATGTTGCTAAATGTTGTACCTTCATTAAATGTAACCATATTGCCATACTTAGAGGCACCTCTCTTCTCTTTTATATTCAGTTGTGACATGACGATATTTGTATATCAAGACATCGCTTGTATATTCAAGTCAAAATTTACTAAAAAATATTGCTTGTCTTGCAAAACGCACTCTAATCAAGTTACTCTCAAACCAAGGTTTTACTGTACTTACTTTTCTTTCAAGCTGCAAGTCACCAGAAATGTCATGTGCTTTTCTATACCCAAAGTGCTGGGTATTTCATTTTAGCTTTCAGCACTGCACATAGCATCAGATTGAAGGGAAGGTAAATATATGCTGCTGGGGATAGGCAGATTCAAGTAAACCTGTTACTTTACCCTGACTGGGAAAAGAACTGGTTTGCTTTAAGCCAGCTGTGAAGTCACTTTGCAATTGCAAGCTAGGTTTTTAAAACCTACATGGTTATCTTGTGGTTTCCTCCTCCCAAAGTAGTGAACACTGCAAGGCAATAGGTTTCCCCACTGGGTTCAATAACTGCTTTGTGTATGTTTTTAGTTTTTTGCTTCTAGTTAAGAAATACAACTAGGTCTTGTCTCTTCCCCACCAGCCAATGACTGGATAGTGAAGGAGAAGCAACACACTGATGACCTCATCTCTCTGTCACTCTTCTCTCTCCATTAGTATTTTCATTGTTCGCACATGTGCACTGTAGCACGCCTGATTGGCTCCTTAAGCTGCTTCTCCCTCTCGGTCTAAGCTCTGTTATACGGAGCAATAGGCTGATACCAAGTCAAATTCAGAATACTTATACTGCTTGCATTTAAAAAATAAATGTAATGATACACACTTAAATGATTCAGATCATCAAACAAATTGTAATATTACACAAAGATAACCAGAGTAAATCCAAGATGCAGTTTTTAAATTATTATTTCATTTTTTAAGGGAAAAAAGCTGTTCAAACCTGCCTGGCCCTATGTGAAAAAGTAATTGCCCCCTCCCATGCTGAATCATGAATGAACTGTGATTAACCACATTTTTTTGGAAAGCTGAGTTAAATTTCACTTGCCACACCCAGGCCTGATTACTTTCAGACCTGTTGAATCAAGAAATCACATAAATAGAAGCTTTCTGACAAAGTGAAGCATGCTAACAGGTCACAAAAAGCCACACATCATGCCACAATCTAAAAAAATTCAAGAACAGATTAGAAACAAAGTAATGTACCGTACATGTATCGGTCTAGGAAGTATTTCAAAGCCATTTCTGAATTTTCAGGAAAAAAAAGTCAGACGGGGCATACACATGGTCGGAATATACGATGAAAAGCTCCTGTCTGACATTTTCTGTCAGACATTCTGCTCGTGTGTACGTGGCATAAGGCTTTGGAACTCCAGTGAACCATTATCCACAAATAGAGATAACTTGGAACAGTGGTGAACCTTCCCAGGAATGGTTGGCCTCCAAAAATGACTCCAAGAGCATGATGAAGACTCATCCAGGAGGTCATAAAAGAACCCAGAACAACATCTAAAGAACTTCAGGCCTCACTTGCCTCAGGTAAAATCAGTGTTCATGATTCAACAATACGAAAGAGACTGGGCAAAAATGGCATCCACGGGAGAGTTCCAAGGTGAAAGCCATTGCTGACCAAAAAGAACACAAAGGCTCATCTCACATTTACCAAAAAACATCTTGATTATCCCCAAGACTTTTAGGCAAATATTCTGATGAGACAAAAATTTTACTTTTTGGAAGGTGTGCATCCCGTTATATCTGGCATAAAACTAATAAAGCATTTCATATCAAAGAACATCATACCAACCGTCAGACATGGTAGTGGTGGATGATGGTCTGTGGCTGCTTTGCAGCTTCAGGACCTGGGCGACTTACCATAATTGATGGAACCATGAATTCTGAGCTCAACCAGAAAATCCTAAAGGAGACTGTCCAGCCATCAGTTTGTGACCTCAGGCTCAAATGCACTTGGGTTATGCAGCAGGACAATGATCCAAAACACAACAGCAAGTCCACCTCCAAATAGTTCAAACAAAACAAAACTTTGGTTTTGGAGTGGCCTAGTCAAAGCCCGTACTTAAATCCAATTGAGATGCTGTATCATGACCTTACACATGCCGTTCATTCTGGAAAACCCTCCAAGGTGGCTAAATTAAAACAATTCTGCAAAAAAGAGTAGGCCAAAATTGCTCCACAGCAATGTGAAAGATTAGTTGCCAGTTATTGAAAACGCTTGATTGCAGTTATTGCCACCAAGGGTGGCACAACCATTTACTAGGTTTAGGGGGGCAATTACTTTTTCACATAAAGCCAGGAAGGTTTGGACAGCTTTTTTGCCTTATTAAATGAAACCATCATTTAAAAACTGCATTTTGTATTTACTCGGGTTTTCTTTCTGTAATAATACAATTTGTTTGATGATCTGAGTCATTTAATTGTGACAAATATGCAAAAAATTAAAATTCAGAAAGGGGGCAAATACTTTTTCACACAACTGTATATGTTTTAGTAGACTACAAAACAGATTTCTGCAGATAAACAAGTACAACTTATATAGGAGGATTTGTTTAATCACTGTGTATTACCTGATGCTAGTCACCTCATAAACACTTTAATATGAATCATTTATATCTGCCAGGGTTTCAGCTTTAGGACATATACAAAATGTGTATACGTGGAATAAAATATATCAGTTATATAGGGAGGTACTGAAAACGCTAAGGTGATCCAACTTACTTTGGGTAGCTGTAAACCTCTCATGGGTGATTGCCAAACATACCAATAAGAAAAGAATTTCCAATTGCTTAGTAAATATTTGACTACTAAAGATTTCTCAAGAGGAGAACTTCAATACAAGGCAAAAACCACACCCCCAGGTCTCATTGTTCCCCTTTAGCTAATATGGAACTGGTTTAAAAGTCTCCTGTAAAATCACAACAAAATCTGATGTCTCTGTGGCATACGTTTGCAGAGGCTAATAAACACAATGGGGTTTATTTAGCAAAGCTAAATAGACTGTGCACAGTTGCAAGTGCAGTTGCTCCAGAGCTTAGTAAATGAGTTAAAGCTACACTGTGCAAAAAGTACCCAATCACGTGTAAGGACAACAAAAAAAAAAAAGAAAGAAAAACTGCATTTTTGCTTGCACGTGATTGGATGATGGAAGTCATCAGAGCTTATACTCTTACTAAGCTCTGGAGCAGCTGCTTTTGCACAGTCTATTTGCTTTTAGTAAATCAATCCCTATAAATCTCATGTGTGATCCTCAGGGCCGTCTTTAAGGCAGGGCAAAAGGTGCAGCTGCCCTGGGCCCTGTCATTGTTGTGGGGCCCAAAGCAGCTGCCTCGTACTTGCCAACTATCCCAGTTTACATTTCCTTGTCCCTTGAAGTTTTAGTCCTGTGCTGTGTCCCAATATCTCATTGTGGAGTGCTGCTACTAATGTTGCCCAGCTCTGCCCTATTGTTGTGTATGGATAACTCGCCTGCAGACCCTGTGTTTACATGTAAATAACCGACATTCATATGTAAATAGCGGTGGCATTACTAAGCAAATAGCTGTGGCCAGCGGCATTGATATGTAAATAAAGGCGGCATTCATATGTATATCATGCTTCCCTGCAGTGAGAAGATGATGTGCTGATGATGTGCTGTAACCTCTAGCAATCAGTGAGCAGTATTACTGTACAGTAATCTATAGAAACTAATAACAAGCAGAAATAATTTGCTGTAACCTCTAGCAACTAATCACTGAGCCGTAATGTGTGCTGTAACTTCTAACAACCAGTCAGTAAGCGGTAATGATATGCTGTAACTGCTGACAACCAATCACAATTGCTGCCTGATCTGATACAGTAATCTGATTTTAAGTCTCAGAGCAGGTGGAGAGTGAGATTGCATGGGGGGGGGGGGGGGGCAAGAAAATGTTTTCAAGGGGTCCAATCAATATTAAAGACGGCCCTGGTGATCCTAGTCAAATGCAGAATTGTATTATCAATGGGCTTTGATTTTAGAATTTGGAATAAGTAGAAGGAAACACATACACAACTAAGGTTTCAGATACCTACAATAACTGAAAAATTCACACAATTATTTTTAACTGTCTTGTGGCCCTTTTGACCTTTTCATAGCATGCAACCATGAGTGTAGTCTCCTGAGAGTAGACGTTATTCTCAGGCATGACGGGAAATCAGCCGTCTAGTAGAGTTTATATTGGACATGTCCCTGTCTGCCAAGACGTATGAAACTTCTTGGATATGAGTTATTGTTACTGTTCAGGTCTGGTGTAAAAAAAAAAAAAAACTCTGCAAATAGTTTACTGTATAAGGCAAACATACTGCAATATCTGTGATTGGCTTATTTTTAACACATCAATACTAGCATTGTTTCCCAGATAGCTGCACTGAAGAGAAATTTCATTTTCTTCATCAAGAAAATATAATAATGCTTTAGTTCAGGCAAGCCTATTGTTTCTGTACTGGATATAGCCCTAGGCCGCAAGGAAAGCTGTGAATAGTAACAACAGAGTGTGCCTGAAGATATTTCCAATGCTATTTCTGCTACAGTGGGTTTTCTTTGCGTATAATTAACAAATGTTCATGGAAAATGTGGTGGGTTAAGGTGCAGTCCTCATTTATTTTCCCAGACAACTGTGTGGTGGGGCCAGGAAAACGTGGGAGGTATGAACCTTACACAATCCTTTGGACAAAATGCACCTTTTTGCAAAATCGTGCGATTTGCATATCTTCTGTGTTTTACTGGCGATGCGCGGCTATTAAAATCAAAAGACTGAGACGACTTCAGCGTGTATAGGGAACAGAGAAGATCATATCACAAGATCAGCATTCTTCTTTTTGGAGATCCAGTATGAAACAACATATTTTCTTTTATCCCTACTGACGAAGGAGAGGTGAGTAGTCACAGCTCTGTGCTGTCAACTGCCAATGACTGGAGATTCACATTCACTGTAAAGAAGCTGTGTGTATTGGGGGAAGATTGATCTAATTGTTCATTTCCCAAAGATTATTCTTACTATTTGTGGCTAGTTAGATCCTGGAAGAGATAAAAACTAATATTTTATTTCATTCCGCACTTGCTATTAGTTCTCATACTGACACAACCCAAATCGCTAAAACTAGCCAAGGTTTTGTAGAACTCTAGGGTTCCTCCAGAAGTTGCTAGAAGCTCTTAAAGAGGAAGTAAACCCTGATGAGTTTACTTCCTCTTTCAATCCCTGCAAAGGCAAAGCATAATGGACTACTATGCATTGCATAGTAGCCCATTATGTGTCACTTACTTGACACAGGAGCCAGCGATGTCACCGCTGTCCCCTGTAGTCCGGCGCATCCATCTTCTCGGTGGGGTCTCGCAGCTCCGCCGCTGTCATTTGGCGAAGCTGCGATGACGTCACTCCCGCACATGCGCACGGGAGCCGAGACGCGCGGCATTGCGCGGCATCTTCGTCATCGATGATGCCACGCTCAGTGCGCCTGCTCGCCGCTGTCTATGGTGCATGCGCCGTAGACAGCGGTGCCCTTCTTCGGGCAAATATCTCCTAAACCGTGTAGGTTTGGGAGATATTTCTTGGACCTATAGGTAAGCCTTAATCTAGGCTTACCTGTAGGTCAAAGTGGTTTGTAAGGGTTTACAACCACTTTAAAGCAGTTGGCAGTTTCTGCCTTTCAGAAAATTTCCCTGTTTCATTGTTTTTATTCAGAATTTCAACAAATAAAATGAACATATAATCTACTACAGGAAAAAAAAAATCAATTAAATTAACTATTTATATGCACAAATACATTGTAATAATAGGTTAGGATGACTATAAGCAACGCAACTCGAGATCTGAGTTATGAGCTGAATAAAAAATATTTGCGATAGTAAAGAAGCCAAGAACGTATTCATTGAAATTCATACCCAATATACAGTGTTTATCGGCATATAACACGCACAGGCGTATAACACGCACAGGCGTATAACACGCACCTTCATTTTAGGAGGGAAGTTTCAGGAAAAAACTTACATTTTAAATAAAGAACTTTGAAGCAAAATAATTTCAGTGCCCATCAATGCAGCCTCACCATTGCCCATCTACAGCCTGATCAATGCCATTTGCAGCCTCACAATTGCCCATCAATGCAGCTTGATCAATGCCCATCTGCAGCCTCACAATTGCCCATCATTGCAGCTCGATCAATGCCTATCTGCAACCTGATCAATGCCCATATGCAGCCTCACCATTGCCATGAATGCAGCCTGATCAATGCCCATCTGCAGCCTCACCTCAGATTACTGCTGCCTCAGAGGGGACAGGGAGGGGGCAGGACGAGTGCCGTCAGATTACATAAAGCGAGAATCTCCTGTTTACTCGGCGGCCTCTTTTAGCCCTTGTACACATGGTCGGACATTCCGACAACAAAATCCGTCAGATTTTTTCAGACGGATTTTGGCTGAAATCTAGCTTTGGTCTCGTAATTTGATCTGAGCATGCGTGGCACTTTGTCCGATCAGAACATCTTGTTGGAAAATTTTATATCCAGCTCTCAAACTTTGTTGGTCGGACATTCCGACAACAAAATCCGTCGGAGGCCGCTGAGTAAACAGGAGATTCTTGCTGTATGTAATCTGACAGCACCCGTCCCGCCCCCCTCCCCAATCCCTCCCAGGCAGACCAAATTGCAAGATCAGTGTATAACACGCACACACTATTTGCACCCGATTTTTAGTGAGAAAAGGTGCATGTTATATGCCAATAAATACAGTATATAGAGTCTTTAAAATTATCCAATAAAATATGGATTTTTTTTATATGTCATCCTAATATGAAAAATAGTCCATAACGAAAGTCAGAAATAGGAAAGGGAAGAGAGAAAGAGATAAGGAAGAAAGCAGAAACAGAAATATAGTACTGTATGCCAATGTATCTGTGTATACAGTTATTTAAGCTGATACATCTTAGGATTCATTATCCAGATCAATCTATGGATTTCTCAAACAACGCTAACCTATCATTTAAAATGGCAAAACATTTCTCAATGACACTTTGATCTTTTTGCTATCTTTAAGGGGATATTCTTTCCACTGACCATCAATGTAAGGAGCATTCTTTCCAGTCACCACCATTGTAGGAGAATTTCATTCCATTGACCATCAGTGTAAGGTGGGGGAGGCCTTCTTCCACTGAACACCAATGTAGAGGGGGCCCTTCTTCACTGACCATCAATGTAAGGGGGCATTGCCGTTCCTTTTAATTACTTGGGAAGCACTTCACTGGCCACCTGTGCAAATGGATACTTTACTGAACACCAAGGGGGCACAATTTTCCATTGACCACCAATGTAAGGGATCATTTTTTTTACTGACAACTAATGTGAGAAAGCACTGCAATTTTCACATTCTGCATTTCGCCTATGGCCAAAATTATAATTTATTATATTTCATTATTATTACAGAAAATAATATTTTCTAATAAAGCCATGGGTGTTAAATATTTTATGCACACAGCATTCTTATTTTTTTATTTTCTAATAATGAAATCTTTTTCACAGTTTTCTGTTCAGTTTTCGGTTCAAGCCAATGTCCTGTGAGTTGTAGTTATGATAATAATTAGCAGGGATTCCCTGAGATCTGAAAGTTATTTTGAGATTTCCTTCATGTTAAAAAAATGCAATTGGGCACACATAATGTGATATGGGTCACGTTCTCATCTTTTGACCTTTATGCTTCTGTTACAAGATCTGCTTCTACTTTTAAGCCATTTTTTGTATTTGTTCTTTCATTAGAATTGAAAAATAACTAATTTAAAAGGAAAAAGGATAAGAAAGGCAGCATTAGATGGTGGTTAGCCATATGGAAACTAGCAATAGAAAAGTTATACAAATGTAGCACCTGGAGGGGCCATTGGAATTAGCTTCTTCTAAAGTAGTACAGGGGCTGCCAGTCACATAGGTAGAGCCCCATGCACTTCGACAATTCAGGCTTTGTTTGAGGATGTCTTTTTAGTATTTATTGCTGAAGAACTTCAAAGGGAGAGAGGTTTAGGGTCATAGGATGCTCTAAACCAATCAATAGCAATAATAGGAGGACAAACGTCTCCCTTATCTTCAAATAGCAACTTTTTCGGAGGTAGCAGGGAATGGCCAGTATATCTAGGCCCTCAGGCACTTGCACAACTAATGGTCCCCATGAAGGTCTTTACTCCCAGTGTCTGCCATCCAGCATCCACAGGTATATCCTCAGTCACAAGAGATAACAAGATCCTTCTTCAGACCAGGACTTCAGTGCTGTGCCCTCCAGCTATCTTCTCGAGGCCCTTAGCCCAGCAGCTGCTGAGGATCAGACTGCCAATTCTTGTCTCAGTAGAGATTCCTCTAGGGGCAGTAACCCCAAGAGAACTGGAACCCTCTCTTGAGGGAAAAAACACTCTGCTCAAGCCTCCTGAACATTTATCTCCCCAGCCACCTTCTGGGTGCCTCTTTCCAGTGATTGGCAAGAAATTAGTACATTTTCAACTGATCATTCAAATCTTCCTGCCCTGTGCTCTGGAAAGTTCTTTCAGAGGCGGTGGGAGTAATCAAACGCCCAGCTCAGAAAACCTTGAACAGACCGAAACAATCAATCATTGCTCAACTGCTCTTTGCTGCACTGAATACATTATGATCCATCTATGATCAGCTTTATTATTGGGGGTTATGGTAGGTTTGGGGTTTAAGGATTAACATTAAAGTTTACCTAAAGGCAAACTTTTTTTTAGTTTTGGATAGAGTGGAGAGGGAATAAAATGCCTGTCAAGTTTTTATCACTGTCTTTGCCCTCGGTAAGGAAGTTCACCCTCTCTATTTGTCCTGTTTATCGTTATCAAAAGTGAAAGTTAAAAAACAATCCTAAATTACCAAAGTTATTCTGCAGCTATGAATTCTGGTGCATAAAGATTACATTTTGGGGTTGATTTACTATAGGGAAAGAGACTGTGCACTTTGCAAAGTGCAGTTGAACTCTGCAAGTGCAGTTGCTCCAGAGATCAGTAAATGAGTAGAAGCTCTGCTGACTCATCATCCAATCATGTGGAAGCAAAAATGCATTTTTTTATTTATTTTTCTTGCATGTGATTGGGGTTTCTTTGCAAAGTAAAGCCTAACCTTATTTACTAAGCTCCGGAGCAACTGCACTTTGTGAAGTACACAGTCTTTTTGGCTTTAGTAATCAAACCTTCCCTATGAAAACACATTAATTTTAAGTTTTATTTGAGGTGTGTCTTTTGTACAATGGTTTATGTTTTATAGAAGATTAAATACATTTTTTGGCCATAAAAAGTGTTTTTATGGACAAGTGTTTATATGGGTGTATTTCTGTACATATGTACTATATATAAATACACAAATATGACTTTTATTTTTTCTCCTTGCCAAATTACTATTTTTATCTTTAATCTTGATTGTGTGACCCTCAGAACGTATTGGCTTTTATCCCTGATAGAAGTTTAGAAAAACGTTCAGATTTAAATATAATTTATGTAGGAAAAGGGTATTTTGAAACACAATGGGGGTTATTTACTAAAACTGGAGAGTGCAAAATCTGGTGGAGCTCTAAATAGAAACCACTCAGTGTTCAGGTTTTATTGTCAAATTTTAATTAAACAAGCTGAAGTTAGAAGCTGATTGGCTACCATGCACAACTGCACCAGATTCTGCGTGCTCCAGTTTTAATAAATCCCCCCCCAATGTCTAACAGGGGAGGGCAAAATCCTAAGATAAACTATCCTCTAAATTCTTGTAGCCAGAATTCCATCTCAAGCATCTAGAAATATGCTCTGTTTTCTGACTGTAATTGGGTCAGACACCTCAATGACTTAAATACTAAAACAAATTCTGCATAAGTTATTCTTTCGGCTATGTTAATCTGAGTTTTGCTTATCTCTTTGGACATATTCTAGAACAGACCATAGTTCATTAGCCTAAATAAAAGGGTTATGAGCATAGCTTTTCCAGCGGTTTATGAATATGTGAATTGCAGATGGAGAGACATTCGTTGTGTTGCTAAATGTGTATGTTGTCTTCAGAAAAGAAAATATATGTTTGCCAGTTTTTTCTTAATTAAATGATACAATCTGTTTATAGAAAGACTCAAAATGTTTCCAAATGGGAATACCTAGCTAAATTCATTAGTTGGTCATTTATCAACATTGTATTGTTGTTTGAATTACATTCTTAGTCATGAATGTATTTAAGATGATTTTGTAAAAGTGTTTAAATGTATTTGCTCTAAAATGTCACATTTAAAGGAGAACATATTTTATGCTGTCATGGAAGGCCACGTGACAGTTTGGAATTTCGTGTCTCCGTGCGCTGTGCACAGAGGCAAATTAGGCAGTCTCCTTAGGCCTCGCGAACACAGGGGCCTCACAGCCACCTAAATTGCCTGATATGTGTAGCAGGTGCCGGGGATCCCCATCCCGCTTGCTCTCCCCGCCAGCAAATGACAGGAGTGGGTCAGAGAAGGACACCTCCTTCACCCCCCTGCATGAGCCACCACTGAAAAACTGGAGGGCTCCCTGTGCTTGCTGCCCATTGGCCCTATTTCCTATTTCCAGAATACAGATCTGGGCGCTACCCAGTGGAGTCCCAGAATGAGCTAACTCCTGATCAGAGGAACCATTGTTGCTGTATCCCCAGGTCTGGTAAAAGGGTCAGTCGGCCATTATCTACTGCCATCCATAGGAACTGCCCACCTTGTTATTCTTTGGCCATAATACTGCCTGCAGGCCCTATTACTAGCTGCAACATGCACCAGCGATTAGAGATGAAGGTTTAGGACTTATGCCCCGTACACACGAGCGGACTTTTCAACATCCAAACTCCGACGGACTGAGTCCGTCAGACTATTCGATCGTGTGTGGGCTGCAACGGACTTTTGATTCGCCAAAGTCTGACGGACTTTAGAAATGAAGCATGCTTCAAATTTTCCCTAAGGAACTCCGCCGGACCCGGTCCCCTTCGAAAAATCCGCTCGTGTGTATGCTACTCCGACGGACTAAAACCGACGCTAGGGCAGCTATTGGCTACTGGCTATGAACTTCCTTATTCGAATCCAGTCGTACGTCATCACGTTCGACTCCGTCGGAGTTTGGTGTGATGGTGTGTGTCCAAGTCCGTTCGGTCGAAAAGTCCGCCAGAACTCCGCCAGAACTCCGTCGGAACTCCGGCGGAACTCCTTTGGAGGTCTGTCGGACATAAGTCCTCTCGTGTGTACGCGGCCTTAGTGCCAGTTCACACTGCAACAATGTCTGACGTCGGATGTGATTCACACCACACTGCAGTGCAAATCACACGCGATCTCTGTGCGATGCAATACAGATAGTATGTCTGAATTTGCATCACATTCGGACCAAACTCGCACAGGACCCCTTTTTTGATCTGCAGCAGAATCGGATTGCATGAGTGTTCACACCGATGCGATCTGATTCCTGTCTAAATTTGCAGTTCACACTGCGATGTGTGAACTGATTTGGGTGTGCCATTAACTTTTAATTGACACTCCCAGCAGTTCGCATAGGGCAGTTTTAACTGCCACTGGGAGACATACAATGCGGGAACCCACAGTGGATTTGCAGGCTTCCCACATCGCTACAGTGTGAACCAGCACTTAGGCTCGGTTCACATTGGTGCGATATGAGAACCCTGCAAATCCACTGCGGATCCCCGCATCGCACCTGACTCGCAGGTGGTTCACACTGCCTTATGCAAACCGCTGGGAGTGTCAATACAAAGTTAATGACACCCCCATATCGGTTCACATATCACAGTGCGAACTGTCAATTCAGACATGAATCGGATCGTATGGGTGTGAACATTCATGTGATCCGTTTCTGGTGACTAAAAAAGGGTCCTGCATGACTTGGTCCAAATGCGATGCAAATTCAGCCATACTATCTGTATGGCTGAAATTGCATAGCACAGACTTCACATGTGATTTGCACTGCAGTTCGTTGTGAATCACATGTGAGGTCGCACAGCACACTGGTGTGAACCGAGCCTAAAGACTGCCCTATAACTGTAGCAGCCCCAGGGCTAAGGCCGGCACTACCATAAGGCAACTTAAGCAGCCACCTCAGGGCACCAGGATAGGGGGGGCAGTAAAATCCTAATCCCCAGCCACATGCTGGGGATTCTGATTTTTACAGTGTTTTTCCTACACACTTCCATCCCCTATAGCAGCTGAGAGTGTGTGTACTTTAGTAAAGCCGACTGTTGCCTTTCATGTGGAAGTGTTAAAAGTGGCTGTGAAGCTGCCAATCACTTCCACCACTGAGACGATGTCCAACCCCCTTCACCATGTTTACCAGGCACCACTGTCCCACCTGCGGGCCCAGTGCTGTCATGGAGAGTGGCACTGGGAAGGGCGGTGGGAGCTCAGCAGACCTTTGTCCACTTAGCCACCCTCCTGTACACAGACCGGGAAGTGTCATGTATGATGTCAGGGGCAGGCTGGGCTTGGGGGCAGAGTGGCAATTGCCCCCTAGGCCACCCTAACCTATGTTGAAACCAGCCAGCAACTGCTGACCGCTGCCTTTTTTTTCTTCTGTAGGAAGTTGGGCCGGCAGCCAAGCCAGCCGCTGTTGCATTCTGGGAATTGTAGTCCGCGTGCATTCTCCCAGCGCAGAGGAAACTACAACTCTGGTGAGGCTGAATTTATGGACATTGGTGAGGCTGCATTTATGTCACTGGTGAGGCTGCATTTAAGGGCACTGGTGAGGCTGCATTTAAGGGCACTAGTGAGGCTGAATTTAAGGGCACTGGTGAGGCTGAATTTAAGGGCACCGGTGAGGCTGCATTGATGGGCACCAGTGAGGCTGCATTTATGGGCACCAATGAGGCTGCATTTGTGGGCACTGGTGAGGCTGCATTTATGGGCACTGATAAAGCTGCATTTATGGACGCTGATGAGGCTACATTTATGGACACTGGTGAGGCTGCATTTAAAGGAAACTGGTGAGGCTGCATTTAAGGGAAACTGGTGAGGCTGCATTTATGAGCACTGGTGAGGCTTCATTGATGGGCACTGATGAGGCTGCATTGATGGGCATTGATGGGCATTGATGAGGCGGCACTGGTGTGGCTGAAAAACCAGGTGGGCATGGATGAGCTGATTCAGTGGGCCACTTGACTGGACAGGCTGCCAGCCCTCACCTGTATGACTGGTGAAAAAAGGAAAAGTAATTTTTCAATACAATAAACTTCTTGTGGAAACTGTTCACACTATGAATACTCCTCTTTTTTATTGAGAGTTCAAGTGAGATATTTCCAGCTGATGACAAAACGAACCTCCCAGAGAAATACCAGACAGCAACACAGGGGTTTACACTGTGGAGTCGATCCTACCCCTACAGGGGCAGGGCATCTGGTGAGGGCAATATCAGTATTTGACACTGGAAACACACACCGGGGAGCTCGTTATTAGTGGTTACACATCTCCTGCACAAGTCACTTTAATACTCTTTGGGACTTTAACTGAACTCCTATTAGCATTGTTTGCCCCAATAATAATTGCATGTTTATTGGCTGGTTGTTAGACGGCCTCACTTTGTTTATTATATGCCCTTTTGTTATATGCACTTATGTATAAGATTTTTGTTTTGTGTGATTTCAAAGTGGTATATATTTATATGCACGTATATTGATAATATTACTAGTTTTTTGTTTTTTTTTTGCATCACATTTGGTAATATTGCACTAAAATGTAACCCCAATTATAGGGGACTTTACACTTTGAGATTTTTCATCTTCAGTATTTATCTCCACCTTCTATTTTTCATTTCACTTCTTGATACCAGTATAATATATTAATTAAGCCATAAGGAGCATAATATCACTCAACATTTGTGATTGTTTATGCCTTAAAGGTATAGCGCCAAGTCTACTTTTCCTTTTTTCACCAGTTTATTCCACCCTTTGGGAGGTAATATTAGGTAGAGGCAGTTCATACCTACGGTACATTTGCCTTATCCATAGCGCAATCTCTTTTTTCCCTTTTTTTCTCACCTGTATGACGTCACTTCTTGGAACGGGGATAAGTAAACAAAAATCCTTGCACCAGCCCTGTGCCGTTTGTTGTTGCAATTTAAAGGGGAGCCCGACCTTCTCTCATTTTTTCAAGTGCCCTCGAAAACCACTAGGAAACTGCTAATCCTTTGGACATGTTTAGAGTACAGTTGTGTTGCTAAATATTGATTTACCTATTCTCATATTGCTTTTTCTGCTTTTGATAAAGAGCTGCTTTTATAGATATATTTGCTTACCTTTATTACCTGAGGGCAGTTCTACTCTGCTTAGTGAACTGCACTTTATTTGTCATTTATGCAAGTTCCTAATTCTAGACAAATAGTGTCAACCACTAAGCATGTGTGTAATCATTTATTGCCTATATCCTACAGTAAGGTGAAAGGTATTATACGTCTTGACCAGAGCACCTTCTTCCACATGTTTGATGTGTCCTCCACATGGCTTCTCGCAAACTGCAAACTGAACTTCTTATGGCTTTCTTGTTGCCACTCTTCCATAAAGGCCAGATTTGTGGAGTGCACGACTAATAGTTGTCCTGTGGACAGATTCTCCCACCCGAGCTTTGGATCTCTGCAGCTCCTCCAGAGTTATCATGGGCCTCTTGACTGCTTCCCTGATTAATGCGCTCCTTACCCGGCCTGTCATTTTAGGTGGATAGCCATGTCTTGGTAAGTTTGCAGTTGTGCCATACTCTTTCCATTTTCGAATGATGGATTGAACAGTGCTCCGTGAGATGTTCAAAGCTTGAGATATTTTTTTTATAACCTAACCCTGTTTTAAACGTCTCTACAACTTTATCCCTGACCTGTCTGGTGTGTTCCTTGGCTTTCATGACGCTGTTTGTTCTCTAACAAATCCCTGAGAGCTTCACAGAACATCTGTATTTATACTGAGATTAAATGACACACAAGTGGACTCTATTTACTAATTAGGTGACTTCTGAAGGCAATTGGTTCCACTAGATTTTAGCAGTATCAGAGTAAAGGGGGCTGAATACAAATGTACGCCAAATTTCTCAGATATTTATTTGTAAAAAATTTGAAAACCATTTATAATTTTCTTTCCACTTCACAATTATGTGTCACTTTGTGATGGTCTATCGTATAAAATCCCAATAAAATATATTAAAATTTTTGGTTGTAACATGTCAAAACGTGGAAAATTTCAAGTATACTTTGCTTTTCCTGCACAAAAGAATTGTCTCAAAAGAATTTCAAGTCCTGCGTTGAAATCCCAGTGCTGAATCTAAGGGATTAGTCTTCCTCATCCTTAGACCCACGTGTTTACTTTATGGCAAAACAGTTTTTTATTTTCTATGTCTATTTAGCCTGTGCATTTACAGTACAGTAGTAGGAAATTTACTGAAATGTTCTAAACCTGACAGTTTATTTTTACTCTCGCACTGCTGTCTGGAGGGCATCATTTCTAATTATTTATAGTGATTGTCTGCATCCTTTATGAATATGCACCTAAACTGTTCATATCATACCAAAAATTTTCTCGCTGTAGACAATTAAGTATTCCCATAGATATTGGGGGGCTTAATACTGCTGATTTCAGCAGGAATCAGGATGACTTTTGCAATATGTCTGTAGCAATCCATGGAAAAAAATATTGGCATTCTAAATTGCATGTGCTCATCCATCTGGAGTCTAATATCTATGACCATTTTATTGGCCATCTAGATAAAAAAAACTGTTTTATGTATAGCCTCATTTGCATCAGGCTTTCATGTTCTCAGCTGAATGTTAACATATACTAAACAATAATAAATACATGCAAATACAATACAGACAATTTGCACAATTGCACAATTACATAGCAGAAGGTGCTCCAGCTGCCAGGAAAATACTTTATTTTCATTCTTCTGCTTTCAAAATTAAGTTAAACAGGCTTCTTCTAAATGAGTGAAATCAGTTTGTAGGAAATGTTTGTAAACTGGAACATACAATATAGTCACTGAAAAGCCGCAAGTAGCAGAATATAAAAGGAAGAAAGTTGCTCATTTTGCTTTGAATGGAAAGACTTCAATGATAACAAATTCAATTTTGTTTAAAAGTGTATCCAAAGAACAAAAATGGAATATATTGCGCTCAAGTCCCTAGATTTGGTGACTGCATTTGCTTTCTTTTATTTATGCTTTATTTTCTTTATACGGTGCCTTGAAAAAGTATTCATACCCCTTAAAATTTTCCACATTGTAATGTTACAGCCAAAAACGTAAAAAACATTTATTGGGATTTTATGTGATAGACCAACACAACGTGGCACAATTGTGAAGTTTTTCAAAACTTTTTACAAATAATTATGTGAAAAGTGTGGCGTGAATTTGTCAATACTTTGTAGAACCACATTTCGCTGCAGTTACAGCTGCAAGTCTTTTTGGGGATGTCTCTACCAGCTTTGCACATCTAGAGAGTGACATTTTTGCCCATTATTCTTTGCAAAATCGCTTAAGCTCTGTCAGATTGGATGGAGAGCGTCTGTGAAGAGCAATTTTCAAGTCTTGCCACAGATTCTTATTTGGATTTAGGTCTGGAGTTTGACTGGGCCATTCTAACACATGAATATGCTTTGATCTAAACCATTCCATTTAGCGCTGGCTGTATGTTTAGGGTCGTTGTCCTGCTGGAAGGTGAACCTCTGCCCCAGTCTCAAATCTTTTGCAGACTCTAAAAGGGTTTTCTTTTAAGATTGCCATGTATTTGGCTCCATCTATCTTCCCATCAACTCTGACCAGCTTCCCTGTCCCTGCTGAAGAAATGCATCCCCACAACATGATGCTGTCACCACCATGTTTCACGGTGGGGATGGTGTTCAGAGTGATGCGCAGTGTTAGTTTTCCGCCACACATAGTGTTTTGCTTTTGGGCCAAAAGTTTTATTTTGGTCTCATTTTAGCGGAGCACCATCTTCCGCATGTTTGCTGTGTCCCCCACATGGCTTCTTGCAAACTGCAAATGGGATTTCTTACGGCTTTCTTCTTGCCACTCTTTCATATAGGCCAGATTTGTGGAGTGCACGACTAATAGTTGTCCTGTGGACAAATTCTCCCACCTGGACTTTGGATCTCTGCAGCTTCTCCAGAGTTACCATGGGCCTCTTGACTGCTTCTCTACTCTCCTTGCCCAGCCTGTCAGTTTAGGTGGATGGCCATGTCTTGATAGGTTTGCAGTTGTGCCATGCTCTTTCCATTTTCAGATGATGGAATGAACAGTGCTATATGAGATGTTCAAGCTTGGGATATTTTTTTACAACCTAACCCTGCTTTAAAATTCTCCACAACATTGGATGTAACATGACAAAATGTGGAAAATTTCAAGGGATATGGTTACCTTTTCAAGGCCCTATAGATCCTGCATGTAACACACTTCCTGCTCATGGGTGACAACTCTTAAAGTGGTTGCAAAGGCACAAAGTTTTTCATCTTCATGCATTCTATGCATGAAGGTAAAAAACCTTCTGTATGCAACAGCCCCCCTAATTCTTACCTGATCCCCCTTTCGATCCAGCGATGTCCACAAGAGCCTTGCTTCTTTGGAGACTTGCATTCCTGATGGGGTATTTGACAACAGCAGGAGACATTGGCTCCCACTGCTGTCAATCACAGCCAATGAGCCAATCGGGAGACGGAGGGGACGGGGCCGAGCCGCAACTCCGTGTGTAAATGGACAGAGTAGGTAAGTATAACATGTTTGTTACTTAAAAAAAAAACAAAGCTATAATATCACTTTAAGCTGACATTACACGAGTAGAATTTCTTTTGAAAATTTTAAGAACCTCTGTTTAACTCTAATTGTTAGTGGGGGGTCAAAATTACGTTTTTAACCACAGTGACAAGAAAATTCAAAAGAACAAGATGGAAACATTTTCTTGAACAAATTTCTAACAGTGTGTATGGTTTTTGTTCAGGAAAGTCTATTCATTCTAAAATTGAATGTTAAAAGCAAACATTTCTGAATTGTTTTCAAAGGACATTCAAAGTGCCTAACTTTGAGGCAGCAGCCCTCTATTCCTCTGTCACTTTGCTCTTTCCTCCTGTCACCCTTATCACATACATCTATGCAGCATGCCTAACTGGCTACCAGTGCAGCCCATTCCTATCCTAGTGCTGCTGCATAGGGGATTGGCTGATACCGTGACAACTTTAGGCACTTATATTAGTTGAAATTCAAAATGAATTTCATTGTGTACTATATATATTTATATAGCTGCATTCCTTGATTTTTTTCAAAGCTGAGTTCCACACAAAAATGGAACTTCCGCTTTTCCGGTTCCTCCCCCCCTCTGGTGTCCCATTTGACACCTTTCAGGGTGGAGGAAGGAGCAGATATCTGTCTTATACAGGTATTTTGCTCCCACTTCCGGGCATAGATACCCAAGCCACCCGCGGGTATCTACTCCACTCCCCCCGCTGTATTTTGGGAGACACATGGGTCCCAGAAGACAGCAGGGACCAGTGGGATAGCGCAGCGTGAGTCGCGCATGCGCAGTACGGAACCAGGAAGTGAAGCCTTCTCTTATCCAAGATGATGGCGGCAGCACCAGACAGGTGAGGGATAGATCGGCTTCGGGTGCCAACATCGCGGGCGCCCTGGACAGGTAAGTGTCCATGTTTTAAAAGTCAGCAGCTACAGTATTTGTAGCTGCTGACTTTACAAAAAAATTTAAAAATGGCGGAGCTCTGCTTTAATATCTGCCTGGAATTCAGTCTTATCCATGCAATTTGTAGGCGAAATGCTTTGTCTCACTTATTTGCTTGATTATTTAGCCTAGTGCAGCTGGCTATATAAATATATACTTCTGTGTTGCCTCATCTGTACAGCACACGTTTATGGTTCAGCTTGGATGGAATGCCTAATGTGGCGTTCTCTGTGCTTTGTGATTTTGGCTGTGCTAATAAGTATTTTTATAAAAGCCTTAGCTTAGCAGAAACAGGATCACTATGTAAGAAGTTCCAGATGGGGTCAGGAATAGGGCACTTGGGCCTAACCTGAATTGAACAAGTTTTGGGTAAACATAAGGTGAACTGTATGACGTTATTGATGGCTTAATTATTTTCTACAGCTAATTAATTAAAAAAATATATGGTTTCGAGCTTTTCTGAGCTGTGACGTTGATAAGTCAGAATTAATTAACATGGACATTCTCAAATTAACCTGTACAGCTGATAGGTATAATAACATTATAAAACTGTTTTGTACAGTATAATATAATTGAGGTAGCAGCTTTTATACTGACGAGGTCAGTTTAAGGACTTGTGTAGACAAGCATTGCTGTCAAGCATGTCTTTTGCATTCAAACAGCAGTTTTTAAATGATTGTGTTATAATGCAAAATGCAGCAAAAGGGTGCATTTCACCTGCTTTACCTGCAACGCAAACACTTTTTTTTTTTTTGAAGATGTTGTTTATTAGCAAACACATCCTAATAGCACCTTCTTCACCCAAAAAAGGAATATTTGGCAGGTCAAGCACAGCATCAGACCTGAGGTCCGCACCACAACATTTAAGTAAGGTGAAATCTTCTGACCTGCATTCTGACACCACCTTTTTATAGTCATTGCAAATTAAATATGATTTTTGACTAAAACTGTAAAATCCTTAACTTGAAGTACATTAAGAAACACAGAATGAGTTATCCAGGAAAGTAGGGGATATGCCGCTGCTTTCATGACTTTGAACAGTGCCAACAAAGCTGTAAGCTCAGTATTAGACATGGGCTCCGTCAATAAATTTGTTTCGTTCTGTTCCGTTACGGTTCGTATTAAAATTAATTCGTACTTCATATTTCGTGTCCGAAATTCAATTTCAATTCGTACAAACTACGAATTGACGTTAGGTTCGTTAACTTGTACGAATGTTCTTTACGATGAATTTAAAGGCAGAACTATACCTCAATATGACAGTCGATGCAGATGGAAGTTTGGTTTTTATCCGAAATACGAAATTCCGTTGAAGAATTTCCTATCCGAAATACGAATTTTCGTTAGATGAGGGGCTCCCACCATGCCTGTGCTGTGCTGACTTCCTCCTGGGGATTCGTAAACAAAAGTTCGTATTTTGTACAAAATTCGGACGCATGGCAATTCCTATTTCGGATCCTCCCGTACGTTCAAATTTAGGGAAATTCGTACGAATTTGAGATTCGTACAAAACGAATCGCACATGTCTACTCAGTATAACCCCTCACACTTACAGCATACCTTAGTTATGTAGCAAGCAATACTTTAGTAGTAATGAATCATAAGAACAGAGGGGAGTAGCCTGATTTTTTTCTCTTAATCCAGTATGAAGGGACACAGGATTTAGGTAACATCCAAAAGGAGCCCCAACTGAGGGGTGGCCAAAACAGCAAATGCAAGGCGAACAGCTTACAAACCCAATAGGTTACCATGGGTAGCTCCAAGAACCCAGAGAGCTGCCTGAATAACCTTACAACCAAAACCAGCACCAGCTGAGGTTTGAACATCCACTTGGTAAACTTACTGTGCATGTAAACAGAAGACCAGGTAGCAGCCTCGCCACTCAGAGAAACAGATGCCTGATGCCGAAAAGACCAAAAAGCTCTATCTGATCTGGTTGTGTATACTTTGACAAGTAAAGGTGGAACCGCGCCTTTGAGGTCAGAGCCTAGAATATTGAGTAATCAAATCCACCTGGCATTAGTGGAACAAGAAGCAGGTTGTCCCCTATGGGGACCTTCCGGAATGCAAAGAGTCACTGTTTATAGCGAGCTGTAGCTGAGAGGTAGACTTGACCAGCGCTTACTACATCCAAAAAATGGAGAGAAACTCCCTAGGATGTTTAGGGTAGGACAGAGAGATGGTAGAACAATGGCCTGGTTATGGTGACAGGAAGAAACCACCTTGGGTAGAAGAGAGGCCTTGGGACTCAAAATAACCTTGTCTATCTTTAGCAAGAGAAAGGGTTCTTTAAAGGTTGTATTTAAAACCTACAGTATATCAACAAGTTATTAGAATATAATTCAGATATTTAATTGACCTACAAATTACAGAGTGATGCATTCATGTGTGTGTCACTAAAGTGCCAGTGCACCCACAATTAACATTTCAGTGTTGGTAGATGCTGGAGAACAAAAACATCTGAAAGTTTTATATACAATGCAGTATCTTTCAGAGGAACATTTGGCAAGGTCCTTGAGCTTCGGGGTCTATACGCCTGTCATGCCCATTATAGGGGGGGGGGGTCCCAATCTCAATGTTGAATACTTGCATTTATTTACCCCAAGGTGAGCAGGAACATCTAAAACCCTAAGCTGTTTGGGAACAAAGAACTATGGGAGAGCAATCTCGCCAGTGGATTCACCCAGAAATATAAAAAGGCATGCCCACCAAACTTCATGTGAAATATCACTTTTGAGTGAGCTGGCAATCAATCAAACTAAAGCTGCCTATAGATGGATCAAAATTTAGCTGGTTCAATAGGGACCAGATGAATTTTGAACCACGTGTGACCCTGTCTGTTCGACAGAAGTTAGACAGGTTTTTTGGAAATTTTTCCTTTATCAGCCACTGATTAGTGTATTCTGACAGTGGAGAGCCCTGCTGTTATAGTCCCAACGGGGAGCATTCCTTTAGCTACCCAAATTGTGTGGATGAGTAAATCCATTAGCATTTTTTGTTGGCCAGCTTTAGGGTTTATATCACTGTATTTTGATCCATTTCAAAAACACCATAAAGTAGACCAAAAAAAGTTCAGAATTTTCTCTGGTTTTGGATGTGCTTGAAAATCAGTGATCCTGTTCTGGTGGCAACCCAGAAGTTTGGATTTGCCCTTACTTTTGTTCTCAGTGACACTGGGGATCAGGACAAATTAAGATGGCTATAGATGGATCGAAATTTGGCTTGTTCAGCAAGGACTGGACAAATTTCAATTTATGTGTAGCCACTCCTGTTCGACAGAAGTTGATCGTTAAATTCATTTCTGTTGAATGGGAATGTTGGAAAACATTTTCAATCAATGGCTGCAGCCACTGATCAGTGTATTCTGACAGCGGAGAGTCCCTGCTGTCAGAATACAGTGTCCCAGCTGGGGGGGTTCCTTCTTTTACCTCACTTCTGTGGATGGAGGAATTATCTCTCTGGCTAGCTTTAGAGGGATCGCATCCTCTTAAAGGGAAATCAGACAACAAATAAAAATCTAACAGGTTCTAACTTTTCACCACTCTATAAAAACCTAAAAAAAGCAAAACAAACAGATTGTGTTAATCGTGTTAAGAATAAAGTGCTACATTTAGATACAGTAGCAGTTTAGATACAGATGGACCTTGTTTTGTTGATAGACTACATACAATGATCTCTTTTACAAAGGTCTGTTCACCTGTTCCTCTGTGTGTTGTCACACATCATAGTATGTACTGTACCATCTACTTTGATTTTCCTGCCACTGCAGCAGTTTCAAGTCCCCCATTTCATATGTAATTTGTGTTTTTATGTAAATGAGCCCACTGCGATCTTCTGCTTGAGACTGCCGAACCTTTGAAATGTTGTTTCATGACACGTGCTTTGAAGTTGCTATTGTACTTTGAAGGTAAGAGATACTAGACATAACAGTGGCAATAATCCCTCACTCATTTTTTTTCATTCTGCAGAAAATAGGGATGCGTGTGTCACTGGACTATATGCAATGACGGTCTTGGGGTCTGTATATATGCCATTAGTAGCCAGAGGAAGCTGGAGTCACAAGGACCCTGTTATGCAGCTTTTGCTGTCCTCCTGTGACAAATTTGCATATATAATGTGCCATAAAAGTAATCACTCTTCTCATACAGCACCCCAAATTGATATAGTCTCTTTTTTGCTTTTTTTTTAAATCAAAATATGCCTAATGATATAGTCTTATTTATTGTTACTTCGCAATTTGGTTGCTTCCTCCCTATAGACAATGTGCCCCACATGGATGTGCACTCACCCTGCTAGTGAACCACCTATCGCTAGAGTGGTCACTTGTGCTTTGTGGGGAACAGGCCCCTATGGGGTGTCTTTCAAGGTCAGCTGCACTTCTAGTAATCCTCCATTGATAGGGAATAAAAATGACCCCACTAGCGGCCGAAAAAGGGTTAAAACCACCAGCAAAGTGCCGCCGCAGCGGCGATTTGCCAGCAGTTTGGCGGGGCTGCCCAATGGGCAGGAGCGGTGGAGGAGCAGTGGAGGAGCGGTGTATACACAAAGATGCTGCTTGCAGGAGTTTTTTTTAACGTCCTGCCAGCACATCGCCTTATGCCCCATACACACGGTCGGATTTTCCGACGGTAAATGTGTGATCGGATCATGTTGTCAGAAAATCCAACCGTGTGTGGGCTCTATCGGACTTTTTCCGTCGGATTTTCTGACGCACAAAGTTTGAGAGCAGGATCTAAAATTTTCCGACAACAAAATCCGATCGCATAAATACCAGTCGTTTGGAGACAATTCTGACGGACAAAGTGCCATGCATGCTCAGAATAAACTAAGAGACGAAAGCTATTGGCTACTGGCCCATTTATAGTCCCGACGTACGTGTTTGACATCACCTCGTTCAGAACGATCTGATTTTCCGACAACTTGTGCGACCGTGTGTGTGCAACACAAGTTTCGGCCAAAATCCGTCAGAAAAAATCAGACGGATTTTGTGGTCGGAATGTCCGACCGTATGTATGGGGCATTAGGGCTTTCACACCGAGAATACAGGGGAGACGTTTTTCAGGTGCTTTAGAGGCACTATTTTTAGCCCAAAAGCTCCTGAAAAAACGCCTCCAGTGTGAAAGGGGTCTTATTGTTAAAATTATCCAAAAGAAAAAGTAGATGCACTCACATTTTTTGGTGCCTAATCCTGGCACCCGGTGACACCCCCCCCCCCCACCCCTCCAGCGGAATGATCACATGATCACAAGGGTGTAGACTGTCCGAATTACACCCACATTTTTAAAAAACACACGCCGATCACACCGGTGCCAGGAAAAACCCGTTCCAAAAATGTGAGTGTATCTACTTTTTCTTTTGTTGGATAATTTTAACAATAAACGGTTTCACGCTTTGGAAGTGTATTGTAAGTGAGCTCCTAAATTCTACCACACTGCTCCTCACAATTATACTTGTCAATGTGGATACAACTTTTTATTTTATTTTTAGGTCTAAAGGAAATATGTTTTTCATTTTGTCATCCAGTCTCTTAATGTTTCTTTGTAAGTGAGCCTTGCTTTGTTTTTTGAATGTGAACTTGGCTTGTAATGGTCGTTGCTGTCCACAGTGCTGATTTCTATATAAACAGAATAATGTCAAATCACTTGCGCAAAAGTTGTGATAAACTGGGTCGCTGCCGCTCTTAATTGGACTCATACACCATGTAATGTACTACTTGTAAATAGGAGCTGCGCTTACCCTACTCAATAAATAATACTAAAATATAAGTCCACACAATCAATAGTTACTATATATATATATATATATATATATATATATATATATATATATATATATATATATATATATATATATATATATATTGGTGTTAAGCAATTTTGTATGCACAAGCACTTTTGTTTAAAGGCGTCTTCACATGACTTTAATAGTTACTAATAGCCACTTTGGATTTTGCGCTCTTTGCTGGACTTTATGCACTTTAATGTTTTCATATGCACTTTATTGGTTATTGACTGCACTTTATTGACACATTTGGATATATGGTAATTATTGATTGTGTGAATTTACACTCTCCACTTTATTAGGTATACCTTGCTATTACCAGTTTGGACCCCCTTTTGCCTTTGGAACTGCCTTGTTTGTGGCATACATTCTTCAGAGAGTTTGGTCCATATTGACATGATGGCATTACACAGTTGCTGCAGATTTGTCAGCTGCACATCCATGATGTGAATCTCCCATTCCACCACATCCCAAAGATGCTCTATTGGATTAAGATGTGGTAACTGTGGAGGACATTGGAGTACAGTGAACTCATTGGGGGTTATTTACGAAAGGCAAATCCATTTTGCACTACAAGTGCACTTGGAAGTGCAGTCGCTCTAAATCTGAGGGGTAGATCTGAAATGAGTGGAAGCTCTGCTGATTTTATCATCCAATCATGTGCAAGCTAAAATGCTGTTTTTTAGTTTCCTTGCATGTCCCCCTCGAATCTACAGCGACTTTACTTCCAAGTGCACTTGCAGTGCAAAGTGGATTTTCCTTTAGTAAATAACCCCCATTGCCATGTTCAAGAAAGTAGTGGTGAGATGATGTGAGCTTTGTGACATGGTGCATTATCTTGCTGGAAGGAGCCATCAGAAGACGGGTACACTTTAGTCATAAAGGGGTGGACATGGTCAACAACAATACTAAGGTAGGCCGTGGCATTTAAATGATGCTCAAAGGTACTAAGGGGCCCAAAGTGTGCCAAGAAAATATCCACCACTCCATTACACTACCACCAACCTGAACCGTTGATACAAGGTAGGATGGATCCATGCTTTCATGTTGTTTACACCAAATTCTGACCCTACCATCTGAATGTTGGAGCTGAAATCGAGACTCATCAGACCAACGTTTTTTCCAATTTTCTATTGTCCAATTTTGGTGAGTCTGTGCGAATTGTAGCCTCAGTTTCCTGTTCTTAGCTGACAGGAGTGGCGGTGTGGTCTTATGCTTCTGTAGCCCATCTGCATCAAGGTTTGATGTGTTATGCGTTCAAAGATGATCTGCATACTTTGGTTGTAACAAGTGGTTATTTGAGTTACTGTTGCCTCTCTATCATCTCGAACATCTAACATCAACAAGGCATTTTTCACGATATAACTGCCACTCACTGGATATTTTCTCTTTTTGGACTATTCTCTGTAAACCTAAAGCCCCATACACACTATCAGATTTTCTGCTGATTTTTTTCCTTCAAATTTACCAAAACCATATATATAATATGAGGTCAAACCTTAGGAGTTTCAATTTGTATGCAATCAGGCAGGCCCTTGCACTACATGGTTTTGGTAAATCTGAAGGAAAAAATCAGCAGAAAATCTGATAGTGTGTATGGGGCTTTAGAGATTGTTGTGCATGAAAATCCCAGTAATCTCAGCCGTTTTTGAAATACTCAGACTAGCCTGTCTGGCATCAACAACCATGCCACTTTCAAAGTCACTTAAATCGCTATTCTGGTGCTCAGTTTGAACTTCAGCAAGTCGACTTCACCACGTCTAGATGCCTAAATGAATTGAGTTGCTGCCATGTGATTGGCTGATTAGCAATTTGTGTTACCAAGCAATTGAACGGGTGTACCTAATAAAGTGGCTGATTTTAATATTAAATATTGGGTAGGGAATGCGCAGCTCCTGTTTACAGCAAACAGCTCTATATAAATAGGTCTTGTAGCTCCAGGTTTGATTGGAGAGAGAGAAATTGCTGTCCCTTTGCAACCTGCTTTTACCCAGTGAAGAAGATATAGTATGTGATGCTCACATTACACAGCAACACAGCATTTATTAAATAAACCGAAAGAGTGATAGATTACTGAAAATGCATTAGTCCTTATAAGCAGACAAACCAGTGATAAGTCATCCTGAATAAATACAAAGGATCAGGGAGCAGAGAGCTCACAGTAAGGGTTCTTATTTCAAATGGAACGCTTGATATTCAAAGATAGGAGAGAGAAATAAGTAACTCTGTATATTTATGGTCACCTACCTGGTGTTAATGGTTTTACTTGTTTGAACAATGGCCATAGTGGCATATAGTGCCTACATGAGAATCCAACATTTCACTATAGATTACTATTACCAGCTCTATACAGTCCATTGTGCTAATACCAAATTAAACAATTTGGAACATTACATCAACAACCTTAAACGTAACTGTGCAATATCAGCCAGGGGTCAAGTGCTGGGGAAAAAAGTGTGGGAACTCTCACCCAAGATCCACTCCCCCACCAAAAAAAATAAAAATAAATAAAGGTACGCTCATATGCATATATATTTCACAGAAAATACAGTACATTTATTGTAAAGTGCCAGTTTACAAATACAAAATAAGTTAACTTGTCAAACAGAATAATCAACACAATGGGTGATGATCTTTCCCTCGCAGGGAATTTCTAACACAAATACACCCTGTTCCAAATTCAAATACAGCAAATTAGAAAATATCACACAAACTGGAATAATGTTGCCCTTGCCGTGCAAGATTATCGGCAACGGATCAAAAAACTCACGGATCGGATCATTCCTTGGATCTGAGTCACAGATCGGATCTTTTTTCGGATCAGCAAATAATAATTGAATTTGCAAAAACCTGTGAAAAATGTCACCACCATATAGTCCCCACTGCAATATACATCTCCCCTACTGTAATATCCACGTCATCTCCCCCAATAATATTTTGGCTGAGCATGGATGGGTATGGCTGGGTATTAGCAGAATATGTATTGGCAGGGTAAGTATTGGCAGGGTATTGCAGAATATTGGCAGGATAAGTATTGGCAGGGTATTGCAGAGTATTGGCAGGGTATGGCAGATTATTGCTGGGTATTGCAGATTATTGGCAGGGCATTGCAGGGTAAGTATTGCAGAGTCTTGGCAGGGTAAGTATTGCAGAGTAAGTATCGGCAGGGTATGTATTGCAGAGTATTGGCAGGGTATAGCAGAGTATTGGTGGAGTAATGCAGAGTATTGGCGGAGTATTGGTGGAGTAATGCAGAGTATTGGTGGAGTAATGCAGAGTATTGGTGGAGTAATGCAGAGTATTGGTGGAGTAATGCAGAGTATTGGCGGAGTATTGGTGGAGTAATGCAGAGTATTGGCGGAGTAATGCAGAGTGTTGGCGGAGTAATGCAGAGTATTGGCGGAGTATTGGTGGAGTAATGCAGAGTATTGGTGGAGTAATGCAGAGTATTGGTGGAGTAATGCAGAGTATTGGTGGAGTAATGCAGAGTATTGGCGGAGTAATGCAGAGTATTGGCGGAGTAATGCAGAGTATTGGTGGAGTAATGCAGAGTATTGGCGGGGTAATGCAGAGTATTGGCGGAGTATTGGCGGAGTAATGCAGAGTATTGGCGGAGTAATGCAGAGTATTGGTGGAGTAATGCAGAGTATTGGCGGGGTAATGCAGAGTATTGGCGGAGTATTGGTGGAGTAATGCAGAGTATTGGCGGAGTATTGGTGGAGTAATGAAGAGTATTGGTGGAGTAATGCAGAGTATTGGCGGAGTAATGGTGGAGTAATGCAGAGTATTGGTAGAGTAATGCAGAGTATTGGCGGAGTAATGCAGAGTATGGGCGGAGTAATGCAGAGTTTTGGCGGAGTAATGCAGAGTATTGGCGGAGTAATGCAGAGTATTGGCGGAGTAATGCAGAGTATTGGCAGAGTAATGCAGAGTATTGGCAGAGTAATTCAGAGTATTGGCAAAGTAATTCAGAGTATTGGCGGAGGGGTAATGCAGAGTATTGGCGGGGTAATGCAGAGTATTGGCGGGGTAATGCAGAGTATTTGCGGGGTAATGCAGAGTATTGGTGGAGTAATGCAGAGTATTGGCGGAGTAATGCAGAGTATTGGTGGAGTAATGCAGAGTATTGGCGGGGTAATGCAGAGTATTGGTGGAGTAATGCAGAGTATTGGCGGGGTAATGCAGAGTATTTGCGGGGTAATGCAGAGTATTGGTGGAGTAATGCAGAGTATTGGTGGAGTAATGCAGAGTATTGGCGGGGTAATGCAGAGTATTTGCGGGGTAATGCAGAGTATTGGTGGAGTAATGCAGAGTATTGGCGGGGTATTGCAGAGTATTGAGTAATGCAGAGTATTGGCAGGGTAATGCAGAGTGCTAGTGACTAACCTGGTTTACTTCTCGCTCGGGAGAGAACTGGGTAGAGGGGAGGGAGGAGACAGTCCGTATGCCAGTGGCGTGTGTCTGCCGCTGGCTGCGCTGGAGGCCGCATGCGCACTGCCCACTGACTCCGTGCGTGCCCACGTGTACGGCCGATGTCATGTGACCGGTTGCTAGACGCGGAGCGGCCCTAGCCTAGCAACCAGTCACTGACTCGGGCGGCAGAGGAGCGGCGGGCTACTCGGGCTGCTAATGGGAACGGCGTTCCCGTTGTGGAAATAGTACGGGAACGCCGTTCCCATGCGTTCCCGCAGGACTCGAGCCCTGATATCAGCAATTAAAAATTACGTGAACCCAATCCTTAAAATTTCATATAGACTAAACCTGGTGATGCTGACATATGGGGATTGATTTACTAAAGGCAAATAGACTGTGCACTTTGCAACGTGCAGTTGCATTCTACAAGTGTTGTTGCTCTAGAGCTTAGTAACTGAGTAAATGTGGCGGTTCACACAGGGGCAGCTTCAAAGTCGTCCAACTCTGAAGCCGCCCCATACGGAGCGACTTCAGCGAGGCTTGCAAAACGCCTGTATAGACATCAAGCGAAGCCGCTCCGAAGTTGCCCAAAAGTAGTACAGGAAATTTTGTGACTTGAGTCGCTCCTATAAGCCCCTGTACACACGGTCGGAGATTTCGACAACCAAATCCGTCGGATTTTGTCTGTCGGATCTTGTCCGAAACTGTTGCATACACACGGTCGGACTAAGTTGTCGAAAAATCCGATCATTCAGAACGTGATGACGTAATTTCGTTACGATGGGACTACATTCAGGCTAGTAGCCAATAGCTTTGATGTATGAATTTGATCTGAGCATGCGTGGCACTTGGTCCGATCAAAATTCTCTACACATGATCGGAGTATGTCCGATCGAACCAGTTGGTCGGGAAATATTTCCAACAAGTTGGAAAATTGGGTCCGACGGATATTCCGACGGAATCAGTCTGATGCATACGGATTCTCCAACCGTGTGTACAAGGGCTTAGAATGGTTCCATTGCATGGAGCCAGGGCCGTCTTTAATATTGATTGGACCCTGGGCAAAACTTTTCTTGGGCCCCCCGATGCAGTTTTGCTCTCCACCTGCTCTGAGACATACAATAAATAGCAGCTAGACTCAAAATCTGTTTACTGAATCAGATCAGGCAGCTATTGCGATTGGTTGCCAGAGGTTACAGTGTATCATTACCACTCACTGACTGGTTGCTAGAGGTTACACCACACATTACGGCTCACTGATTAGTTGCTAGAGGTTACAGCACATGACTTCTGCTTGTTGATTGGTTGCTAGAGATTACTGTGGATATGACCTCAGGGTGGCATGATATACATATCAATGCCACCGGCCGCCGCTATTTACTTATGAATACCGCCACTATTTACATATAAATGCCGGTAATTTACATATAAACACAGGGTCTGCTGGTGAGACATCTGTACATAACAATTGGGCAGAGCTGGGTAGCATTAGTAGCAGCACTTCACACTGAGATATCGGGACACAGCACAGGACTAAAACCTCAAGGGATGAGAGAATTTAAACCAGGAAAGTTGGCAAGTATGAGGCAGCTGCTTTGGGCCCCACAACAATGACAGGGCCCAGGGCAGCTGCCTCTTTTGCCCTGCCTTAAAAACGGCCCTGCATGGAGCACGAGTTGTCAGGCGGCTAAGTCGCCTGACAGGTCGCCCCTGTGTGAACCGCCACTTAGTGCTGTTGCACCTCCTTGACCTATGTTTTCATTTTGTATATTGGTCTTCTGTTGGCCCTATATGATGTCCATTGTTTGTAACTTTATCTTTTTACTTTTCTGTTTTGAAAAAGAAAAAAATCAATAAAATTGTTAGTTATAAAAAAAAAAAAAATAGAAAGAAGAAATAATGCAAAGAAGCTAAAAATGAAAGACTGGTAAGCTGCAACGTATTACATTTTTGTTGTTTGGGTTTGGATATACTTCAAATTTTTGACTGAGCAGTCACAGTATATAGAATGACTAAACACAGGCGATTCTGTGTTAATGCTATACACCAGTGATGGCAAACCTTGGCACCCCAGATGTTGTGGAACTACATTTCCCATGATGCTCATGTACTCTGCAGTGAAGTTGAGCATCATGGGAAATGTAGTTCCAAAACATCTGGGGTGCCAAGGTTCTTCCATAAGAATACCTAAAAGTCATAGGGCTGTGAAGTCAAATATGTTAAAAGTGTGCAAGGCCTTCCATGTGGAAAGCTTTAAGGGTCCCATTTAGTTTTGCAGCTTCTTATTTTTAAACAAGCCACCTAGAGAATTTAACTGAGGATAAATGTTTCTATTCAGTATATAATGTAAAGCTGGAGCACAGCTGGTAAATAAGAGACAGTAGCTGCTACTCATGGAGTCCATGACCTCATGGGTGCTCTGACAGCAACATCGGCTGTGACCCCGAAAGTTATTCTTTAGGCAAACTTCCCATCAATGTGATTTAGTGTAGTGTGTTTAAAAAAATGTACTTGATGCATTGCTGGTGTGGAACAAACAAGTACATCTACCCGGAGAATAAATAGTACCACAGGTAAAATCAAAAAGCACCTCAGCAAAGAATGATGACTGTTTTTTGTATATAATCTGCATTAGTGTTGTTTAGTATTAATGCTATACTGTACTATTTTGTTGGATATTTCTGTAGATGTTGATGAAGATACTTCATAAAGTTCATCTGTACCTAAACTATGGACATTAAAATTTTACCATGTTCTTAACAACATTGTTTCAAGAGCTTTGAAACAAGCCACCCCCAACCTCTAGGTCCTCAAAAGATCACAACACAGACTCTGAAGTTAGGTTTCAGCCTGTTTCTAACAGTTTAGAAACGCTTGTTGTAAAATTATCACCTCAGTGTCTGTGTAGCGAACTTTGAAGATTCATTTCTCAAAATGCCTATAGCTATAGAGGTAAATGGGGACCTGTTTTAAGTCATTTAAATGCTTGTTCAAAAACAGAAGGACAGGAGCGCAGGGTCTGATTTAAAATATAAGTCATTTTATTCTATAAATAAAATAGCACACTTGAGAAGCCTGTAATCAGCATAAATGAGTAGAGGGAATTCCGAGCACATCACAAAGTGATGCTATAAAAGACAGCGGTGGAGTGTCCCATTGCTTGTGACTAGCATGTGCATCAAAGTATGGGGCAATGGAATAATTGAAAATATATATTTTTTTCAAATAATTTATTTAAACCAGAAAAGGCAGATCTAAGTCATTACATCAATAATGTATAAATAAAAAGATGAAAAACCAATGCGCTATCAAGTGTGAACAAATAAAGTAAATATACAACCTATGTCTAAATATAATAATCACGTACACTAATCAAAGTGAAAACCAATAATAATATATATATCTATCATATAATATAAGATATAAAATATATTCAGAGTACTTTCTAAATGTGATAAACCAATAAATCTTCAAAAAAAGGGGAACGCTGCCAATCCCTGTAGAGGATACATACATAGAGGATATATATCACAATGAGTAGAAAGGCACTAAACCAATATAAAACAGTGCTCACATATTAATAAACATAAAAAGTTTTAAATGAGAAGCAAATGTCACACGTGAAAATAATAAAATAAAAGTGATCAGCATAAACTGTAAAACAAATACAACCAATCCAGTGAAGCAAAGTCTATTCAGGTGCAAAATGTTGAATAATGCTGATAAAGTTCAGTGCAAAAAATATTGTTAAAAAATACAATAGAAAGTGGAGGAGCCGGGTGAAGTCACTTCCGGTCACGGCCGAGATCGGAAGTCTGTGATTGCTTCAGCGACCCCTTGGTCTTTGCCTATGCTGGATGTCCTAATTTTTAACTGTAAGCTATTAAAAAATATTTGTCAATAAATGTACTTTTGGTACTACACCATAAGGAGTTTTTATTACCTTCTATGTGCGCGGGCGGATCGGACCAATCATCTGATGGATTAATGGAGATCGTATGTTGATTAGTGGCTGATCTATTGCCTGATATTCTCTTTATTGCACTGATTGATGGATTGATCACTTACTTGGATTTATATCGGACTGCATGAATTAATACAACATCACTGAATTTGGATCCTTCTGCACTGTCACTTTCTATTGTGTTTTTTAACACAATTTTTTGCACTGAACTTTATCATCATTATTTAACATTTTTCACCTGAATTGACTTTGCTTCACTGGATTGATTTTTTTTTTGTTTTATATTTTATGATGATCACTTTTATTTTATTATTTTTACATGTGCTATTTGGTTCTCATTTAATACTTTATATGTTTATTAATATGTGAGCACTGTTTTATATGGGTTTAGCCCCTTTCCACTCATTGTGATCAATAATGTATAGCCATCAATATATCCAATGTCATAACATGTAACATATCTAACCATGAAGCAACCACTGGATATACATAGACCTCAAGAAAAATCAGCATCAGAAGATATTTCAGGTATAGATTAATCATTCCTTCATAGATTCCAAGAGGTGAACTATTTAAAGAAAGGTTTGACGTTTTTGGAAGTAAAAAAAGGAGGGGGGGGGGGGAGTTTGAGGTGGTAATGGTTCATTACTACAAAGGCAGTCAATAAATAGTACCTGTTGGATAATTATGATCCAAAAAGAGCTGCCCCCTTTTCAGAGAGGACAAACATATTCCATAACCTCCAAAGCTTGGAGTACTTTTCATGTTTGTGCAGCCAGCAACTGATGGCTAGAGTTAGTGGATTTTTTCCAAATGGGGGGTATACAGGATTTGGCAGCATTTAGCAGATGAGGTATAAACAATTTGTTTATACATTTTTGTCGGAATGGTCGACACAGTAAAAAAAAAGTCTGGATCGTCGGGAATCTCATAGTCTGATAATGTTTTGTAGTTGGATTAGTGTAAATGTGCGGTTTGGTTCCACTCCCCATTTCCTTACACAAGGTAGATATGGTTGTTCGGAAGGGGTAATCAATACATTGTAGGTCTTAGATAGGACTTATGATAATGTCCCTTCATCAGAGCAATATTCCTCAAAAGTCATCAAATGCATTATAAACCCTCACGAATTTGGTAAAGAGCAAAGAAAACTATGTAGTTGAAGGGCCTTTAAAAATGTTGGACGTAAGGGACCTGTGTCCTCTATTAAAGATGTAATGGTAGGCCAGTGTTCCACTGTCACAAAGTGGGATGCCTTATAGTGATCAGCTTGGTATAGGGTCAGAAAACTCTGGTCACGAAGGCCTGGGAGAAATTGCGGGTTCCCCAGAATTGGGAATAAAGGAAAGTTTTTGGTAGAAAGGGAAACTGTGTAAAGAGGTGTGAGCATATACGGATAGTGGGTCCTAATAGAGGGGGTGACTTTATGGCAGGCGGAAAATCATCATAACACCATGGAGCACTCTTTGCACCCAGATCTTGGTGACAAAATGAAGGTGCCAATCTATAAGTCTAACCAGTACCACCTGATAGTATTTCAAGGATGAAACTATATTTTAATTGGATCCCGTGATCCCTTTTTGTTTTTGTACTAGCACTAATCAACCCAGATCATTGTGAGGAGCTCCAGAAACTTATGGTCCATATGTCATAGACATCCGTTATTTAAAATGTACTCAACTCCTTTCCACTACCTCTAACTGGGACTGTATGCTAATGCTTTGCTGCACGCTGTTCTTGCTTTGTTTAATGGATTAAATGCTTGTTCAGAATCTGTTAATACCTTAGTGTGCATTTCATGGGCACATGTCCACTTTAAATCAAACTTATCCAACATTTTAAAGTTTTAAAAATAAATGCCCTGCCTAGGCGCAGACTCTCAAAGAACACATGTATTGACTTAAATAAAAGGAAAAACACACCCCTGTGTCATTCCACTCAACTAGTTTAACCCTCCCTGCACCCTCTCACCCAACATGCTTTGACCTGAAAGTTAAAAGAGCGGGGTGAAAAATTGTTGTCCAAACAGAGGCTGCCCCCAATCAGACGTAGCCACCGTTTGGGTTATTTTGAAAGCTTGCAGGGGCTGAATGAGAATAATCTTAAAGGGTACGTCAAAGCTTTACTGGAGTTTGGAGCTATGTCCATGCCATTGCCAATTCCTTGTCCAATGATAGTGATTTTAGTAAAAGAGAACTATGTTTTTTTGTTTTTTTCTGCAGAAGCATACTTGGCTAGATGGATGCAGCATTGGTCCCATGCTGCATCTGTCCCCCGCCAGCGCTAACACTGAAAACCGAGCAAGCAAACATTGTAGAATATCCGGTTCTCAGGGCTCCCCTGAGCAGAGAGCTGGGGACTGTCAGTCACCCATATCTGCTACGCCCCCCCTCCTCACTCACTGGAGCACTGGGCTGTGGAGGGATGGGGGCGACAGGCTCAGGCTGTCAGTGGCTTGCTGAGAGACTGAGCCGAGTGCCAGTCTAGGCATATGAGCGGATCCCGACTTCATTGTCACAAACTTGCCAGAGCCTGGACCAGCTCTATGATGTCAACCGACAGTGGGCTTCAGCCTGCTGTGTGCTGAAAACGGGTCACAGCAGTGCAGAACGAACTGCACTCCTGTGATCCACAGGAGAAGTACAGTCAAACAAGCTTTGCCAAGAAGTAAAGAAAGAGAGTCAATGTAATGCCCCGTACATACAATCCAAAAATTGTGCAACTTTTTTCACTTGCTAGTCGCATTTAGAAACTGAATAATTTACTATAGTATGAAAATTCTCATATGACAGAATATAAAATCAGAAATTATGCAATGTGTCGTATTGTATTTGTATTGTATTTTTGGATGAAAACTGTACTGATTAAATGAAAGTCATACGATCTGATATCGTACGAGAACATTTTTTGTGTTTGTCCCTACGGATAATATCAGATGAACTGTCGTGATCAGCTCCCAAAAGCTATGTACTAATGGTCTGATTATCGTTCGATCATACTTTGTTGTACTGTAGCTGCTGACTTTTAATATTAGGACACTTACCTGTCCTGGAATCCAGAAAATGTCGGCACCATCATCTGCTCTCATGGTGCTGTCCTGCCATTGCCGGTCACAGCCGACTCCCTTCTGCGAAGCGCGTTGCACTTTTTTACTGGCGCGGCAGCAGGGGAAGGAAGAGGAGGAAGGAGGAAGGAGGAGGGTGCAGATCTGCTGATGTACCTTGCTATGGCGAGGTCCGGTGGAAGTGGGTACGGTACAGGGTACCTGTGAAAAACAGATACCTGCTCCCCCCCAGAAAGGTGCTAAATGTGGCACTGGAGGGGGGGAAGAATCATATAAGTGGAAGTTCCACTTTTGGGTGGAACTCCACTTTAATGCATTCTATCCATCAAGGTAAAAAACCTCCTGTGTCACAAATTCCCTCCTCACCCCCCTTCTACTTACCAGAGCCCTATGTCAATCCAGCACTGTGCAGAGAGCTGCTGCTCTCCTGGCTCTGCCCCACCCTGTCATTCAAATCCAGTGATGAGGGGGCGGGGCTAAGCCCCGCTGTCTGTGTCAATAGACACATACAGGGAGGCTCATAAGCAAGCCTGCACAAGGGCCCCCATAGAGAACGGCTTTCCATGTGGGCACTGGGTGGAGGGTAGGAGCCAGGAGCACCGAAGGGGGACCCTAGAAAAGAAGGATCCGAGCTGCAGTTAAGTATAGCATGTTTATTATTTTAATTTAAATAAACAATTAAGTATTAATATCACTTTAAACTGAAGGTTTAATATCACTTTGGTGTTCACAAAAGTTGAAGGATAACAACAGCTTATACACCCATTTCCAGGTTCAGTCTCACACCCCACAAATCAACAAGTCAGCTAAATTACGAGATCTGATTTCTGTAAAATATCTGTGCTGTGGATGCTTCTGTGCTCAGTGGATGCAGATTTCCCTATTGGCACAGCCATATTGGGACTGAAGTACTGACCTGAGTTCTGTTTTAACTCTTAATTCTGATTCTGATTCTGAATAATGTGAGAGCAAAGTTAGAATAGTTCTTGTGGGAGTCTGTAGACTTCATCTTCCACTCTTGATAGATAATAAGGCGGTAAAGATTTTATTACATTAGTACGGAAAATACTGTAGATGGTTATTTTAAAAGCATTCAAACACTCATTGTGCAATTAAAATGAAATGCATGCAAGACAAGGGATCACTTCAGTTTAAAAAGCTTATGTAATACATGCCAGGGAACTGAAGCCATAGAAGAAAAATGAAACATAAAATATATCTATCCTGATGAGACAACAATCCAACCACCAAGCGGGTTTCTTTCTCATCACGACACAGACATTTACAATAAAAATAAGTACCACCAACCTGCACAAATGGCAAAGAAATTGCGTATGACTAAATATAAATAACAATAGCAGCTTTTTATAAATAAATGTAAATGTAGCAAAATTAATTAAAAATGTATTAATTGGAACCATGCTCTCTATAAAATTAATAAAACTGCAAGTGCAAAAAAGGCTGAAATTGCATAGACCAGTGACAACAAACACAACAAAATATAGCACATATATAATATGAGTATATGTATGTGTAATCCAAAATGTATCTAGTTGAAATGTCCAAGATAATCAAATGTTCAGAAAATCAAAAAAACAAAAAAATCTAAAATCACACATTGATTGTACAAAATAAAGCGTCCAAATGAACAATTTTGTATATATAAATCTTCCAATACTCGGCAGACAACAAAGGAGTAGATATTCCACCACCATGACCAGCCACACATCCCACTACTTCACTATGGGAGCTTTTTTTTTCTTTTAACTTTTTTCTTTTATGGCACTGATGCTTTGATATGATCATTTCCACATCGAGTTTCCACACAATACATCCACAAGTACCTGAATAGGTCCACTGAAATCCTGGTATCCAATCGTTCAGATTGAAGCCGTGGTCGTGAGATTCTTCATTGGAATCTTCGGAAAGCGCTTATGACTACCTGTAATGGAGGTTATTGGATTCTGGTGAGTAGGATGTGTGGCTGGTGATGGTGGTGGAATATCTACTTCTTTGCTGTCTGCCGAGTATTGGAAGATTTATATACACAAAATTGTTGATTTGGGCACTTTATTTTGCACATCGATGTGTGATTTTTGATTTTTTAATTGTGTTTTTGATTTTTTGATTTCTTTAATTACTGAACATTTGATTTAGTATCTTGGACACTTCAACTAGATATATTTTGAATGACACATACATATACATATATTATATATATTCTAGATTTTGTTGTGTTTGTTGTCACTGGTCTATGCAATTTCAGCATTTTTTGCACTTGCACTTTTATTAATTTTATAGAGAGCGCGGTTCCAATGAATACATTTTTAATTAATTTCTTCACATAGACATTTACAGTCTTAACCTATAGACCTCTCTATCTGATTTTGGTGACTGTGAATCTACCTTCTGGCCACCTCCAATCCAGACCTATTACCTGCCAATATTGCAGCTATGGACTAAACCAAAATGTTGCAGTCTGTCAATTGCCCTCTGATTCCCCCTGTCTTGAATTGTATTGTACGGTAATGTCTACCCTAATGTTGTAAAGCGCTGCGTAAAAACTGTCGGCGCTATATAAATCCTGTATAATAATAATAATAATAATAATTGCAGTAATACTTCCATTTTTTTAACTGCAGCGTTGTCATCTGGTGAAGATTAGTCTAAGATGTGCATATCTTTTTGGCATGGTTTTAGGTAATTGACAAATAAATTAAAGCCCAACTCCAGCTAACATATTTTAAGTTGTTTCAGGAACAGTGCTCTTTCTTTTGAAAAAACAAAACAAAAAAAACCTTAAACGATATGAATGAAAACAGTTTACGTATGCGTGTGGGAGTAACGTATGCATTCGCATTTGTGCGTGAGCACGGTGGGGAGCTTAACATTTTTGTTTTTATTATTTATTTTGTAAAAAAATAATATTTTTTATGCACTTTTTTTTTTTTTTTGGACTAACTTCATTGCTATCACAATGGATGACAACATCCCTTCTGACAGCATGGTCTGTGACAGGTCCTCTTTATGGAGAAATCTGGGCTCTGTTAGACCCCAAATTTCTCCTCTAGCCTCCCATACAACCGATCACACACAGTACAGTCTAAGCTGCTGCTTTTCTGGCCGCTGGTGGCCAGGTAAACAAAAAGGCGGAACTGGAAGTGACAGCATAAATTGTTGCTCCCAGTTTTCGGTGTTATAGAGAGAGAGGAACGATCTCAGTTCCTCTCTCTCTCTCTCTCTCTTAAGGGCAGCCATTACCGCCAGCCGCATCACTCCCGGGCACTGCGATCATACGGTAGAGCCTGGGAGAGATGGTGATGGGAGGGGGATGGGACCCTTTTCTACCACCTGCAGAAGTGATTGAGTGGCTAATTAGCCACTTGGGTCACTTCTGCCTGAAAGAGAATTGCCGGCTGAAAACATACATACCGTGATGATGCCTGTAGCTGCAGGCATCATGCCGGTATAACCACTGAAACCTGAGGACATCCAGTGGGAAGTGGTTAAAGAGGATCTTCAGTCCCCTTAAAAAAATTAAAAAGTCAGCAGCTACAAATACTGTAGCTGCTGAATTTACATTACCCTCATCTGGGCCGGTCCTTCACCGGTCTTTGGGTCCCCACCATGTCTAATGTAGGAAGCTGGCTGTGACTCTTTGCGACTTCATGTCAGCCTCCCACTGTGCATGTGCAAGCCACTCTGCGCTTTGTGAATGGTCCTGCAGCCTTCTGGGACCTGATGCATCCCAAAAGGCTGCGGGTAAAGTGGGGATGGGTATCTATCAAAATTAGGTAAAAAAATAGAGGATGGGGGGTTGTGGAGACAGAAAATATGTACTTCGTTTTAGGGTGAAGTTATGCTTTATGTAGAGAGTACTCTGTTACAGATTCCACACAGTGGCCTGCATTTTATGAATGGGCTGTAAAATGTAGGCTGTGCTGCTTAGAGCCTAATTTCAGCTTTGCTGTCACTTTAACCACTTCAACTTTAACCATGGCACTTTGCCCAAGCCAATCTTCATCTTTCAGTGCTAATGATCAGAAGACTGATGATCAGTGCCCTCATTATCAGTGTAAGCAGTGTGCTGACAAGCGTGCCAGTTATCAGCACTCCTTTCCTCACAGAGACACAGCATGTGAAGAAAGGATTGCTGATAACTAGCAAGTCTGTTTACATGTGATTAGCTTAGTTTCTTTTAAAAAGAAATTGCAAATAAATAGGCTTCACTGATGGCCACTGATAGGCTGCACTGATGAGCATTGATGAGACTGCACTGATGAGGTGGCACTGATAAGCTGCACTGATGAGGTGGCACTGATGGGCACTGATAGGTGTGTAGCACTGACCCCCGAAGGAGTGGCTGAATTTTTCTGGGATTACCGGTTACCTCCTCCAGTTCGTACTTGTTGTCCTTGTCTAGGGGTTCCCAGGGTTGATAACGCAGTAACTGTAGAGACCGACACTTGAATTCCTTGTTAGGATTTTTATTTTGCATAAAACTAAGTTGGGAATAGAGGGTATCAGGGTAGAGTTTAGCCCAGGTGCTTGGAACTGCTGACTTCAAATACAGTCTCTCTCTATGTACACAATCAAGGGAATAGCCGCTCATCTCTGGACTCTTTAACTGTTGGATAAATTCTTAAGTTTTGGGTTTAGCAGCCAACAGGTAATTCAAAGTCTCTCACACAGACTTGGTTGGAAACGTGGAAACTTAGTTACAACTGGAAGGGTAGAAGTAGGAACTTTTCTTACTGTACCAGAATCTTTCAGCCGGTCCGGCGATACCGTAAGAATTGTGGATTCAATAAATGTCCATGGCAGCTCAGCTTCCAGGCTCTTACCGAGCAGCCAGCCTTGTGCGTGGCTCTCTTAACGAAGAGTCCTCCCCTGGTCGCATGTAGAGTTGCTGGGCCTTTCCAAAACCCGAGACGACACCAGAACACCTTAGAATCCTCCTTTCAGTTACTGTGCCTCGAACAAGCCAGTTCTGAGGCTCGGAAAGGGATGGATCCGCACCCCAGGCCATGAGGGCCCCTGAGGGCTGGTCAGGAGGAACAACTTCTGGACTGGAACTCTGAACCATGTGACTACGGCACCTTAAGTACCCCTTCCCGGACTACGCAGTGGGACAAACTCCCACTGACTGGTTCCGAGACAGAGATTGGTACCCAATGCGTCCAACCAGACTGCCTTCTCCAGCCTCCCACAGGTGTACAACCCCACCTATGACCAGGCAGAACTTCTATACAGCCCAACCAAACTGATTCCAAAGTAAGATTTAGCGCAATTAGTCCCAAAACTCATTACAGTTTTTGGCAAAAACTGATGGCCACTGATAAGCTGCACTGATTGCGCTGCACTGATGATCAGAACACAGATGATCAGTGCCCCGATTATCAATGTAAGCAGTTTTAACCAACTTGGACCAAAAAAACTATTTAAAGTTACAGCAAAGCTGAAGTTAGGCTTTAAGACCTCCTGCACATGGGCACCTGGGGCTGTATGATGTAAAATTTGAGCGTATTTCCCAGCTTGAGAGCCACAGATGCCCCAGGTGCCTGTGTGCATGAGGCCTTCAGCCATTGAATTTAGACTCACCACCTGCCGGAGAGTAGGGATGAGCTCAGACATCTTCAGATCCTAGTCCAAATTCATCTGAAGGAGCCCGCCAGGAAGTTTTGACTGTACTGGGACAATCAAGCGGCTAAGGCATTTCCCTCTCTACAGTCACACATATACACATGCCCAGTACAGGGGGCAGCTTCCTGGCAGGATTGCTCATATAGGTTTGGACTAGAGCATGCCCAAGCTGATCCCTATTGGAAAGTTAAGCATTTAGTGTCTTCTACTGCAGGGAGAAATCCTTAATTTGTTTTGGGTGAGACAAATTAGTCACCTTAACCAATTGGTGCCCACACTATAGCTAAAAGATGGCTACAGCGAGGGAATAAATTGCCAGGAGGGCGTACATGTATGTCCTCCCATGCTCAAGCTGCCTGTGTGCCCTCTGCGGTGTGTGGGCGGTGCGCTCTGTGATCACAGATCAGAGTTAAGTGCCGATCCCGGCTCTTTACCACTTGATCAGCTGTCAGCAAATGACAGCTGATCACATGATGTAAACAGAAGCTGGTTATTGGCGTTTTTTTACTTCACACTGACAGCATGAGGAGAAAAAAATAAGCTGATTACAGGCTTCTGTAAATTATTATTATTATTATACATGCTATTTATATAGCTCCAACAGTTTACGCAGCACTTTACAATGTAGAGGGGGGACAGAACAATTACAGTACAGTTCAATACAGAAGGGACAGGAGGGTCCTGCTCGTAGAGCTTACATTCTAAAGGGAGGGAGTGGTAGTACAAAAGGTAATAGATGCAGGGAATGATTTGATGGGGGGTGGCACGGGGACAGTTCTTAGGTGGGTGTGGGATAGGCTTCCCTGAATAAGTGAGTTTTCAGGGATTTCCTAAAGGTGGACAGGTTAGGGGCTGATCGGATATACCAGGATAGAGAGTTCCAGAGGATGGTAGAGGCTCTGGAGAAGTCCTGAAAGTGAGCATGGGAGGCGGTAACAAGGGAGCTAGAGAGCAGGAGGTCCTGGGAGGAGTGGAGGGGACGATTTGGGCGAAATATCTGCAGATGAGGTTGGTGATGTAGCTGGGGGCGATGTTGTGGATGGCCTTGTATGTCGTGGTTAGCATTTTGAACTTTATACGGTGGGGTAGAGGACATCTGTAAAAGGGACAGCGGTCCCACACAGTGACAGCTAGTGCTCCTAACCAGTGCTGCCCACCAGTGCCACCTATCAGTGCTCATCGTTGCTGCCAATCAGTGCCCATCCGTGTCTTATCACCAGTGCTGCCTATCAGTGCTGCCTACCACCTACAGGTGCCCATCAGTGTTCATCAATGCCACCTCTCAGTGCCCTTCAGTGCCACCTATCAGTGCAGCCTCATCAGTGCCCATCAGTGTTACCTATCAGTGCCCATCAGTGCCACCTATCAGTGCCCATCAGTGCAGCTTATCAGTACCCATCCATTCAGCCTCATCAGCGCACATCAATGGACGAGAAAAATTACCTATTTGCAAATTTTATAACAAACTATGAAAACAGTTTTTTTGGTTGTTTTTTTTTATTGGTCTTTTTTTTGTTTGTTTATCATAAAAAATTGTATATGGGTAAAGTGTTGCATGAAGCTTAAAAGTGGCCTGGACAGGAAAAGAGTGACAGTGCCCAGTAAGCAAGTGGTTAAAGTGGTTGTAAACTTCTGAAATGAAAAATGAACAAAGCATATACTTCTATAGTGTGTACTTCCCTTGATCCAAGTGTGATTTATACCACCTCTCTCATTCCTCTGCTATCTGTATGAGTAATTTCTGACAGTCTATGCTGACACTAAGCAATCCCAGGAGAGGGTCCACCTCTCTCCAGCACATAGCAGGGGATTAAAAGCCTCAGTTGAGACTATGTGTCCGCTCCCTCCACTCAGGTCTCAGATTACACTCAACTCTCTGCTTTATTATACCTCCCAACTTTTTGAGATGGAAATGAGGGATACCTATTAGTAAATTTATATAGGCATAGGACACACCCCCTACCTCACCGCCTTAAAGGAGAATTATAGAAATTAAAGATTAGTTAAACCCACAAGTGCTTTTTTTAACCACTACTGTTCCTTTATATTGCCTTTTGAAATTTATAAATGCAGAAATCTGATATAAGGTTTTACACTGGGAAACACTTTTTGAAAGATAAAAAGTGCATTTTATACACAACTATATATATGAGGCCAAAATAATGGACAAATGGAGAGAAAGGAGGGACAGAGGGACTTTGTTCCAAATCAGGGACAGTTGGGAGCCATGGCTTTATACTGTGCTGTGGGTGACATCAGATATCCACCCCCTGCCTTCTGGAGCCAAGGAATGCTGTGTAAAATGTGTGCTTTAGGAGACGGTAGAGAAGAGAGGGCTGCAGATAAACAGATACAACTTATATCGGAGGATTTGGCTCATCTCTTTGTATCACCTGAGGCCCCTTTCACATGGACTCCACTTTACTCTGGCTTGCTCAGCAGGGTATCTGTCCACTGATCCCCCCGCAGAGCAGAGGATGACAGGTCAGTGTCTGCTCAGTTTATGCAGAGTGGACACAGACACAGCCCGCTTTGTTCTATGGGCAGTCGGATGCAAGCGGACCGGCATTTGTAGTTCATTAGTACCTCGTCCAGCCCCATAACCGAAGGCCCTCGGTACAGACCTGGAATTGAAGGAGTGGACTGCGGGGGCCACTGATCGAAGTTTCAATGCTTGGAGGCTCCAATCCAAAGGAAAATAATAATAAATGTGCTTTTCTAAATGAATCATTACGGGTGCATTTATAAAATTTTTGTCTGTATCCTGAATCTAAAGAAAAAGCTTTGAATTGATGAGTATAGCTTGTTGACACGTCAATCAGGAACTGCTGGTTTAGGCTTTATTTGCATTTGATAACATCTACAGAACACTATAGATTAGACATGCAGGGGGGGAAAAAATACAGTCCGGAGGGACCTGCTGCCTCTGTGTTCTGCTGCTCTGCACAGCGAGATAGGAAGGGGAGGATCAGCTGTATCCAGTGTAGCATCCTGACCAGGAGTGTCTGTTCACAGATTGTTCTGTAGAGGAAGCCCTGGATAGAATGTGCTGGCTGGATTTTCGGAGGCACTGAGGAAGCACACAGCTGGATACATCAGCACAGGCAAGCCTTGTTAATCGGCTCTTGAAAGACAAGACAGTGAAATCAGTAATATTCTGATGCACGGGAGAAGGGAAATCTGCCACAATCTGACCATGTGCCAGGATCACAGTTGTGGGCAGAGCATCAGGAGCGTATGAAGGGGTACCCTTGGGGCTTACTATAAACTGCATCTATGAACAGACTCTAATGTAAGTTCTTTATTTATTTTTTTATCATTTTCACCTACGCCATGAAAGCATTATTTTGATTTCTAATTTAAAAAAAAGGTGATTTATAATAAAAAAAGATCTTCAAAAAAAATAAATAAATGATACTCAGCAATGTGTTTCAAATAAATTACCTTTTTTTTTTTGGAAAATCTTTTTTATTATAAATCACCTTTTTTAAATTAGAAATCAAAATAATGCTCTAATGTAAGTTCTTTATTTTTATTTTTTTATCATTTTCATCTACGCCATGAAAGCATTATTTTGATTTCTAATTTAAAAAAGGTGATTTATAATAAAAAAAAGATCTTCCAAGAAAAAAAAAATAAAATTATACTCAACAATGTGTTTCAAATAAATTACTTTATTTTTTTTATTTTTTTATTAATTTTTTTTGAAAAATAAATGTTTTTTTTATTATAAATCACATTTTTTAAAATTAGAAATCAAAATAATGCTTGCATTCCTGTTGATCTTTATTGATGCATTTGATTTGCTTGCAACATTGTATCATTGTTGGAGTAAATCAATAGATGGGTGGATGGATAGATAGATAGATAGATAGATAGATAGATAGATAGATAGATAGATAGATAGATAGATAGATAGATAGATAGATAGATAGATAGATAGATAGATAGATAGATAGATAGAATGAGCTTACTTTTTTTTTTTTTTACATTTTTTTTGTAATTAAATGAAGTGCAAGAGCGCCTTCCCTTTTGCTTTTTTTTTCTAAGTAACGTTTTAAGAACAAAACTTTACATAAGGCAAGTGATGAAGAGAAAGATGCAGAAGGAACAAGTAGAGTTTTTTTAAGGGTGTGTAGCATAAAGGTTTGTAGACAGGATGGCAGGCTTTAAATAATGGATAAGTTACGCACTCGATGACTGGCATTTATAGCTCAGCTGGTGAAATATTGTTTTCCAGGCAGCTGTCAGGTAGTGGGTAGATCTTAAATTGAGCTGTGAGCTGCCACTAGATACAGAGTACTATTTCATCCTCGTGACTGTTATTGATAAGTGCATTTATTTTGACATGTCTGTTATGTAACGAGCAGAGTAAGAGTAAAATAAGAGTGATTTTGCTATATATTGTACTAGATGGTCTGCTTAACTCTTTGTTGTTGTAAGACATGCATTCGGTAGATTCACTCTTGATTGGGAATCAAGTATAAGGCTGGCCATACATTATACAATTTTCTTGTACAATTTTCCTTTAGATTTACCAAAACCATATGATATAAGGCAAATCTAAACACTTTCAAATTGTGTGCAATCAGGCAGGCCTGTACACTACATAGTGGAAGGTAAATCTAAAGGAAATCGAACAAGAAAATTGTATAGTTCATGGCCAGTCTAAGTGTGGGGTGAAAACTTAATCCGAAAAAAAACAAGGCTCATTTACTACAGGAGTTGAGAATCTTCACACAATAAATTATGAGACTATTCACTTCAGTTATCCAACCAAAGTTGGGTATTCAAAATTAACAGAAATTAGCTTTTTTACAAAAATTGAAGTAAATATTACATATTTAATGTCTGAAGCTATGAAACTCTTTTAGTAATTCAGCCAAAATGCCTAGGAAAATATAAAGTGTGACATTCAGAGTGTCAAAGGCATTCATTAAGTCTCCTGTCCATGCAACAAATAACGCAATTTTGCGTAATTGTCAGTAAGGTGTATATAAATCTGTTGCAGAATTTGTCTGAGAATTGCTTCTGCAGCATAATACTTAGAAGTGCGTCACAATTGACTCTGATCTGGAAGAGGTCTAAATTGCTTCCTCTTTTCATATCACTAATATTTCTTACCAGTATTTCTTAATGAATTTGCCACAGTGGCAGAATGTGACACAGTTACGGATCACCTGATTTGTTGTACGCAAGGAAGGAATTGTATTTGGAGGACAAGCGTAGCCGCCAGCACACCAACTGACAAAAGTTGATCAAAAATGAATACAGAAAAACTTGCAGCGCTATAAATGATAAATTATTAAACAGAACAAAAGTGATATAACATCAGGGATTAAATAGTATACATCATGGTAGTATCATGGTAGCGATATTATAACAAAATAAACATTTGTAATAGTGAGGTAAATATAATACAAAATATAAAGATTAAATTGAAAATTCAATCAATCAAGAGTTCACCTAAGCCCAGGATGGCGTCAGTTATGACGAAATGCATTGGGAGGGGTCCGTGCCTGTGACATCATCACATACTTGGATCCAGGAAGTGTTTCTTAAAATCCCCAGTAATGATTGTACAGCGCTGTCAATTTTTACACATTCTGTGAGTGCTTAGCAACCTTTTATAATAAATTTGACATAACAATTTTTCACTATGGACTCTGGCCCAATGTTCCTTTACGAATGATGATCTCATGTTATGCTGGCAGCTGATCACCCTGGTAACCCACTGGGAATTTCCATTGAAGGAGTCCACTGGGAATTTCCATTGAAGGAGTCCATCCCAGGAGGGAAAGTTTTACCAAGTGATGGTCTGCCATTATACAAGCACATTAGACTCTTAACTTTATGTACAAGAGTCTGTGCATTCTGGTAAGCGCATATCACTTCCATATGGTGGTGGAGCACAGAGTGAAGTCCCTACTTACAGATGGTCTTCTGTTCAACATAGACCTACCTTTAGGGTGAACTCTTAATTGAGTTTTGGGACTTTTTCTATTTAATCTTTATACTTTGGATTTTATTCACCTCACCATTACATACTTGTTTATTTTAGTACAGTATCACTACCACAACGTACACAATGTAATCACTGATGGTGTGTCACTTTTGTTCTGTTTATTGATTCATCATTTATAGCGCCACACGTTTTTCCATACTGATTTGTTTAAGCATCAGAAATAACAAGAAAGCTGTTGCATGGCTTTCATGAATTTGGTGCCGAAAATTCTAAAAGGGGATATAACACCATAAAAGTGTTGTAGATGTTTCCTTGAGTTGCCCCCAAACAAGTCACATGACAGAGGCCATAGCTGTTTTTCAGTAAAATACCATGGCATACTGTATTTCTTACTGCTGCCAATGGTTAAAACAGTACAGGGCTCCAACCCAATCAAATATAATCAAAAATATAATTATACATTTATCATTTAATGGTATAGTACAAAAGTTGTTCCATGCAATGACACTGCATAGGATATAATTGTAAACCTGATAGCATGAAAGTTAACCTAATTTGGAAATGTTTTGGGTCTAAGCCATAGACAGACAAAATACTGCTACTACTTTATATCAGTGTTCATAGTCCCCCTTTACAATACAGCTACCCTTTAAAGCAGTCCCACAATGTCCTCAGTTCCCCTTCGCATCACAGCCCTTCTTTGCATCACAGTTCCCTATACATCACAGTGCCCCTTTACAGTGCAATCCCTTTACATCACAGTGCCCCTTTACATCACAGTGCCCCTTTACAGTTCAGTCCCTTTACATCACAGTGCCCCTTTACATCACACTGTCCCTTTACATCACAGTGCCCCTTTAAAGTTCAGTCCCTTTACATCACAGTGCCCCTTTACATCACAGTGCCCCTTTACAGTGCAGTCCCTTTATGTCACAGTGCCCCTTTACATCACAGTGCCCCCTTTACAGTGCAGTCCCTTTACATCACAGTGCCCCTTTACAGCACAGTCCCTTTACATCACAGTTCCCATTACATCACAGTGCCCCTTTACATCCCAGTGCCCCTTTACAGTGCAGTCCTTTTACGTCACAGAGCCCCTTTACAGCGCAGTCCCCTTACATCACAGTTCCCATTACATCACAGTCCGATTACATCATATTGCCCCTTTGCAGTGCAGTCCCCTTACATCACAGTTCCCATTACATCACAGTGCCCCTTTACAGTGCAGTCTCCTTTACATAAAAAAATGTATAATTTAACAAGGGGGCAATTACTGTCTTGTTAATATGACAAGACTTCTGCTCTCTGTCCAGATCACCAACTCCTCCTGCCCCCTGCCCTGCTGACAGGAGACCTGGGAGAGAACACATAGGCTGCTAAGTGGCACGGCTGTGGTACGGACAGGATTGTCATGGACCTCAGTCACCTCTTAACTCCTGCTGTGTGGCCTTAATAATTAACAGGTCATGGACTGGTACCGGTCTGTGGTCCAGGAGTAGGGGACCCCTGTTTTAAAAGTCCATTTATATGAGATCCAATGATGTAAACCCTCACACTACACAGTTGTTGGTAAATACTGTGGATCTGACAGATCATATTGGAAAAAAAAATCTGTATATGAGTTCACCCAGCATCCAGGAGGAAGATGCGGACCTGCGTCCCTCTCCCCTGCCGCTAACCCATGGCAGTAGACATGAAGCCTTGGCCCACTGATTGCCAGCCACTGGTCTGGAGTGCATGCGGAGTAATGTAGTGCAGATTAGCACATGGCACCCACGTGCCTAGGTGCCGGTCCCTCCTGCCCACCCCCCTCTTGTCGTGGTCCTGTATATAATTTTCTGAATATTGTAATTGTGCAGATGAGTTCAACAGTATATTGTATATTGAATATTTTTCATACAGTCTGCCATGTTTATTAAGAAGATTTAAAGGCAAATGCTCAGAGCAACAGCCTTTAATTATCATCGTAAAAAGATCTGAAAAAAGACAGTAAACAGATTTCAGCAGACGTGGTTATCATTACAGTACAAGATATCATTCCAGGTGGCAGCTCCAGTCTATTCATTGGAAATATCTTATAAGAAACAGTAATTATTAACTTGAGAATCTTGGAAAAAAAAAAAATCATGCTTTTGGATATGTTGAATTTTTGTAGTAGCCACAGAATGCTGAAAACTGAAATGAGGTCAATGCAGGGCCAGAATTGCAGAATTGTAGCAAATTCAAGAGTTTTTAGCTCAGCCACCGAGGATTTTTTTTTATATATAGATAAAGCTACAGAATAGCCAGCTTCAGTAACTACTTATGTGATTTAAAAAAATCTCTCTCTCTCTCTCTCTCTCTCTCTCTCTCTCTCTCTCTCTCTCTCTCTCTCTCTCTCTCTCTCTCTCTCTCTCTCTCTCTCTCTCTCTCTCTCTCTCTCCTCTCTCTCTCTCTCTCTCTCTCTCTCTCTCTCTCTCTCTCTCTCTCTCTCTCTCTCTCTCTCTCTCTCTCTCTCTCTCTCTCTCTCTCTCTCTCTCTCTCTATATATATATATATATATATATATATTATTTTTTATTTTTTATTTTTTATTTTTTTACACCCAGCTGATGATGACCATGTCGTTTCATAGACAAGCTGTATGGACAGTCAGGGCAGCTACACTGTACCCAACTACAAGTTGCCACAGAAAATTTGACATTTGTATCTGCTACAGATCACTTCTAGAAACTTGCTTGTGTAACTTGACCCTTAGAACTCATTCACACGGGCTGCTGGGCGGAGAGTGGTAAAAGTAGGCAGTTGGGCCAGGGTATTACTCCCCCCTGATTTCCCACTTACACTTCGGCATGCATCTGTTCAGGGCTGTATACATGAAGTAGCTGTCAAAAATGTGGTGTGTCTTCAAGTGGATGAGGCTGCCCCGCAGCTTCCCTGCAATATAGCGCCACCTAACTGCCTTTCATGTGCAGTTTATGGATTTTCAGAGGGACACCAGTATAGCCACATGTATGAATGAGCCCTTAGATCCCTTTCACATTGTACCACCCCGGGTTTCAGCGGTAAAGTGGCGCTATTTTTAGTGCCACTTTACCATCGTTTTAGCACCACTAGCGGGGGGTTAAAACCGCCCCTCTAGTGGCCGAAAAGGGGTTAAATCCGCCCGCAAAATGCTGCAGCGCCGTCAGTGGCGTAACTAGTCCTTCAGGGCCCCGATGCAGGAAACCATGGCGGGCCCCCCCCCGACCTTCGGACAGGGCTCTTTTCTCCGAGCCTGATGGTGGAACACCAGGGCCCAGTCCCAAATGGGTGGCTGCATACAAAGGAACGATTTAAAAAACATCAATTACAGCCACTGTGCCCATCAAACGCCACCATTGTACCATCAAATGCCACCACTGTACCATCAAATGTCACTACTGTGCCCATCAAACTCTGCCGCTGTGCCCAAATGCCACCGCTGTGCCCATCAAATGCCACCGCTGTGCCCATCAAATGCTGCCACTGTGCCCATCAAATGCTACCACTGTGCCCATCAAATGCTGCTACTGTGCCCATCAAATGCTGCTACTGTGCCCATCAAATGCCGCCACTGTGAATCCCCACTGCCCGCTCACTGTCTGCCCGCCACTTACCCTGTCTTGGTGGGGCAGTGGGTAACGGCCATGAGCGGGGTCCTCCATGCAGCTACTGCCATCCTCATCTCCCGTCCTCTCCTCCTGATGGGCGTCCAATAGCTGTGTCTATCGTTTCAGCCAATCAAGTGATGGGTAAAAGACCCGCACACCTGATTGGTGGAGAGGCGGTTCAGTGTTAGGAAAGTGAATATTAATTCACTTTTCTAACACACCTGGCTGGGTAGACTGTGAGCGTCAAGCATGGCGCTCGCAGTTCACCTATTTTGAAGCCTATTATAGCCCATGGCTCTAATCAGGCGCTACAAAAACACCCCCCGCCACTGTAATTCAGGCACCCGGCACCCCAAAAGGAACCAGACACCTAAATATGGGGGTGGCAGCGGTGGCCATGGATAGATTCATGCTTTGCTATGCATGAATCTATCCATCGGTCATAGAGGGGGTGGAACCTGTGCACCCTTTTGGATGCACCGCCACTGATAAACACATGCACACACACATGCATACATACACATACATATATGAACACACACACACATACATACATGCATGCTCTCACACACACATACAAGCATGTTCACACACACACATATAAGCATGCTCACACACATACAAGCATGCTCACACGCACACACACAAGCATGCTCACACACACACACACATACATTAATGCTCACACACACACACATACATACAAGCATGCTCACGCACACAGATATAAGCATGCACGCACACAGATACAAGCATGCTCGCACACACACACATACATGCATGCTCACACACACACATATATGCATGCTCACACACACACACACACACATGCATGCTCACACACATGCATGCTCACACACACACACACACATACATGCTCACACACACACACACACACACACATACAAGCATGCTCACACACACACAAGCATGCTCACACACATGCACATACAAGCATGCTCACACACACATACAAGCATGCTCACACACATGCACATACAAGCATGCTCACACACACATACAAGCATGCTCACACACATACATACAAGCATGCTCACACACACGCACATACGAGCATGCTCACACACACGCACATACGAGCATGCTCACACACACATACATAAAAGCATGTTCACACACACAAGCATGTTCACTCATACAAGCATGCTCACACACACACACAAAAAGCATGTTCACTCATACAAGCATGCTTACACACACACAAGCATGTTCACTCATACAAGCATGCTCACACACACACACATAAAAGCATGTTCACTCATACAAGCATGCTCACACATACAAGCATGTTCACTCATACAAGCATGCTCACACACACACACACATACAAGCATGTTCACTCATACAAGCATGCTCACACACACACATACAAGCATATTCACTCATACAAGCATGCTCAAACACACACATACAAGCATGTTCACTCATACAAGCATGCTCACACACACACATACAAGCATGTTCACTCATACAAGCATGCTCACACACAGGGCTGGACTGGGACAGAAATTCGGCCCTGGACTTCATCCAGAACGGCCCACTTACATTTTGAGTGTTCCATCACCAGCCACTTACAACAAAGTGTCCCATCAGCGCCCCCGTACATCAGAGTGTCCCATCAGCACCCCCTTACATTAGAGTGTCCCATGAGCATCCCCCTTACATCAGAGTGTCCCATCAGCACCCCCTTACATCAGAGTGTCCCATCAGCAGCCCCCTTATATCAGAGTGTCCTATCAGCAGCCCCCTTCACATCAGAGTGTCCCATCACCAGCCCCCTTACATCGGAGTGTCCGATCAGCACCCCCGTACATCAGAGTGTCCCATCACCAGCCCCCTTACATCAGAGTGTCCCATCACCAGCCCCCTTACATCAGAGTGTCCCATCAGCACCCCGTACATCAGAGTGTCCCATCACCAGCCCCCTTACATCAGAGTGTCCCATCAGCACCCCTTTACATCAGAGTGTCCCATCAGCACCCCCGTACATCAGAGTGTCCCATGAGCATCCCCCTTACATCAGAGTGTCCCATCAGCACCCCCTTACATCAGACTGTCCCATCAGCACCCCCTTACATCAGAGTGTCCCATCACCACCCCCTTACATCAGAGTGTCCCATCACCAGCCCCTTACATCAGAGTGTCCCATCACCAGCCCCCTTACATCAGAGTGTCCCATCACCAGCCCCCTTACATCAGAGTGTCCCATCACCAGCCCCCTTACATCAGAGTGTCCCATCACCAGCCCCCTTACATCAGAGTGTCCCATCACCAGCCCCCTTACATCAAAGTGTCCCATCACCAGCCCCCTTACATCAAAGTGTCCCATCACCAGCCCCTTACATCAGAGTGGCCCACTGAGCCATCGGCCCACCGGGAAACTCCCTGTAGTCCCTATGGCCAGTACATGCCTGCTCACACACACACATACAATCACAAATACAGTAGATAGGCTTATTAAAAAAAAAACAGCAGACATTTACCTCTTCCTGGCGGGTACTGCACTCTAGGGGGAGACAAAGAGCACACACTGCTTTCACTAAGCCTAATGTGAGGAGCTGCCACACAGTGCCGATTTCAGTTCGGCTGATGATTGTGAGCTCCTCTCAGCCTTCCCTCCTATCGCAGAAGTACAGGGGGCCCTCGGGCCCCCTGCAGCAAGGGGCCCGGTCGCCATGGCGATCTTGGCGACCCCTATAATTCCGCCACTGAGCGCCGTTTTGCCAGCCGTATAGCAGCACTGCCCCATTGATTTCAATGGGGAAGAGCGGTGGAGGAGCAGTGAGTTTCCCACTCCAAATAAGCTGCTGGCAGGACTTTTTCTGACACACTGCCAGCGCACCGCTCCAGTGAGAAAGCCCTCGGGCTTTCACACTGGAGTGAATGGAGCCGCTTTTTCAGGCGCTATACAGGCGATATTTTTAGCGCTGTATCGCCTGAAAAACACCTCCGATTTGAAAGGGGTCTTAGGGATATACACAACTATATAACATGATGTAGGTCTCCCTTGTTATTAGCAGTATAAGGTGCACATGTATCTGCTGGAGTACTGTATGTGTGACAGTGAGGAGCTGTGCTGGACTTTGCATGTTTCTTAGTTCTGAGTGCTAAAAGCTCAGTCCTGGTACTTTCTTGGCACAGAGTTCTTGGCACTGACAGTAAGTGCAAATTCCAAAGTGTTCTTAAGTGCACCTCAATTGTAAACTACCTCTTACATTAAAGGAGGAGTATGGCCAAAGCTAGGTCACTTAGTCCTGCACTTCTGTGACCCAGATTCAGTTCAGCCGACAGTGGGATAAAGTCTGCTGATGGCTGATGCCACAGAGCCAGTCGAGGCTCTACAGGGATCCCAACAATAATGTCAGGATCCAACCACATGCCTAGGCAGCAGCTGGCTCAGCCACTCAGCATGACCCCCCCTCCCCATTATGGCACATGAGAAGTGAGCAATCAGTAATCTTTAATTGCTCAATTTGTGGTGTAGATTCGGCAAAAACAGATGCAGCTCTGATCGATGCGGCATCCAACTAGGTGAGTATGAATGTTAATTTTTTTTAGTCCCGCACTTCTCTTTTAAATGGTCACCTAATACTAGCTGAACTCCTCTCAGATATAAAATATATTTGGTTGTACTTCCCTTGTGGATCGCAGTTCATTCTGCACTCCTGTGATCCATCACGACACAGAGCTGATCCAGGCTCAAGCAAGATTGCGACCATATGGACGGGCCCGGCCCACATGCCTGGACCAGTACCTGGCTCAGCCTCTCAGCAAGCTGCTGAGAGCCTGAGCTGGCTCCTCCCGCCCCCTGTCCCCCCCCCCCCTCCACAGCCCAGCACACCTGTGAGTGCGGAGGGGGAGGGGGAGGGGGCAGAGCAGAGAGCTCTCACCGGCTCTCTGCTCAGGGTGCTGTAAGGGGCCTTAAAGTGTAGGTAAACCCAAAACATTTAGTTTTAGTTTTGGATAAATCCATTAAGGGTTAGAATCCATATCAGGCTTTAGGCACTGTGTTCCCGCTGGGGAAGTTTGACTTTCCGTTGCTCCTAGTAAATCTTGTCTCAGAAAGTGATGGAAATGTACAGAAAGTGATGAATTATCCAAGAGTTGTCAAGGGAAGTGAAAGGAAATCTATTGATGGGGAAACCTGTTCTGGTGACAGCTATCATCTCACTTTAGAGATATCCTCTGAACTTGGTTTTGTGTCTCTGGGACAGGAAGTGAACTAAAATTTCCCCAAAGAGGCACAGACAGAAAGGAAAAACCAGACAGGGCTCTTAACTATTCTCTACTATAAAAAACAAAAACAAAAAATAAAATCTGGGCTTTGAATAAACTGGACTAGCAGGAACACCAGAGATTTCACATAAAGGAAGCAATACAAATAGAACAGGATACGTTCTCAAACAAGTACATGATATAGCAGGCACATAGCAGGACTATGAAGTGTTGGGATAAAAGCTTTAAACTTATATAACATCCTAAATGTAACACTGAGGCCGAGTACACACGCGCGGACTGTTCGCCCAACTTTGTCCGTCAAACAGTTTCGGCAAACAGTCCGCTCAAAATTAGCATGGACGGACATGGCCACACACGACGGACGAACAGTTTGCTGAAACCGTGCGCGATGACGTGAACGGCACGTACGACGGGACGAAAAATACGACGTCAAATACACTGCATTATAACTTTCGGCGTGTAAATCCTTTCTGAGCATGCGCGGAACTTAGTTTGACGAACAAGCCTACACACGAGCGGACTGTTCGCTGAAACAAGGTTTCAGCGGACAGTTTTTCGGAAATTCCGTAAAACCTTGTTCGTCAAACTGTCCGCTGAAACTGTCCGCTGAAAGCCCACACACGAGCGGACTGTCCGCCCAAACACTGTTCAGCGGACAAAGTTGGGCGAACAGTCCGCCCGTGTGTACGCGGCCTAAAACTAAAAATGGACACCAGAAAATCCCTGACCTTAACACTAATCTGAACTAAGGCTCGATTCACACTAATCCGTTTGTTGATGCATTTTGCAGAAATTTTTAACATGGGTTCCTATGGAACATGTTCATATCAATGGATTTTTGTGCCTCTGCGTTTTTGGAAAGGGTCAGGGACTTTTTTCCCGCAAAATGCAGCATTTTGCATGTAATAGAATTCCTTACCTGAGCATGCAGCCCAACAGGGCAGGAAAGGGAGGGGACGAGCGAGCGCCCCCCCCCCCTCCTGAACCATACCAGGCCACATTCCATCAACATGGGGGGATGTGTTCTTTGGGGCATGGGGGGCTCTGTGCCCCCCACGTCAAAGCACCTTGCCCCCATGTTGATGGGAACAAAAGCCTCTTCCCGACAACCCTTGCCTGGTGGTTGTCGAGGTTTGCGGGCGGGGGGGCTTATCGGAATCTGGAAGCCCCCTTTAACAAGGGGGCCCCCAGATCCCAGCCCCCCCATGTGAATGAGTATGGGGTACATTGTACCCCTACTCATTCACTAAAAAAAAAGTAGTGTAGTGTTAAAAAATACAGTAGACAGTTTTTGACAAGTCTTTTATTAAAAATGTTCTTCTTCTTCTCCGCTTCTTCCTCCATCTTCTCCCGCATCTTCATCCTCTGGTCATAGAATGCATGAAGGTAAAACACTTGAATCTTCAGAACCACTTTAACCACTTCAATACAGGCCATTTTCACCCCTTTCCTTCCCAGACCAATTTTCAGCTTTTAGCATTGCTACACTTTGAATGACAATTGCGCCGTCATGCAACACTGTACCCATATGACATTTTGATAATTTTTTTTGTCACAAATGAAGCTTTCTTTTGGTGGTATTTTATCACCTCTGTGGTTTTTATTTTTTGCGCTATAAACAAAAAAAGAGCGGCAATTTTGAAAAAAATACAATATTTTTTACTTTTTGCTATAATAAATATCCCATTATAAAAAATAAAAAATAAAAAATAATGTTTTCCTCAGTTTAGGCAGATAAGTATTCTTCTACATATTTATGGTAAAAAACAATCGCAATAAGCGTATATGAATTGGTTTGCGCAAATGTTATAGCGTCTACAAAATATGGGATACATTTATGGCATTTTTATTGTTATTTTTTTTCTAGTAATGGCGGCGATCTGTGATTTTTATCGTGACTGTGATATTGCGGCGGACACTTTTGACACTATTTTGGGACCATTCACATTTATAAAGCGATCAAAGCTATAAAAATGCACTGATTACTGTGTAAATGTGACTGGCAGGGAAGGGGTTAACACTAGGGGGCGAGGAAGGGGTTAAATGTGTATCCTAGGGAGTGATTCTAACTGTAGGGGGAGGGAACTCACAAGAGGAGGAGACTTATCGGTGTTTCTCTGTACTGGGAATACACCATCGGTCTCCTCTCCTCTGAAAGGACGTGGATCTGTGTGTTTACACACACAGATCCACGGTCCTGCTGTGTTCACAGGCAATCACGGGTTCACCGCGATGTCCGCCGAGCACATGCATCTGGTGCCTAATGACTCGGTGGTTGCGTGCATGCCCCTAGAGGCTCAGAAAGTAAAAGACATCATATGACTGCAGCCTGAAGGGACAAAAGGTTCCTGCGCCATCATATTGCTATGCGCGACAGGGAAGTGGTTAAACTGGAACATAGGCAAGACTAAAAGTCTGGTACAATAAGGCAAGCCATAGATTATATTCAATTTCCTTTCCTTCTACAATGGGTGGAAGTAAAGGAAATTGGTTGAATTCAACATCCACACAGTCAATGTTGATAGGGGAATCCCTATGGTAGCGCTATTGAATTCTAGTTGGGGGGGGGCATGGGGAGCCGTTCAGGCCAGCAGAACACAATGATTTCTGTTAGCGGCTATACCGCCAGCAGTAATCGCATATCAAAAAATTGACACGCTGGTTGTACCCAAGTTGATAGGTGAATCAACCAGCCTGCCCATAGATGGATCAAATATTAGCCAGTCTGTGATGAACCAGCCCAGATATGATCCATCTACAGTGAGGAAAAAAGTGTTTGATCCCCTGCTGATTTTGTACATTTGCCCACTGACAAATGATCAGTCTATAATTTTAATGGTAGGTTTATATTAACAGTGAGAGACAAAATAGCAACAAAAATATCCAGAAAAACGCATTTCAAAAAAGTTATAAATTGATTTGCATTTTAATGAGTGAAATAAGTATTTGATCCCCTATCAATCAGCAAGAATTCTGGCTCCCAGGTGTCCTCTATACAGGTAACAAGCTTCTATACAGGTAACAAGCTGAGATTAGGAGCAAACACAAAGAAGGACGGCACCCTCTAAGTGCAGCGTGTATGATAAAACATTTTATTAAAAAAAGTGTATAAAAACACTCACATTTGAGTAGTACAATGCCAGCATGTCAATTTTACTATGTTTCATCCGCACCTTGTACTAAACATAGTAAAATTATTTTTCCTAGTTATCTAGTTTCATTAGAGCTTTACTCTGTGAGCACCATATTTACTTTGTTTGTTTTTTGAGATTAGGAGCACACACCTATGCATTTTTAGTGCTTTTTGCATTTTGCAGATTTGCACTACAGAACGTGTTCCATAGGAAACCATGTTAAATGGACTATAGTGCAAATCTGCAAAATGCAAAAAGCACCAAAACTGCATAGGTGTGAATCCAGCCTAAAAGGGAGTGCTCCTAATCTCAGCTTGTTACCTGTATAAAACACACCTGTCCACAGAAGCAATCAATCAACCAGATTCCAATCTCTCCACCATGGCCAAGACCAAAGAGCTGTCCAAGGATGTCAGGGACAAGATTGTAGACCTACACAAGGCTGGAATGGGCTACAAGATCATCACCAAGCAGCTTGGTGAGAGGGTGACAACAGTTGGTGCTATTATTCGCAAATAGAAGAAACACAAAATAACTGTCAATCTCCCTCGGTCCGGGGCTCCATGCAACATCTCACCTGGTGGAGTTTCAATGATCTGGAGAACGGTGAGGAATCAGCCCAGAAATTCACGGGAGAACCTTGTCAATGATCTCAAGGCAGCTGGGACCATAGTCACCAAGAAAACAATTGGTAACACAATACTCCGTGAAGGACTCAAATTCTGCAGGTCCCCCTGCTCAAGAAAGCACATGTACAGGCCCTTCTGAACTTTCCTAATGACCATCTGAATGATTCAGAGGAGAACTGACTATAAGTGTTGTGGTCAGATGAGACCAAAATCAAGCTCTTTGGCATCAACTCAACTTGCCATGTTTGGAGGAGGAGGAATGCTGCCTATAACCCCAAGAACATCATCAACGCCGTCACACATGGAGATGGAAACATTATGCTTTGGGAGTGTTTTTTCTGGTAAGAGGACTAGACAACATTACCACATCAAAAGGGACGATCAAATCTTGGGTGAGAACCTCCTTCTCTCCTTCTCTCAGCTAGGGAATTGAAAATGGGTTGTGGAAGGGTATTTCCACATGACAATGACCCAAAACACATGGCCAAGGCAAAGAAGTGGCTCAAGAAGAAGCACATTAACCACATAAGGATGAGCCTCTTTCTGAGATTTGGTGTTTACAAGTTAAAAACATATTTTTTTTGCGAGAAAATTACTTAGAACCCCCAAACATTATATATATTTTTTCTAACACCCTAGAGAATAAAATGGCGGTCGTTGCAATACTTTTTGTCACACCATATTTGCGCAGCGGTGTTACAAAAGCACTTTTTTTTAAAAAAATTGACTTTTTTAAATAAAAAAATAGGCAACAGTAAAGTTAGCCAAATTTGTTTTATATTGGGAAACATGATGTTAAGCTGAGTAAATTGATACCCAACACGTCACGCTTCAAAGTTGCGCCCGCTCGTGGAATGACGAAAAACTTTTACCCTTAAAACTCTCCATAGGCGAATTAAAAAATTCTACAGGTTGCATGTTTTGAGTTACAGAGGAGGTCTAGGGCTCTAACTATCATTGCGATACCTCACATGTGAACGCTGTTTTCAGATGCGGTCGCTACTCATGTACGCGTTCGCTTCTGCACGCGAGCTCGGCGGGGCGCGTTTAAAATTTTGAATTTTTGTTCTTATTTACTTTACCTTTTTATTTTTAATTTTTACATTGTTCTTTAAAAAAAAAAAAAAAAAAATATGTGTCACTTTTATTCCTATTACAAGGAATGTAAACATTCCTTGTAATAGAAAAAAAAGCATGAAAGGACCTCTTAAATGTGGGATCTGGGGCCAGAAAGACCTCAGATCTCATATTTACACTAAAATTCAATAAAAAAATTAAATAATTAAATGCAATTTGAAAAAATAAAAGAATAAAAATGTCCCTTTAAGAGCTATGGGCGGAAGTGACGTTTTGACGTCGCTTTCGCCTACAATGATATGGAGACGGGTGGGGGCCGTCTTTCCCTCACTCGTTTCCATGCCAAGCTAGGGAGCAGATGGTATCGCCTCTGCCACGGCTGGCTGCTCCGGTAGGTGGTGGAGGGCACCAGAGATCGGAAGGAAGGGGGGTGGGGCCCTCTCCCGGCGCCAATAAAAGTGATCTTGCGGTGAATCCGCCGTAGAGACAACTTTTATCTTGAAGCAGACCACCCGCTGAAGAAGAGGATAACAATGATATTCCTTTTCGAAGTAACAACGTAAAAGGACGGTGGGTGTTCCGTAAGTGGTTAAGGTTCTGGAGTGGCCTAGCCAGTCTCCAGACCTTAATCCTATAGAAAATATGTGGAGGGAGCTGAAGATTCGCGTCAGCTTAAGCAAATGTGTTTTACCAGAAGTGATTAAAGCACACTTCCTTTCAGCTGTGACGGATACATCGAGACTTGTAGTTCACAAAGAATTGACTGA